>NC_143577.1:164924365-165549365 GCF_048544385.1 Mastigoproctus giganteus
GTACTACACAGTGGTAGAGAGGGAAAAGGACCTGGGGTAATTGTGCAGGCAGATATGAAGTATTTTGAGCAGTGCAGATGGTCTGCAAGAATAGCTCATGGTATCTTGTCAATTTTTCTAGCAGGCATAAGGTGATTATCCCCTTGTATAAAGCAATGGTCAGGCCACACATTGAGTACTGTATACAGGTCTGGAGGCCTCATTTTAAGGATGAGGAGCTGATGGAACAAGTACAGACAAGGGCAACAAGATTAGTGAATGGAACAAAGGTTTGCTCTCACAAAGAAAGGCTCAAGTTTTGCAAATTAGTGTCTGAAGACTAGGCACATGCAAGGTGATCTGATTGTGTATAAAGCCTCAAAGGTTTGAGCATGCTCAATGGTGATGGGATTCTACCCCTTGCTCAGAGAGCATAAATTCAAGTTGAGGAAAGACAGTTGTAGATAGATGTGCAGAAGTTTGCCTTCAGCCAGCAGGTGGTTGATTGCTGGAACAAACTTCCATTAGTCATTGTAGAAGTTGATAGCTTAAACAGATTCAAGGCAGAACTAGACAAAACATTTGGAGCAAGTGGATGGGTGAAATGAGTTTTTGCTATATCAGCTTGCTTTCTTGCATCATGTGCTCTTGCTAATTTCATTATAACAGAGATGAGAATACTGAGGACCCAATTCCAGGAAGAGCATCCATTGGCAAATGAGTGAACTACCTGATGGAATGGTCCAAATAATGGATGACCCATGGATCAACAGGGTCCCCACTATCTTGATAGCAAGGGAAGTTGCTTTCCCAGTTCCCTAGCTAGGCTTGTTCTTTTTACATTTACTTTGAGACAGACCCTTTTGTCTTTCCTATATGGTCTCTTGCCAACTCTTGACTACTGACCCCAATGCTATTAGAGTAGCAAGGGTTATGATTCATTCCTATCAAGTTGTGGGTAGCTCAGTTGGAGTGAAGACAGTTCTTCCAGGGATAGAGGTCCCTGATGTTAACCACTAGCCTGGGAGTTGGTTCCTTACAGGGTAAGGGGTGCATCCCAGGAATAAGAACCTGGTTCATGTTGTGGTTGAGCAAAGGGCCATCACTTTGTGCAAGAAAGTGCTACATAACCCTAAAATAATGGGAATTATATAGCAACTAAGCAGTGGAAATGTCTACAAAAGTAGAGCAAGACATGTTACAAGTGTATGAAGCAGTAGGGTGCACCCATTTGAGTTTTCAAACCCACCTAATCTAGGGATAGCTCAACAAGAATAGTTGAAACTAGTATGCTGATTAGCTATTAGTGATTTAGTTTCAAAATGCTAAGTAGATTCAGTTTTTTAAAGTATCTTAGAGATTTAATCTGATAAAAACTCCAATTTCAGTCCCTGAAAAAGATTGAATGATACAATTTTAATCTAAAATTAAAATCAGCACATGGAAATCTAATAGATTTAGAAAGATCTTTAGTCTAAACATTCACCAGGATGAATGTTAGGCCATAAGACTATTTGTACATTTTACAGGAAAAAATGTATGTATAAATAATTTGGTTTAAGAGTAGCTCTAATTCTTACCTCTTCAAGTATTGCACTATCTATATTTGTTTTTTTCCAGATCTGTGTTGCTACAACTCCAGGGCTGAAATGATTAAAAAAGATTAATCTTCTTGCACATGCCAAAATACTATGCAAATTAAAGCTACTAGGAATATTTGCCAGTAGCTTTAATTTGGCAAATAACTCAATTCAGTTTTGAGTATTTGCCAATACTCAAAACTGAAAATAGAACATTTTCCACTATTATGAATAATGCCACATCACAAGACAACTTTCTAGGTCATGGCAAGAGCACCATAAGATTCACTTTTTATAGATAATTGATAATTAGAAATTTTTTAAATAAAGTGATACTAAATACTTCCAATTGTTAAATAGGAACCATTTGGTATTTTAGTTTAAACTGAGATTGAAATGTTATATCATGTGATTAATTTAAAATAGCAAGTAGTTACTGGTAAATATCATTAAACATTTCAAAAACACCTAACTTATTAAATGCTTTGAACTGTTCAGTTGGCTTCCTAGCTCAATACACTAGTTATTTCAGCAACTAGACTAACTATTAGTATAATTTTAAATAGTCATATAGAAAATTATTTGTCAAAGTATTCTGACTAACTAACCAAGCAAAAAACACTTTCCATTAAATATGTTTAATAAGTGACCAAACTATACTGCATTATAATTTGACTAACTTAAAACATTAATCAAAGTACTAACAAACTTTTCTTTGCCTTATCTTAGTTAAGATAACTAAGTTTTCCATATAAGAATGGTCACAAACTGAAATAATATACCATATAATATGAAAGAGACCCAGCTATTTAAGGCTCATTCAGAGCATCTGGCTTTAGATATGTTCTAGACTTCTTGGAAGCAAGAAAGATTGCTGTAATAAGCCTAGTAGAGCCCATTAGTGCAGTGCAGCTGCACTAATGGGCTCTACTTCAATTGTGCCTGTACCCTAGGTACAGAACTCAAACTACATTAAGGGATGTGGCTGTGATCCTAGGGTAATGTATATAGAAACAAGTTTGTATATTTCAGAATAAACCCGTAGTGCTTTCAAAAAGATCAGGAATCTATTTTTCTCAGATGTACTAGAAGAATTCTGAAGAAATTTCATGGACAATTTAAAAAACTAATTTTTGCATTAAGCATAAGAAAGCAATAAAGTTTAATTGCCATTTTGTAATGCATTTGTGAAACAAGATTCTTTTATGCTGTATAAGATACATATAGAAGACTTGTTTGTAAGCCAAATTTAGTTGGAAATTTAAGTAAAATAGAACCAGATAAATAAACTGAAGTGTCACATTGAGTCATTTTTAAATTGAAGTTATCCTGATTTTTTGTACTTACAAGTTGATTGCAATTAAATTGCCATGTTAATTGAGTATTTTAGTTTATTTTGTATTGCTTAAATCTGTTAGTTTAATTTGTATAAAAAAGTTAAGCCTTATTATGCAAATAAGGACTTTCTAAATACAAGTAGATTTTAATGAGTGGTACAAGTATTAAAAAAAGTTGACAACTGCTGGTCTGTGGAATTAGACTGCCTCTAAACTAGATTGGCAGAGAGGGAAACACTGGGAATACTTTTGAAGTAGCAGTCCTAATGACAAACCATTCAAATATGGCACAAGGATGCCAAGATGGATGATTACTTGGCTGACCAAGCCAACAGAACATAGGCAAGTTGGATGGAAATGAAAAGTACCAAAGCCTATAGAGATGAGTTCTGTAGGGAATACTACATATGAGAGATCTTAGAGCAAGAGTTTCACATACAGTGAATGTGGACATAGAATTTGGTTAGACCATTATGTAATTAGTAGATGCCTTGGATAACTAAGTTGATGAATAGGTACTTTGCATTGATCTTTACAGATCAAGGACTATTTGCAGAAGGGAAATAGTGAAGTTAAGCAGCATGCAACTAGCAATACTGAAGCAGAAGTTAGAAAACTTAAGCCTAAGGCTCCTGGAGTTGGTAGCATATACCTACATCTGCAATAAGGCCTCTAAGGTTGGGATTATTCATAACACAAATTTAAACAGATACAACATTTAAAATGATTTAATAATAAAATTAAAAATAGAAGACAAATATTTACAAAAAGTTTACAACAAAAATAAAGTTAAAATGCATTAAAATATAAATTTTAAAGCAATAAAAACACTATTGAAGCTTTTGGAGGTGTGCTTCCTTCCTCAGTAATAATGAAACTTAAGCAACATCCTTAAATACCAGGTTCATGGCACATGTGGATGACTACACACATACCCAGTATTCCTTTCATGTGTACCAGAACCAGTCTGGGGACATGGAAAACTAAAACGTTTCTCTGGCAAACCACTGCCTCAAAAAGGGGTGAAGCCCAACTCCCCTGTCTGTTAATGCTATTGTTGCCAGAGGATCCAAATCCAGACTTTCCAGCCACTTCCAGTCCCAGAATCTGTGCCTGGTCAAGGATGACAGCATTCTTGATCTGCTGTTTTTCCCAATAGTGCTCAGCAATGGTAGGTTTATTGAGCTCTGCAGTCCATATTGCTCTTGAAATGTTCCCCAGACAGTCCATGAGATGCCATCCTGTCTCCCCCACATTCCCACAATCTGGGCATGTGACCTCATGTACAACCCACTACCAGAATCCTAGTAATGAGGTCTTTGACCTGTGACACTACTGGGTGCAACCTCCAGCCCAGGAGCTGCACACAGCATGTCTGAAAGTTGTAAAGCATCCTCTCAATGCAATCTGACAGGTCCAGATAGTAGGGAACATACACTAGTAAGCAGTACAGGTAGAACTACCTGATTGGGCTCTTCCTCTATTGTATTTATCAATGACCCTCTGGGAGTAACCACATCTCAGAAGATGTGTTGTAATTTGCTAATTTCCTTCTCCCCTCAGGTGCTGCAATGTGTCCTCACCCTATCCAAAAGTGCTCTGACCACACTATGTTGTGCAGTCTGTGCCATCCTATAATGTGTATACTGGCCCCAACACATTGGTTTCTTATAAACCTTGGTTCTAAGTCTGGGGCCTTCTCTATATACAATTGTCCAGAAATGGAAGGGTGCCATCTATTTCTACCTCCAAGGTGAAATTTATAAAGGGGAGAATCCATTAAGAAACAAGACCACATCTCCCTCTCTCCCCTTTACAATAGGGGAAGTGTCATCAACAGTTTCCACTTATGCATAGGGAACTCCAATCTTGCAAAAACCCTATTCTCTAATTCCTCCATAGAATGATTTGCAACAATGGCTGTGCTGTGAACCTGTTTATACATCACTCCTTGGAAAACAAAGGTTGTACTAGAAAGAATTCAACAGCACAACATATCTTGTATGTTGTGGTGGGATCTAGCACTTAAGGTATTATCCTTCTGTAACAACAGAAGGATAATAATACCTTAAGAACAACTTCAGACATTCTATCTCATAAGCTATGGGGATTACACATGAATAATGATACATCTAATGACATCTCATCCTCCCTATATCTTGACTCCTCCAAATTTCAAATTCCACACCATCTCCAATGACCAACCCACAACTGGAGAAATCAGCTGTGCCAAATATTTTGATAGAGCATATGTAGGGCTACCAATGAAGGAAACTAATGGCTGTAATGGAACATTACATGTGCATCTTAGGTAACCCATAAAATCTGGGCAGCCAACACCCTGTTGCATGCATGGACCAAACTTGTCCTTTGAAATCTTTTCCATTTTTAGCCAGGAAAGTAACATCTTATTTACATGCTGTTCTAAGCTAGCCAAGAGGTTTCTATGGCTGCTCTTAAGTAGCCATAGAAACTATCACCTAATAGGTCTAACTTTCTTGTGGTAATCTTCCTTGCTTAATACCACCATTGGTCTGCTGGTAGGATTACCAAGCATATACCTAGTAATTGAGGGAGGCAGCAAGAGAATGTATTTAACCATTAAGATTAATATGGTTAAAAGTTAGTGTAAGTGCATCAGATCTGCTTATAGCTAACTACTAAATAGTTAAGATTGGCATTATATATACAGATTTGAGATTAATTATGATGGTACCACTGAACTTTGGTTTCTTTGGATTGGAAACCATCAAACATAACTGAACCATAAAGCTGGATGCCAAGTGGATCTTGCAAATGAAAAACCAGTCAGCCCAACTTTATGGCACAGAAAATTGGAAAAATTAACGCAATAGGGAGGCATCAGTAGAAGTGATCTATAGGGTTTAAGTGAAAATGCAACTGAAACCATATCACCACAGCATTATGTGCTATACACAAATGTTGTATGGGCTGAAAAATCCAGAATAACTTACAGGGAAATCTATTCCCTCTGACAGATTAGCTAAGTATAGTGTCAAGAGTATTACTTAGAAATTATCTGGAGTTGAACCCAGACCTCTCCAAAAAAGTAAAGCCATTATACTGTCATAGACGTGGTATACCAACAGAAATGTGATTTTATAAAAGGAAAGTCACTTGTTTGGATAATCTGGCTGGCTATTATGAAAGCCAACCATGAACTGGATATAGGAAATAGCTGACATTTACCTATGCTAAATCATTTGGCTATTCTACATTTAGTTGTAAACTGGAACCTTAGTAACCAGAACCTTATGTATTGCTAGATAAAATGCAGAGCTAATTTAATGATGTCTCTATAGATTGTTAAAGGTGAGGTCCCTTAAAGACCTACACTGGCCACTGCCATTGATTTTCAGAAACCAAACTGAAAAAGGGATAGTGAATGATAGAACAAGTGGTCTATTATATGCTTCCTATCTGTCTGAAGTGCTCTTCAGATAGATAGCAAGCCTCCACACAGGCAGAAAGCAGGGTCCATGTTGTCCTATTGATTTAGGATATTTGTAAAAATATCCTTCTCCCTACATAAAACAATGGGACCATAATGAATATTATGTCCAAGCATGGAGATATCCAATTCTTGAAAAGGTCCAAAGACCAGCAAAATCAGCCAAAGATACCCATATGAGGAAAGACTTCAAAATATAACTACAAAGTTTGTTGAACAATATCTTATAGGGGAGGGATTTCATTGATGTCTAAAGCTCAGAGTGAGTAGTAAAATGAATCAAGATGAAGTTTGATTAAAATTATAGAACCATCAGTATAAATTGGATTGCAGACATTAAGAGTTAAATCACTAGAAAAAGATTGCCTCCATTGGTAATTAATGTGAAAGTTAGGGAAATTCAAATGTCAGCTGGATCAGCACCTATTTGGTGAGTGGAATACAAATATTGTGCTGGTGTAATTAGAGGGGCTTCTATCATGATATGGAAAATATTAGTACTGCAGAATAAGGGTTTAAAGCTTCCTTTGGATAGGCATAACCTGTATTTATGCCAAGACATCTGAATGGCATCAGTTTTTACTGCTTTATTTAAAAGCAAGTGATCTTAATACAAGTATTAAAGTGTCCTTGGGTATTAAATGAATAATTTTGCTTCCTGTGGAGAAAAATCCACAGTAGAGGATTTTGGTATAGAAGTTGTCACTGTTGAGGCTAACTGAATCTAGTAAATACTTTACCAAATGAGTCATTAAGTTTAAGTAGTCTAACCAACCCAAATAATTTATCCATATAGTTATAAAACTGAGCATAGTTTTATCCTTTAGAAAAAAAGGACTGGAAGAACAAATGTGAACTCTTACTGGATTCAAAACAAATGAAATTAGTTAAATATTTATGAATACAAGTAGTGAATTATAACAGTATATTTTAAGATTTATTACTGATTGTAAAAAGTGAATTTCATAAACATGTGCACTTACTTCACTGAATTAACCCGGATTTGTTTGGAGGCCAGCTCTGCAATATTGAAAATATTTAAATAGATTAAAAATTTGTTTGAGATGTCATGAAAATAGAAATTACGTAAGTTTTACAGATTCAAAGTTTTGATAATGAAAGGCAAACTGAATAAGCCAAAACATTGATTTTGCATCTTGTTCTCTAGTGGTAATGGAACATAAGTATTAGTTACCAGAAGCATATTCTAGACTGTAGGTTAATTATCCCTCTATTTGCATCATTAGTTGGTCTGTGAAAGGCTGGATGTTAAGCAATACTTCTGGATGTCATATCAAGGGGTATTTCCCCTATAAATAGGGGATTTGTTTTTGAACAAAAAACAATATTGATATTTAAGCACTTTCTATACCATAAAGGACTTTAAGATTAGAGGAATGTTAAAATATGAAACAAGACTTATTTTTCATTTTATATATGAAGAGGCTTCAAATTATTTGTGCTTTGCCCTCATTTATTTGGAATTTGCTACTTATTTATGGAGTTGTCTTCCACTTTTAAGTGGAAAGTTTATATGATAGTTGTGGAAACAAATTTCACTCTGCTAAATCTCAATTTGACTTTATTCATGGACATCAATTTGACTTTATTCATGGACATCAATTTGAATAAGTAGCCTTTTAGTGCCTTGATGCTTAAACTGATTCAAAATCAGTTGATTTAATCCTTAAGCAGGGGGCACTAGGTCTAAGGGATCCAAGCTCTAAAAATTAGAAGATCCAGAAAAGCAATAAGTGTTTGCTGTTTTATTTACCTAATTGTTTTTTATATTGTACCTTAATTCTAGTTATTTTAATTTAGTTTTTGTAGATGTTTAAGTCTTGCATTCAGTGTTTTTGTATAGAGTGGTAGAGAATTCAAAATTTTAATTGTGGTAACTAGGTAGCTCAAATATAGAATTATATAGCCTAATATGCATTACTGCATTTAGGATTCCTAGATAGTGTAGAATTAATTAAATTTATTGATTTAATTTTAAATATTATGCCCCAGACTAGAGCAGCAAAGCAACATGCACAAATTGGCAGGAGTGCTGTGACTTGGAGAGGTTCTCCAATGCATCAGCCTTGTGAAATGTCTGCAAACTCTTAAACAGAAGATGATCCAGCCAAGGAGGATGTATGTGCTAGGTGCAAAGTGTCTAGAAATTAAGCATTAACTCAGCATTATGATGAGTCAGACTGAGGTCTAGGGTAGATGCTGTCAAAGAAATTGATGAAGGGCCCATCAAGCTCTGTTGATTAACTAAATGCCAGAGTTCTCTTGTGCATCAAGCACAAGTGGCAATCTCCAAGGCAGAATGTGCTGGTCCCATGGGAGTTATTGTTGGTGACTATTGTTAGGGAGACTGGTAATATATTGTGTAAAAAGGACAGAACCAGGGTATGTCTGCCAGGGGCAAAAGCTGATATTATAGAGCAGATATCTTAATGCACAAAAGGAAAAGGTGATATTGTATACATTGGCACCAATGACATTAAGAGTAGGAGATCTGAAGATTTACTTAAGTAAAGGTCAATGTTGAAAAAAGTAGTTAGGGTTAAATTTGAAAGTGTGCAATTCTGCCTAGACAATAGGAGGGAGTATAAGCTTCATCAATTTGGCCCTGGAGGGATTGTGAAATGCTCAAGAGGTAGAATTTTAGTGTGGTCTTTGCTTGTTAACAGGAGTGTTTCTACAGGAATGGGATACTTAATGATGCTATCAAGGCAGTGTTAGGCAAGTTGGAAAACTTGCCTAGTTTGAGGGTATTCACAGACTAAGGTTAAAAGTAGCCACAGGCAATTCTTGTATTATTTCTATTAGAAATAAGTGGCCTGGAGTGTTTCAGGGACTGATGGCAGTCATTAAACAAATACATAGGCTGTGTTAGGTTATCTAAGAACAAGTGCATGTATATCAAGGCTAGAAGTATAGCAAATAAATTTGATGAATTTAAAGTGCTGCTCAAGACAAAGGTGGATATTGTTGGGATATGAGATGTGGTGTAGCACAGATATTAGGAATGAAGAATTGGAATTTGGAGAGTACAATGTGTACAGAAAGGGAGGGTTAGGCTGTTAAGGAAAAAATCTAAGTGCACCCAGTTGACAGTGCAATGTTGAGTCAGTTTGATGTGACACAAGCACTGGGAAAGCAAAAATAAGAGTGGAAGTGTGTTATAGGTCACTGAATAAAATGAACAATGTACAGAGAAAGTGGACTAGTAAATCAAAATGTCTTATTATTGGGGATAAACTTCCAAGATATTGACTGGAAGTTGGTCATTCAACCACTAGCAACACTTGTGGATTTACTGGATGATTGTTTTCTGCAGCAGGATGTTTGAGAGACAACCAGAAGGTAGGTACTTTTGATCTGGTTATCAGCAGTTATTCATGTATTAAGAATTAAGATAAAGGAACCACTAGGTGGTAGTGATCAATGTACTGATGTGGGATTTACAAATATAAGTACCATCAGGGTAAAGGAAAGGGTTTTTGATTCTGTAAATGTGACAACCACTGTAGTTTAAGTTCTGTAGTGGGACCAACTGATATTACCAATAGCAGCAAATTCCAAGTGGGAAGCATTCAAGGAATTAATCATGGAAGCTACTACATTTTTCAAACTGATTAAGAAATATTGTTTAAGCCTAAAAGGTTGTCAAATGAATTAATTACTCATGGCAGAGAAGAAAAATGTATAAATTATCAGGCAACACAAGTCTATTGCAGATAAGTCTGCAATCAAGTCAAAGGAGATTAGGCAAGCAAAGAAATTTGGAAAAGGATGCCAAGAAAAACAGCAAGGAGATCTTTACTTATATAAAGTCCCTAAAAAGGGTGAATCAGTTTATTTGGTTTTAGGAGCATTAACAACTAAAGCCAATATTATTCCAGGGATATGCAGTGGTCATTCCCTGACCTTTCCATATCCTCCATATTTGGTCACAGGTTCTAATGCCTGTCTAATCAAGTGTGCTACACACTGCTGCTCCTGCCCACTGAGGTGCCTGGGATGAATTGGATTGGTCCACTTAGTATTGATGGTTTGACTGCTCATGATCATACTGAGATAGCAAACAAATTGAATTAGTATTATTCATCTACACATGAAGAGTTAAGGAAAATGCCAAAAGTTTATCAAATTGTAACAGGGTGCTTGATTTTGTAATAACTGAGAGCAAAGTGGAGGAGAAGTTGTTGAAATTAAACAAGGCACTTGGGGTGGATGAGATCCATCTAGTTATATTAGAGGTAGCAAAGGAACATCCTTGGACTCTGGGATGTTCCAGCAACTGGAGATATGCAAATTATCTCATTTGCAAAAGGGATTGAAGGGCAACATGAGCAATTAGATCAGTTTGTTTAACTGGTGTTCTGGGTAAAATAATGGAGTCACTGCTTAAAGATGCATTGCAAGATCTAGATCAAGACTAGAGCAATAATTCAGACAGCATGGGTTTAAGGGAAAGTCTTGTCTGACAGATTTGAATATTGGTTACAAAGGAACTGGATGCAAAATTTGATATCATACTTTGATTTCAAGAAAGTATTTGACACTTTTATGGAAGACTACTGTAAAAACTGGAGTACAATGGTATTAAAGGTAAGTTGCTATAATGGATAAAAGGGTGGTGAGTGGGAGAAGACAGTGGTAATCAATGGACACTGATCTTCATGGACTAATGTTATTAGTGGATTCCCACAGGGTTGTTGGGCCCTGTGGGAATTTGTATATTTATCAATGATATTGATGAAGGTATAGACAATGTTGAAGTTTAACTGATACAAAAGTTGGCAGGTTGATAATTGCAGTATGCTACTACAACAGGATCTAGAAAGATTGGGCAAATAGGCTAAGAATTGCAACTGAAGTTGCACATTCATGGTGGTAGAAAATGACCTGGGAGTAATTGTGCAGTCAGATATGAAGTTTTGAGCAATGCAGACTAGCTGCAAGAGCAGGTCATTGGGTATTGTCAATTACATACAGGAATTTTGCTAGCAGGGAAAAGGAGGCAATTATCCTTTGGTATAAGGCAATAGTCAGGCCATGCCTTGAGTACAGGTCTGGAGGCCTCATTTTAGGAAGGATGTAGATTTGCCTGAGCATGTATAGAAAAGGGCAACAAGATTGGTGATGGGAACAAAGGCATTCTCTTACCAAGAGAAGTTCTGAAAATGCAGCAGCTGGAGACTTGGCACCTGTGAGATCTGATGGAGGTGTAAGGGCTTGAATTATGATGATTCATCTGCTTGCTCAGATTATGAACCTAAAGTGGCCAATTCAAAGTTTTAGAATAGATATGTAGAAATTTGCCTTTAACCACAGGTGGTTAATTGTGGGAACAAACTTGTATCTGTTGTGGAAATTGATAGCTTAAATTCAAGGAAGAGTTGGACAAACATTTAGAGGGAATGGTTGCAAGTTTTGGCTGATGCTACATCACACTTGCATCATGTGCCTCTTACTACTGCCTGTTTAGGAAGTAGGCAGAGCCTGAGTTTGCTTTGCATTTATTCAGTTTTTCTAGGCAATTAAGTTGGAAACTTAATTCCAGGCTTAAACAATGGCTTTAGGTCTTAAGTTGCAGTTCCTTCTCCAAAATTAGTAAGACTAATTTCTCTGGAAAGTGTTCAATGGTAAATGACACTAATCATAGGATGGAACAATGGATTTATTTTATTAGGTGGTATGAAAAACAGACTGACAGATGAAATTAGACTGGGTAGTGAATAGATGCCTATTGCACAAAACAAAAACTGGAAAGTTGTCATCCTACAGTGGTTTGAAAACTTCTGTTGAAATTTAAGTTTGCCTTCAGACAAAGCTACAGCTTGTGGATTTCCCAAACCCATTAGAGTACCCTTGCATATTAATTACAGTCTGCAAGATTTTGATAGTATTTATCAGGAGCCAGGACAGTCCACAGCATTCTTTAAATTAAAATCCCTGCCACTGCTTTCAAACTGGTGAACCTTGATCTCTGTTAAAGGGCTACCTTTAATGGTAGTGGTAAACCAGTACTGGCTTGTTTAAAATCAAATGCCACTAGAGAAAGCAGTCTTTAGATTTTACTAGTATAGGCTTCTTTGTATTAGTTGTGGAGGCATTTAATGTTTTGCCCACAATGAAAAATTGTGTATGTTTTTAAGTAAGCCAGTTTGAATTGTCAGCTGTTTCATTGGATGTATAATGAAAATTAAGGTTGGTGTGGTAGATGCATTAAGTAAAGATTGAAGTCAGTAATAGAGCAATGCCTGTAATGGTAACTAGCAGTTCAGTAACCAAAGTACTCTGAAGTGACTAAGGATAAAAGCAATTTATGAAATCTACAAAAGTAAATGCTATTGTGTGGGCACTATATGGTGTTTGTAATTTAATACAGTAACTGAATTTGGATATGCTTATCTTACTGATGCAGGGCATCCCAAATTATCTAGCACTCATCTTAAGTGCTGAAATCATTTTCCAACATTCATTTATTGATATAGTAATGAAGTGCCATTTACAATTCTTAATCTGGCAGATAGTGATCCATTTAACAAAAATGGAAAGGCACTGACAAGTACCAATTCTTCAATTTTTAGAATGCTGCTTGAACAATGTTTCTCTAGTTTTAACACTTAATTCTTTTCAAAAAATACTGCTGAAAATTGAAACTGTCATAATTACTTAGATTGTTCTATTTTCCAATAGAAAGGACTATTCAGCAGTTGAAATTAAGCATGTTTCTGCTTGCATATGAACATAAGCTTAATTGCTTCCATTTTCAGGTCTATTAAATTCAAAACTCATTTTTCAGTATGAAATTATAATGGCTAGTTGAGAACACTGGTTTCATGTAATCTTTACTCTGATTAGAGTAAAGACTTCAGAAAGGGTAAGATGGTAGATGTTTATTGAAACATTGCTATACTTTGTCAGCACAACTGCAGTAGCCTCTAATAGAGAAGTTGTTTATCCCTTCCAAAACAGCTCCCTGTTGTCCAACTCTATATTCTGTATCCAATTGCAATCTTGGCTCTATCAATACTCCACTTGATCCAAATTCTTAGCCATTACCCACACAATCAGGCTATTACAATTTTTTTTATTAAAGTACAGCAAAATGTTCTGGTTCTGAAGTGCTACATCTGCATAAAAAAAAGTTTGTATATATACATATAAAACAGTGGCAAATACAAAGGGTACTAGGAAAGTTTTGCAATGTGATGCAACAATGAATTGCAGGAAGCTGCTTGTTGCTGCAGGTTGAGACATGTTCATACGTGCATAGTAGCCGCTGCGCCAAGTCGATGGGCTCAGTTATTCATTAGTAGTGAGTGTAAAGTGCTTGCGATGGCATAGTTGTCACGAAATGAGATAAGGACAGTTTTGTGGTATACTTTCGTGCTTGGTTTAACCATAGACCAGTGCTTAAAAGAAATGACTCTTGCACTAGATGATTGTCCACATTGTACAATGATATTCAGGTGGTATAGAGAATT
This sequence comes from Mastigoproctus giganteus, assembly GCF_048544385.1. Classification (NCBI taxonomy): domain Eukaryota; kingdom Metazoa; phylum Arthropoda; class Arachnida; order Uropygi; family Thelyphonidae; genus Mastigoproctus; species Mastigoproctus giganteus. The sequence goes on from NC_143577.1 coordinate 164,938,230, forward strand.
CCAAAGGGGAAATTTCACTCTGGAGGATTCTGAGAGGCCGGGAAGGCCACGAACGTCAGTTACAGAGGAAAACTTGACTGCTGTGAGGAAAATGCTTGACGAAAACAGGCAAGTGACCTACCAACAGATAGAGGATACTTTGGGTCTAAATGCACCAGCAATTCATTTGATTCTGCAAGATCATTTGCACATGAAGAAAATTTGTTCTCTCTGGGTGCCGCATCAACTGACTGAAGAGCAGATGACACGATGTGTGACTTGGTGCCAGGAGATGTTAAAAAAGTTTGATAAGGGACAATCTTGGTATGTGAACAACATCGTGACAGGTGACGAGACTTGGCTGTACTATTACGATCTGCCGACCAAGGCTCAAAACAAAGTTTGGGTCTTTGATGATGACGACACACCTGTAATTGTCAGAAAATCCCGATCTGTAAAGAAGAAAATGATAGCTGTATTTTTCAAATCGAGCAGAATTGTGGAACGTGTCGTTTTGGACACGCAGAAGACAGTCACAGCTAAGTGGTATACTGAACAATGCCTGCCTAAAGTCATTGGATCTATGAAGAACCTGCGGCCAAAGTCAAGAATGGACACCTGGTACCTCCATCACGATAATGCTCCAGTTCACCGTGCCAAAGCCTGCACCGAATATTTGACCACGACAGGACTGAAGCTTCGAGCACCCTCCCTACAGTCCAGACCTTGCTCCCTGCAACTTTGCACTGTTCCCGCATGTGAAAATGAAGCTAAAAGGGAGGCGGTTTTCCAGTGATGAGAACCTTCTACGGGCTTGGGACAACGAGTGTGCTTTACTCCCTAGTGAAAGCTGGCAGAACTGGTTTCTGAGGATGGAGAGGTGTATTGAATGTAGAGGAAATTACTTTGAAAAAATTAAATAAACAAAGCTGTATTGCAAAACTTTCCTAGTACCCTTTGTATAAGCTTCATAAAGGACCCAATGTAGCTAACACTTCACTTTTTAAAAATTCAATATTAATGTATCTAGTAACAAGTAATATAAAGGCTATATAGATACAAAAGTTAAAGTGACTATTCCATATGAAACAAGTACTGTCTGCTAAATGTTAGTCCTCCTGCAGACTTCAGGTATTCTTCAATTGGGACTGCAGTTGACCCACCTTGGTTAGAAGTAATTATGAAAATTACTGGTGTGAAAGGTATTAGAAACTACAAGAGAACAGCTGATGTTCAAGAACTGTTTACAATAGGCTTGAATCTGTAGATTCAATTTAGGGAAAAAAAGTTAGTTAATCCTAAGTAGAAGAAATAAGTCAGTTCTGAGAACTGATTTAGACAATCAATGGATTGTTGAAGTAAGTATTTGCACTGGTTTGCAACAGTGCAGAATTATATTAATTCAGCTGAATTGGGCCCATGGAAGTATCCTGAGAAGATGCATGCAACAGAAGCTGAGCATCTAAGAGTGATGAAAGTTCACAAGATCAGTCATTAACCTGACTGCCCTTTTGGGGATGCCACTCAATGTTGGCCAATATTCCACAGCAGGTAGGGCAGACTGATAGTGAGCAGAAAAGTACTACCAAGAGTAGAAACTAAGTACTGATGCAGAGAAAGCACTTGTGCAAAAAGTACTCTTACTATGAGTATACATTAACAGTTGAAGAATGAGCTTGTAGAAAAGGATAAGACTAAATTTATTTGATTAAGATTAAATTGTTTCACAAATAGGTTTGTCTTAGTCATTTGTTAGCTTAGCTAGTGATAATAGCAGTACAAATAACAAGTTAAGACTTGTTATTTGTACTGCTATTGTACAGTGTTTTAGCACAAATTGTAATGGGTAACTAGTAATGCAATGAAATAGTAGTGTTCAAATCACTTGTTAGACATTTGTTTTTAGCTAAAAAATTACTTTAAGGATAACTAATTTAGAACTGCAATCTTAATTGCATAGTGTAATGCATACCTTGAACTTGAGTGAAAGGCATAATGTAAAGCTTGATATGTAATATCACTGCATTTAGTGAATCTTAGTATTGTCAATTAAATTGATTATTAAGTTGTATTTAAATGGAAGTTAAACTAGAGCAGCTGGAGTGTTATGATCAGGGGAGAATGGAAATTCTGAATTGCAGCCTAACAAAATGTGCAATGTTTGTTCTTTCTGGAACTTGATATATAGCCAAAAGTTTATGTTTAGCAAAGTATGAAGAAATTAGGTGCCAATGCAGCATTCTAATGGGTGCTTATGAGTGAAGAGTATAGTAGACACCTTTAAATTAAAAAGGAGGCCCAATAAGCTCTCAGCTAGCCAACAACTCAATGCCAGAGCTTGCTTGTGCAGCAGGCAACAGCAATCTAAGGCAGAATGCACTAGTTTCACAGGATGTAATTGTCAGGAAGTCTGAAAATATTGTACAAGGTGGAATAGGACCAGGGTACATTGCCAGCAGCAAAAGCAAATGACATTGTGGAGCATATATTTAAGGGCACAAATTGTTGTACACATTGCCATTAACAATATTGAGTAGATCTGAGGACTTAGCAAGTACATGGTAATGTTCTGAAGTTGAAGTGCCATCAATCAAGTGTTTACTTAAACTGAAGTATTTCTTTAGTCACCGATCCATAAATGGAAAACAAACATTAAGTGTTACTGCATGTTAATTCAGTAAACACTACCATAGCTAATAAAAAACTAGCTCACATCTTGTGATTATGTTAACACTAATAGTAAACTGGTGATCCATGGAAGTCACAGCTAGAGATTACTTAACCTCTGTAGCAGGTGCAAAAATAAGTTTAATTTAGTGTGTATTTTTCATTATGCATCCACTTTGTAATCAGATAGCTATTAATATAGATAAGGTGCTCTGGTTGTAGAAGAGCATAGTCTGCATTTTTGGCTGCTTGTAAAGGGGTAGGTATTTTGATGCTTTTATAGTATTCTTCATTAATATATTATATTCAGTTTTACAAAGATATTAAATAAGTTTAGTAGCATTCATTAGCTTATTTTGAATTTAGTGATTTTTGTAAGTTAACTTCCAGTGTTGGTGCCAATATGTTGAATAGCTGTTAAATTGATAAGATCATGCAATATATTGCAAACTGATTGTGTAAGGTTCATTGTAAAACTAGATGTAACAAAGCACTATTAGAAATCTGTTAGCTTAGTATAGTATTATCAATATTTATTAAATTCCACTGTTAAACTGTATTTAAAATGGAAATACATGACCCAGACTAGAGCTGTGAAGCAAAGATTAGACTAGCAAGTGCTGCAACTTAGGGAGAAACAAAGAGGGCAATTCTCCAACAGTCAAGGAGGATGTCTGTATGTGCTAGATGCACAGAGTATCAAGAAATTAGGTGCCAACTTAGCATTCCAATGGGCATCATAGCTTGAGGTGAAGGGTAAATGCCTTTGAAATTGAGGGCCCTGTCAAGCTCTCAGCTGCCCAGCTCAATGGCAGAGCTGACTCCTATGCCTCAGGAAACAGGCAATCTGTAAGGCAGATTATGCTGGTCCCAAAGGAACCAGTTATTGCTGGTGACTTATCAGGAATATAATATGCAAGAAGGATAGGTGGAACATTACCAGGGGCAAAAGTTTGTTAGAGCATAAGTCTTTTAAAGGCACAAAAGGTGACACATTGGAACTAATGACATTAAGAGTAATATTTACTCAATTATAGATGAATGTTGAAAAAGATAAATTAAGGTTCAATGTGAAAGTGTCTGCAATTCTGCCCACACACAATAGGAGTATGAGAGCCTTGTCAATCAATTCAATCCTGGAGAGTGTGCAAGGCTCAAGGGGTAGTGTTTTTCAGCCTGGTCTGTGCTTTGACAGGAGAGACTGCCTCTACAGGGATGGAGTAGACTTAAATAGAAAGGGTGCAAGAATTTTTGCTGATGCTATCAAGGAAGTGTTAGGTGGGTCAGAAAACTGCTAGGGGGATACAGACTAAGTAACAGTGGCTGCAGGCAGAGGCAAAAGTGATTCTTGAACTGCTATTGGAATGAGCAGCAACATGGAAAGCAGGGCAATGGAGATTTCCAGGAGTCAGTGGAACAAATAAATGGGCTGTGTTACTGTAAGTAGAAACAGGTGCATGTATACCAATGCTAGGAGTATAGTTAAATTTGAGCTTTAAGTGCTAGTCAAGACACCAAAAGGCACATATTGTTGGGATATCAGACATGGTATCATACATAAGCAATGCAGAATTGTAATTTGGGGAGTACAGTCAGTCCTCATAACATGTTTATACTACACAAATTCAATCATACACGATTTATAAATAGGGGAACGATATCTTATATAAGAAGAACCAAATTCGCTTATGCACAATTTGCCTTTACAAGAAATGGTAGTCTAATGCAAAATCACCCCAACTGAATGTAACACTATAGGAATGAAGAGAAGATTCTGAAAATGTATGTTTTTTTATATCAGTGAAGGGGAAATATTTCACCATAATAAACAATTCAGCTATTGATATAATTGCAAATAGCAATTAGATTGAGTTTACTACCAATTTATAAAACAGATTCCACTAGCAGAAATGCAACTGGAAATTGTTTGTTTTATGGTAGTAACCCCTAGAAATGTGCTTTAGTAAAATGTGAGGTGTTAAGTATATCTCTGCCTTTATGGTGTTTATTCAGTTGCTACATGTGCACAGCTTTGTTTGTGTATCAAGAGTGCCTCTTTGTTTTGTAATTGTGCTTTATTCCCTAAAAAAAAGTAAAATACTTAAAAAAGGTATGAAAAGGAAGCATCCTGGTGAAGACCCTGCAGATTCAGAGAGAAAAAGAAAAGCAATATCAATAAACAGAGGCAGACTGGGTCAAAAATTCTTACCTGGGAAAATTTATAGTGGCCTCATATGGTTTATGGCCAAAATCATACCAGCCTCCAGCCCACTAGGGTTTCCTGGTAAGGAAAATGGCCACTTTGCCTCTGTTGATAGAGAAAATATGAAATTGTGAAATGCTTTGAGTGAAATGAAAGACCATGTGATATTGCATGTGCTACAGACCTAAATGAGGCAATGCTGAGAATTACAAAGAATGCAGAGAAAACAAACTTTCATAGCAGGAACAATTCAAAGTGTAATTAAAAACACTTAGATTAAGACAAAGAATTGGTAGAGATGGAACAGCTGTCATCTGTTTGGATAGAAAAATCAAACAAAACACAAGTTTGCTTATGATAGAACTTTTAAGCAAACTTGATAGAAGCAAAAGCATTAGCAATATTTTTTGTAAAAAGAGTTTTGTTATATTATAATAAAATATTATAAAAATTATATTATATTTTTATTATGTATTTTAATACAATTTATTGTTTGGTTACCAATGTGTGTTCAATCTTGGGTGGTTGGCACCTAATGCTATTTTTCCCCATAGGGCCTGTTTATATTGCATGATTTTGCATTGCACAAGGGTTTCTAGGAACACAACTATTGTGCTATATGAGGACTGACTGAGCTTTGATTTCAAGAAAGATTGATACTGTTTCACAGTGATAGGTATGGCATTAAGAGCAAGTTGCTACAATAAGTAAAGGGATGGTTGATTAGGAGATCAGAGCAGTAATCAATGGATGCTGCTCTTTGTGAAGTGTTATTAGTGGAGTTCCCCAGGATTTTGTGCTGAGCCCATTGTTTTGGGTATTCAATGATATTGATCAAGGTATATCATAATTAATGTCCAAGTTTGCAGATAATACAAAGATTGACAGGGTTGTTAACAGTAAAGACAGTATGCTACTCCAACTGGATCTAGACAAGTTGGGAAATGGGCTGAGAAGTGGAAACTGAAGTTTAACATTGAAAAATGCTAAGTATTACATATGGATAGCAATAACCCAAGAGAAATGTACCAACTGTGTGATGCTATACTTAGCAAAGTATAGCACCACAGTTAGTCAGGTTATACCTGGAGTGGTGTATACAGGTCTGGAGGCCTCATTTTAGGAAGAATGAGTACAGAGGGCAACAAGATTGCCAAGGGGAACAAAGGGGTACTCTTACCAAGAAAGGGTAAAGTTCTGCAAATTGCAGTGCCCAGAGAGTAGGCACCTGTGGGGTGATCTGACTGAGGTGTATAAGGCCTTGAATAGGTTGAGCAAGCTGATGGGATTCTTCCTCAGATTAAGAACCTGAGGAACAGACAGTTGTAGAATAGATGTATGGAAATTTGCCTTTAGCCAGCAGGTGGTTGATTGGTGGAACAGACTCCTTTTGTTGTGGAAGTTGATAGCCTAAATAAGGCTAAGTAGGACAAGCATTGGGAATGAATGGGTTTTTTGCTGATAAGCTGCTTTCTTGTATCATATGCCTCTACTAATGCTTATATATATATATATATATATATATATATAAGCATAAGTAATAATGCATTACATGATTTTATAGACTAACTTCTAGCATTATAGAAGTTACCCATAGATCCCTGGGAACTGTTTAGTGAATCCAAGGAACAGTATTATAGGAAATATTTTCAAACAGTTATAGGTGTAAGATATTTGAACTATTACAGATAATGCACTTTTCCCTTTAAGCATAATGGAAAAGGGAGATGTGAAGTGGTTAACTTTAACACCTTTTGGAAGTTGGAAATACAGATTTGTTGTAATATTATTAGATGCAATGTATACTGAAAGTTCTCCAAAACAATATTGAGCATAAAAACTTTATTCATGCATAGAAACTACTATATGTAATTAGATTTAGAGAAGAGTACAGATGGCTTAGCTGAGCCAACTGCTACTGCAAACTGCTTATTCATTTGAGAAGCACATGAACTACTGATGCTTCAAAAACTGAAGGTAGTTTAGCAAACACCACATCCACTTGCTTACACCAGCAGAAGTAAATTAAAAAGCTCCAACTATTTCATAGCTGAGTGGTCAGGAGTAGGAGTGCAGTAGCACAATGCTACTCAAGTAGACCAGGGTTCAAGCCTGACTGCTAAATACAGCAGATCTGCCAACCTACACTGGACCAGTGTGGCAGAGTATGGTCCATTTCCCTCAGCATGAATTAAGGCTTCCACCCTGCAGTGGGTTGATAATGGCTGCAGTTTACCTTTATTTCATAGTTAGATCCAACATTTTCCTGAAACCAATGGAGACTTGTGTAATTTAATTGGGAAAAATTAAATTGTTGAAAGGTAGTGGCTGTTTTAGCTGTATAGAAATTATAGCATGGAATTGCTGAAGTTTGATCCAAGACTAGACTCAAGTTAATCTCATTTAGAAACATTTCAATGAAGATGCATCAATTTATGGGCACTGATTTTGTTAAATTCAAAATCAAATGGTGAAGAATAGTAGTTAAAGATTAAAGTAACAAATGAACCCACAAAGTACTGAAAGTGGGCTTTGTTACTGCTATAACTTGCAGTTTCACATGTCCACTCAATCTGTACCTCCATAATGGGGTCATTTTTATGACAGCAGACTACCAGTAAATCTTAGATTTACTTTCCACATTTCTAAGACAATTTTAAATTAGCAGTATACAGCTATATATACTAAGCTTTGCTGTATCTACATTGCTAGATTCAACCATCTTTTCTATGCTGTAATCTACAAAAGACATTACCATACCATTCACCTGTATTACATAGGACTATACATTAGTTTAGTTTAAGTAGAAAAAACTAATGTATTGGGCTCCATCCACAAGCTGGTTGTCATTAGTTTGAAGGGGACAGGAAAATTTACATCCAAATTAAGCCTCCTCTGAAATAGCTGTTACAAAAACAGAATCTAAATCAAAGGTTAGCTATTGGTTGGTTAATCAACCAATGTTGGAGAAATGATACTAAATAAGATTAAGGCACTGAATAAACATACAAATCAAACTTTAGTTGCTGCTAAACAATTACCTACCTGATGCAGCACATCTTGTAAGTTGATCCATTGCTGCTTTGCTCATGCAGTATATAGATGAGTTTTGAAACTGAAATAAAAGAATACTATAAGCAGATATTTTGAAAGGACTTAAGTTCAGTAAGAAAATTGTTAATTTTAGCAAATTACATGAGGCTACAAAAATAGCTGATTTCTAGCACCTTTTCTATGTATCTCTTTAAAATATAAGTCACTTAGGAAACTAACACCTGAACAGTTCTTCAGTAATTTTAAGGATAATCTTTAAAGGAAGTTTTAAATGCCAATTTAAACTTAACAGTTTAAAAAATTGATAATGGTGTTAGCAGCACCTTAACCATATTGTGACAGTAGTATAACTGTACAAGTGCATACAAGACTCAAATCTGGAGATTTAATGCTCTTAAGCAGAGGAAATGACAACTAAAACTGAAGAGGTCTTTAATTCCCTTCAGCCTGATTAACATCCAAAATAAGATCTTCCATTAAAAAAGATGGAATAGATTTGGCAAAAATGGTTCAATCTGATTATACAGAAAAGTTGACTAAATATGACCATAACACAAGTCATGAAAGTGATCTAGTTAGCCTGGCAATATTTTCATTTAACTTTGAAATGTGAATCTGGCATTAATTTAAGGTGTCAAGAGAAAGTAATTTTTGTCAAGAACATCAATTTAAGTTAGTCAGAATATAACCTTAAAATAATCCCAAGTTTAAATCTTGTCTGGTTAGAAATTAATCAGAAAATTTGATTAAGTTGCTTTAAACCATACTCACTTAAAGTTTACTTCAATGCTTGACCACTTGGTCAAGATTACTTTGGAATGGAGATAATTTAAGTGCCTTAATTTGAATAGATAACAGGAAGTCAACTGGTCAAATTAAGGCACTTAAATCTTCTACATTCTAGACTAGTCACATCCAAGTGATCAATCACAAGAGTATATACTGAGTGACTGTTCAAAACCTGCATGAGTACTAAATATGTAGGTTTTTGCATAGGCCTTGTGGTTTGCTATAATGCTGTTCTTATATTATAACTTGTCTCTAATGCTGCCACAACAATGCTCTTATTAGTGTAAAGATTGAATAGCAAAACATTAAAATGTTTTTCTCACTGACTTTAGTTTCAGTCAGTGAAATTCACTCCCACTAATTTAATTGCAGTACAGCAACTTGTTATAGGTCCAAAGAGAAACATTTAAGTACTGTATATTGCTTGTAATATTTACATTACATGCATTTATCTGAAGTCTAGTCAGTACAGTGTTAGACATCTAACAGATGTCTAGGTTGTATCATAATGCAACACTGACCTTTTTGAAGAGTTAATAATGGCAGATAATTAAAAAGCAATATCTGGATGTTGTACAAACTGCTACAAGTGTAAGGACTGAATTTAAAAATTAGACAATTGATTCTGTTCAATAAGTGGAAGTGCAATAATTTAAGGCTGGCAGGTTTAATTTTAAAAACAATTATAAAAATAAAATTCCAGCAGGTGGAAAGACAGCTGCTCCACTGCAAGCAACTGGCCTAGCTAGCCCTAACAAAGTTGTTAAGGCTAGGCCAGCTATGATTGAAATGGACTTTAAATAATTTTTATTGAAGATAATATCCAATGCAGAATTCTATTTAGTTATTAAAGAAAAAGCAATTAGCCTATATGATGACCTGAAGAAAGCTCAACCTAAAAGATAGATGTGGAACCATATAATACTAGTAAGGGTTGATTTGATATTTAAAATCTGGGAGAAACTGGAAGTGGAGATCAAGGAGCCAAAACTTTCAAAAAATAACTTTGTTAAAATTATTGGAGAGGCAGTACTTCAAGTTAACATAGTTGAAATTTGACTTTTTTGGAACTAATGCTTAAGTTATATTGAAAGAAAACACATGCCAAGTTTCAAACCAGCAAAGATTGGTTGACTTTGGTGGTAAATGCTACAGGGGATTTTAAAGCAAAACCTGCTTAAGTTTAGCAAGAGGACCAAAGTATAATCCAAAGATATTAAAACTATAGCTGGGGCTGTAGTTTCATATTTTTGGGATTAATAAATTGATTTTAATTGGCATTAAGTTTAATTTTAATAAATTAAAGTTATTTACTACAAATTGTATAGTATGTAATGCAGTACATACTGTATAAATTGATTTTTTACCAACATTTGTTAGTCCTTCCATTGTTTAGTATTGATCAGGAAATAATTGTATGGCATAGACTAACTCAAATACATATTACATTCTCATAATATAACTCTTAGCACAAATTCACTTAGTACTTTTTCCAGAAAAAAATTCAGGCATTAAAGTGGGGGTCACCTATATTGTATGTTGTGAACTGTCATTTCACAAATGAAAGAATAATCCTAGAGTAATAGAAAATTACTTCATTAAAAGGAAATTGATACCAGGTTTATTTTTGAACCTGGTCCTTGAGTTAGGGACTATGCAAGACTGAAGTAAACATTTATATTCAGCTATAGACAGAAGTTGACTTATACTGTACTAAACAAGTAGTAGCATTAGTAGAGGCATATGATACAAGAAAGCAAGTTCACACAGCATCAGCTAAAAAACACATTTCACCTCTCAGTTCATTCCAAATTCCTGTCCAGCTCAGTCTCAACTTTTTTAGGATATCAACTTCCACAACAAGGGATAGAAGTCTGTTCCACCAACCAATTACCCACTGGCAAAAGGCAAACTTTTCATTCCTCAATTTGAAAATATGCCTCTCAGGCAATTATTCTGAACAAGAGGAAGAATCCCATCAGCATTGATGCATGCTCCAACCATTCAAGGCTTTATACACTTCAATCACATCACAGGTGCCTAGTCTCCAGACACTAATTTGCAAAACTTAATCCTTTCTTCATAAGAGCAACCCTTTGTTGAATTCACTAATCTTGTTGCCCTTTGTACTTGTTCCAACAGCTCTATATTCCTCCTTAAAATGAGGCCTCCAGACCTGCATCCAGTACTCAGGGTGTGGCCTGACCATTGCCTTGAACAAGGGGATAATCACCTTATTCCTACTAGATAAAAGGTCCTGTATAATCATTGACAAGACACCATGAGCTACTCTTGCAGATGGTCTGCATTGCTCAGAAAACTATCTGCCTGCACAATTACCCCAGGTCCTTTTTGTATTCTACCACTGTCAGTGTAGTACTGCAGTTGATATTGCTCTGGGGTTACCCTGGTCCTGTTCCACCTATCTTTTTAGATAGGTTCTTACCCTGAAAATAGTCACCAACAAATCTAGTGATATTTTCACTTTCCAGAAAATGGTATTCCACACAGCAGGGCTTACTCTCATTGATAAGATTCTAATTTGCATTTAAGAAGATTTTGGCAAATTAAGTGAACAAGGCTGTGGTATTGTCCTTAAGTTACCATAGACTCAGATACTGCCTCTTATTCAGAGGGAGTACCTGGGTGCCTTAATTTGAATAAACACAGAAATCCTTGGGCTAGTTAAGAGCATGCAACTTTTGAAAACCTGATTGAAATTGTTGGTTTAACTCTAATTCAGCTTTAGAATTGTTTGAGTAAAGTAAAGATCAGGAACCATCATATAAACAAGTATTGGTATTGTTTAATATAATGTTTGCAAGGTCAGCAGAAAATGTCTACTTTGGTACACAGTCTCTACATAGATGAAAGATTGTCATTCATAGCTTTCAGTTACTATAAAAACATTTTTACAAAAATTAAACTACCTTGTAGTCAGTACTGCTAGCCTTATAGTTGGCAAGTCAGCTGAACTGACCAATTTGTTTTTGCATTCAATTTTATTGAATAAGTTTTGTTACTGATAATTACCAAGGTGTATATAATGCAAATGTTAATATACATAGTGGATATTATCTACTTTCAGCTTTTCAGACACTGAACTCTGAAATCATTGAAACATGTTATTGCAATAAAAATTAGCATGGAAAACTTCATTACTTTTTCTCATGCCATCAATGAAGTTGGATGAAAGTATATCCCTGTATATAAAATAAGTTATATGTTGCTATGAAAGTATATGGAACAGGCAATTGCTTTTGCACAAAATGCAAAGCACCAAGTCTGCTGCTAGATTTATGGAATAGGACTTCAATTAGGGGGTTACTATTTATGGCAATAGTCATATGACAATTGCCATAAGAGTTATTGACCAACATGAGAATGATTTGCAAGAGCAAATTGTCAGATTAGGCACAAGCTATGTACCTAAAAGTGACATTTGTCTCATTGCTTTTTGTATTGAAAGCAATCTTTTAAAAAATTGAAGGCCGCATAGGAATCTAAACATTCTAGTAAATAGACTGTAAGGCTATTTCTGATATGTCAAGATAGTGGAAAAAAAAGTGCATCTGGATGTGATATCCAGAACAGACTTACAGAAGTGTCCAAACTATTATACTAGCAGATCCACCAGTATGAGGGTGGTCAACTAATTTGTTAATGATTACAGCCATTTAAGGACCTAGAAATAGTTAACACTAGTATATTATAAGTTTGGCATGTAACTGAACCTTCTTTCAGCTGCCTCTGCTTGCTAAGCAAGATTCCTAGAAATATGCATCACAGCACAATTGTAAGACTTAAGAAAATGAATTGTTGCAGTTATCAGCCAGACCAAGGTATGACCCATGACAAGTTGCTATTTTTGTTAATGACAACAATTTGCATTACAGGTTTTCTATTCAAATAAAACCTACATTACTTGATTAACCAATGACTTAATATAGGTTTGCAGAAACAAGTCAGGATAATTTGGCAGAGTTATTCTGTGTTAAATTCTTAGAAGCTCCTATCTACACAGCTATAGGTTAACCTTAGCTGTCAATAAGGTAAATTGAGTGACAAGAACCACAGTACAAACTAAGGGTTTTTGTGCTACAAGTTCTGGTTAGTAGTCCATAAGATTTTAGAAAACCTGAGTTTACTAGGAGATGAATAAGATTATATACTCACTACAAATTCAGCTTAATTTTTATAAACTAAGTTGAAACACATAACTGAAATAAGATTAAGGAAAAAATATTAAGTTTTGATACAAATAATTTGAGAAAAGTCCAGAACTTATGTTAGACCATAAGGTTCTATTCAGAAAATAATGGACCAAGGGTTGTGTTGGTCTATTGTTTCCTATATTCAATGATATATCAGACTTCGTCTGAGTTTGCAGACAATATAAAGGTCAGCAGGATTGTTAATGACACTGACAGTAAGCTGCTGCAACAGTATCTAGAAACTGAGCAGATAGGCTGAGAGGAGGTGGCAACTGAAGTTTAATGTTGACAAATGTAAAGTACTGCATATGGGAAGCAGTAACTCCACAGTAATGCATCAACTGTGGTAACTCTCAGTGGTAGAGAGTGAAAGGGCCTGGGGCAATTGTGCAGGCAGATATGAAGTTTTCTGAGCAGTGCAGACAGTCTGCAAGAATAGCTCATGGTGTCTTGTCAATGATACAGGAATTTCTAGCAGGGATAAGGTGATTATCCCCTTGTATAAGGGGATGGTCAGGCTACGTCTTGAGTACTGTATACAGGTCTGGAGGCCTCATTTCAAGAAGGATGTAGAGCTACTGGAACAAGTACAGAGAAGGGCAATGAGATTAGTGAATGGAACAAAGGGTTGTTCTTACAAAGAAAGGCTTAAGTCTTACAAATTGCAGTGCCTGGAGAGTAGGCACCTAGAGGGTGATCTGATTGAGGTGCATAAGGCCTTTAATGGCTTGAGCAAGCTGAATGCTGATGGGATTCAGCCTCAGTATAATCACCTGAGAAGGCAATTCAAATTGAGGAAAGTTGTAAGATAGATGTGCAGAAGTTTGCCTTAAACCAGTGGGTGGTTGATTGCTGGAACAAACTTCAATCTGTTGTTGAAGTTGATAGCTTACAGATTAAAGGCAAAACTAGATAATGGAGCAAGTGGATGGGTGAAATGAGAAGGGTTTTTGGCTGATGCTATATAAGCTTGTATCATGTGCCCTGCTAATGCTATTAGCAGATTAAATTCCTGGAGTTGCAGCACCTGAAAGCACAACTTGCAAAATTAAGAAGAACCAAAAATTCTTAATATATAATTAATTTTCTAGATGAAAATATTGATATTTTCAAATATTGAAAAATAAAGTACAATGTAACAAACTTAAATCTGAACAGAACACAAAATTAGACTAGATAACCAATAGTAGCTTTAATTTGGTTCAAACAACCTCCAAACTAAAAGATAAGGCAGGCCATAACCAGCATGGTCAGATGCAGGTTGTACTTTACCAAAAATTTGTCACCAAGTCTTTTGTATAGAACCCATATCATGGATACCATACACTTCCCAGAAAGTGGTATTAACTAAAATATTCAAATGAGTTCCTTGATTAGAATGGTTGAAATAAGTGAACCAACACTTGATCTTTCCCGATTTCATTTGAACTGAAATGAGTGTCAGCATGAATACAAGCTTCATTTTTAAGCAAATTGTGACCCATGAAACATTTGTGATGGATGCTCACATTTCAGATGAGCCATTTATAAAAATCAAAACTGCTGGAACTAGAGTGCAAATGTTTACATTTGTTTTGTATACGTTAATTTTATTCACAAATTAAGGAATGTGTTAGATATTGATAAGTTTACAAGAATAGAAGTTTCTCAAAGTTTGAGAAACTGTTAAAAATGACAGCATCTGTTCAACTTTGTTGGTTTGGTGCTTTGTACTGTATCTTATATTAGTAAGATAAATGTGATCTCACAATTATTACCTGGATGTGCTAAAAGTGCAGTGCACTTTATTGCTTGCCAGCAAAGTGCTAGGACCAAGCACTAAACTGCTACACAAATTGTGAAAAACTGGACATTAAATTCAAACAATTCTGCTTTTCTTTATTGTTTAATTTTTGGACTAGTGTTACTTGTAGAGTAGTTAAAGTTCTTTTTAAAAAATGAATTCTATTATAGAACTATAGAGATTACTGTATGGAAGGTTATATTGTTTTTAATTAAAAAAATTTCTTTAAAATTTAAATAAGATTTAGATACTTACAGCTCTAAGTGCAGCAATACTGGATATATTTATAATTGACCCTGCAATATAATTGAACAGAAGTAATCAAGTTACTGTATTTAGAGTACAGCATGTCAAACAAAGTTATCCCTAAAAGTTGATAACAACTTATATTATGTGCATTATATAGAAGATATTTAAATTAAAATCCAAAACATTTAAATGAAAAAAGCAGGATATAACCATTGATTTTGGTTTCAGGAGGCAGATTAGGAGGCTCAAAAAACTTAGTCAGACCACTAATAGTACAAGTAGTTTCCACTAATAACCAAAGTTCTCTAGGATCCAGAAAAGAGAAAGTGCAAAAAGAATGGCACAAACAGATCTATACCAAGGCTTGATAAATGGGCTTTAAAAACAGAGGAAACTGATAGCTTCCTGAGTCTAATACTCACTGTACATCAATTATTCTTCACATTACTAAATGTGGTAATTACATTTATATTGGAAACTTAGCTCTTGACTGACCATGTTCAGTAAAATGCTGAGTTTTTCTATCAGAAACTAACAAAACTACATTTATAATGAATTTAACTCATAGGATAAACTACTGGCCTATTATACCTTGGGCCTTACTACAAACAAGCTGATAGCAGTACCTACTAGATATTTAGGTAAAATATTTCCTTCTCAGTTACCTTGGAGAAGGAGGGAAGAATGCACTGGTCCCACAGGAGTTGTCTATTCTATTGACCCTGTTATAATGGGGGAAATAACTTCCCAGAAACTTAATTTGGTCACATTAGAAAGACTTGTGGATTTATTAGATGATTTTCTGTAGCAGCCTATTCAAGAGGCTGCAGAGGGTAAAGAATTTGCAGATAAAGGAACCACTAGGTGGCAGTGATCAGTGTACTGATGTGGGATTTACTTAAAGATACAAGTACCATCAGGGATAAAAAAAGGGTTTTCCTTGTGGAAAGGTATCTATAATGGTCTGTTTTTAAATTCTATGTTGTGGGACCAACTGATGTCACCAACATCAAATTAAGTGAGAAGCATTCAACTAAATTGTGGAAGGCTACTAGGCTTTTCATACCAATTAAGAAATATTGTTTAAGGTTTAGGCCTAAATAGATGTCAGATGAACTGATACTTGTGGCAGAGAAGAAAATGCATGGGATGCATATAAATTATCAGGTGATAGAAGCCTATGATATATAAGCTAGTCTATAATCAAGTCAGAGGCAGATTACAAGAAATCTTTGGCAAAGGATGCCAAGTAAAACAGCAAGGACTTTACTTCTATAATCTAGAAGAGGATAAATCAGATTTGTTCACTTTATCAATGGTTCAACTGTTGATCCTGCTCAGATAGCTGATAGTATTTTATATCTACATTCACACATGAGGAATTAAGGGAGAAAAATGCCAGAAGTTTATCAAACTAACAGGGAGCTTAATGATTTAATAGCCAAGAGCAAAGTGGAGAAATTTTTGAAGTTAAGGTACTTGGATCTATCAAATTATATTAAGATGGAAAGGAAGTAAGCAAACCCTAAGCAATAATTAGGAGCATCCTTGGACTCAGGGGAAGTCCCACAGACTAGAGATGTGGGAATGTACCCCAATTCACAAAGGGGAGTGAGGATGACAATTAGACTAAAGTGTTTGGGGAAAGAATGCAGTCACTGGTTATAGATGCATTGCACCATCTAGACATAGCATGGGTTTAAGGGAAAGTATTGTCTGATAAATGATCAGATACTGTGGTTACAAAGGAACTGGATGCAAAAAATAAATTGATATACTTAATTTCAGGAAATCTGTTGACATTTGTGCAGGAAGACTACTGCACAAAGTGGAGCAGTATGGTAATCAATGGACACTGGACTAATGTTATTAGTGGCTTCCCCAGGGTTTGGTTCACTGTTTTGTATATACAAATACAGGCATACCTCTGTTAATGTTACCTCTGATAACGAAGCTTTGATATAACGAAGTCTGCAATTTCAAGCCCCATTTAACATAGAAAAAAATATTCTAGTTTAATCACCTGAAATCTAAATAAACTGAAGTAATTACGGAAACCTTTGGGGCTTCTCGTGGTTGGTTTGAGAAATTTAAAAAACTGGCCAGGATTCATAGTGTAAAATTAACAGAAGCTAGAAAAAAATATTCTAGTTTAATCACCTGAAATCTAAATAAACTGAAGTAATTACGGAAACCTTTGGGGCTTCTCGTGGTTGGTTTGAGAAATTTAAAAAACTGGCCAGGATTCATAGTGTAAAATTAACAGAAGCTGCAAATAAGTTTCCAGAAAAAACTAAAGGAAATAATTGAACGTGAAAATTTTCCAAATTTGGTGTTCAGTGTTGATGAAAGCGGTTTGTTCTGGAAACCGCTACCAACAAAAAGCTTCATTTCTATTGAAGAAAAAAAATCAGCTGCTGGGTTCAAAGCAGCCAAAGACCGTTTATCGTTACTCTTTGGATCAAATGCCTCTGGCGATTATAAATTAAAATTGTTATTAGTTTACCATTCAGAAAATCCGAGGGCGTTAAAAGGTAACATAAAAATGAATTTACCTGTAATATGGAAAGCAAATAGAAAAGCGTGGGTTACCAAGGAGTTATTTACTGATTGGTTTGTTAACCACTTTTGTCCTGGAGTAAAACAGTATTGTCAAAAAAAACTTTGAAGAAAAAGCTCTTTTGTTGTTAGACAATGCTCCGGGACATCCTACTGATTTAAACACATTGGACACATGCATTCCTGTCAAAGTTGTGTTTCTTCCAGCAAACACAACTTCCCTATTGGATCAGGGAATAATAGCATCATTTAAAGCTTATTATCTGCGTCGAACATTAAGCAATTTAACAACTAGAGGATAAAGAGGAAATGACAGTTAAAACTTTTTGGAAAAACCACACCATTAAAAATGCAATTGAAAACATTGATAGTTCTTGGAAAGAAGTCACTAAGAAATGCTTAAATGGAGTTTGGTGCAAAATATGGCCAGAAGTTGTACTAGAAGAAGAAAATAACATCCAAGAAATTAGAAATGAAGTTATCCAGATGGCTCAATCAATAGGTTTCGAAAATGTCGATGAAGAGGATGTTAGAAATTTATTGAATGCAGAAGATGATGGTTTTCAGTGGAAGAATTAGAAAATCTTGTTAGCAACGAAGACAAAGATAATGAAGTTAAAGTTCCTGCTGAAAAAGTGTTAACCAAAGATTTAAAAATGTGCTTAAATGACACTGAAAACGTTTTAAATTTTTTAGTAAAAATGATCCTGATTTCGGAAGAAGTTTTATTGTTAAGCAATCAGTGTTAAATGCAATAACTCCTATAGGCAATTGTTAAATGAAAGAAAAAAAGCATAAGCAATCAACTTTAGACTCATATTTTAAAATGAGATTTCACTTTGTATGTAAGTTGACTGTTTATTTAATAAAACTTTTCTTTGTTCGAAAAAAAAGCTTTTCATTTTCTTTACGTAGGAACGTATCCCTATTCCAGCCATAGTATTTTTACCTCTGAAAACGAAGTTTCGCTTAACGAAATAATTTCATGGAACGCATCCTATTTGTTATTTGAGGTATGCCTGTATATCATTTGTATATACAAATGAGTGTATATCATTTGTAAATCAATGATACTGATCAAGGTATATCAGGCTTAATGATACAAAGGTTGGCAATGACAGTACTACTGCAACAGGATCTAGAAAATTTGGACAGCTAGGCTGAGAAGTGGAAACTGAAGTTTAACATTGACAAATGCAAAGTACTGCATATGGGTAGAAGTAACCCCAGGGAAATGTACCAACTGTGTGGTACTACACTTAAGGTGGTAGAAAATGAAAGACCTGGAAGTAATTGTGCAGTCAGATATGAAGTTTTCTGAGCAATGCAGACAGGCTGCCAGGGCAGATCATGGGTTTTGTCAATGATATATAGGAATTTTGCTAGCAGGGAGCAGGTGATTGTCCCTTTGTATAAGGCAATGGTCAGGCTGAGCCTTGAGTACAGGTCTGGAGGCCTCATTTTGGGAAGGATGAGGATTTGCTTGAGCATGTACAGAGAAGGGCAACAAGATTGGTGAGGAAATGAAGGGACCCTCTTACCAAGAGGCTTAAGTTCTACAAATTGCAGTGGCTGGAGACTAGGCACCTGTGTGGTGATCTGATTGAGGAATATAAGGCCTTGAATGGGTTGAGCATGCTGTATTCTGATGGACTCCTTCCACTTGTTCAGATTACAAAACCTAAGGGGACAAATTCAAATTAAGAAAAGACAGATGTAGAATAGATGTACAGAAATTTGCCTTTAGCCAGTGGATGGTTAATTGCTGGAACAAACTTTCATCTGTTGTGGAAGTTGATAGGTTAAATAAATTTGAGGAACTGGACAGGCATTTGGAGGAAATGGTGAGATTTTTTGGCTGATGCTGTATAAGCTCATACTTTCTTGTATCACATGCCACTACATCAATTTTTTGTATCCAGTTCCTCTGTAACCATAATATCTTATCACTAGTTTCAATACTGCTTTATGAAGTTCCTCCAGGATGGTCTTTGGTTTTCTGTGTGGTGTAGCACTCATTGGAGTGCAGCTGGGCTTTTATTGGTGGGGTCAGGTTGGTGGCTGGAAAATGGTATTGAGTACTATTGACTGCTCCCAGGTAGTGGTTATTGTGCCTTGTGAGAACCTCTCCTCTGGGATATTTATTGGTGGCAATTTTATACCACCCAAGGGTCTAATATTCCCAGTTGATGTAACCTAAGATGCCTTTTTCCTTTGGCAGATTAGGGCTATATAGATGTTCCTGGCTATTCTATAGTGTTGTCTCAATACCTTGACCTCTGGCTGGAGCCATGATTTTGCTCTTTGGAAGAGCTTTCCTTTTGCTATTTATCTCTGCAGATAAAGCAGCTCTGGGACCACTAGTAAACAGAATTGGGGAGTGGATTTGAGGTTTTGGCACATGCATTTGTTATGACCCTGCTAACAGTTTTGTGCACTTCTGGATTAAGTTAGTCCCCACTGGGACTTTTATGACAAGTGTCCAGAGCTGCTGGAAAGCTGTCCCAGTCAGCATTTTCTATTTTAAATCTGTTCAGCAAGTTTGTGATTCAATGGTTACTATTGAAATACAGTGGGACAGCCATATGTCCTTTAAAGTTATGTCTGCCCCAGTTGTCTTGATTTTTTTTTATCATATTCCAAACTGGGGGTTAACTCCACTACCTAATTGACATTAGGTGACTTTATGAAATTGGCTTAAGCTCTTTGGGGCAAGTCAGGATGAGATACTTGTAGGTTACAGTAGTATAGTTCCTTGGTGATTTGCATAGGTGTGGCATCCTTGCTGATATCAAATGATCACCAAGGGCTTTTTACTTTGGTTGTTCTGCAGTAAGGCAGTGTTGAGATGGCAGGATTTTCTTATGTGCAAGAGTAGTCCTTCCTGAAATCTCAAGTAAAGGTAAAACAAAGAATCACATTGCAAGTGGGATCATGTTAGAATTCTAGCCATTGTTCAAACTTAATATATACTATTAATTTTTGATAGTTCTTTGTATGATAACCATAACACTGTCTAAGAAAAATCAGAATATTAAATTGTTTCCACCTTGTATTAATGTACTGTATAATACATTATTTAAAAATAAACTTGTTCATTTTGTTAAATATAAATGATAAACACTGTCACAAAAGGTGAACTGCTTTTCTATGTGGCTATTAACTGTCAGTGTTTTGAAATTGAAGTGAGAAAAAGGAAAATGCACTGTTCTATTAATTAGAGTTGACATTAATGAACTACACATTTCAGTCATTACTTTCTCAATTCTTCCATTTAAGAATGAATGAAATGAGGGTCAACTGTTTTATTGCATCTGTTTCTTTAGGAATTTCAATAGGGAGTTAACTATAAAATTGAAAAGGAATCTACTTTTCATGTTTAAAGAAATTTAAAGTCTAGTTTAAAAATCAGCAAGTTCTTCTACAAGAAAATTTGTTCTTAGAGACATCAAAGGATAATGAATATTGTGGATTAGTGTTACTGAAAATATTGCCATGTGTTCACAAGGAATCCAAAGTGGATTCCTTTTGAATTCCTAGTGGCTAAAAACTAGTTTCAACTGACAAATGGGAGTCATGCTTGCATTATAAGCATGAATAGTGTTCTAATGAGCCTTGTTTTTATAGGTTTCAGATAATTTATATCCAGTTCCTTTGTGACCACAATAGTTGGTTTTTAGGAGCATTAGCAACTAAGGCCATATTGGGGAGAGGATGCAGAAAGGTCATTCCCTGACCTTTCTGTATTTGGTGGCTCAAGGGCTTGAACCCCAGTCTAATCAAGAAGACTGTGCTATGCACTGCTGCTCCTACCCACAATAGTATCCAATCAAACTGGTCAGACAAGACTTGCTCTTAATAAACCCATACTGTGTATGAACTGCCAGTCTTGTCTAGATTATCTTTTAATGCTTTAACCAGAGAAGCATTTTCACCAGAACAGAAGTTAAACATAAATTACTTATCACTTTGATATTTGCACATCCTCATTCTATGGGGATGCCTTCTAAATCCAAGGATGCTCTCATAACTACAACTAAATTTTTTGCTTTGTTCCTTTGCTTCCCCCATTAATAAGTAGATAGATCCATCCATTCTAAGTGCCTTTATGTTTAACTTTAATCTCTTCCACTTTCCTTAGTTATTACAAAATCATTTAGTTTGATAAAAACTTTGGGCTCTACTTCCCTACAGAAGGCCTCATGTGAATGAGGATGCAAAGTAGCCATTCAATTGGTCAGCCACCCAAGCAGGATCAGTCCAACCAACAACATTAAGTGAACCAATCTGATTCATCCTTTCCTTTTAGGGTTTAAAGTCTTTGCCATTTTTTGAAAAATGATCTTAATCTGCCTTCACTTGCCTAACTTCTTGACTTGATTAGACCTACCATATGGTTAATTCCTTGAATACTTCCCATTTAGAATTGTTGGTAACATGTCTGAGATCAGCATAGTTACCTTTATGAAAACAAAATCCTTTCCTTTACCACTGATGGTAGTTACATCTTTAAACAAATTGTATATCATATGATAACTGCCACTTAGTATTTCCTTTATCTGTATAATCTGCTTATAATCAGATGATTGCTCTCTAGTTGCCTCTCAAACATACTGCAGTAGAGGATAGTCATCCAATCTTTAGTGTGGAAGTGAACTAGAAGTTCTAGTCAACATCTGAAAACTTAATCTCATAAGACATGGATTTACTGGCCCACTATTTATTTGTAGAGTTTTGTTGTACTCTCATTTGGCCCATAACTCATTTGTTTTCAGTGCTCATGTCACCAAAATGAGCTCAAATGTACTGGCCACTCATGTCAACCAGACACTACCTTAGATTTTAAGCATTCAACCTCTATTCTGCTTGTTCTTTCTACACATTGTAGAATTTAAAGACCTTATCTGTGATGCCATCTGATATCCCAACAATATCTGCCTTTGATGTGATACCAGTACTTCAAATTCATTTACTGTACTTCTAGCATTGGTGAATATACAAATATTCATGCACTAGTTCTTAGTCACCTAAACAATCCATTTATATGGACCATTACATAAGGACCCCAGCAGTTCTTGAAACTGTAGCACCTTGCTTTCCACATTGCTGCTCATTCCAATAACAGTGAAAGAATCATTTCTCTGCCTGAAACTATTATAATCTATTAGTCCCTCAAGCTAGCAATTTTCCAACCCACCTAGCACTGCCTCAATAGCATCACAAAATGTCACTGCACCCTTTCTATTTGAGGTATCCCATCCTTTTAGAGGGGTCTCTCCTGCTAAAAGAGACCACTGAGAAAAATTTGCCCTATGGGCCTTGTGCAATCTCAGTGTTAAATTTACTGAGATCCTCTATCAACTTTTGCCCCTGGTAGGTATACCCTGGTCCTATTCCATCTATCTTTTTGTAGAAAGAAAGAACTTATTTCCCTGACAATAGTCACTAGTTCCTTTGGAGCACCTTATTCTGCCAAGGATGTGAGCAGCTGAGAGATTAATGGGCCCCAATTTAAGCTGGAGCATCCCTCTTTTTCAAATCATCATAAAGGCCTACTACACTAAATCTGCACCAAATATCCTCATATTGAGCTCTCCCAGTATTTGTCACACCAAAATGACTTTATAAGAAAGTCAAAGGCTGTGACTCAGAGGACAACCACTCCCTTAGTTCAAGTCATGGCACTCCCATTACCTTGGGTGGTTGACCAGTAGGTATACCTCTAAAATCTAGCAGATCTCAAATCCAGGGATTTTACATCCTATATCTAACATCAATAAAAAGAATAACTACATGGTGGTTCAGATAAACCATGCTGAATTATAAACTTTAGAGTATCTTCTGCTGAAATACAAGTGCTCCATGTGAGGTAAAGTAATCACCATCTTTGCAATTCAGCTAGAGCGTAAAAACTTTACAGAAAACTTATTTTGGAAGTCATCATGATAAATTACTCATACAATTACATTAACACCCTAAAACAATGTCAGGATTAGATTTTTCCAAAAGCCTGACCCAATCCTCCTATAAATAGGAGGATTGTCAAATTATGCAAGAAAGCAAGCTTATACAGCATCAGCTAACCCATCTATACCCTACAAGAATGTCTAGTTCCCTTAAATTTATTTAATCCATCAACTTCCATAATAGATGAAGTTGTTCCAACAATTGGCCATATGCTGGCTGAAAGCAAACCAGCATTTATCCTGCAACTATACAACTGGATAGTTATGCCCAGTTGTGGATAGTCTCAAGTGGAAGAATGCCATTAACATTCATCTTGATCCATTCAAGGTTTTAAACATTTTAATCACATCCCATAGATATGAGTATAGAGACTGCAATTTTCAGAACTGAAGCCTTTCTAGGTAAGAGCACTTTATTCCCCTCAGTCTGGTTGCCCTTTGCACCTATTCCAGACTTACATTCTTAGTGAGACCTCTAGACTTATAGAGAGGAGATGCAGCCCAACCATGGCCTTATGCAAAGGGATAATCACCTTATTTTTGCTAGCAAAGCTTGCTGTATATAGTTACTGTTAAAAAACAGTTAACAGATGAGAAAATTAGTTTTATAGTCAGTGATATTAATGAAAGTTGTTTTCCAGAAGCACCAGAAACAATGAAATATCAAAAATTTTTATAATTCTAAGGGACAAATTCATTAGCATTCATCACTTTGACAACACTTTCTCCATTATCAGTCCTACCCCTATCAGAACTCAATGAATGAAAAGTAAACTTGCAATTTTACAAGTTGTTAAATTGATCATTGTTCTTTAATTATGATAGTACCACAAATATGAAGACTTGATTCAATATCAAAAAAAGTGAAGTCACTGAACAAGCAATAGGAAGTTCAGAACATGAACTTTTCTAATACAAGAGCACTTATGGGATTGCTGCCACTTTTCATCACCTAGGAAATTGAGTGTAATGGACCATAATGAGTTAACTAAACATGCAGAATTTCAATCTATTGGAAAAATTAGATAAAAAAAAGTGCCAAATTTTACTTCCAGTAAATTGGAATTTCTACTCTTTAAGAAAAGACTTCAGTTCTACTCTGGACAGGGCAATTAACTGATCTGGTACTAAGCAGTTAAGTGTAGTTAATATGAAGTCATAATTCATTAAGATCAAGAAAGATGAATAACTATTTACTACATTGCTGACCATGCTAATAAAGCAACAATTAAAACTTGTAAAATCTGCTGTTTGATGCTACTAATAAACTTTATTAGGACTAGCTATAGATTTATGGATAGCTTTTCCTCCTCCAGAAATATACCCAGAGCTGGCCTGAGGGGGGGGTGAAAATGCACAAGGCCTCTCATTTCTGAAGGCCCTGGTGCCACTGACTGATTTTGCAAAATCAAAATGGTTTCTTTTTTGTTTTAATACTGTCACAAAATCTAGCAACATTGCCATATTTTTAATATACATAAAAAACGCCAATAATCATGTTATTAACATTATCTGAATGTGTCAAACATCCAAAGAACATGGAAAAATATTTTCTTTAAAATATCTCACCTTACAAGTCGCTCAGACATACAATTATGTTGCCAGCGTTTGCATAGTTATTGTACTCTAAAGGCTATATATACCACCGACTAGGTTTTCTCAGCCCTCTTTTGCTTTCTACCTTCGAGAGATCGAGTGAATTCAAAAAGTAGACTTAAATTTTCTTCTGAGAAAATTTAAAGTTAATAATACTGGTTTGACCAAAGCACTTATCCTGCAAAAGAATTCCAAAGCACAGTATATGCTTTGCAGAAGTCATAATTTGAATTTAGTTCTTGGACATTTCAAAATTATCTTCTCTTGCAAATTCATTTTTTGGGACTTTACAAAGCATAATATTTTTGCAAGTTCTGTGATACGCTGGGATATATTAAAAGAGTGTCAAACATCTTACTCCAAAACCAATGTCAGAAACTAGGTGGGAATGTTGCCTCAAAAGTGCGAAATCTGTGAGATACCAAGTACCAATTTTCTCTAGCTTTGAAATACCTTTATGAACATACCAGTGATATGAAAACGAAATCCAATCAATTGAAAATAAACTTACTTCATTTGAATTTTTATTAAGTTTGGTCATTTGGTATGACATACTGAATGAAGTAAATATTATGAGCAAGATATTTCAAAATTCAAATATTGGTACTGCAAATTCACATTTAATTTTTTGAACAGTATTGTGAATTAAATCTTCTTTAATAACTGCAAAGGAAATAGCTGAAGAATTAAGTGACATCTGAATTTAAGATGTCAAAGAACTGGACAAAAAACAAAGCAATTTTGTTATGAAGGAACTGATCAGCCTATTTCATCAGGCAAAGAATATAATATTCTCTAGTCATAATCGATAGTGCAATTATTTCTTTTAAGAAAAGATTCTAAATTTATCACGAATCTGAGACATCATATGGTTTTTTATATAATTTGGATAATATTCAAACTGACTGAAAACAATCTTCTTAAATGCTACCTTGCAAGATGATATTGATTACATTAAATAAATCAATTTGTCAAGTTTTGCTTTCCAGGATCACAATATTACAAATATTTACTGAAAAATAATTTATTTGAATTGTATCCAAAATTTGTTACTGTTCTGAAAATTATATTAACCTTACCAATTACTGTCAACATCTGCAGAAAGATGTTTCTCAAGGTTGAAAATAATAAAAAAATTACTTGAGATCTAGCATTAGTCAAGAACGATTTACCTCCTTAGCCATTTTTATCTATCAAATCCGAAATAGCCAAAAAACTAAAAATTATGATGATATTATCAATGAATTTGCTATAAAACATGTAAGAAAATGGAACAAAAAAAAAAAAAACATTGTGACCTTATTTGATTAAGTCACGTACCAAATTGTATTTTATAAGTATATGAAGCAATTATTTTTCTTATTTGATTTATTAAAGATTGTGATTGAAGTGTTAAGTTTATTAAAATAATTTATTTATGTCATCCTTACTAAACCAATTTGTGCAATGTAATAAATATCAAAATGCAATAAATTATTGTTGTATGAATTTGTATCAAGGCCCTGCAAGTCAACTTTGCACAGGGCCCTGCTTCTGTTTGGGCCAGCCCTGAATATACCAACCCTGCACATTGAATTTTAGCAATGATCTATAGAAGGAAAATTTAAACTTCCCTGAAGTAGTTATGGATCAGTCAATTAGATGGGAAAGGATAAATGTCACAAAAAAGATAAAGCATTGATACAAAAGCCAAATGGAAAAGTTTCAGGACAGAATAAGCTAATTTTATTTGGATTAGTGTTGGAGTCAAATATAAGGTAATGAGCTCTATGCATTAGGTTTCAGGCATGTTACCAAACAATGACAAAAACAAGCAATTACTTGTGCAACTAAGAACATTATTTCTACATATACATCATATGACCTATTCAAATCAGCACAAAACATTAGTACTTCAACTATAATATATGGATAGCTTGTGATGTTTATCACAAAAGTTGTAGTATTGACTACAATTTTAAATTTATAAAAGATTCATTCATAAACACCAAATAAGACAATTCTCATAAATTGAGAGCAGAATTATTGCATATGGACATATGTTAATATGCAATGTATTATCTTGTCTAAAAATAAGACAAGTTAGTTGCCAGTCAACCCTAGTAAGACTGGTCTAGGACCATCCATCTTGGGGAAGCATGGGCTAAAATGCTATATTAGGGCCAAGTCCTTAACCACCAGGACTTCCTTTCCATAGGTCTGCTTAAAACACTTGATAGTATTATACTATGTGCCAGATTCCAATGATCTAACTCTGGAATCAAGGATATGGATATTGAATTAGTGATGCTAACCTAGAAACTTAGTAGCATCACTGGGAGGTCTTTAGTATGTATAGGCACATCAAGAGGCCCAGCTACATTTAAACCTAGTGGATAAGATTGCTTTAGACTTAAGTGATGGTCAACTACTGCCTAGTTAATGAAATGGTATTAATACTCAGCTAAATAAATTTTAGCTTTGGATTGTCCTGGTATTGCACCACTCAGAACATTTGTTTGAAATTAGTACAATGCTATAGCAACTTCAAGGAAGAAGTCTACTGCAAGTATCTAGACTTGCATTTCAGGTGTGTGGCAAGTATGCCACAGAAAATGCAAGTTAAAATTTGCAAATCAAGTTTTATAAGAAACTGATTCAAACATTGATCTATAATGTGCTGATATAAGTAGCTTTGGGTGGTCAATGCAATGTGGTTTGATTCCTAGTACTAGATCTGGTCACTTTTATTTGGTCATTCTTCTCACTCAAGTCTCCCAGGCACCTTGCTTGCAAGGTGCCTGGGAGACTTGAGTGAGAAGGCACCTTGCAAGCAAGGTGCTGTAACAGGAAACATCCTGTTATGTAATCAAACTATTTCCCCATTACCTTTTAAAGTGTAATGAAAAAAATAGCATCTTTAAAAGATGATGCTGCAGCAACAAAGAGGTTGAGAAACTTATTTAGACCATTGAATTAGGCATATCATTAGTGGAAAATGAGTCTAATTCCAAATTACTTCAAGGACCAAAATAGCATTAGGTATTTTATAGCTAAAGAATCCAAAAGACTTAAGTTTAAACTACTAAAGACAATTCAATAGATGAACCCACTATATGACAGGGGTTCAGCTATTGAATTGTCTTTAAGGTTTCTATACCAGTTACCTTTAACAGTAATCCTTTTAGTAGAAAGCAAAAAATGGACCACCAAGATATATAATGAAGCAAATATTGACCTGAAGTTGAGTAAAGTAAGTAAATGATTTCAAATTAAATTTGAGATATGCCAGAGAAATCTGGAAACTAAACTAGTTACATTCTAGGCATCTGTTATTGTAAACTTAACATGCAGTAAGTTTAGTTGTATGATATAACTTGTAAACTACATTTTAAAGAAATTTACACAATTTAAGTTTAAGTCAAGTGAGGTTGCCAAACTGGCACATCCTACTCCACTAGAAAGAGGAGTTTGACTACTTAAACTAATATTGGACTCTTGCTGCTAGAAGAGGCATAAAAAGCTACCTTAAAATCTATAGTTTTGTAGTACAGTTGTAATTTGGCTTAAGTTCTACCCATAAAACTGCTACCATCTGTAATTTGACTTTCCAGGTAGTCTGGAAAAGTAGATTAAATTTAATGAATTAATTGTATGAATTTAATTCATACAGTGAATTTAATTGAAATTCTTAGAGCATTAAGTGAACCAGATCAAGCAATTGATCTATTAGCTAAGAAAGATCTAAGACTTGCTCTTCTGAAAATTGTGTAATATAAGTGTTACTTACCTTTTGTCTTTGCAAGATGAGGAATAGCTAGTTTGATCATCTGGTACACACAGCGTATATTTACTTTCATCAGTAAGTCATATTCCTCCATACTAATTTCTTCAATTGATTTTGGAATAATCATGCCTGCATTATTCACCTTTTATGAGAAAACATTAAGACAAGTGTCAACTCTTATACTAAGACAGATGTCTTAAACTCAACACCAGATTCAAAACAAAAGTTACTTATAATACAATCTCAATTGGCTATCAGGGACATCCCTGAATTATACTTAAAAATCCAATTTAAACTGACTAAAGTAACCAACAATTTTATTCTAAAAACCTTATTCTATACCATTACTATTTTGACAGACTAAATAGCAATTTTATTGCAGAAATGGTTCTTCTCCAGAAGAGAATTTTATAATAAACTACACAACTTTAAGTGTAGTGTGGTCCATCATACAAGTTCTGATTTTAATTAAGCATTGCACTTCAAACTTAGTTTGTTCACCCAAACAGTTTTGTTCTGTGGAACAAAACAAATTATCAGCATTCAACACTGAATTATTTATTGAAATAAAAGTAATATTAATCCTCTGATTATTCTCAGACTGCTTTGATTTTTGGAAAAAAATCAATTTGCACAACAGCATTTGGCTTTCATTTTTGAAATGAAAATCTGTTTGGCATCTGATGAATGATTAGTACAAACAGCCATTGAGCTACCATAATTCCCATCCATCACTTAAATGTTGGTGGGGAATAAGTTTTTATGCAAGGCAAACCAACTTCTGAAAGTTGGTTTGCATAGAAAGAAAAAAGGTAATGTTTGATTTAGAACACCACCTTTCCCTTCCATTAAAGGGAGCCAGCTTCAACTCTTAATAAAGTCACTAATATAGACTATTATAGTTTATGCAAAAGTTGGTAGTTTACTATTCTAAGTATAGTAAAAGATGTTAGAAAAACATCTAGTATTTGGAAGAAAAACAACAGTATAAAAATTCTCTTCATTGAATATTAGCTTAATTTAAATTGATAATAGTAATTATCAGAAACATGGGTCCTCTTCACTTTGAAGAATTGAGATTTCACTTTGTAAGTTGCTAATAACAACTCCTACAAGATGATTGCCTGGTAAAGTGTTCACCTCCCTATAAGATGCTTACTTTTATGTGGTAAAGTGTTCTGCCATAAACTTGGTCAGTCCCACAGACCATATCATGAAACTGATATGGTTGTTTCATATGAAGTTGAGTTAAATCATGGTAGTATATCAAATGATCTGTATTTTAGTACACAATGTTAGTGCAATTGCATCATTTCTGTATGTAGCCAACTCTTTAGTTAGCAAATTTGCATCATTAAGTATCTCATTATGAATGTCTTCATAATAAGTTACCATGATATTGTACTACCTTGAATAAGTAAGGCTTCAACTATAGAAGACTTGTTAGTTATCCCAGCAGATACAATCCTCTACAGCCAATAAGTTCCAAAATGGTCCCATACAGGTGGGATCTGCTGAGAATAAGTCTTCCTATGGAGAAGGACCACTTTCAATGTAGTGCAATATCATGGTAACTCATGAGATACTTGATGCCAATTTATTACAATTAATTGTTGGCTACATATAGAAGTGTAGCAATTGCACTAACTTTACACTAGTTAAGTCCCCTGTAACTTGAGGCTTTAGCCTCAAACTATTCTGTAATCTAAATGATCTGTATATTTAATTACAAGGCTGCATTATGCTTTCAGTGTCAAACTAGAGACTAGTGGGTTGATTAAAAAGGTAGTTTGTAATCTAATCAGTTTCATTAGGAGTAATGAAATTGCCTTCAGTGACTAATTTATCCACTTTAGGACAAAAAAAAAGTGGAGATCCATAATCAAACTTTAGGACATGGAATTGCTACTAAGCAGGTTTAGAAAAGATTACATGAAGTATGTTTATTGGAATGGGACAATGATTACAATAGACAAACATTCTAATAACCAAGTTGATTGGCCATGTTCTAGTAGTATTGAGGGTGGAATGAAATTAAGGCCTTTAAGTAAATTTATCTGCATTGATTATGCAATTCTTGCTTAAATTTAAGCTACTCAAATTTAATCAGATTTGATTTTTTTACTTTAGGGTTAAAAAGAGAACTGTTTCATTTAATTTGAATGATTGAGGCTGAGCAAGGACCATATTTAAGTGTAAAAAAATGGTGTGAAGAGCACTGTTTCTGGTATGAAAGGTGGGGGCAACCTTTACTGTAAGGAACTTGTAGAATTTGAAGATTAAGTTTAGACTTAACCATGTTCATGAAGCATTCATGTACAATTGAAATTGTTGCTACTTTGATATCCAACTTCCCTGATAAGTTACAGGAAATAGAACTTCATTTGGAGAAGTTAGAGCAACCTAGATATAAGTCTGAAGGATTTTGGAAGTGCTTCCTACAAGGAAGCTATCTAGACAGTTATTCTTTTAACTAATATTTTAATTTAGTCAGAAAATTGTTTCCATATCAAAACAAATTCAGGAGCCCAAATATGAGTTAACATAATCTGAAACTTTAGTCTGGTTGCTGCATTATTGTAATAGCAGTCCAATAAAGAAATTTGGATACTTCTCATAAGGTAGTCTTTATTAAGCCTACTCCAGATCTATCATTTTGCTAGGAAAAAGGACTCAATTTTGGAAAAATTGAGTATGAAACCATGCATGCCAATGAAATTGCAGTAACCTTTACTACTGTTCTAGATCAGGGGTGGCCAACTTAATTTGATGCAATCTACCATCTCAAATTTCATTGCGCAAGGTTAAATATCAATATATTGAACAATGTCGATAAATTTTAAAAATTTCAATATAATTCAGAATTTAAATCCATAAGTATTTAAAATTAATTTATGCAAAGCTGTCTTCATGTCATCTGCCAAGCTTTCAAAGCTTGGGATATAGTGTGATAAGGCCAACTGTAAAGAATCTTCTGTATGTAAGTCTAAGAGACTAATGATTCTTTATCTTTGTTTCAAATAGGAAAAATTTATATAGATGTGGAACCAAAAACAGGAATTTAAAAGTTCACTGCATTTTTTATATTTGGGTACTTTCTTGGCAAAAGATTTGCTAAACTTTCTGATGATCTGGCTTTTAGGAAGATTTTTGTAATATAATAATTTTATTTAAGTAATATTTTCTCTATGTGAAAATAGAAGCAGTAATTTTCTGCAATTTGTTTTGTATCTAAGTTAACATTAAGTGGATAAGAAATATTGAATAATGTCTTAAAATCACTGAAACTGGTTTCAAAATCCAATTTTTTAATTCCAGAAACATCACTATTAAATTCAAAAACAGGATTTTTTGCAAATGATATTACATATTTGCATTTTTCCTTGTAATTCCAAATTCAGATTACTTAATTTACTGATAAAATAGCCAGATCATACCACTCCATATCTTGTAGCTGCTGATAATCATCATCTCCCTTGATCAACAAATTTCTGTTGAAATTTATTTGGACTCAGCCACCTCACATCTGTAATATCAGATCTGTTTCTTCATCAAGTTGAATTTTGAAGTCTCCTTTGAAGAGATTGTCCTCTGATGGAATTGATTTTGAAAGTGATGTCCATAACATTTATGGATTTGATCTTTTGCTAAAAAAAAACTTGTTGGTGGATGATACAGTGGCAACTCAAATCTGGGAATTCATCCTTTTGGCACAATGAATTTAAGATGTCCATGATTGCTTTAGCTCCATCTGTTACAAGCTTAGTGGTAACTTAATTTTTTCAATAAAATGTTTGAATGAGTAAAGACATCAAAACCTAGTTTTCTTTTAATGAAACTATACCCAGCAGTTCTCTAGTGGCAGAATCATTGAAACCATATGAATAAATACAAGCAGCTGAGCTGATTGACATCTGTAAATTCATCCAGTTGCAAAGAAAATGACAATTAGCAATATCAGCATGTAATTGCTTGCTCACATTTTCTCAATGCATCTCAGTATTAAGAATATTGAAGGGCAACTTTTAACTTCATTTTTGTTCTTGATTTTCAAAAAAATGTTGTCTGATGAATTGACCATCAAAATTGATTTGTTTTTTGCAAGACTACTCACTTTAAATGATGCTACAGTTACTGCTTTGATTGTAAATTATAGGTGTCATGAAGAAATTGTAAATAATCTGGATTTAAGTTCCAATTTTTTTTTCTAAGGTCACTATTTGGCAGAAAATCCAAATGGGATTTTCCATGGAGTGCATTGAAATGCACTTTCAAAATTTGAGTATAGGCATGGAAGCATTGTAAATCAAATAGCAACATTTTTCACCATTACAAAAAAATTCCAAGTTCCTACTCTTAATGAAAATAAGAGTTTGTAGTATTCATTTTAAATCAAAAAGGTATTAAATTAACATACTGTCCAGTTATTAACTCAGGCAAAAGCAATGCTTACCAATTAAAAAATGGTAAGTTGCATAAACTGGAAAAATATTCCATCTGAACAGCTAACATAGGATAATTGATGAAGATGATTCCAAATAAGGAAGTTGTTTCCAAAATAACCAGACAAACCACTGTTTATTGATCTGTTTGGTTATGAGAATCAGTTTTGAATGCCTTTGATTTGTCTAAAGCTATTTCTGGAGGTCATGACCATAAAATAAACAAACAATTTGCACTTTCTGGTGCAAATTGTATTAAGTCTAGAAATTCTCCAGACTTAATACTTTGAATTCTCAAAAAAAATTCAAGCTTTTTATAGAAAAAGCTCGAAAGACTGGTCAAGTTGCTTTGATAGTTTTAGAAGGATAAGCCTATGAATGAATATTGAAAAACTAAACGATTATGTAACTTTAATTTATGATTTAAAGAAAAAAAATTCTTGCCATCACCCTTTGTTATTATAACAAGACAAACCTAAAAAGAAGTTACACATTCCAATGTTAATCTGCAGAGAACATTACTTACTAGTATATCTAGTTTTCCATATTTTTCAATTGTCTTTTCCATAATATTTTGGATATCATCCACTTTTTCTAATTCACCTCTTATTATAAATACCTAAAAAGAAGGTTAGAGAAACATTTAATAGTTTCTGTAGTATTTTTTACTAAAAAAACTAAAATTAGGCTAGAACAAACTAGAGTACTATTCTGGTTAAGCATAGTTTTCAAAAATGAAATTCCATTTTAATTTTAACAGCATAACTTTTAGACCTAAAAAAAAGGAATGCAAAGTAATTAATACTACAAATAACTAAAAAATTAAGGACTAGATTTATGAATGAAATTACATTAGAAACTGCTTACATACACTGAATCAAAAATGTCACAAACTACTAAATAAATGGTCATTTCTATTATGTAAAAATGGATACTAGGTATACAGGAATTTATAAAACAGTTCATAACTATCCTCTTCATGGGCTAGAAGGTGGTGTTCATGCTTAGTTACAATTATAAAGCATTAGCAAGTTAACTAAAACTGAGGTGTCCATCTGACTGATCAAGACAAGTTCTTTAAACAGAACTTTTGAGTTGGGAAAGTTAACTCCATACTAACTGCAATTGAATACACAACTGTATAAACAATAAGATAAACTAAAATAATTGATGTAAAAATTAAGTTACTGACAACTAGTTAAAAGCAATAAAAATAGATAAAATAAGCTTAAAATATATAAGAAATATTAAATTAAACACTGTAGCCTTCAAAGCCTGTCTCCTTTCTCAAAAGGCTTTTACTGTCATAGAACATCTTTAAATAAGATCAGCAGGATCATGGCTTTTGTTACAAGCATGTGAATTCTCTATATATAGATGGCTCAGGAGCATGTTAGGTGGAACTGTTCCTATCCAAGAAGGATCAAAGAGGGGGTGAATATGGACTCCATTTCCATTGATAGTATATTCTGAAAAACAGATCTGCAAACAAGTCATTTCTGATGACTATACCAATGCAAACAATCAATGACAACAGCATCTGGAGAAATGACACTTCTAAAAATGCTTAGCCACAGCAGATATCCCATAATCTTCTATAATGTTTCTCCATAGAATCTTTAAACCTATATTGTCTTCCTATTATAATACTCCCACAATCCAGACATGAGCTCAATTCCACTTTAACTCTCAAAGTGGTATAGGATCTTTTATCCTTGAAAAACTTATCTCCATC
Source organism: Mastigoproctus giganteus (assembly GCF_048544385.1). Taxonomy (NCBI): domain Eukaryota; kingdom Metazoa; phylum Arthropoda; class Arachnida; order Uropygi; family Thelyphonidae; genus Mastigoproctus; species Mastigoproctus giganteus. The sequence continues at coordinate 164,973,232 of NC_143577.1, forward strand.
CCTATAGCTGCACAGCTTTTCTGACAAGCTGTGTAATATTCAAGATCTGTTCTATTAAACTTTGGTAGTAGGGATATGTGGTAGCAGCCAGTGAGAATGCCCACTGTTACCATACATTCAAGGGAGATTAGAGGATCCTTCTGAAAGAAGACCACAGAAGGCATTGAATGGAGCATACCAGAAATAGTGGAAGGTGGTTTACCAAGATCATTAATACATCAGTTAGAAAAATAGGAAGCTGCCAAGTCAGCTTTGCCCTTGGCTAAACTAGCAATAGAACAATAGTTTTGACAGAGGTGGGAATAGATGGGCAAAAATTGCAGCTACTGGCTGTTGCAAGAGGCCAAAATGCTCAGCTATCATTTGTACTCTGCCTGTTTAAATTGATTAACAGCTTTGCAGTTGTTGCAAGCTTTAGTGTAGGTGGAAAACATGAAATTGAGAACAAGCCAATTATGATATGCAACATCTCTTGAACAGCCTTAACACATTTATTGGAAAACCAAGGTTTAGATAAAGGATGAGATTTGAAGGTGGAGTACAATAAAGGATTCCATACCTAGAAGAATGATTTCACTGAATTTGAGTCTTTCAGAAGATCCTATTTCCATTCTTGTAGTACAAAACACTAAGTTGGGAATGGCCACAAGAAAGGCTCCATTAGAGAAGACCACCAAGTTATCAGAGGACAACTCACCTTGAGTATGTACTCAGAATTTTGTGAGAAAGAATGTTCACTGTGATTAGGATTGTCTGGTATTATCACAGGTAAAGGAATAATCTGTGCAAGATTATTAGTAATTGTAAGAGCCTCAGCAAATGAAGTTTCACTTTTATAATTTCTTCATGACAAGTGACTGAATATATGGAAACAGTTTTGCAAAAAAATGAAGTAATCAAGTTAGCAAAGAAATTAAGCAACTCAAGTAAATCAAGAAGAAACAATCACCATTTGACACTGTTGGTTCTAAAAAACGCCTGTTGATGCTACATCTATAAGCTGTTTCAGGCAACAAACTGAAAAATTTGGATGCCTGCATTAACTGAGAGATTCAGTTAAATGCTCATTGAACTAAACTGTACCACATTAAATACTCAATCTTGAAAGAATTAAAGATATGCTAAATTAGGCAATAAATTTATTGGGTTGACTAAAATCAATTAAGGCTCCTTTGTATTATTGTTTGCTTCAAATTTACCAAAACAGCCTTATAAAATTCAAATATTTATTTGAAGAAATAGATAAAATTAATTGAATTTCAAAAATTTCCTAGGAAAAAAGCCCAAGAAACAATATAACTACTACAAACCATTTGAAGAGATGGTCACATCAGCATGCATGTCCCAAGCCTGCATACACACTAGCCCATTATACCATCAGGACATGAGTAGTGAAGACTGGCCTGGTGTCTCAGATGATCTATCCCATTACCCCAAGCAGGAAGACCATCTTGTGCTCATCAGTAGCTGTCCTCTTTCACCACAGGTTAAGACTAACAGTTGTGTACAGCAGCAATACAAAGTAGCTTAGTACAAGTGTACTAAGATACAAATCACAGCTAGTTGTCAGATTCTAGGAAATTCGATAACCTAGATGGTCATTTACATCTGAGTATTATGCTGCCTTCATAGCATGAGCTAGGTGGCATTTGAAGACAAGTCAATCATAATTTAAGTAGTTCAAGCCCATATGACTGCAAAAATGTTATTTACATCAGGATCAAGATGGCTAATTTTAAAAATTACTGATTAGTGGTCATGTCAAAGTAAACAGAATTTTGGCAAGAAAATGCCCACTCACATATTCAGAGTGTCATACAGGCACCATACCCATCAAGCAATGGAACCATAGTCATCTTGATCAATTCATTGCATAGAAGAATGGCAGAATGTTGCAATTCAACTAAAACTTGAATTATGTGGAAGTAGATATATTTCTAACCATTAGCATCCACTTAATACTGAAAAGTGGATGTACTTGTTCCTGAGAGAAGGAATTCTCTTGCTCAAACTAAGATCTATTCAAATCCAGCCTCCTAGGCACTGCTATTTATCTTAGTGTAATTTGAGAACAGGTAAATAAACCATGCAAGACTGAAGTATTTTTGAAAAAATACTTCATATTAAAAAATCAAAACATTCTCTTATAAGAATATCTGAAGTTTATTCAGATAAAGTAAAGGAAGAGAATTATAGAAGTTGTACTCCATAGTTTGGAAATGCTGTAATAGCGTTTTAACTATTATTTAAAATAGTTTTGGCATGGTTATTTTGCTAGATTTGGTTAATCTAGCAAAGATTTGATTATAGCACTCTGCATGGTCTGTTTATAAAAAAGCATTTTAACTGTTTACAGTTAAAATGCTTTTTAACTGTAAACAGTTTTACTGCAAACAGTTTACTGCTGTAATCAGCAGTAAAACTGTAAACAGTTTTACTGTTGATTACAGAAGTGTTTTTCACAAATCATTCAAGTTAAGTTGTCATGAGTAAATTCTGAGAATTAAATCTTAATGTTGACAACACTGCCTGCAGTCATTTGTTTCTACCTTGAGCTCCATGTAGCATTAGTAAAAAAGGCAATTACATAATTGCTTCACAAGTGTTTGAAAACCAAACTTATTGTCCTTAAGCAAAGATATTACAGAATTGTGCATTGAAATTGACCACCATAATACTCCTCTAGTTTGCCTAGTGTGTATTGAGATTATGGAAAATGGTAAGAGGCTACAACCACTCAATTCATGATTTGGTGGGAGCCTACAAACTGATGACTCATTTAGTTAATGTAGAGAGATACAATGCAAAGAGTAAGGGCAGTGGTGTAGCTACCATGTAGGCAGACAATTGCCTCCAGACCCAACACTTTAGGGGCCTGGTATCTTTGGCTGTCTGTTTTTGTAATTTTCATTAAGTAGGAGACTAAATATATTCTTTTCCTCTGGGCCCAAAAAAGGGTAGCTATGCTAGTGAGTAAGGGCATAGTGTATTCTAATAATACATCTCCCATTAGACTAGTCCCATGTGGAGAAAAAAAAAAAATTCCATTCCATGCTCTCCACTTATATTGGAGAAGGTAGCAGCAGAGAGTGAAGCTTCAATCTACATGTCTATAGAAAGTGTCCAGCCTTCAACTGTTTTCAGAGCATGGTGTCAAATGATCTGAAAAAGATTTATATTTAGCAAAAGGAATCTGCAGAATACATTGGTTCAGTCTTATCAGAAACTTAGAATGTTTTTCTCATGGTACAGAAAGAGAATCTACTTTTGAGGATGATTCTATGGCTTTTTGTAGTAAGCAACTATTTAGGAATAGTTGTAGTTCTACATAGTAGAGAACTATCAAAAGTAGAGTATCAAAGGTCCAATTCCACTAGTTTACTGAATTATAGTAACATGAAGTTGTTGATAAATATTAAGAATGCAATTTGGGCTGACTTAAGTGATAGGCATGTTAATTGGACATGCAATCTGGTTACAAGTTTCTTCCTATGAATGTAGTTTGCACTGGAATGTCAGATCTGGCCTATATCAAATAACATTCATAAACCATTGGGAGATCCAAAATGGTCCTTCCACAAACTGGATTTGAGGTAGTTTGAAAGCTTTACCTCAAAGATCCTTGTTTCAACTACCTTTGTAATAAATTTACATCAATTACTCAGAGCTAAACAAGCTCTTTTTGTTGGACTATTTGAACTGATGAGGGACCAAAAACTAGATCAAGGGAACCATGAATAAAAGAAACAGGCATGGATAGCTTCAAGTCATTCAAGAACTTAGGGAAGAAAAATACAGACAAGAATATGGTGTGTGTACCATTTCATAAATGCAGTTTCATTTATTAAATGAACGAGTTATTTCTAGGAAATTAGTTTATAAAATAATTAAGGAAAATAGTTTAAAAAGCAAAAATTTGCTACTTGGTCAACTATGCAGGTTCCCATCTTTCAATGGCATATCAGAAAAATGTTTGGGTCTAAAAATAATTTAGAAATAGTATTAGCCCAAAAATGATCATGGCAGGATAAACCTCTAGTACATCTTAGCAGTTTAATATCTTTGTACTTTATTAAAAGCTGCAATGGTTGAAAAATTTGAGGCTGAAGACAAACCTTATCAGCAGGCAATCCAGCTTTCTTGCAGTCTTCAGCCACTTTCTGAAGTCCTTCAACATTTCGTCCAGTCAGTGATAACTGACTTCCCAATGATGCAAAATGAACAGCTGTACCTGCTCCTATTCCTGAGGAAGCACCTAGAGTCAAAAGGAAATTAAATGTCTAATTAAACAAAAGGAATTGATATCTTAAATTTTACAGAAAACTTATTAATGGGGCCAGGGCCGCTGCGACCGTAAGTGCCGCCTGTAAGCGGAATCAAATTTGCCGCCCCAAATTTTGTTAATCCAAATACGTATTTTGGTATTTGTTCCAAAAGATCATTTTCTATTGCCAAAGTAGTCGTTCAGACATTTTCGATCGTAAATAATTTGAAAAATCCTCACATGAGGCAACTGAAGTTGGTAAAGTCAGAAAAATTCAAACTGCTAAATTTGGAAAAGCATCTATAAAATCGTTTTTAAAAATATTGTAAGTCTTCAAATAGAGTAATATCGTGTTTAATATAAATCTGAAGTACTGTATGCCAAGTTCTTCAGATAATGCTAAACTAGCAATAAACTCGCAACAAATTGCTAAAGTAGCAATTTGCTGACCTCCAACTACAATAGATGGAGGTTTGTTCCAACTATCAACCACCCACTGACTAAAAGCGAATTCCCGAACATCTATTTTACAATTGTCTTTCCTCAATGGGAATTGAGGCCCCAGGTGAGCAATGAGCAAGAATCACATTAGCATTGTTCAATCCATTCAAGGTCTTGTACACTTGAATCTAATCACCTCGCAGGTGCCTAGTCCCCAGAAGCATTTACAGACCTTAATGTCCTTCTTGGTAATGCCAACCCTTTGTTTCACTCAATCTCGTTGCTCGGTACTTAAGATTTATTTCCACATCAGTAGCTACCCCAAGAACGTCCTGGTTTTGGCTAGAGGGGTGTACATTTTAAATATTCAAGGCAATTACATATTGAATTAAAAAAAAAAAAAAGGTAAAACGTATTTACAATGTAAGCTCAGACACTGAAATTTCTGAACTGAAAGTGGTACAGTCCATAGTTGTACTTTATACAACTGTTTCAGGATGTCCTGTCTGTAGTGCTTTGAGCTGAGGCACGAATTCCCAGGGAGTTATGGTCAAAACATATTCCCCAGAAACACTAGTTCTAGGTAGTGCAGGTTTTGTAGTGAAGATCTAAGATAAGGTGTTGCACTGCACCGGATTCGTTCGATAGTCCGAGGGTTTGTCGTTGCATCCAGTAGGCCACAAAGCTGTTGTGGCTAAGTGTGCAGATTTCTTTGATGGTTTCCTGTTGAGGTTTGTACAGCACACTCTGGGAGATGTGAAAGGGTGGCCCATCGCCCTGTTTAACCATCTCAGGTGCCAATACTGTTTCAAGAAATTGGAGTTCAGCAGAGGAGGGCCCTGACGAAAGCGCACACACAGTAGAGGGATCAAATTTTTTGACTTAATACAAGAGAAACAATCGGTCTAATACCGACCAGATCTTTTCGGATCACCCAGACCGTTTCCTGCCTGGCCATATTGATGTGGTCCTTTAAGGATCGTTTGTCATCTGACCTCAACCCCAAATAGATGTCGGAGTGAACTTTTCAATGATGGGCCCGTCGATTGAGTGCTATCATTGTTTTCCTTTTTGCAAAGGTCATCGAGCTGCTTTGAGGATGCAACTTTAACCTGAGACAATCTTTGAGTTCAATCAGGACGTTTCAAAGCGACTGCATGTACTTTTGCTGGATCATCTGATGTGACAAACATCTTGAGATGTTTGGGTGCTTTGCAAGGAAGGGCTCTAAAGCTGTGGCAAAGAACCACAAGGAAAGACTGCTTGTAGGAGACCAGAGGTCGTGCTGTCCAATGTATGGTTGGATTTGAAAATTTTCCTGTTAAATTTATTTAGAATCAATAAGTTTCCTTCGATTCTGAAGTAAAACATGTTTCAATTTTCACCAGCTGTCATGCAAAGTGTCAAAAGCTGCTTTTATGTCAAGGAAACGATTGAGTTTTAGCATTTAGGGCTTTTGGATTTCCCAGCTGGTTATTAAGAGATCAGTGAATATAGACCTTTTGTTGTTTGGTTTTTAGCAACCAAGGCCATATTGCTCTGGGATATGTGGTGGTCATTCCCTGACCTTTCCGCATCCTCTATTTGGTGGTGACTGGCTCGAACCCCGGTCTAATCAAGAAGCATGTGCTATGCACTACTGCTCCTTCCCACCTGGCTACGGAGGCGCCATAGACCTATGGAAAGTTATGGAGATACTTGTGGTCGTCCGTTGAAGCAATGTTCGACTAAGGTGAGTTGGATCGTTTTTCAAAAACTTTTAGCAGCCCGCAGGATATGGAGATTGCTCTGTAGCCTTTTTGTATTTTCTTTAATATTTATTGATACTTTGTAGACATTCAAGAGCTTCATATCAGAAGCTGAGCGTTTTACTTATCGGATTAATTTTATTTAAAAAAAAAATTATAATTGAAGAAACTTAAGTTCATATAAGTTGAATTTATTGATTTAGTATGATTCCTTGTATCGATATTTTTATTTATCTTCAGTAATTATCGCAAAATTATAGAAATTACTAGCTTCTCTAGTATTTTATCTGTAAAATACTTTCATTTTGATCATCCGAATAATGCACTATTTTTCGATTTAGATACGGCGAATATGTTCTGCCTTAACTGAAGGAAACAGCCATTATTATTAATATCCATATGATGCAAGGAAGCCTGAGGCTTATGCTGCACCAGGAAAAAAAAAAAGTTCCCGAGTAACCCTCAGAGAGAGAGAGAGAGAGAGAGAGAGAGAGAGAGAGAGAAGTAAAAGGGAATCACCAAGAAAGAGAAGAATGATGATATCCAGCTCAGGACCCTGGGTGTGCCAAGCCCATACTCAGATGGGAGCCCCCGGGGTTTATTGTTTCAGAAAGTTACAATTGTCATATCTTTGAAGATCCCTGAAAGCTATATACATTGCGTTGCTAAAAATAGTATTCTGGCTGAACGCCAGAATATGAGTATCTCCGTTGTGAGTGTGGCTGAAGAATGGAGAGATTGTCCGGTCGAGTTCTGATTATTGGGAATGCGTAAACATCGTGGTCGTTTAGTCGTAGTCTTGCTCTGTTCTCGGTTGTTATTCCGTTTGCAAGAGGATGCATGTAAGACTAACTGAATGATATACGAGTGAATTTGATACCTTCGCAATACATGTTTTCCGTGTGGATGTTTGATGAAGTTATTTGGTTTTTAGGATATTAGCAACCAGGGCCATATTGCTCCGGGAATATGCGGTGGCTATTCCAGGACCTTTCCCCATCCTCTGTATTTGGTGGTCACGAGCTCGAACACCGGTATAATCAAGACTGCTACGCACTGCTGCTCCTGCCCACCGAGGCAGCCACTTTCATGAAGTGTACTCAGAAACTTATTAGGGAGACGCCATTATTTAATAAACTCATGTATTTATCTGTAAATTGCATGTTCTCTGGATTTTCCCGTTTTGCTGGACGAAAATCTTGCAATTTCTGAAGAAATTCATCTACACTCAAGAGACTAACGCAGCCACAAAGTGAAAAAAAGCCCATCAAAGTTCCTCGCGTCATCGACGGGATTCGAACCCGGGCTAATGTGTACTGGTAGGCAAGGACTGGTGAGATTAGGTTGTTTTACTTTCAAGTTTCTTGAAAATGTTTTTTGCAGTAATTGTATGTACAAGTTGTTAGTATCAGGTTCTTTAATATTAGAGGGGATGTGGGGATAGCAGCCCCAAAAAAAACGATTTCTGTTTACGTGCATGAGCAATTCTCATTGTTGATGCACTTGAAATAGTCTAGTAATGTGTGGAGGAGAATAATGAGTGGTATGTGGTGGTAATTTGTTTAAAAATAAGTTACTGTTGTCGTCGTCATTTCAGCTCCGACATTGTGATGTCACGTGGCATCCTACAGTAACATGCAGGCTAGAAGAGGGGAACAGCAGTGAGTGGGAGTTGCTTTCACATCCATTTATTTTAAGTTCTTCAATTTCTTGAGGTTGCATTAGATTATAACTTCCACATGAGGCATTATCTGATGGAAAATGTTCTAACCAGAACTCGAATTTTCTCATTACTCAAGGTGTGCAAAATTCGTTGCTTCTGAAAGTTTTATCTGCATTTGCTGTTGCTTGTAGTTCCTCCATACACTTTAAAGGATTTGTAAGATGAAAAAAATCTTACATGTTAATATTTTAGAAATGAGCGAGATTTATTTAAAATAAAGCTTAGGAAATAGCAAAATAGGACAGTAAACATTTCCAGTCACTCACAAGGATTAAAAATTAGACAAGGTTGAATTAGAGAAGGGAGCGGTAAGCTATTAGAGGTACATTTCGGTTCCCACCATGGCATAGAACAAACAATAACAACGGGAATGGTGACAACAACTGCTGGCGAGCAGGTGCAAATACTGACTCTGAAGAACATAGGGCTGTAGACTGAACATTGGTAGACATCCCTTTGTCCGGTGACACCAAAAATATCGGTCTGGTAATAAATACGGGCCAAATTACTCCGGCTAGCAATCACATTTGCGTCTGATCTGACTGTCGGCGATGGCATGGTTGTTAGAGCATGTAAAATAAATCTGCTACGTTTAACAAGGGGTGGCGAAGATGACGGCGAACTTCAAAGCAGCGGATTGCCTGGGAAAAATTTGGAAATTTATTAAAATGAGCTCTGAATATACGGCTTGAGAAATTTTAAAGGACGAATAGGAAATGATGAAAGTTTGACAAAATGAGAAGATTGGGTAAATCTGAGAAAAAAAGCAGGCCCGACATAAGGAGGCAGTACGGAATTGAGATGACAAAAGTGAGTGAACGGGGAAAGAAGGGGACACAGTTGAGATTTCGTTGGCGTTTTGTGAAGATGAGTTAGGAAACTGACACAGTTGAGCTTTTGACGGTGTTAGGGAAGGAATGAGTTAAAAGTTACTGAGTTGAGTTTTTGTTAGTGTTTGTGAAAATGGGTTAAAAAGAACAGAGTTGGGCTTTTGTTGGCGGTTTGTGGAGATGAGTTAGGAAAGACAGACGTGAGTTTTTTGACAGTGTTAGTGGGAAAATTGAGTAATAAGTTGTGTAGGGTTAGATAAATCCTATCCTGTTCTGCCAGCCAGTTGAGAATGTTCTGACAAAGTTAAGATGGAGTAGTAAGATAAGTTTAAGTACAGTCAGTGGGTTAAGAAGGGTTAGATGAGTTTCATAATAAAAGAGAACAGTCGAGAAGTTGGTCATGGAAGAAATATAGTAGAGAGAAATAGCCTAGTCCGTCATCGGAAGGAAGTGAAAGTGGCCAGAGTGAAAATAAGTGAAAGGAGGAACCTTGGTAAACCGAAAGAAGCAGCCTTGTGAAGCTGAAAGTAGGAGCCTTGGTAAGGAGAAAATAAGCCTCGTCCGTAATCGGAAGGTAGTGAAAGTGGCCAGCATGCAAATAAGTGCTGTGTACAGAGAGAAATAACCCTAGTCGACCATCTGAAGGCAGTGATAAAAGGCAAGGCGCAGATAAGTGAGCTGAGAAGATAAAGTTGTAATTCCTAGTCCGCCAGAATAGCTGAACCGAAGATTAAGTAGCAGTATCGAAGACGAGCCCATAATTTCCTAAAAGACACAATGATGCCCTATCCAGACGTAGACTACAGCCATGGAGAAACTTGAAGTTCTGAGATGAATGCAGTTGGTAAACGATGCCATTCCCTGACAAGGAGCTGAAGGCCCCAAAACGGAGAAATCCGATTTGTAAAATTAAGTGACTAGATATATAGTATTCTCCCTCACGAATAAAGGACTGTTGGAACTCTATCAGATTAGTATAATGTTTAGAAAGATGTTAAAGGAAGGATATACAAAAATAAACATAAATATAGAGATAAGTCAGATGATAGTTTTGAGTAATGTATAATTAGACATATGTAGAAAGGAAAAGGAGAGAAAGTTGATATTTGTTATTGTCTAACATATAGGTATGATGTATTTTGGAACGGAAGGGTAGAGAAATACAGAGAAAGAAATAGCCTTATGAATGTAGCTAACCCTTGGGACCAGCATTAGTCCAGAAATTGATGTCAAATGTACTATCTGTCTTGATTAAAGAAAGTTGTGAAGTTATATTCCCAAGACAAAATGGGGCACTAATTAAATTAGAAATTAAGAGTGAAATTCCTAAATCAATTTATAAGGTAAGAATAAGATTTACATAAGAGAAAGAGTGAACTAAACCTCTTAAGTAATTATTGTTCATGTGTGGAGAAAGAAACTAAAATAAGTTTATGTAATGATATTGATTGAGTTGTATTGAAGTGGATAACCTTGTTTAGAGTAAAACCACTGTATTTAATTGTCATATATAACTGATAATACATAGGCAAATTTGAGAAATAATGTGCTTGAGAGTTGATAATTTTTTATATTGTGTATATAAGTGTAAATAAGATGTTATATATTAATGTGTGTTGTTTGTCATTCTTGAACACTCAGCCTGTCCAAAGGGAATTATAAATAATTAAGAAGTTCCCTCGAATTTGGAATTCTCCTGTAAAGTCAAGTCAGATGTGTAAGTGGGGAAACTAAAATAAGGTGGACAACAACTCACATAAGGGAACAAAAACAAAATAAAAACCAAATAATTAAAATAAATAAAAAAATATATATATATCATCATTTTCCTTTTATTCCACCCCCCACAGATTCAATTTTCATAAACACCTTTCACGGTGCGTATATTGAAGTTCCGTCTTGTAGGGGAAGGTCTGGCAACAGCTGTCCCTATGCTTTCCGAGAACAGACGCTGCGGCGCTTGAGAAAAATTGGAATCGACGTGAGGCTCGAAAAGAATATTTTTCGAATCTCGGATACTACTCGCTACATTTTTCATAATCAGATTCAAATGGTGTGCATAGCAGTAAATAAAATGTGCATTTTTGTACATTTTAGCCTGAACTCCCCTTGCCTTTCATCACACTTGTGCCACTAAATGGCGGAGCAACCCGTTTCAGTATTTCCTTCGAGGATTATGGCTAAGTGATCTAGAATACAGTTCGATATTGTCTGCCGTTTAGTTTTCCGGAGTGAAAAACTAAAGTGCTCAAAAATGTCTACTCAATCTAAGAACAATCATTTGTATGTTCCAAAACATCTGTTGTCATCAGCCATAACTAGGGCTACCACCTCTAACCTTAAATGAGGACATTTGGGCAGAAAAATACGGACTTTAAGACACCTTTCCCTATTTTACCAAAATACAGCTTTCATTCTTAGTCTTCAAAAATGCCTAAGCCTTTAACAGTTAATAACTGTTACTGGCAAAGTTAAACGTGTTAAATATTTTATTGACTAGCTCAAATCCCTTAAATTAACATTTGCCATTCTTATGCAGATGGCTTAATTCGTAAAAATACACAATTTATGGTATGAATGAAAAAACCTCAGCGTAATTTGCTGTTCTATATTTCTTTATTTTTCCACTGATGCAACTTCTAATTTTTTGCATGCAAAAATTAGATGTACAGTTCAGAATTTCCCTTTTAGAAATATTTAAGATCATTTTTCAAAAAATGAAGTGTTTAAAATATACTGTATAAAAAAAGTCCGCCTTATGTACTCCGTTCCCTACCTGTGATACACTTGATTGCTATTTAATCATGATTGAGTGCGAGCAGTGAAATGTAGCTCGCATGTTATTCTTTGTGATAACACTGTATACCGGTTTGGTTTCGTCCCTTTTAAGTATCTTGATTCGAATCCCGTTGGAAAAATTCTTGAAGCAATTTTTAATCCAGGCTTCGATCAACAGAGCTTACGCGGAAGGGAACGGTTATACCTGGTTTCTAAATTCGCACAAACATACAAATTGGCCGCAAACGCACTTTTACATATACAGCAAAACTGATAAACCAAAACGCTGATACCCACAAAATTAAAAACCCTGTGTCGCAGATTTGAGGAGGACAGCCAACTAGTGCATGTATAAGTTAACCAACCATGTAAAACATCCGCACACGCCTCACCCCTACTGAGAGCCGCGGAAAGTTCCAAATAATGATGCTTTAATCACCAATTCGAGACTAATTTTTATTTTATTAAGAGCAAGATACACAACAGGTAACCATTAACAGTGTATCTGAGATCCGATCAATAAACATAATATGAAATCCAACAGGACGATAAACATTGATATAGATTCAAACAATAAAAGCACATGTACAAAAGAGGATTGTATTAAGTTAAGTTACCGGTAAAACAAGTAATAATTAATCCGTTAGAGAATAGAAAAATAATATAACAAATAATAAGCTACAATAATTAGATGTGAGCTAGTCACTTTGCAGTTTAAGAGAAGAGGCAAACTTGTGGATGGAGTTCAGTGATTGGGAGTTGTCAAAGAAGTCAATAGCTGATTTGCTGATTCTGTTCAGTGGACCGAACTTCATAAAGTCCGTTTTGGCAGAGTCAAGGCGAAACGGTGTAAGGTTCCTGACTTTTCTACAGGGGGCATTGAAGTTTATTTTACTCAGGATATCAGATGCTTCATAAATTCCAGTGATTACTTTGGCTAGAAGGGCGATGTCAGCAGTAACTCTTCTAGTGCACAGAGGCCTCAGATGAAAGTAATCACACAGCGATTCATAATACAGAGTGATAGAATAGAGGATTGCGGTACGTAAGGTAACGGACAATTTTTTTGGACTGCTTCAATTTTGTTAGTTAAATTCTTTGTTTTTCCTCTGGAATGGGCCCCCGGAGGAATCTGGCCCACCTTTTGGCAACATCAGGTGGGTCAGAGTCTCTTTTGAGGCGTTACGTGCTCTACTGGAACTGGCCCACCTTCCCGTGGTGTGGACGAGTACCCAGAATCATCTGTCCAGGTGACTGATGCTTCTGGGTAGCCAAGTGACCAGAACACAACAGAACACACAAACGTACGTCACACATATCTGGCCCATTTGTAGTGATACTGTTCTTCACAGAGACACGAGGCGGAGTTGAACAGACGTTCAAGGTGCCGCCCATTACATATACACATGTCCACATAAAGTCTTTGTGTGAGGATTCCAGATGGGTGAACTGAATTCAAGGATTGGCAGAACAATAGTTTTATAAAGGATAACCGCATATCTGTAGTTTTTGAACTTGTATGTGTTCCGTTTGATGAATCCCAGTGTTTTGAATGCTTTGCTGGTGATTTTAAGGACATGGGCATCGAATTTAGCACTGCTGGAAAAGAGAATCCCAAGTCGTTAACTTGGTCACCTTTCGATGATCACAGAGTTAAGTGTATTCCGTATTCATTAGTTGTGGAGATCTGCAAGATGAGAAAGATTACTTCGCACTTAGAGGGGTTAGCAGACAAGCCATTCAGAGATAGCCACAGAGAATTTATTGAGAGCACATTGAAGCTGTTCAGAATCGGTAATCCCTTCACTGCTGAGTAGATGTTAAGATCATCTGCATAGAGAGCAACTTGAACATTGGAGGTGTCGATGAAAGAAGGAAGATCATTTACGAAAACAAAGAAAAGGACCTAAGGGAGAGCCTTGTGGTACTCCCTTTAGTGGAGTAAAACAGTCTGAGTTCACTTGGTCGATGATAACTCTCAAGGAACGATGCGTAATATAGCTGCGTAGCCATGAGAGCAAAGGGTCACGGATACCATATAGCTTAAGTTTTTCTAGAAGTTGTTCGTGCGGGACTTTATCAAGTGCCTTAGATATGTCTATGTAGACTGCATCAACTTGTAGGTGGTTATCAAGAGCTTCCGAGGTGTATTGCCAGAAAGGAAGTAAATTTGTGATTACTGACTTGCCACTGCAGAAACCATGTTGATTCTGATCGATGAAAGGCCTGAAGAATTCGAAGAGATGTTTGTGTACTGCTGTGTCGAAGAGTTTAGCCAGGCTGTTTTGCAAGGTTATGGGTTTGTAATCAGATAAGTCATTTTTATCACCTTTTTTGAAAATAGGAACTATATTGACCTGCTTAAAGTGCTTAGGATACTTCCCCAGCCTGAGAGACAAGTTGAAGATCCGCAGTATCTTCAACTTGTTGGTTTTAATGTAGTGACAGTCATTTCCCAAAATAAGCCTGGAATGTCATCTGGGCCTCAAGTATAGTTATTTCTCATGCTTTTTAATGCCGAATTTAAATCTTCAGTGATAAAGAGGATATCATCTTTAACAGGTGTGAAGTCAGGAAATGAGGCAGGTCTCAATGTATCATTTGTTTGAATTCTAGAAGTGTTTGGCAAACTCTTGAGCAATACTGAATTCGTCAGATAAGAGAATTCCATCTGCGTTATGGAGTTGTAACTTTCTACTGGTTATATTCTTATGCTTCATGAAATTCCAGAATGGTTTGATATCTGAGTAAGCAGACTATCCTGAACTGACTCCGTATACATATAAGAGTTTAATATGAGCGTTTTCACTTCTTTGCGGAGTTGGCTGAATATTTCGTAATATTGGCTGTCACCTGATTGCTTATTTGTTTCTATAAAATTCTTTGGATTTAATTTTATGTATTAATTCGCTGTTATACCAGTGCGGGTAGGTAGAGCGTGTGGTAAGATGGGATTGAGGAACAATATCAGATATAACTGAATGGACACAGTTAATCATGTTGCTGGTGAGCACATCGATGTCATCCATAGCGTCAGCGAGCTGCTTGTCTACGTTTCTTAGAGCTAGGTTGAGCATAGGCCAGTCAGCCATTCTGAAATTGAATCGTGGAGAACGGGAGCTGCATTTCAAGTTATGAGAGGTCACTGATGTCAGAAGTAATTGGCGAATGATCCGAGTGAAATATAGGGTTGTCATTGTGAACATCTATATGAGTAGAGTGAAATATTAGGTCGAGGTAAGCATTTTCTCTGGTTGGAAAATTGCAAATTTGTTCAAGACCATAGCTGTGAAGCATATACTGTGAATCACTAGTCTGCAGTGATGGAGAAGATCCTAAGTTGGCCAGTTGACAGTTAAAGTCACCCAAAACCATTGCTATGTCGGCAGATTGAATTAGTGGGAAGATAGATTCCAGCGAGCTTTCTAAGTACTGGAGGTCGATATTAGTTAAGAGAGGTGGAAAAAAGCAATACTATTAAAACTTTTAACTTGCCAAGATGAAGGCAGTATACTGATTCAATATTTGTGAAATTTGATGCAATTTCACAGAGTATATGGTTAGAATGTATAATAGCTACTCCGCCTCCACGAGATCCTGTCCTTTCTATGGATTGTATATTGTCCATCTATAATCTCCTGATTATCAATATTTATGGAGAGCCAGGTTTCAGTGAGCAGGTAAATGTAAATATGTGAGCCTTGGATTGCTCTGAAGTGGTTTAGGTTGCTAATTATACTCCTGCAATTCTGAAGGTAAACACTGAACAGTTGGGATCTGGGGATTCTATGACGAGAGGAGAACGTAGTCTGTGTAGATAGCAGGGTATCTGATTGCTATGCCTGTGGAGAAGAGATTTTGGACTCCCTTGATGGTCTGTCCGTGAAGCGTTTTACTAGAGCCCCTGATAAAAGGGATCTTAGATTCAGCACTTTCTGTTTGTGATGGAAGTGCATGTTATTATAAAAGATGAGTAGGCGGGACACCGTGTCTTCAGAGAACGGACATCTACTCCGAAACCATATTCTTCTTTAATTAAGTTGATAAGATCTTCAGATTTAGTGGCGGGTCCAAGTCTAGAAAGAAAAATTCGGTCTTTTGTGGGAATAATTGTGATATTATACTTATGTTTGAGTAACTGAGATTTTTCTGCAGTAGTTACATTCTGTGTTTGATGAGTTTTGGCTGGAAGCTTGGAGGAAGTATCTTGAGATATAGAGGCTTTAACATTTTCTGAAGGTTTGTTCTGTTTTGATCTTTGGTGTGATATGAGGCTGGCAATCAGAAACAGGTTTACTCACTGTGGCGGCAGATCTACAGACAGGTTTACAGACCTCATTAGATGTGGCAGCAGTTATTTTTGCATATGTTACCTTAACTGATGTTGAAGAGGATTCCGCTTGGTGACTGAGCTTGTAAAATAGAGGTACAGACAGAACTGTTCCGCAGAGGAGAGCAGGTGGTAAGAGTGGTTCTATTTACATCAGACGAATCATCTAACAGAGTCTGTTTGGCAATGAATTGCTCTGTTGAATGACTTGAATCATGAATGTTAGCAGGCTTGGGCAAATTAATTTGCAGCAGTAGAAGTATTGAGGCCGGTGGAAGGTGAAGACCTGGTCTCAGTACTGAGGGCATCGTCAGGTAATGAAGAATTCCTATTCACTTTGAGCCCATTAGTTTCAAGAGTAGGTTCAGAATTCTTCCTAGCTTCCCTTAAGTGGCAAAACATAACTGATGTGAGATTTTTAATTTGGGCGTTAATGTCGGAAATTTCAGCCTGTCGATTAATTAATATTGTTTTTATACCACAAATCTCCGTAGATAGCTCGCAGTTTCCTTCATTGCGTGTATTAGAATCCAGGAGAATATCAGATTTTGCAGTATGAGGTACGCTGAATAGCTGAGTTTGAATGAGGATTTTCTGCATAGTATTAAAGAGTTGATTGTAGAATACAAAAAGTTGGATTCAGAGTTTCAGTAGGGAAGGAGTTAGCGCTGAGATCTTCTGACAGCACAGATATATTTGTGCTTGAGTTGATGGGACCCCAAAGAAGGATTAGAGGCTTCATCCACGTACGATTCAGAGTCGGTATTTCTAGTTATTGGCATGATTTGTCTCAAATGAACTAGAGTACGGCATTTCAACTTTGTTAGCGGAAGAGGAGGAAAGTGACTCAGGTTCCGTGCTGTTTGGCGTTGCAACAGTTACAGGGCTTTTCTAAGAATTACTGGTCGACATCTATCACAACAGAATGATTTCCGCCGACTTTTATTTTTCAGGTCAGAATGGGTACAGTCATTGCATATTAATTGTTTACACTCAATACATTGGACAATGGGGTCAGGTTGGTCCCACAGATGGTGCAGACGCTAGAATTTTGACAGAAGGTAGTATTTGTCATTGAATTCAGTTACTGTAGTGTTACTAGATAATTTAATCTCACCACAGTTGTGGTTTAGCATGCAATTGGCACTGTGACCAGCCGGTCGCCTTAGTTGTTCCGCAGTGAAATCCACAGGTAGCAGGGGTCTAAGTAGGGAGGGAAGAACAGAGCAGCTAGGCAAAACTCTAATGCCTGGTCAAGGTCAAGTGTCTGTTGGACACATGTATAAGTTGAACTACAAGATAATGGCTGAAAGCTCTTGTATGGAGTAGCAGAATGAACATGCAGAAATTCATTTAATACTTATTTGTTGTCCGTTCAAATAATAAAGTGCTTGCACCTGGCAATCCAAGGGCCTATCCTTATGTGGTGGCACTAATAGGAACTTAAATACTTTAATTAAAAAACACAAATCAAGAAAAGTTTACGGAGCACATCATACAGACAGCCGGACACAATCGTCCCCCTAGCGGACACTAGGGGGACGATTGTGTCCGGCTGTCTTAATTAAAAGTGGAGTGGCGACTATGGCATTGACTTTAACTGTATAAAGAATCCAGGTGTTGCCGAGTGGTCAAAAACACGAGCACAATAATACTTATTTGAATTGACTATGGTTCTATTCCACATGACTTCTGAAATGGTCATATCCTTGTATTCTCTATGAATATTTCTGACACTATGGGACCGTCCAGAGAGTACAACCAGGAAAAAATAAACAAAAAGATATTTACATGTATCGCTAGATTCATACTAAGCAAAGAAAAGTCAGGAAGTTCTGCGAGTTAAGAGGCATATATTTTTGCTAGTTACCTTACAATATGAATTACATATTTGTGTATACAGTACTAATTATTGAAGATGAGTCTTAAAAGTTGAATGACAATCCTGTCAAACTGACAACTGCTTTTAACCCCATGATGTCACCAGACCCTTCGCAATAGTTCTACCAAGCCAACTATTAAGTTTCAGTAAAATTAGTTATTATACTTCATTATTTGAAACTATAATTCAAGCAAAGAGGTGTTTAAAACTGCTGATTAACCTACCATTAACTTTTATCGGGTACAAATCTGTAAAATACGTTAAACCCATTACAATCTTTGCAGCAATGAGATTCTCTAATTAAAGAGAACGAAAACAAATTAAACTTACCTGTTATCAGAACAACCTTGTCTTTCAAGTCCGACATAGTAATCGTGGCTAAACCTCTCACAATGAAACAGCAGACAAAAACAAAATCATCTTCGATTCAACAGCGCCGCATTATATCTGATGAGGACTTTAGCCACGTCTGCGCACTGGCATGTACTACGCAATACCGTCAATTAGGTATGTTCAAATGTAGAAGAAAGAAGGGGAGGGGAAACAATAGAGCTCCGATTAGAAAAAGATACTCCCTTTCATTTTTCTTTAAACCAAGGTCACATACAATCAAAGATAACAGAAAGTATAATAACTCCTCAAGGCCAGGTGTGTTTTTTCTTTTTTTTTCAGAGCACCCCAAACATCAGAGGTATAGAATCTATAGTACTTAGTACCGTGCATGAGTTGAAGGTTGAGAAGATGAAAGAAGATGCTTGTTAACATTACACTTGAACTTATGTAGATTGTAATTTTCAGGAAATACGAAGGTTGTTCCAATAAACAAGTTGAATGAATAAATAAATGGCCCATAGTCACCAAATATGAGCCCCTGGGGTTATTTAGAAGACCTTTATACTAATCACCATCGAAAACCTTTGAAATGTCAAGAGCAACTAAGTTTCACCAAACTTTTCCATTGAATGATTTCCGTAGATGGGTAACATAAGCCAAAATATCACTAGTGGATCGATACTGATGGAATCCATACTGTCGATCGTTGATCAGACAGCAGGTTTTTAGATTTAAATTGTTTAAGAGTTAGCGGTTATTTTATTTCTTCATTGCTTTAGAAAGAGTAAAAGTAAGTGCAAAGGAACGATAATTGAATGGGAGAGATTTGTCACCCTTTTTAGGAACTGGCTCGATATGAGCAAATTTCTAAGCAGAAGGAAAAACACCTTCGGAATAAGAAAGTGAAAAAATGCAGCGCTGAACAGAAGTTCAGGAGTACGTGTTTTGAGAACAAGTGCAGAAATACCACAAGGACCTGGAGATTTCTTAGCATCAAGATTGTTCAAAATCCTTCTAACATCCTTTTGATGAAAGACTATAGAAGGAATTGAATGGCGTGTACTGGAAATGGTGGGAGCTGGTTTACCAAGATTATCAATTCACGATGATTGCTGAAATGTTCTTTAATAATAATAATAATAATAATAATAATAGTAGTAGTAGTAGTAACTAGGGGGCTTCGTCCCTGCTCGCCAACCCCGCGCACGCTTTTCTACATAAAATGTAGAGGTATGACGGAGTAAGTCAAATCTTTTCTACGTAAAAGACACAGCTGTCGAAACCCACTGATGTTCTCCCATCCTTCAGCTATCTCCCTCACTCATGCTTCTTTTTTTTTTTCTTTTTTTTTGTTGTTCTCCATCAGGAAGCTCAAGCGACTCCTAATGGAGAGCAGCCAGAGTACTGTGGACATTCTGGCTCACCTCCTAGTGGTGATGGCAGGTAACGTGGAGTCCCACTAGGGGGCCCTGCGGCCAAGAAGCCAGCACACCCAACAGAACCCAACACTCAACTATACAGTATACAGGCAACACAACACAACACTTTTCTGGCTTTTACAGAAGTTCTGTATTCATCACAAGGGTACTGATGACACAGATGTGGGAAACCACAGGTAGCACCTTACCCAAACACTATTCCACTATGATCGATATCTAATAAGTAAATGACCTATGTAATTATTTACAGTAACGTAATTGCCCCGCCCACTTGTACCGCGCGATCCGCATCCCTCTTCTCCCATTGGCTACCCCATCACGCGGCATTCTCAGGGTCGAATAAATATCACCGTGTAATTATTTACCTGTGTTTACATAGGTCATTTAGGAAAAGGCCTTTTGCTTCGGGTTCCATAATGCTCGAGGAATATTGTTGCATCCGAAAGTACAGGACTAAAATATTTACAAACTATAAATATTTACAAAATACTAAACTATTTACAAATATACAAACTATATCGGGTCCCTTCATCAGCTGACATTACAATTGAACATCAAATGATGCCAGCCGTAGTCATGTATTAGACAGTGAATCAAGTGCAGGTTGATGAACGTTACAGAGGCAGTTGTCTTTCAATGGAAGACAACGATGTAATTTACCTGCGCATTTGTAGTGACGTATTTTACCCGTCCTCTTCTCCCATTGGCTCGAATAAATATCACTTAGAAGGAAAACGTTTTTAATGTATAGAGATATAACAACAAATATTTTCTATTTTTAGATTAAATCCAGAAAATTTACCTATGATTACATGAATTTCTGCATCACATGAAGCCATTTGCCCGTATCTAAAACGTCTTCATTGTAAATGACCAAGTCATAACTGCTATAGCATTTTAAGAATTAGCGATTGATTGATTTTGGTTTTCCCCTATTTTCTTGCTGTTTCATAACCATGTAGGTTTTGAACACAGCTGCTTCCAGAAATTTTGGCGAGAACTAAATCACTTATTGCTTTTTTTCTGGACACACACACACACACACACACACACACACACACACACACACACACACACACACACACATATACAGGGTATTTCAGTTAAACGTTTCAGAACTTCTAAGAGGGGTAGGGTACATCCTGACAACTCGAAATCATATAGCAATGTGGGATCGGAAATGCTTTCCTGAAGCGGTGTTGTACACAGAAGCACCATAAAAAGAAAAGAGACCGTAAGTGAGAAAGCGTTTTAATAATACATGAAAAGAAGCAAAAGGTACATGGATTAAAGTAAGTGTTCGAAGTTTCTTCAACCTCGTATTGCTTTCGCACAGTGGTACCTTGGAAAATGTGCTACAAATCCCCTTTTTCCTGCTGAAGTGTTGTTTTCCGATGAGGCATCCTTCACAAGGGAAGGAATTTTCAACACCCATAACGACCATATCTGGGCGGTCGAGAACCCGCATGCAATACGACGTCGGGCAGCACAGATTCGATTTTCGGTCAATGTATGGGCCGGTATTATGGGAGATCACCTCATCGGACCTTACCTGTTACCGTGTCGTCTAACCGGACCTATCTACTTGATCTTTCTGCAGCAAGCATTGCCACAACTTTTGAGAGATGAACAGATTTCTGCATCGACGCAACAGACAATGTGGTTCCAACACGATGGAGCCCCTGCCCATTATAGCGGAGATGTTCGTAACTACCTGGATGTCACATTTGGTCAACAGTGGATCGGACGTGGTGGTCCCGTGCGTTGGACTGCTCGGTCACCCGACCTATCATGTCTTGATTTTTATTTCTGGGGTCATATGAAATCGCTAGTTTATGACACCCCTGTTGACAATGCTGAGGAGCTGGTTGCAAGAATCGCAGTAGCTGCCGAAGAAATTCGAAATTCGCCTGGAGTATTCCAGAATGTTCGGATGTCCATGCGTCGGAGATGTGAGGCGTGCATTGTAGCCCGTGGAAGAAACTTCGAACACTTACTTTAATCCATGTACCTTTTGCTTCTTTTCATGTATTATTAAAACGATTTCTCACTTACGGTCTCTTTTCTTTATGGTGCTTCTGTGTACAACACCGCTTCAGGAAAGCATTTCCGACTCCACATTGCTATATGATTTCGAGTTGTCAGGATGTACCCTACCCCTCTTAGAAGTTCTGAAACGTTTAACTGAAACACCCTGTATATATATATATATTATATATATATATATATATGTACAACTACATACACATACATATATACATATACATATGCGTTGGCGTGGGTGTACCATTGCTAAGATTGTTATGCCGAATTATGGGCGCAAAGGATTTTTGGCACTTTAAGTTTTTGTTGTGTAGAGCTTTCGTTAGCGTAAAGATAGAGGTGGGGAGAGACAGAAAACTGGGGGGGGGGTGAGAGACATAAATATGGGACCCAATACGATAGGTAGCCCCAGTTTTCAGTGAGCCATGTCCATGCCCCACATCTTCTATTCCCACATCCTTGGGGAGGGAACTTTCGTTCCCTCCCGTCCTAATGTCTCTTCCAGTTGTCAGCGTTCCACTCGGTCGAGTCTGGTGTCCCGCGAATTTCGATTTTCTGTTTCATCTGGTAGCGTTTCTTGTCAGTCTCTGTGTTGATTGCTGTAGTTTGCAATTAGCATTTTCCTCCTGACGAATAGATCCTGCGCGAAGAGGGAGAGAGCCCTGTATTCTTCTTCTGAGTCCAGGAAGTGGGACTGCAATCCCTTCAGAAGGTATCTGATTCTTGTTATGAGAATCCTTCTGAGGTCCTCATATTGTGGACATTCATAAGCTATGTGGCTCCAGCTTTCGCTCTCCCCTCATGTACAACTGGAATTGACGGTGAGGACCACCCCGAAAAGGTTTTCATTGTAGAAGCCATGTCGTTTTAACAGTGTTGTCATGTAGTACCCTGGGAAGTACCACACCGGTTGTTTTGGATATATCCTGCGGATGTCCGGTAGGAATTTTTTTGTCACTTCGCCCTTCGTGGTCTCAGTCTGTAACCTGACTTTTTCATTCTTTTAGGCTGTTCGCCAGATCAGACGTGTAGCCCTGGTGGGTAGCAGCCACTCCCCTGGACAGCAGGAACAGCAACTCCGCCTGGATAACCTCCAGATCCATGGGGAGCACTCTGGCAAGCACCTGCAGTGCCTGGGTGCTTACTGTGCTGCAAGCTCGCGTTGTTGTGAGTAATATGGTCCTTTGGATCGTTTCAAGTGTTGTTCTGTTCACAGCCAATGCCGCTTTGGGAAACCACACCGCTGCTGCATAGGTGATTGCTGGTAGGAAAGTTGTTTTGTAGTATATTGACAGGGTTCTCTTTTTGAGACCAGAATCCTTCTTTGCGATCCTGACTACCGTCCCAGAGTAGCCCCTGATTTTTCTTCGGATGTATTTCAGGTGCTGCTGTAAAGACAAAAAAAAAAAAAAAAAAAAATTATGATATTAGGGTCCCCTGTAAATGATTACATCTACCCATATTTATTTTGTCTGTAAATTGCGTGTGTTCTCTGGTCGATTTGCCTGTTTGCTGAAAAAATCCAGTTTTTTGGAAGAAAAACCTTCTATCTACGCCTGAGACCAACTAACTCCGCCACGGAGTGAAAAAAGCCTACTAAAGTTCTTCGCGTCATCGACGGGATTCGAACCCGGGCCTTTTCCATCCAGTGTGGGGAGGACGGTGACGATACTACTGTGCTACCACGCAGCTGCTGGAAAGACAAGTTATTATCCAGGATTACGCCTAAGTACTTTAGCTCGCTCGCGAATTTTATGGTGAAATTTTCAATTTTGATTTGCGGGGGCGGCCGCAATTGTTGTTTCCCTTTGAGGAGGATTGATGAGGTCTTTTCTGGTGAAATTCTTAATTGTTGTTGTTTGGAAGCCCATTGTTGTAGCCGCTGTAGTGCCCGGTTTGCCAACGTCTCCAGTTGGGCCCTGGAGTCCGCCTCCACTGTCAAGGTAAGGTCATCTGCGAAAACATGTGCTCTCACGGGTCCCAGATCCATTTCCAGGAACTCATCAAGGACCATGTTCCATAGGTGTATCCCCAGAACCCCTGCGGACATCCTCTGTGCACCCCTCTCGTAAGTTTCTGGTACTGCACATTTATCTTCACTCTTCTTTGGGTTACATAACTTTCGAGACTTTATACAAGTTGATCGGCATTCGGGCCTCCCTCAGTCTCGCCAGGACGCTTGGCCACCAAAGTGAGTCAAACGCCCGGGAAAGTCAACAGAGATGAGCAACGAGTAAATAAATAAATAAAATAATAATAAAATTAAAAAAAAAAAACACTTGTGAGTTTGAAATTGAGAGTAAAAAAGAAACATCATTCAACTACTATCCATGTGGAAAGTTTTAACCTTTTATGGAAAACTAGCGTGGCAAAATCTTGCATTGCTGCATAACAATTATAAGTATTTAGACAAAGAGTTTCATTACCAGGACTTAAATCAGGTATCACCTCAATCAACTGTTGCCTATAAGGCAAATATAAAGGACAATTATATAATATGTGACTCCAAGTTTCCTCAGATCTACACAAACAAAACGGATCCAACACTAAGCCAAAATAGTACAATTTACTTCTTAATGAGCCGTGCCAAGTTAGTAGATAAGATAGTTCCATACAAGGATAGAGCCATCTATTCTTCTCATAATTAAAAGCAAACCGAATATTCCGAATAAATAATCTAGTAACAGAACCTGTTTACTAGCCTCCCACCTCTCCTGCCAAAGATCCGACATTTTTCCTAATATGAACTCCCTCTCCTTTTTTGGGATCTCCTGTAGCGTGATTGCTAATATTCATAAATGCGTATTTCTGGCCTCTTCTTAAGTACAAATTTGTAATAACTGAAAGCTCGGTATACAATATACAAATCAAAAGGCATATGGCCAGCAATAACCTGTAAGGCATGTGTTGACACTGTTCTACATACTCTGTGCATAGCAAACAACATAACTCTCAAGGAATATAATTTTGCCCCAAATTTAATCTTATTAACGCAGTTTACCCAAACTGATGCAGCATAAGCAACAATTGGCAGAAAAACTGCCTTAGTAAAGATTTAACACTCTACTTTGCAACCCCAACTCTGATCTTGATACCCTAATAATTGCATACTAAAATTCCTAACCCTATTCATTAAATGATTTAAGTGCGCCAAAAAAGTTAACTTATGATCCAATATAACCCCCTGATACCTAGTCTGAGGAACCAGTGGAATTTGCTTATTATTTATTTATTTTTTATTGTTGGTGGCGTATTATAATCAAGATTGGCCTTTAGTAACATCATCACAGTTTTGTTTGCAGAAATCTTTAACTTGTTAGTTGTTGTCCACTTACATAATTCATGTATAATCTGCCCACTTTGTCTTCTAACATTCCCCTTTACTGCCCAGATATGCAAATGACCAAATCATCAGCAAAAGCTATCTTAAAGCAACTCTCCACGTAATCAAATGGCCTTGATAACCATTGATTTATAACTAAATTCCAAAACGAGGTCCTAAAACAGACTCCTATGGACATCCCCTAGTAATCCTCTTATTAAATTGTAAATGCTCCGAACTAACAGTAATTTCCCGGTTGGTCAAATAACTACTTATAACTTTACACAAATTAAAAGGGCAGTTAACTTTCCTTAACTCATTTAAAATACTTTGATGCCAAACGGTATCAAATGCCCCCTCAAAATCTATAAATAAAGCTAATTCATAATTAAATCTTGAATTATGTACATGATTTAGCAATGCATTAATTGCATCTTCAGTTGAGCCATTTTTCTTGAACCCAAAATGATGACACAAGGTAAATATTTTCCTATTTATCAGTAACTGCTGTAATCGCCCAGACAACAATCTCTCTCTTACAGTTTACCAAGATTAGGTAATAATGATATTGGCCTGAAGGCCTTTGGATTAGTAATTTCCTTACCTGGTTTCCTTATCAATTCCAGGAGTGCATTCTTCCAAAAATCAGGAAAAATACATTCCAATAAATATTTATTATAGATATTTAAAGCTACACTTGGATAACAATCTATAGATTTAATTATTGCACTGTTCTCTACTAAATCCAACCCAGGAGTTTTATTAATATTTAAGTGTTTTAATACAGAACTCAGTTCAGCAATCTCAAACAATGAATCATTATCATCTGTAAAATATCCAGCATTACAGATCCTGATCAAAGTTTGTTTCTCATTCTCATCCAACACATTATCTTCTGGGCACATCTGTGCAATCACAGCTTTTACTGTTGATTGCCAATCCATTGTTTCACTAATATCAGTTATAATTGTATGGAACACCTCCTGTGTTGTTATTTTCGACGGAAACAACTTTTGTGGACGCGCTTACACTCCGTGGCCGAGTTAGATCATCTCTGGCGTGACTGCAAGTAATTCCACCCCCGCCTCCTTCGAAACTCGGTTATTATATCCTCTAAAAGAACGCGACATAAAATACAGTAGTTGCAATTTATAGACGCGATATACTGACACCTCACATCCTTAGTTGCCTTCCCATAAATTTAAATCAACCCAACTTAGCATCCTTCCCTTCCTTTGGAATCGCGTATTTATTTATTTCCCGAGATCATTCATGGTCCTATTTGCTCCCTGTTGTACATGTAGAAACAGCAGTAAAGGTAGAGCAGTAGTACAGTCGCTATGTAATCACTACAGGTAATTACGTTGGTAGCAGTACTGTTGTAAATCATGTTTATTTGCATGGCTGGGAAGATGAACTATAATTTTCATTAATTAGGTTCTCTAGGGACCATTTCCTCAAGATGCCGAGCATTTAATGCCAGAAAGGTTTCCTCAAAACATAAAAAGATAAAACGCATTTTGATGGACATTGTGAGCTCGGACCATTAGGTTTGTTACTGTCTCTTTCTGAGGTGGAACGGTGCGAAACATATTTTCTGACAAAAAATAAACCCTACAAGCACAACTACTTCCTTACTGTTGTGTTGTGTCTTTTCATCTGATTTTATTTCTTTTATATTCGTACGTTCTGCCCATGCGAAGGCATGACGATACGCACAGGCACTGCATTCCTCGGTTGATGTTTCCGAAGTTTCGAAACTGCGCACACGTTTTGATATACACACGTAAGCAGATCCAAGGGGGCTAGTTGTTAATGGATAATAATTCCTTCCTCCCTCAACCAAGATTATTCCAAAAGCATGTTTCTGCTTCTTTATTTTCTGTATGTAGAGTAATTTTGCCCAAGCTGTTAACCTCAAGTCAGCATGAAATCTGGATCTGCGTATATGCATAAACATAAAGGCTGTAAGATGAATAAAAGTGAAGTGAGACTGAAAGATCAAACTCACAACAGGAAAAGGGCATTTGTATAACTCCTTCTAGCTAAAGTTACAACGAATAAGCTGGATAGAGCAAAATCTTCTGTTAGAAAGCTATTTAAAAGCTAAAGGTGGCGCGACAATGTTCAAATGTTATTAGAAATATAAGAATATTAATTGAACAAAAATCAAATTATTATTTTAGGGTTTTCCGTAATTAAATACATTAACCCGTATTTTGTGTCTGTAAATTGCGTATGTTCTATGGTTGATTTGCCTGTTTTTCTGGACGAAAAAACCCAAGTTACTGGGGAGAAAAACCTTGCTATCTACGCCTGAGACCAACTAACTCAGCCACGGAGTGAAAACAGCCCATTAAAGTTCCTCGCGTCATCGACGGGATTCGAACCCAGGCCTTTTCCACCCGGTGTGGGGAAGACGGTGACGATACTACAGTGCTCCCCGCGCAGACAATATTAATTGAACAGTAATAAATTCAGCCAGGAGTTTTATTAATATTTAATAGTTAATGGTTCAATAGATGATTAATCATAATTAAAATAATAGTATTCGCCATAAAATAGTGAAAGGAAACTACAGGCTATTGCTGCACTGGCAAAAAAAAAACCCAAAAAACTGTCAAGTAGATAAGAAAACACAAATTATATGATTCCCTCCTCACACAGGTAAGTATCCAGTTGACCTTTGAATTTATTCAAACTGTCAACCTCAACTGCCTCTGAGGGCAACTTGTTCCAGCTATCAACGACTCGCCGACTAAAAGAAAACTTCCTGTAATCTAATCTAAACCTCAGCCCTGTACTTTGAATTTATGACCTGTAGTTCTGGAATTCCTTAGACCAGTCAGAATTCCACCTTCTTTCATTTTACTAGTCCCTCTCAGAGCCTTATAAATCTCAATCAGGTTACCCCTGAGATGCCTGGTTGCCAAGCTCTGTAGCCCACATAATAGGAGTCTTTCATCGTAAGTTCATCCCTTTGCCGATCTCACCATTCCAGCTACCCTTCTCTGGACCCTTTCAAGAAGCTCAATGTCTTTTTTTTTTTTCAGATGAGGTCTCCATACTTGAACACAGTGTCCCAAATGTGGTCTTACAATTGCATTATACAGTGGGATTATGACCTACCTTCCTGCCTATCTCTACAGGATAACGTTTGATAAATCATGGATAGGACACCATGGGCTTTCTTAGCTCCTCGTTTACACTGCTCAGAAAGCTTCATATCTGCCAGTATCGTAACTCCTAGATCCCTTACCTTCTCCACTGTTTTCAATTTAATCCCACCAAGTGTATAATTTACTTGAGGGTTGCTTTTCCCCAAGTGCATTTAGCAGCATTAAAACATAGCTGCCACTTCTCTGACCATTTCTGAAGTCTGTTCGAGTCATCTTGGAGGAGCTCTGCTTGGCACTGTTCATTAACGACTCTACCAATCTTAATATTGATTTAAAAATTAATTTATTATTATTTCAACAAATTACAAAATATGTTGTTAACTACAGTTTCAATCAATGACAGTTTAACAAGCAAACCGTTGTCCAAAATAGAATCCCTTTGATTGCTTTCCAAAGTTGGATTAATTAGTTTGTGTTGTTTGCAATTTCCGTATAGGCCATAAGCAGTTATCATCCTTTGATATGGGGGGGGGGGGGGATTGCAGCTGCATCAGGGCCCTAATTTCAAGCGAGGGCTCAAAAGGAAAAGAAAAAAAACAATGACAAAATTAATTAAAAATAAATAAATTACGTTGCACCAGGATCCAAGCTTTTAATATTACGTAGTGGCCATGAGGCGCAGTGCAGTGTAGTGAAAAAATCGCAAAAAGGCATTTATGCAGTGACTGCGCCAGTCGTAAAACAACAAAATATGCGTTTGGGATGCTTGTCAAGAACACAGAGTCTGCATTTAACGATACGGTACAGGACTATGTCAGGGGAATGGTATCCTTAATGGATCGCAGAATGGGTTTGTGCAGGGCAGGGGGTGGCCAACAAGTCGATAGCGGCTTTAATTCCGGTCGATCACGACGAATTTTAAATATATATATAAAAAATAGATTAGTCAAAATCTAAATGTTATTATTATTATGCGTCCTGCTCCATACGCGTATTACAAATCCGTTGAATCACAAGGCCATTCTTGTCGCCGCGCAGCCGCCAGGCTTGTCTATTGAAAATTCACGCAGTCACGTTGAGGAGAGCATAGTGTATATGTGTCGAATTCTTATTTGGCTTACTTAATATTAATAACTGGACAGCGCTTATACGTTAATTTAATACCATTTGATTTAAAATGAATACTACGAAAAAGAGTAAAACGTATAATTTTCATCAAGAGTGGGAACTAGAATACTTTTTTGTAATGATAAAAGAAAAATGTTATTTGATTTGCAATTCTTCCGTGGCTATACCCAAAAAAGGAAATTTAGAAAGGCACTTCAAAGCGCTCCATGGTAAATACCAATCGGATTTTTTGCCTAATAGTGATCTTGAAAAAATAAATTAAAAGAACATAAATCCAGATTATTCGCACAACAAAACTTCTTCGTGACACCCAATTTACAATTTAAAGCAGTAACTGTTGCATCATTTCAAGTGAGTTATCTTCTTGCAAAAAAAAATGAAAAACATTTTCTGATGGTCAATTCATCAAAGACGTATTTTTAGAAGTAACAGAATCTCTTTTTGAAAATTTTAACAATAAAAATGAAATTAAAAGTACTCTTCAAGATCTGCAATTATCTTGAAATACTGTGATGCGACACATCGCAAAAATGAGTAAAAATGTGAGCGAACAATTGCGTGCTCATATTGCTAATTGTGTGTCCTTCTCTTTACAACTGGATGAATCTACAGACGTCAGTGATACATCTCAATTGCTCGTTTTTCTTCATACGCTTTTTGATGATTTTGCCACTAGAGAAGAACTTCTGGGTATGGTTTCGTTAAAAGAGAGAACAAGAGGTCTTGATAAATTTAACATTCAAAAATTTTATCGAAAAAATTAAATTACCACTATTTAAGCTCGTATCAGTAACAACAGATGGAGCTAAAGCAATGACGGGGCATCTTAACGGATTCATCGCGTTGTGCCAAAAGGATGATGAACTCCCAGATTTTTTCATTTACCACTGTATCATCCACCAACAAGTGTTAGCCACAAAAGATTAAATACTAAAAGTGCTATGGACATCGCTTTCAAAATCGTGAATTCCATCAGAGGATAATCTCTTGAAAGGGGACTTTTCAAAATGCAACTCGATGAAAAAGAACCAGATCTGATATTACACATAGATGTGAGGTGGCTAAATCGGAGTAAGTTTCTACAGAGATTTCGAAATTTGCTGAATGAAATTAAAAAATTTGTTGATCAAAGGGGAGATGATTATCAGCAGCTACAAGATACGGAGTGGTTGTGTGATCTGACTTTTTTGGCAGATTTTACCAGAAAATTAAAGTGATCTGATTTTGGAAAAAAATAAATGTAGGTGACATGATTAGTAGTATTTCTGCATATAAATATCAATTTTTGACAAGGATCTCAAAGAAAAAAAATTCGACCATTTTGAAAATATGCAAGATCATTTGCAAAAATATCCTGTTTTTGAATTTAATTGTGAGAAATGTGTTTCTGAAATTGAGAAAATTGTGGACGATTTTGAAACCAGATTCAGTTATTTTAAAACAATTGAAGATATTGTTCAATATATTTCTTATCCATTTAACGTCGACTTAGATACGAAACAAATTTAAAAAAAAAATCGCTGCGATTTTTCACATGGAGAAAATATTACTTGAAAATTAAATTATTACATTGCGAAACGATATCTTCCTAAAAGACAGGTCATCAGAAAAAGACTTATCGAAATATGTTTGCCGAGAAAAGTACTGTAAAAAAATGCAGTGAATTTTTAAATTCCTGTTTTGGTTCCACATATCTATGTGAATCGGCCATTTCGTATTTGAAACGAAAAAAAAAAAGACCAAGAATCGCTCTACTCTTACGGACTTGCATACAAAAGATTCTTTACAGTTGGCCATATCACGGTATATCCCCGATTTTGAAAGCTTGACATTAAGACACAAACTTCACATAAATTAAAAATTTAAATACGTATGAATTTAAAATAAGAATTCTGAATAGTATTGAATTTTAAAATTTATAAACAACATTTTTCAATATGCGTTGATTAACTTTTTTAACCATGTGCAATGAAATTCTTGAGATGGTAGATCGCGGCGCATTTTGAAGGAAAAATGTCCATCGCATCACAAATTAATTTGGCCATCCCTGGTGTAGGGTAAGTCTTGACTGACCAATCTAGTTAATCATTATGAAGGAATCATAAAATAGTTGGATGCAAGAAACAGCTTTGACATTCCCCATGAAAGAATATTATATAAACCGTAGCAAATTAGGATTAATGGCAGGATAAAAGGAAGGCTACAGATGGTAGTCATAAATATTGACATACTTCAAGCTGGAACCAGTGTAGCAAATGGAATCCCTGAGGGATCAATGTTGCAGCCACTTCTGTTTCTTATATTTCTTAATGATCCTGATGAGGGTGTGCAGAAGTTGTCAAAGTTTGACAACTTCTCCTGCAGTAAAGATAGGAAGGGGAGTTAACGACAGAAACAGGCTATTTTGCTTCAAAATTACTT
Source organism: Mastigoproctus giganteus (assembly GCF_048544385.1). Taxonomy (NCBI): domain Eukaryota; kingdom Metazoa; phylum Arthropoda; class Arachnida; order Uropygi; family Thelyphonidae; genus Mastigoproctus; species Mastigoproctus giganteus. Next base: position 165,005,033 of record NC_143577.1, read on the forward strand.
CAATCGGTTGTACAAATGGTCTGAAAATGGCATCACAGGTTCAATGCTTCTAAAAGCTTTTGTACCTAAGGAATAAAAATCAAGGAGTTACTCACAATCCAGAGAGGGTAGAGTTTAAAGTGGTCGAAAACAAAAAATACTTTGGAATTACGATTCAGTGAGACATGAAATTTTCCGTTCAGTGTAAACAGGTAACTAGGAATATTGTTGTTGTTTTAGTAGGGGTTTAGGAGCATCAGCGACTAAAGCCATATTGCTCCGTGTATAATATCTGCACATTGCATGTGTTCTCTGGTCGAATTTCAATTATCTGGATGAAAAACTCGAGTTTACGGGGGGAAAACCATGCTACCCTCTCCTGAGACCGACTAACTAGGCCACGTTGTGAAAAAGGCCCATAACAATTCCTCACCTCATCAACGGAACTCGAATACAAATCTTTGTTACCCAGTGTGTGGGGGAGCACAGGGATTCTACCAACTACTCTACTCACGAAGACGGCAACTAGGAAGGCAAATGATATCATGTCTATTATATATATATATATATATATATATATATATATATATATATATATACAGAAACAGTATGAAAGAAAAAGCGGAAAATAAGCGAAGAAACGAATAAATACCGAGGAAAATAGTATAAATGGAAGGAAAGTGGAAGAAATACGTATCTAAAAATTGTGAAAAATATTAAGTATATAAAACCTTTATTGTGTACAAAATGATGTATACAATGTACCCTTCACAGCAGGAATGTCAGGGGCTTCACATTGGCTGGTGGACAAAGGCCTTGAGGACGGGCCCCACATCGAAATTCGGGTTCATCCCCCAGGGCCAACAATATGATAATAAGTAATACAACAATATAATAACAATATAAATTATTCACAATATACTCATAAAGATAGTATACAGTATTTTTGACATTATATACAATATTATACAGACATCCTTTTTAAATTTATTATACTGCCACGTTACTGTGCAGTTTGTCTGGTTGAGTTTAGGCCATCAAGGATCTCTCTCCGGTATTTGCGATCCTTGGCAAATTTGTAGAGATCGCCTTCGATTGCTTGGACTGTGATAAGCATCTGCTTGGGGAGAAAACGGTCGCTAAGGGCTAGTCTATTATGGTTGGCTACAAGTGTTGGAGCTGACCTCAGTCCGGGTTGAGGGATTCTTCAGCTGCACAGTTCCCATATGTTTGGCTCCGAGATTATTCCAGTGGTCATTTTGGCAGTTAGGGCGAGGCGCCTTTCCATTATAAGGTTTGGCAGTCGGGAAAGGTTCAGTGCGGTTGCCATCGCATGCATTTTTTCTTTGCTGGGATGGACGATGATGTTTATGTGTGATCCAACGAAGGACCCAGTATTCGGAGGAGTACACGCGCTTGATATTCGTGGGGGCTGCAGATGCCCATATTTCTGAGGCATATAACACGACGGAGTATACAGAGGTGTATACGTACTGCGGAGTCACATCGAGATCCTTAACGTGGAGTAGGTGTTGTTTGGTAATCTACCGCATTTTGCAGAATTTTGTTATGAGCTTGTCAATGTGGGGCTTGAAGGCCAGTTTACAATCGAAGACGACTCCCAAGACCGTATGTATATTTACCACTGGAAGGAGAATGTCATCTAGAGAAGCTTGGACTTCAGTGGGTTGGTGCTTCAAAGAAAAGACAATTTAGGCTGATTTTGCAGGATTAATAAGTAGTCCAAATTTATGGAGATAGGATCCTAAGTCGTGTAACTTTCGATTGATCTTTTCATTAATTTTTGAGATATGTTCGCCGGGGTTAATCTGGGTGTGTAGCTTAATATCGTCAGCATAGCAGATTGTGTCTTCTCTCCCAAACGGAATAATGACTGCAGTAAATAATGCTCCGGTGAGGACTCCGCCTTGGGGAACTCCCGCAGTGATTTTTCTTGAGATTATATCTTGATCCGCTGTAAGAAGAATGATTCTGTCAAAAAGCAGGGTTGTGATAAACCTCAACATGTCACCTTTTATATGAAAGTAATTTTCTAGGAGTTGAACGAGCAAGGGAATGCTGATTGAGTCGAAGGCAGCTTCCAGGTCGATGTACGTGATGGCAAATTCTGCTTTAGCTTCTCGTGCTCTGAGAATGGTGCTGGTTATGGTGCTGGTTAAATTGGTGACTGTGGATTTTCCGAGAATGGCATAGTGAATTTGTGAGGGTTTGTGAGGCATGATTTGATTGGTGATGGTTGAAAGTAATGCCTTCTCCATAAGTTTCAAGAGACTGGATGAGCAAGAGATTGGCCTGAACTGTTTAATGAGGGATGCAGATTGGCATTTAGGATGTGGCCTCACAGCATATCTGTTCCAGAGAGGGGAAAAGTAGTGCTGCGTTAAGACACGGTTAAACATTGAGAGTAGTGGATCGGCAAAAGTAAGCGGCAAATACAGCCAAAATCAATAAACAATAAATTTAGACCGGCGCCACCAGACCACACCAAGCGTGAAATATCACGAAATTGATACTATAAACCATCCACAAAAGAAAAATGCATATAGGACAAACAAAGCAAGGAACAAAAATTTAATATGAATTTGATTTTAAAAAGTTGGACATTGCTTTTTCAACAACTTACGTTTGTTTGTGGTAATCTCTTTCGTTTTATAATTAAACATTTCATTTAGATGGTCGATTTAGATGGGGGCCTCGTAGCCGATTGGTCAGAAACGGGAGTGCAGTAGCACACGCTCTTTGAGTACACTGGGGTTCAATGCCCTGACGGCTAAATACGGTCGATCTACCAACCCGCACTGGACTAGTTTGGCAGATTATGTCCATTTCCCTCAACATGAATTGTTCAGGAGGCTTCCATCCTGCAGTGGGTTGATAATGGCTGCAGTTTACCTTTTTACCTTTTATCCTAAGTGGTGTATATATATACACTACTTACTAGCTACCTTTAACAATTTCTGGAAGGAGGCTAACATAAAACTCATCATCAAAGGTCCTGAAAAACCTCCAGAAATTCCTAACACTTATAGACCAATTGCCTTGCTTCCTGTCCTTCCAAACTGCTTGAAAGGCTTCTTCACATTAGTATGGAAAGACACTACACAGAATCAAACCTGGCATACTCCCACCAATTCGGATTCATACGAGGAACTGGTACGGAAGATGCTCTTCAGTTCCTCATCTCTACAGCCAAAAACAGTCCTGTGAAATACTCGCTAGCTATCACAATGGATTTTCCTGGTATTTTAATCACCTGAGGTGGCCAAGCATCCTCAGGAAGCTTAGACACCCACTACTCCTATCAACCTTTACAGATGTATTTCCTCGCACCTCAACCATCGGAAGATTATGTTCATCACCAAGTTTCCAGGCTGGTCACCCGGAGTTGTCCCCAAAGTTCAGCCCTTGGACCATTATTCTGGTCCATTGTCGGGACGAGTTCCTGGAGATGGACCCTGAGTGTGCCGTGTCTCTGACCTTTGTAGACTTGTTCTAGAGCTCAGTTGGAAGTCAACGCAAATCTGGCCCTCAGAAAGCTCCAGAGCTAGTCCCCACACACTGGCATATTTTGCTTGTTTCAACCTGATTCAGGACCATACAGTAGGTAACACCTGTTCCAATATTACGTGGTGTTCCGTGTATTGAGCAGAATACGTTTACATAAGAAAACCCAGACTATTGCCCCCCCATCCCCTATTGAGACACTGTTTCCACATGATATCCAACAGTATTTCGACAGGCAGTAGACAGTTTCTAGAGTTAAAAAGTGGGAAAACATTAGACATCATACTCTAGCTGGCCTCTGCCAGGGTTGCCTGAGCTTCCTGACAGATGCCACTTTAAAAGAAAAATAAAGAAAAAAGAAAGAAAGATGAAGAGAAAAAAAAAAGAAGAAGAAGATGAAGAACAAAAAGAAAGAGTGAAGGTTGCATTGGAGATAGCGAAGGTAGATCCAGATTCGGGTGGCTTTAAAAATAAAAAAAAAACCTATTATTTTTAGGCCATCCGAATAATTAAATTCATCTGCCGTGCATTGTGTATTATGTCTGTAAATTGCGTGTGTTCTCTGGTCGATTTGTTTATTTTGCTAGACGAAAAACCCGAGTCGCCGGGGGAAAACACCTTGCTATCTACGCTTGGAGACCGACTAACTCAGCCACGGAATGAAAAAAGCACATAAAAGTTCCTCGCGTCATCGACAGGATTCGAACCCGGCCGTTTTGCACCCGGTGTGAGGCGGGTGACGATACCACTGCGCTACCGCACAGACCGAGTGACTTGAAAGAGAAGTTAAGCCACCCAGAGAAGGCGAAGTATGGGTAGGGGAAGGGAATAAAAGTCACGGGGCAGATGTCCGCGCGTGATCGCCAGAGGCCAAGGGCACTCTGGAGACCCGCACTGACACGAAAGCACCGACAATCCTGCACCAGATGGTGCCAGCTGAATCCTACCCCCGAAGGTTTGCAAGTTGATCTCGCACTCCGGAGAGTGCCAGCAATGGTGGCAGCAATCCCTTATGGGTTCGTAATTTATTCCTCACTCCAGTGCCAGCAGTTTGATTTAGCAGAGAGTGCGATTTAATCGCAATACGTTCAAGATCATATTTGAATAAATTGTTCGTTTTCACATTGTCTTAAATCTGTTTTAATGACATTGCCAATATGACTGCATATTTTGATTTCTTTTTCGCTCGAATTTCACGTGTGCCAGTCCGCTGTCACTGACTCTACCTTGGCGTTTCTCATCAACGTAGAGTCAGGAGCAGTCCCAGGATTATCTAAAGGTGGACGAGACTAAATAAGTGTTCCAGAGAATCATTAACTTTTAATCATCATATGTTATACTTCGATCATGAGGTGGTTTGCTGTTAATCCCCTAAATGGGAACGCCCCTGCATACAGTCATCACGTCTTTTATATTTGATAATGAAATTATTGAAAGTATATTAAAGTGTATAAATATAAGCACAAAACAAGAATGACAAAAAAGCTAAAAACATGTTTATTGTAATTAGACTGCATGGTTGTGATCAAATGCTGAGAAATAAAAATTATTGTAGTTTTATTTTATTTTATTTTATTTTATTTTTTAAAAACATTCCAGTGAAATTGCTTTTACGATTCAAAGCAGAACTCATTTCGTTTTATATAGTGTTTTATACAAATTTTCTCCTATTCACTTTTAATAAATTCGTAATTTTATTTTACAATTAAAATGCATAAACTAAATTTAATAGATTATAACATTTGGAAAGCTATGTTTCAAATAAAAAATCTGTTGTAGACTAACATATATAAGTCTTAAAAATTTTAAGTAGATTTCTGAATTGTGTTGAATTTTTTTTTTTTTTTTTGTGATATTGTTATTAACTTATAGGAGACAGCAGCAAAAATCCACCATCAGCAAGCAGCGTTTCCCCTGTAATGAAGGATGAATCTGAAGACGCCAAAAATGCTATTACTTTTGCCATTTCTTCTGTACTCCCCACTCTTCCAATGAACTTGTCATTTTTTTTCATTTCTTCAAATTTCTAATTAAAACAAGAAAAAAAATAGATATAAGTATTAACTAGCATATATAAAAATTATCTAGCTAATATAGAACTATACATATAAGTATATAAGTAATTAAAATAGATAAACGTAACTATTGAGGATAAAATTAATTGGAAGCTTCCAGAATCTGTTTTTTTTTTTTTTTTTTTAATATCTAAACACCGATATTTGAACATACAACATAACATTCTAGCTGGCTGGGGCCGATTAGTACAATAAATAAATAAATACTATAGAATCAGCTTTTGAGTATACGCGAGAAAGAATGGGTCGGCGTTGAGATCTTTCCAACTTCGAAAGTGGAATGATTGTGGGGACAAGAAGTGCAGGTGTCAGTATCTTGGCGACAGCCAACATGATTAAGTGCTCCCTTCTATAGTGTCAAGAGTCTACCCAGACTGGCTCAAAAGCGGTCGAACAACTAGCCAAAGGCCACACGTCGAACAGTCATGTGAGCCAATGCACTCTGGTGAGTATCGTGTGTTTCGTCTCGTAACGCAGCACGGTGACCCAGCTAACCACAGTACAACGTAGAAACAGCAAAACCAATACAGTATTCACATGGGTTATGAGCCTTTGGCTCCTATAGGCTGTAGTAGTCGACGCCAGTCACTGGTACCTATGCTACTGGGAGACACAAGAAACTGCACCTTGAATGACACATCAGAACCAACACTAGTTGTTGTAGGGTTTTAGGAGCATTAGCGACTAAGGCCATATTGCTCCGTATATATTGTCTGTAAATTGTGTGCGTTCTGGGGCTGATTTTCTGTTTGCTGGACGAAAAATTCGAGTTTCCGGGAGAATAAACCTCTCCTGAGACCGACGATAGGAAGTTTAAACTACAACATGCCACTACAAATGGTTCAGGCAAAAGAAACAGCTATCGCTGTTTCTTTTGCCTGAACCATTTGCATCAGCCATTTGCACTACTTAGCGAAGTAGTGCAAATGGCTGATGGAGTAAGAAAGCAAGAACCTGAACGGAAAAAAAAAAAAAAAATGCGAAGATACATAGCGGTATGTTTAGAAATAGTTTCCTCTCTATTCTCGATAACTCTAATAATTTCAGAGAAATAAAAATGAAAAGTACAGCATAATTAAAAGCAGGAGCTAAGTTATATCTTAGAGACTGTGCACTGGATGTTTCCCCCCCCCCTTAACCACCTCCCTTTCTCCCACAGGAAAGATATAGAAATGCTGAGAATTATAAAATATAATTAACGATGCATATTGACCATACTAAATTTTATTTATTTTTACAAAATCCAAAGTTGAAATTTTACAGTTTCCAAATTGAAACTAAACTTGTTATAACGCTTGTTAATTAAGTTAAGCTGTAAAGGAAAAGTGACAACTTTGGAAACAAAAATAACAGCAGTGACACCCAAATTTCAAACAAAAACTGGATATAAAAAAGCAGGAAAGCTTCCATGGTAGCTATATTTCGCGACTATAAATATTCAAGTTTCCGTCTTTCAAGTTTTAAGCGATTAATGTAATTACCTCATACCATGATAGCCTACATTATTGCCTCTTAAATGAATATATCATATCATATTCATTTAAGAGAATTCATATTCAACATCCTCATTGACCTCTGAAGAAGCAAAGGAAGGTTGCAATTTATACATCATTGACATTTTGTTAAGTTAAAATTTTTCATCATCCACGTATAGCAGGACTTCAGGACCTTCAGGACTTACAGAAATGATTTGATAAGCACCATAACTCGATAATAACATGAAAAAATCTGCGTGCGTACCCTGCAAGCACGAAATGTGTTTTATGTTATGTTTTCACTTTTACGAAAACCAAAACCGTTTAAAATTTTAAAATCGAACGGCTAGAACAGAAGTTATGCACGATGTAACGTTTTATGCTCACGCCCGCTACTTACTCTACCGAATCAACGTTAGTGATTGAGTTAGAGCGTCATTAGCGTAATTTAGGAAGTGACGTCATTTCCGTTTCGCATTTTCGTTACCAATTGGTTTTACTTTAGTCCGAAAATTTAGTAGGTGCCACCAAAGATGTTTTCACATCAAAAAGTCCATAAATATTCATTCCATCTGGACGGGATTCAAATCCAGGCCATTTTCACGAACATTTTGTGGTTACAACAATTGTATCCACTGTACTAACACGAAGGCCGTATCATTATGAAGCATCCGAAAGCACCCAACATGCTCATATACTTTTATTATCCCCAGTGAGATTTATTTTTTAAAAACAACATTTATATTCTTACCTCTTTATACATTTCTGTATTTGACATACTTCTTTTCAATATTTCTGTTGCTACTGGTCCTGCACTGAAAGAATAAAATTAATTAAAAATTAAATGCTTGTAGGTTTTCTTTTCAATATTTCTGTTGCTACTGGTCCTGCACTGAAAGAATAAAATTAATTAAAAATTAAATGCTTGTAGGTGAAAGTAGTTATGCGTGTGTTATGAACACTTAAGGTTTCGACCAGAAGTGCTTAATATAAGTACTTAAATTGTCATTCATATTCGTACTTAAAAATTAATTATTTGAGATTGAAAAATAAAGCACTCTTTCCTAGGGTGAATTTATTTATTTATTTATTTATTTTTAACATATAATATACACAATAGGCATGCGCCCAGTTAAAGTGTATAACAGTAGAAAAAAAGATAACAGAACAAAAAATTTCGTTTTTCTTTTTTTAAATTAATTTAAATCATATTATTACATACCAGTGTATTATCTAATTTTCATTTTGTTTTTCAGTGGTAATTTTTTTAAAAATTTTCCTCTATATTTAAATCTTGTGTGTTTAATATCTCAAAGGAGGTTCTTTTTGTTTAAGAAACAAAAAGAACCTTAACCAAAAGAAAACATTTGAATGTTTTCTTTTGGTTAAGAAAACATTCAAATTAATTATCTGAGATTGTAAATCACATTTCATTAAAAAAAAACGTGTATTTTTGACTTTTACTTAATATAAATTATGTGAATAAACGAATAATAATAAGAAGAAGAAGAAACAAGTAATGACTATCCCGATCATCGTGTCAACCACCGGCGTGGTGGAAAAGAGCCTCCATAAGAACCTAGCAACAATAGGCCTCCCACAGAACACTTACATGGAACTCCAGAAAGCCACGATCCCTAACACCCGTAAGATAGTAAAACAGTTCCTCGACCAACAGCAACAATAATTATAATAGTAACCGGAAACAAAAAACCACTCCATGCATTTGGTAGCAGCACCCGTCAAGGGGCAGAAAAATCCCATAAAAAATAGAAAAAGTTTAATAAAAAAATAATAATAAACATCCCCAAGGACCCTGGAATGACTGATGGCAGAGGACACTTGTCGATGATACCACCTGGCCCCAGAAACAATCGAGCACATTACTGTGGGATGTTGGGTTATCAAACAGACGAAATATATTCATTGATGTGACGAGGTTGCCAACATAACATCAAAAGCTAGAGAAAAAATAACAGTTGATCAAAGAAAGTGTACCGTATTTCAAGTACGACTCCCAGACCGTATTGAAACCTCTACTTACAGACTATACTAGCGCTGTGCCATAATGACGGAAAAGCAGTCCCGCACAATATGATCACACATGACCCTCATCGACAAGAAAGAAATGGCTACCTACCTGATCGACATAGCGGTGCCTAACACCAGAAACCTCCAGAAAACCTAAAAGCAAAAGATCAGGAAGTATACGGACCTAAGACAGGAAGTCAAAGAAATGTCGTATATATATATATATATATATATATGGACATCCCAAAGAACTTAGCAGCAATAGACCTCACAAAGAACACTTATGTGAAACTTCAGAAAGCCGCGATCATTAACATCTGTAAGACAGTCAGAGAGTTCCTCGACCATTAACCGGACATAACAACCACCCCACGCACCTGGCACCAGGCCCATCGCCAGGCGGAAAAAACCCATTGAGAGAATAAATAAACAAATAATAACTACAAGTACGAACCCCAGCTAGTACTAGAGACCTCAACTCACAAGCTGTACTGGGACCAAGCCATAATAACGGATAAGACCGTCCCACACAACAGATCGGACGTAACCCATAAGACCGTCCCACACAACAGATCGGACGTAACCCATAAGACCGTCCCACACAACAGATCGGACATAACCCTTGTGGGGGAAAATCAGGAAGTACACGATCCTAAGACAGAAGTTCAAAGAGATGTGGCATATGCAACAAATAACGATCATCCCGATCATCGTGTCAACCACCGGTTAGTGCCAAAGACCCTACATGACAGCCTAGCAGCAATAGGTCTCCCAGCAAACACCTACAAGGAACTCCAGAAAGTAGCAATCTTGAACACCTGTAGGACAGTCAGAGATTTCCTCGACCAACAGTAACACCAGACATAACAACAACCACCCTATGTACCTGGTGGCAATACCCGTCACGAGGTGGAACCCAATTAGGGAGAAATAATATAAAGAGCAATAATAATAATAATAATAATAATAAAATGGCACAAGAATGACTCATTTTCATTCATTTAGCGAAAACTTAAATAGTGTAATGAGACCTGTTGTTGTTCTAGGGTTTCAGACGCATCAAGAACTTGGACCATATTGTGCCATTGTGTGTGTGTGTGTGTGTGTGTGTGTGTGTGTGTGTGTCCAGCCCGCACAACCAACATGCAAATCGACCTGTGAACAAGTGTGTGTTCACATGCCGATTAGCATTTTGTGCGGGAGGAAAACCCTAAAATAACTCACGGAAATCCTATCCCCCCATCGCCCGAAATTGGCTAATTACAACCTGAAGTGAAGATTTATTTCTTCGTATATTTTCATCAGTGGGGCAGTTTTTTTTTTTTTTTTTTTCATTTCTCATTTTTTTCTCTTCTATTACAGTATTCTGATTGCTGTTATCCCTGTTTTAACTTTTTTGTCATGATTGTTTGATTATTTTTTTTTTGCATGTTTTATTGGTAATTTGGTTTTAATTGTTATGTGCTTAAATCAAAAAATATAAAGAGGAACAGCGAGTTGCCGTCACATAAAATCGAACACGTGCAAAAAAAGATGTAAGGCCTCAATATACATTTTGTTGCATTTGAGAGCTGGCTATTGGATGCTGCCACTTCCATTTTAACACAACCCTGTTGTCTTAGTTGTCTGCCTATTTAACTGTTTCATTTCCAATGAAACAGTTTCTCCCGTGCTGAAGCATGGGAGAAATTGAAAGATTACACGCAGCCATTTCCGTGTCAGTGATTTACTAAAAGCACAGAAATATAAATATAATATACGAGAAATAAGTACAGTATAATATAATATAATATAATATAATAAAATATACATACTGAAATATATATGTAGGCCTGCATATACATATTGAGATAATTAATTAATTATTAAATTTTATTTTAACAAATATTTCTGATTGGCTGACAATGGTTTGTTGTGGTTGGATATCTCTCTAACTGTACTCTTATGAATGTTGAAGTACTGTATTCCTTTTTGCCACCTTGGAGTGAAACAAGTAACATTATGAAATTTCTTATTAGTTAACAGAATATACAATAATGTACTTACTCGATTGCATTGACTCGGATACATTTGGGACCCAGCTCTGCAAAAATATAAATAGAATCGCTGTCACTTTCAAAATGTAACAACGTACACAATCCAATAAAAACACAAATTCAAAAATCATAACAAGTGATGTTGTCTCGTATATAAATAAATAAATCTTTATTTGTCCTACCAAAATAAATAAATAAAGTGTTATATTGGTGAGTTACAAATTCCCTCTACGTCAGTAAATGCCAGGGGATTTACATGTAATACAATATAAAGGAATATAAAATACAGAGTGATTAGATTTACATTGCATTTCTGTCTAGGGTCCTGACAGTTAACGTAAAAATTTTTCAGTATAACAACACCACCACCACTGAATACACTACTGACGTGGTACACTTGTCCACATAAGCACACCATTGAGTACACACAATTGTTCAAAAAACGCGCAGAACTGTTAGGCGACAGTAGCCTCAGCGAACTACATCGCGGTTTTTTCTGTAGTTCAGATCTTCTATTAACCTTCCAAGGTCAATTCCAATTTGAGATAAGCTGCGGATTGATTCCAACGTCCTGGCTGGTATGAACCTATCGGCCATCTTCAGTCTGTTGGCTTTCATCCTCAGAGATTTCGTGCCTCTTAAGGCAAATAGCAGGATATGCCACTCACAAAGCTGCCAGAAGCACGGTGATGATATCACGCTAGCCATCATTTTGATTGCAGTTATTAGTCGTTTCCAGGCAATGATGTCTGGTAAACGCTGTAGTTTCAGCTGTTCAGCAAGCTGCGTGGATCCTAACAGATGAGGGAGATGGTGTTCATTGTAGGCCCACTTCAGCAGCCAGAATTCATTCAGTCTCATATATTCTCCTAATGTGGGTACGGGTGGTGAAGCCCACAATTCAGCATCATACAATATGGCCGATTACACTGTGGTTCTTATATATCGTGCGGTTGTAGCAGTTTGTTTCACGTGCAAGAAGTGCTGTTTGGTTGTTCAACGTAGATAGTTCATTCTCTTTAAAAGCAAGTCAATATGCGACGTGAACTTAAGTTTAGTATCAAATATTATTCCCAGATCTCTATTAGTTCGACAATTGGGATCGGTATGCCATTTAGTTTTGGATGTACAAGCGTAGGTGAATTTTTCAGAGTACACCATCATTATAGACTTGTGTGGATTTAGGGCCAGGCCTAATTTATCTAAGTACACGAATAACTCCATAACCTTATGGTTGACCTGGTCACACAATACGCTATTAGACAAGTTGGACGGTAGTTAAAACCTTAATGTCATCTGCGTACTTGCATACATCTTCTCTGCCCTCGCAAAACGGGATAATCATTGCGGTAAACAGGAGTCAGGATAAGACGCCACCTTGTGGAATTCCTGTATGGACTGGTCGTTAGAGGATCTGACTGTGTATGGAAATAAATGGACCGAATAAATAAAAGCAAGTAGGGACTGCAGGAACTTCAGCAAGTTTCCTTTTATTTGTAAGGCGCATTGCAGCAGATGGAGTAGGGCGTGCACATTCAGCCTCATATATTCAAATTTGTTAAAATCTGAGCATATGCTTCAAGTATCTGGAGAAGTGTAAATAGCTTCAACGATTCGACTGTACCTATATGTAAGCAGTCAAGTCAAAACGCAGCGGAGGCATTGTAGTAGCTGCATTTTCAAGAAGTTTAATCATTTTTATAACTTACCCCAAGAAAACAACGGCTTTGTGGTTGGTGAGATCGAAAATAAGTTTGGAGTTCGAAATGAAAAATTTTACGAAAACGAAATGCTCTTCAGGATGATACGTGCAGAAGTTATAATTTAACTGCCTTCTGCATATATCATATCCGATGTGAATGACGAGCTAGAATGGCGTTCCGTCGCCCACTGCCAGCATTGGTTTCCGGTAGGAAAAAAAAATCGTGTAACCATTGCTCCGATTGGATTGAAATGCATTGGAACTTTTTTCTGGTCAATAAGTCTATTTTTTAAATAAAATACGAGCTGTAAGCATTCCAATTGTCTGTTACTTTTGTTTTCCGGCCAAAGCAACTAAAAGGATGAAGACTCATACAATATATTGAATTATGGTCGATTTGCCGAATAAAAAATAAAAAATAGTGCAATTCTGCTTGTATTAGGTCTGGTGGGCGCACATAAACAACACACACACACACACACACAGAGAAAAAAAGAAAAAAGCCTTTAAGAGACGGTCCAGAGAAGGGTGAGTTAGTGAGGATCAATAATCTTGTCCGTGTGAAAAATGGCCCACAAGGTGCGAGCTGCCAAGCATAACAAGTGGACATCTTAGAGAGCGGGCAGAACCTGATTGAGGTGTATAAGGCCTTGAAGAATCATAAAATGAATAAGAGAGTATATTTTCACTGCTAGGAGAGATCAATGGTAATGAAAATTACCTGGTAATTTGAGAGAGCCTGGTAATGCAAATATAAAATATCAGAGAGCAGCAGAAAACTTTATTTCATGAAACTTAACTTTAAGCAACATATAGATCGTTGGAATAAATTACCTCCTCAACGTAGCTGAGGCGGAGAGGCTTGGCTACTTTGGGGAGGTAATTTATTCCGGAGCACTCCAGGCCATTTCGAACTCTGCTTGTAAGTCACTTTTTCACAGACACATTCTGAAAATCGCGATATCCGGAGACTCTCCCAGGAGACTTGGGGAAGTCTGGACTGATCAAAGACTGCTCTTGACTGATCAAACAGACCTTTCAAGATCGCATCATTCAAGTTTCCTGTTCAACTTTTCTTGAAACTTGTACTTTCCGATCACAAGCTCCCATTCAATATTCATGTTCATTAAATAGTTTTATTGGACAGTGGGTCGTGTACGGAAAAAATAATCGATATAAGTAGATCTACATAACATACTATCAGCTCAGTGAATATGTGAAAGTAAAAGCATAATTTACACACTAGGTGGAAGAGACCTGAATTCGAGTTCCGACGATGACATGAGGAATTTTTATGGGCTTTTCACAACGTCGCTGAGTCGGTCTCAGGCGAGGGTAACATGGTTTTTTCTCCTAGAACTCAGTTTTTTGTCCAGCAAACAGAAAACCTACCATAGAACACACGCAATTTACAGACAGTATATATGGAGCAATATGGCGTTAGTCGCTGATGCTCCTAAAACCATAGAACAACAACAACAACAAAGAACTTATTATAAAGACAGTCGAACTTGTCTTCTATGTTTACTTCCAGTACTCATGCACGCAGATATTATTGGGTTTAGACCAAATTACATTACATGAACATTACCTAATGCTGCACATCTTGTGAACGCATCCATTGCTGCTTTGCTCATGCAGTACGCAGACAAATTGGGGAACTGAAAAAGATGATAATAGCATTGATAAGAAAATTTAATGAATTATGAAATTTATAAAATAATAAACATAGAAACAAACTGAAATTATAAGATTAAAAACAATGCACTTTAATTTCTTCCAAAATTTCCAGGTTTTTTTTTCTGTCTTTGTGTTTCTCAATATAAACACCGTCAGAACAATGAAAACTTAGTTAAGTGAGCTGAGTGAAATCAGAAAGTTAAAACTTAAGTTTAAAGAATTAACCGAATACATATCTCATAGAGAGCGAATACAATTGAACTATGGTATACCTTTAAAACATTAACCACAGAAGCATTAAATGCGTATATACCATTAAAAAACACTCCACGAGGAGGATTCCAAGTTGGATGAATAATGAAGTTACCAGATTACTTGAGCAGAAAAAAGACGGCATGGGAAAGTTACAGAGCAATAAAAAGTACTGGAGCCTATAACAGCTACAAATTGATTTGTAATAGTGCTACAGAAAATGTTAGGCTGACAAAGGCAGATTAAGAGAAATCGCTGGCAAAGAGAGCAAAGGGTAGGGATAAGGAATTCTTCACATATAATAAATGCAAAGAAGAGAAGAACAAACTAGATCGGACCCTTATGTAATGGACGTGGGATAGTATTAGACACCCCAACTGATGTTGCAAATGAACTCAACGGTTACTTTGCATCGATATTTACAGAATAAAAACCCTTCACGTCAATTAGAAATTATGGGAGTGAAGTTGAAAAATATGTAATTAATAAGCCTACAGGTGAGTAAGGCTCCTGGGGTTGATGGCATATACCCTATAATGAAAAGTGAGGCGGCAAGTGAGTGCATTGAACCATTCAGGCTAATTATGAGCGCCTCACTAGACTCAGGAGAGATTCTGTTGGATTGGAAAAGTGCCAGTGTATTTCTAATACATAAGGGCGGTTCTAAGAATGTAATGGGAAATTAACGACCGGTCAGTTTATCTTCAGTAGTACGGAAAATCATGGAGGCAATGATCAAGAGTGGAATTCAAGTTCATTTGGATAGAAATTGAATTCAGAAGGATACGCAGCATGGTTTTGTAAAGGGAAATTCATGTTTCGACATTGTTTATAATAATTTCGACATTTTTTATTTGAATTTCAGCAAAGAATTTCACTCAGTCCCACATGAGCAGTTACTTTATAAGCTGAAACAGGTTGGAATCACAGGGAAAATCATTAGATGGATAGCAGGATGGCTTCAGAGCAGGAGGTAGAGGGTTGTGATAAATGGTTATTCCTCAGATTGGGTTGATGTAAGAAGTGGGGTTTCCCAAGAATCAGTATTGGAACCACTGTTGTTTTTAATTTTCTTAAATGACATAGATGAAGGGATAGAGGGCGTAATGTCTAAATTTGCAGTTGATTTAAAGATTGGTAGAGTAATTATGATCGCCGCCAAGCAGAGCTTCTTCAGAGTGACCTAGATAGACTTCAGTGATGATCAGAAAAATGGCAGCTATGCTTTAATCGAGCAAAATGTAAGGTATTGCACCTGGGAAACAGTAACCCCAAAATAACTTAAACACTTGGTGGAGTTAAACTAAAGCTGGTAGTGGAGGAAAGGGACTTGGGTATTACGATACGGTCAGACGTGAAATTCTCCGAGCATTGCAAGGAAAGTCCTTGGTGTCCTGTCGATGATTTACCGAACATTTGTGAGTAGAGATAAGGACGTCATAATCCCATTATATAAGACTATTGTTAGACCACACTTGGAACACTGTGTTCAAGTGTGAAGACCACACCTAAAAAAGACATAAGCTTCTTGAAAGGGTCCAGAGACGGGTAACTCGCATGGTGAGATCGGCAAAAGGACGTCCTTATGAGGAAAGACTTCGAATATGTGGGTTGCACAGCTTGGAAACTAGGCGACTTGATTGATGTGTTTAAAGCTCTGAGAGGCAGTAGTAATATGAATGAGGATGAAATTTTCACAGTTATGAATTATTCTTGAACTAGGGGCCATAAATTCAAGTTACGGAGAGAGAGATGTTTAGACTGGTTTGCAGGAAGTTTTGTTGTTGTTGTTGTTGTTCTGGAGGCTTAATGGCACATAAGCTGCTAAGGCTATAATGTGCCTATTCACTTATTATATTAAAACATGAGTTTTCCCTAAATCAAAAGAAAATCTGAAATCAGAAATAATTGAAAAGCCCAGTTTTCCTGAGAAAGTCAAAAAATTCAGAAATATTTGCCTTATCACCAATGAGATTTTCAAGAGTTATTGGTTTATGAAGATTAACCAGTGAGATCAAGGATGAAGTTCTGGCTTGTTTATAATAGGGGCAGCCAATAAGAATATATTTTACAGTCAAATTATTAGAGCAATGTGTACATTGTGGTGGATCATCTCCTGTGAGTAAATGAAGGTGGGTCAGATGGGTATGTCCTATTCTTGCCCTTGAAAGGACTACTTCTTCTTGTCTCGATGTACGGATACTGGAGCGCCAAATTTTCGGATCATGTTTAAACTGAAAGAGTTTATTATTAGTCTGAGAGTGCCAGAGTGCTGTCCATTGTGATAGGCAAGCAGCATGAACGGTTAGTGCATAATCTGATGCTGGAACAGGGATATTGGTTAAATCAAAGGTAGTTGGATTTTTTGCAGCTTTATCGGCCAGTTCATTGCCTAAAATACCGGAATGGGCTGGAATCCAGCAAAAAGTGACCAGTTGGTTGCGTTCTTTAATTTGCAGTAATAAGCTTCTGATTTCATCAAGAACAGGGTGAACTTTATCTGACGAATTACTTAACGACATGATTGAGCTGAGGAAATCAGTGTAAATAACTGATTTTAAGGAACTGTCAGAATAGAGATTTTCTAAAGCTAGTTTAATTGCATATAATTCAGCAGAAAATATACTAAAATCTGATGGAAGGGAAACTAATACAGTTGTATTCGGAAACACTGCAGCTGCTCCAACATTTGAATTAGATTTAGAGCCATCTGTATAAATTGGGGAGAAATCAGTATATCTTTGAGTGTGAACTGCATGAATTTGGTTGACATTTGATGCTTGCAAAGTATTCTTTCTCCATTGACAGAGGTAAGTGTCACAGGTTGGAAGAGGAGGAGGAGGAGGAGGAGCCCATGGTGGCTGAGTATAAGTTGCCACCTGCTTTACGGAATGGATGGAAATATTCCAAACTTGCACCAATTCAAGAAGGCGAAGACCAGCTCGCTTTACTATGCTAGATTTGTTTCTGTATAGGATTTCTAACGGTGGGTTGAAAAGGTATGACTGAACGGGATGAGAGGCACAACTTTTTATCTTGACAGCATATTTGAGTAACAGTGTTTTCCTGCGTAAAGTTAGTGGGGGCTCGTGAGCATCAATGTAGAGACTATGTGCTGGCGACGTTCTGAATGCACCAATTGCAATTCTCAAAGCACTGTGCTGAATTGGATCAAGCCAGCGTAATGCACTCTTTCTGGCAGAGTCATAGATTGGAGCACCATAATCGAGACGGGATCTGATTAATGCCCTGTATAAACGAAGAAGCGAGGTACGATCTGCACCCCACGTTTGGACAGATAAAGCTCTGAGTATGTTTAACTTTTTTAGACATGAAGTCCGTACATTTTTAATATGATCTAGGAAATTTAACTTGTTGTCAAGGATTAATCCAAGAAATCTGATGTTGCTGGTGACCTGGACAAGGATGCTAGAAATTTGAAGTTCAGGATCTGGATGAAGTTTGCGTTGTCTACAGAAGTGGATGGCAACTGTTTTCTGCTGCGAGAGCCGATAGCCGTTGAGGCTCGCCCATTGTTGAATTTTATTAAGTGATATCTGAAGCTGTCTTTCAATAGACCTCATGTTTTGAGAATAACAGGAGGTGGAAAGGTCATCTGCATAAAGGTAAGTCTCAACTGTATTTGGAAGCTGCTTAGTGATAGAATCTATTCTCAGAGCAAAAAGAGTGGCACTCAGTACTGATCCCTGTGGAATACCTTCTTCCTGGATGAAAGTTGTGGAAAGGGCATGTTGGTATCGAACTTGAAATGATCTAGTATGTAAGAAGTTCTGAATAAATATAGGAAGGTTGCCTCGTAGTCCGAGAAAGTAAAGGTCACTAAGTATACCATACCGCCAGGTGGTATCAAAAGCCTTCTCTATGTCTATTGAAACCATTACTAGATGTTCATGTTAGACAAAAGCATTACGGATGGCAAATTCAGCCTTGACCATAAGATCTACGCATGACCTGTTTTGACGAAATCCATATTGATTATGGCTCATTAGCTGTTCCGACTCAATGATCCAGACGAGTCTTCTGTGGATAATTATCTCAAGAATTTTGCTGAGGCAGCTTGAGAGAGACATGGGTCTATAGCTATTGGGGTTTGATGGATCTTTTCCAGGTCTCAGGAATGACAAAACTGTAGAGTGATGCCAAGTAGCTGGAAAAACATTTTCTAAAAATATGCGATTGTAAAAGACCAGGAGGCAGTGCAAAGCTTTGTCATCAAGATGTTGTAGCATGACATAATAAATCCCATCTGGCCCGGCAGCACCATTGCGGGCGGTTTCAATGACATGTAAAAGTTCAGAATATTGCAGAGGTTTGTTATATGGGAGAAGACGGGCAGTTTTAAAATGAATAGCATGTTTTTCTTCAGTGTTTTTAATTCTTTGGAATGAGGTAGGATAGGCTGTTGCTGCTGAGATTTCGGCAAAAGTATTGCATATCTACTGGATTAGAGAGATCTTTCCCGTTCCAAGAGAGAATTGGAGAAGGTATGGTAGGAAACTTACCAGACAGCTGTCTAATTTTTTTTCCATATTATTTTGGAATCAGTACTTCTGTGAAAACTGGAGGCAAAACGGGTCCAGGATTCTTTCTTTGCTTGCTTTTGTATGAAGCGTGCTTTTGCCCTTAATTTCTTGTAATTAATGAGATTGACTGTGCCTCGGACATTGCCGAAACAAATTCCAGGCTTTATTTTTTGATCTCTTTGCTGTGGTGCATTTGTCATTCCACCAGTAATTATGATGCTTTCGGCCCGGGGGATTTGATAGTGGTATTGTGTTTTTAGCCACATTTAAAAGATGAGACGTGATGTAATCTGTCACATCATCTATATACTGGAGGCGGATTTTTTCCTCATCAAGGTCGATTGATGATTGAAATTTTGCCCAGTCTGCTCGGACAAATTTCCACTTTCTGCAGGGTTGAATTGAAGGAGTCTTTGCTTTCAGAAAGTTGCATACTATTGGGAAGTGGTCACTGCCCATGGGATCATTTATTACATACCACTCTATGGTTGGGACTAGTACTGGTGAACAAATCGAGAGATCTATTGCTGAAGTGGGTCCTGCTGGGAGCTGTGCGTGTGTCGGTGCACCTGTATTGAGTATACTGAAATTTAGTGCCTCTAAAAAGCTTTCAATTAATCGGCCCCGTCTATCCAATTTAGGAGAGCCCCATAATGGGTGGTGCCCGTTAAAGTCCCCTAATATACAGAGAGGTGGTGGTATCTGTATAAAGAGGTCTTCAAGATCTTTTAAAGAGTAAGTACGGTTTGGTGGTAGGTAGACTGAGACAAGTGTTATTGCACTATGGAAAGTTATGCGAACAGCAACAGCTTCTTTTTCAGTTTGGAGTGTGATATGCCTAGTTGGGATCTTCGAGTTTACTAGGATTGCTACACCACCATGGGCAGCATTAGCGGTATTTCGATCTCTTCGATAAAGGCAATAGTTCTTTATCGAAGGAGAAATTTGTGAGGTCAGGTAAGTTTCCTGTAGACAGACGGCAACTGGAGAATATCGGTTAATTAGGTATTGAATATCGTCAATGTTGCAACGAAAACCTCTGCAATTCCATTGTAAGGTACTGTGGTTCATTTAGGTTTAGTTGAGGATGATTCATCAGACTGTTTTTTGTTTGAGCACTTTTTCCGGTCTTTTTTTGGAAAGCTGGGGGTAATTTGCATGAAGTTCTAGTATGGGTTCTTCAAGATCTGAGTGTACGTCTACTTCCATACTATTGGTGGATGATTCAGGTTTCTTGTTGTCTTTGGTAGTTTTTAATTTTTCTTTATCATGGGAGAGTGTCCGAGTATCAGTTGAGATGCTGATTGGAGTGTTGGTCGATTCACTGATTTTAGTTTGATGTGTGTCTTTTCCTGAAATGGATAATGTATTTTTAACCCAATTAGCCATAGATGTGCTGGGGGGGAGGGGGTATTGATACATCTGTTTGTACTGCTGTTGAAATAAAGCTTCGAGTGTGAGATGCATATGAACGACTGGGCATGGTCAACATTACCTGTCTGCGTGCCTCAGGGTATGTGACTTTGTGTTCAATTTTATATTTTTGAATTTTTTTCCCTGTTTTCCACATTTCACAGGATTTTGAAAATGCTGGGTGACTTTCTTTGCAGTTGGGGCAAATGGGACTTGATGCTGAACAGTCTGCTTGTGTATGTTCTTTGGAACCACAAATAGGACAAATAGCTTCTCCTCTGCATGCTTGTTGGGAATGTCCATATTTTTGACATTTAAAACAACGAATGGGATTAGGAATATAAGCCCGAATTCGGCAGTTTAAATAGCCAGCTTTTACTGAGGATGGCAAATCTGGGGTACTGAACGTTAAAATGATTGACCTAGTTGGGACGAGATTTCCATCTTTTTTAGTCATTATGCGTTTGGCGTTGGTTACTTTTTGATTACTCAGTTCTTGAACTAATTCCTCTTTTGATATTGTAAGTAGGTCCCATTCGGTTATAACGCCTTTCGAGGAATTTAAGGTGTTGTGTGGAGTAATAGATACTGGCAGGCCACCGAATGTCGTTGTTTTGAGCAGCCACTCGGAATGTTTGGAGTTGGCTGTTTCAATTAATAGGTCACCGGATTGCAGTCGTTTAACCATTTTTGGTGTTCCAGTAATCGATTCCAGAAATCTTTGGATGACGAATGATGATAATTTTCCGACAGGTTGATTGGAGAGAGAGAGTGTATCACCAGAAAGTTTGGCATTTCATTGCACTGCACTTCCCTTCGGAGCCTTTTTGGTTGATTCAGGTCTTCATCGTTTGGTTTATCTAGCCTTGAGTTTGAAGGCTCTAGAGGTGGATAGTCATTTTTATCCATCGTTGCTCCTTTTAGCCTTGGGGGATAACACTCCCCCAGATTACCGGCTCGCCACGGGGAGGCAGGAGCAGTGCCGCTCGGAGGCCAAGCGGTTGAAGTGTTAGTTGATTAATAGAACAAGAAATATAGGAAAAAGAAAAGTGTGTTTCCTTTCTGTGTTCTAACTAGTGGTTTTCAAGTATAGAACTAGTTTTAAAGAAAAGCTGTTGATAGAAATGTAGGAACTTAAAAGGAAATAACTTCAATCACTTTACAAGAGCTCTCTAAATATCACAAAAATATCGCTTGGCCTCGAAATACGCTTGGCACCCGGGGCACAGGAAGTTTTATTTTAGCCAGCGAGTTGAATTATAAATTACTGGAATAATTTACCTAATTTCCCCATACTGTCAGCCTATAGGCTGACAGTTAATTATTTTTTTAAATTATATTATTTTATTTATTTATTTATTGTTATTATTTTATTTATTGTTATTGTTTTGTTTATTTATTTATTTATTTATTATTAATATTTTATTTATTTATTTATTTATTTATTATTATTTTATTTATTTATTATTATTTTATTTATTTATTTTTTTGGCTGGTGCAGCATAAGCCTTAGGCTTATGCTGCACCAGCCAAAAAATAAGTCTTAGGCTTAATAAATAAATAAGCCTTAGGCTTATGCTGCACCATAAGTCATATGGTTCAAAGGAACCATATGACCATTACGAATACTAATGCTAATTTCTGCCATAGCTTTCTAATCAGCAAGCGACTGCAAAAACCGTGGATACACCCGATGCGAGCAATTTAAGAGATTCAACATAATGCGTTTTAAACATAGTTAACCCAATAACAAGGAAAACTCAAACAAACTGAAAAAGAAGAATATTAATTTCTATGTCGATTGGAGCCGATCGGCAAGTCTAACTAAAATTAAGGAGTAAGGCAAAAATTAAAATACCAAATTATACGAATATTTAAACAAACAAACGCACGGAAAGCTCAAAGACAAAAAAGTGAAATTAATTTAGTGTTTAATTTTGTGACACCATTATTGATTACATCACGTTCATTTTCCATTTTTAGCTTAAACATTTTGGAAGAATAGTGCACACGGTGGATTGGATGTAACAGGCAGTGGAGAGAATCTTGAATTGCATGCACAGTCTAAACAACGCAATTTAGACAGCAGGACACGAATGTAATTCATGTATAGCTGATAATCCATGAGATTCGTCTGCATTCTTATCATGTTTAAAGGATTCATGTGTTCTTTCCATAGGGGAAATCAGTGGCAACAAACACTGATTTCTTCTTTGGAAACAGGTAGGATTTGACTAAATGTTGATTAAAACTTTCCACTGAGCACTCTAAATGGACCATTCAGTATGCAAATCAGAACTGCCATATCCCGAATGCATTTGTTATGTGACATAGCAATAAACGAAAATCAGAAGAGACTGGACCAGGAATCACCAATTAGTTTTCTTAGCGGAAAAAATATTTCAAAAAAATTCAACTCCTTGCTATCGGATCCATTATTGGCATAAGATTAATAAAATGTCAAGCAGACTGAGTTAGAGTAGTGTGATTTAATCAGAACCGTGGAAGAACAATATACAATAAAACTCGGTTAAAGCGATATTGGAAATAAAAAGTCGGCTATAACGTCGCAATTAAGTTAATAAAAACATGAATTGGGTTGTTACGTTGGTTACATCATTTCAGTTACCTCGGCCATAACGTCAAATTTTCCAGCAAACTAGCTAGCAATATGTGTTCGCCGTATAAGTAGACCCTATTTTACAATTATCTTTCGCACATGAGTATACAGTAATTTTTAATGCAGTAAAACTTTATTAAAAATCACTGCTACTTTTAATTCAATTATTTCTGCTCTTTCTTTTAAAAGTTTCAGTGTAACACTGCATAGTAAACTGCGAAGGAAGCAGTAAGCGTATTCAGCTCCTTTATGTAAAAGTTCACAAAACCAAAACCTACAGGCATAAGTGATGATATGACATCTCTCTTATAGATGTTATTTGTGTACACGGGAGGCCTTGATTACGTAACCAGTCATTCCTTTGTTGCATATTTAGTATTGCTAAACTCTCGAGCATTCAGAATATCATCATTCTTTTGCAAAGATTCAGACGTGGTTTTCACGCTATACAATGTAGTACTTTTACAATGGAGCATGCAAAAAGTTTTAAGTGTTGAGAATAATGTTCACTTGTTGCTCATTCATTCCTGCGCATGGACATCCATTGACATTGAGCGTGAGAATTAGCAGTCACACACACACACACACAGCGCTTTTGTGTCTGTAAATCCTGGAAACATGATGCTTGCTTTTCCGATAGCAAATTAAATGAACTAGTCACAACATGCATAGTGGTGACTGAAGTTTTACACAATGGCAAGTTTAAAGTCATGGTAATTGTATACAGGCTACTGCGGTAGTTTTCCATCGTCTTCCACCCCTGCGTATTCAGGTCCTTAAACGACAATCTGAATTCAGGGTCGATAACCCACCTGCGATAAGACCAGATAACTCAAACCCGAATGAAAAGGCCATCAGAAATTCCTGTGATTTGAGTGACCTGAACACAGACACTTTCCGAAGAGATTTTTCATCTTGATTTGATTTTTATTGCAATTGACAACTTAGTTGTCAATGTGCAATAAAAATCCATAATTGAGTCAAGTTCTTCCATAGTTGTTCCAAGTCCAGACAGAGCTCAAGTGATTAAACCACTTTAGTGACATGAAGATCCACAGCGTGTATAGTGGTCGGTAAATGAATTTTCTCCCATTTGAATGAAATCCTTTGAAGTTTTTCAGTTAAAAAATAATAAAATAAATTATGAAAAATTTCAGGTTGTACATATATTCATTTTTTTCATGATCTGAACGGTAGAAACATTAGTGCTCCAAGTTTCCATTAATCATGTTATTTTCACAAATCTCATTAGTAACATATTAAAAAAATATTTTGATACTTACTGCTCTGAGTGCAGCGTTGCTGGACACATTTACAATTGATCCTGTAACACAATATAATTAATATGAAGTGTTGTTTTAAAGAATTGTACAACGGTATAACTGATTGCCAAAATTCACTATTGTGGAAATCAGTTATGCCGTTTATTAATATATATTATTAAGTTAGTTTTAAAGAAATATACTTTTCACCGTGAAAAGTTTTAAATTATATTAACTGCTAAGTTAGGATAATATTTTTACAAATTTTTGAACCAATCAATCTCAATATCAAATGAAAACTTGGATTTTTCTAAATTCCTTATTGAATTCTGTTATCAGAACAGAACTGGGTTTTAAGAATTTCTTAGTGGAATAAACTGTGGATGAAATGTGCGGTATATGTGTGCAGTTCAATGCCAAAATAGCCAAATAGCCAAAATAGCCAAAATAATTGTGAACGTGGCAAGGTGGTCTGCGCCAGGCGCACCGATATGACTATCTGAAAAACTGTAACTGTACTGAGGTTTTCACGTGCAATTCAGTCCAATGACCAAATAACATTCAGCCAATGATGATCCTGTGGTCGGAAACAGCTCGCGATGTGAAAAGATCAATAAAAATTGACAAGACGTGTGCAGGGTAAGAGAAAGGCTACAGTAGTCTATAAAATAGCAACCCAGAACAATAGTGACAACCAAAGAGACATTTCAAAACACACCACTCGTCGTATCCTGTCATGAAAGTGGTACCACAGCCGACGACCGAACCGGTTCCACTCTTCTCAGCGAAAGGTTGCAATGGGCTTGGCATCAGTATGTCATATGCTATCTTCTGTTTCCGGATTTTTTTTTTTTTTTTAATATACGTATAATGAATAAGCTTTAGTAACTAGACACAACACTTAAAATTAATGAAATATGAAATACATTTGCAATGATAAAAATTTTCATTAAAAATTGTAAAGGAAAGCTTATTAAGATACTAAAAAAAAAAAAGGAAAGTGTGATTTACTCTAGTATTTGATGAATTGAGATGGGACGTACCTTTTGTTTTTTCCAAGTACGGTACAGCCAACTTACTCAAATGGTACACAGCACGTACATTCACATTCATTATTTTATCGTATTCCTCCATGCCAGTATTTTCAATGGATTTAAAAAGAGCGATGCCAGCATTGTTTACCTTTGGTAACAAAAACAAGTATTCAATGAGATATACTAAAATAAAACACCCATATTAAAAAAATTGCTCCATCCTAAAAGTGTAACTTGATTTATCTGAGCAGTGGTATACATGTAAGTAACCGTAGTGGTACGACATGATCAAAACTACAGAACCAATGCAATGTAGAAATCTAGCACATGTTATCACTTTTACTCAATGTCTTGACAATGAGTCAAAATGATGCTTCATATCATTTTGAGGAATATCCTTCCATGTCTGGGCAAACTGTTCCCTTAAAATTTTTATTGTTTGGACTGAGTCGGGCATGACTGAGCTGCTTCAGTATAAAGTCTCAGATACTCAACAGGAGATAAATCAGGGGACCTGATATGCCAAAAAACATGCTGGCATTTCTGTCTGAAAAGATACTGTCTTGCTGGATTTCAGAAGAGACTGTCTTGTTGGATTGTAAGTACCACTGTTTTTCTGGACTGAGAAAGCCTACTATCTTGTTTGAGTAAGTGTCATCCAATTTGGGAAATGGTGAGATTATCTTCAGAAAAAATAAGTGGTGAACGGTTATTATAACAGATAACAGATGACACTACATATCGTGATTCTTGGCGTTAGATTTGCGTTCCTTTGTTGATACAGGTAGCAGAGGCGTATTCAGGAGTGGACAGAAAGGACATATGCTTCCCCCCCCCACCTTTAACCAAAAATCTGAAATTAAAGAAAAAGAGCGCAGGAGGCGTTCTAAAAAAAAAAAAAAAAAAAACTCAAAAGCATGGTCGCCATGCCTCCCCTTACAACAATACCTGGATATGCCATTGACAGGTAGTATACTTTCACAAGAGCATCACCACATTAGCATCACCACACTGTTATCCCTCCAGTGACGCTGCTGTGCAATAATACTTCTTTGATTATTTTAAGAAACCATTTCAATTTCTGCAATGACCTGCTTTGAAGTAGCGCCCCGTTCTTTAATCATCAAGTCGTTTTAAAATTGCCCATTTTAAGTATAACCAACTCTAAAAAACACTGTGATAAAGACACTGTGATGCAATGGGGTACGAAATATAAATAGTAATTTTAAGTGTATGGTTGTTGCTTATCTAATAACCAACAGTTACTGAGCAATTTTTTTAAGTAAAGCATCATTGCATCACCAGAAAAACGTAAACTTACCAAAACGTCTAGTTTTCCAAATTTTTCAATTGTCCTTTCCATGATGCATTTCATATCCTTATCGCATTCTAATTCGCCTTGTATTAAACATATCTGAAAAATGTAGTAAATTCAAAGGTACATAAAATATATTTTTAAAAATTTTATTTTATAAAAGAATTCAACAATCACACATAATTAGCTATCTTAAACATGATCAATTAGAAAAGAGAGGTGATTATAAAAGATATAATATCACTATGATAGTGAGTTATGGTTCACGCAGTACACAGAAAGAGCTTCACACCATAATTCCATTGATTCCGAACTCCATTGTTGGTACAATGCTCTCCAGTAGCAGACATTCTCCAGGCATTTCCTATACCCATGCCCGTCCATCTGATGTAGAGAGAGAGAGGTTCATCACTCCATAGAGCTGATTTGCATTGCTCTATGAAACTAACGGAGTTCGTTGCACAATGCAAGGCGAGACCATGAGACCATTGATAGCTGCTGGATGATGTTTGGCTTATGTGCCGCTGCTGTGCAATGAAAACTGAGGCGGTGGGACTACTCAGTACTTAGTGTGTTCATACAGACTTCAAACCTAGTTGACGCCTTAAGCGCTTGATTGATGTTTTACAGAAATTTCTGATGAAATTGTCATATATTGTTGTTCTGGGTATTCGTTCAGTAATGCAGAGTGAGCTTCAGTAATGCAGAGTGAGCGTCTGTGGTCTTCCTGTACGTTTTTAGACATTTCGTTTCCATTTCACGGTATCGCTGACAGTCGACTTTGTTTGGTGAAGGCTGTTAGTAATTGTACTAAATGACAAGCGAGAAATGTGATATCCAATAATAACACCCCTTTCGAAATCATTCAGCTCCATTCTACGCGTCATGACGGAAACACTACCTTGTGTGGCTCATACCCTTTCTTATACACTGGTTTCAGCTATTTGATTATCTGGGCCACCCAATTGACTAACGAAAACAGTGGTATCCAGATATTTTTTGAAGAGTAATGTATCGTTGAAGGAAAATTTTCAGAAAACAGAAAAATTACAAGTCTGTTCAGACGTAAAGTGTCTGAACTTTAAAAACATCTCACATGGAAGCATTTTAACAATAATACATGAGCATTTGGGAATGTCCAAAGTTCATGCAAGATGGGCTCCTAGAAACTTTTCCATTCAGACAAAATGCCAAAGGGTAGAGTCATAAAACGAGAATTTAAAATTAATTCTTGCTAATCCAATAGATTTTTATTCCGTTTGGAGACTGGATTTAACTTGGCGACATTTTTATAATCCTGAATCCAACTTATAAAGCATGAAGTGGAAACATAAGGGAACTGCAACACGGAAAAAGCTTCCAACCCAACCATCAGCTGGAAAAATTTCGGCCTGTTTTCTAAGACACAAAAGGATTGTTGTCAATTGATTACCTTGCACCTGAAACCACAATAACTACAGAATATTATGCCAGCTTTTAAGTTAAAAGCTGCAATTCGTTAAAAAGATGAAGAAAGTTGTGTCATCGTGTTTTGCTTCCCCATGATAATTCACCTTGCACTAAGTCCAGGTTGAATAGGCTAAAATTCATGAACAATTAACCTCCCCTCCAATAGCCTTAAATGTTGCTCCAAATGACTATTAATTGTTAAAAAAACTTTTTAAGTTTCATCTTTGTGGAACTTATTTTAAAGACAATGAAGAGATAAAAGCAGCTGCGGCAGTGTGGTGTGATGCCCAACCTGAAGAATTCTTTTGTTTTGAAGGGTTGAACTCTTTGAAGATTAAATACAAAATAAACTGCACGGTGGGTATACTGAAAAAAAAAAAACCTGAACTCTGAATATGTAATTGACTTTTTAAATCAAGTAAAAACACATACATCGTGAAAAGTGGCGTTTACATGTCAAATCGTGAATTATATCACAATATTGCGGATTTTATTTAAGATTATTGCGTTTGGAATTCCAAGATTATAACAAATTTAATGTGATGAGACATCCTATTCGGTAATTACACTGTGCCGCATCATAATAAAAGCAACATATTTCGATTCCCGTGAATTCCTAACAAAATATAACATAATGTAATCTTAAATTTAATTTTTAATGAAAGGTAAACCTTATCAGCAGGCAGGCCCACTAATTTGCAGTCTTCAGCTGTTTTCTTCAGTCCATCAATATTACGTCCTGTTAGTGATAGCCAACTTCCTAATGAAGCAAAGTGAACCGCTGCTCCTGCTCCAATTCCCGATGAAGCACCTAAAATAAGACAGTGTGGTTAAAGTGTCAAATATAATTTATTCTGGTATTGTTTTAAAAAAAGCGTTTTTCAACTTAACTAATTCAAGAAAAGTTTATACGCAGTTTTATTTAAGGTATGGGTGGGGATCAATTTATTAAAAAAGAACACACTCTCTGCACCACGACTAGTATTAGCAATAGCCACATGGTGCAAGAAAGCCTATGGCTTATGCTGCATCAGCCAAAAATAATAATAATAAAATAAAATAAAATAACAAAAAATAAATAAAATAACAAAAATAAATAAAATAAAATAATAATAATAATAATAATAATAATAATAATAATAATAATAACATCCACAAAGTCAATCCGATAGTGACAAACGTCCTAGGAGAAACGATGGCGAAATGGAGTATCACCATTAAGGTCGAGAACATCGCAACCAAGCTAATCCCCATCAAGAAAGGCATCTTTCAGGGAGATGCCCTGATCCCACTGTGGTTCTGTCTAGCATTTAACCCGTTATTCGTCATGCTCAACAGAAGCAAGTACGGATATAACCTCAAAGAAGAAAGGAAGAACCTGTACACCCTTACCCACCTGATGTACATGGATGACGTCAAGCTCTATGTGGGAACCGAGAAGCAACTCCAGCAACTACTCCCGATCACTGAAGAATTCAATAATGATATTAGGATGGAATTTGGTCTAGACAAATGCAAGACCCACGGATTGCACCAGGGAAAATTAGTCAACGGAAACTACCAGCTGCAGACCGGTAAAGAGATTGAAGCCATGGCAGAGGGAGAGGCCTACAAATACTTCGGGATGGTGCAGGCTCAGTAGTTACAGCACAAGGAAATTAAGACTGCCTGACTGAAAAATACCATCAGAGACTTAGAAGCCTGCTGAAAGCAAAGCTGAATGGAGGGAACATAGTTAAAGCCAAAACACATATGCAGTCCCAGTGCTAACACACTCCTTCGGGATCATAGATTGAACTAACACCGAGCTGGAGGATATCATGAGAAAGACAAGGACAATGATGACCAAGGGCCGCCAACACCACCTGAAATCAGCCGTTGAGAGAGAGAGAGAGAGAGAGAGAGAGAGATTGACAATTGCTCGGAAAGAAGGAGGAAGGGGCCTGATAGAGCTCATCGAGCAGCAAAAAACAGTGATTGCTAACCTGAAGGATTACTTCCAGAAACACACAGCAACGCTCCACCAGGCCACAAGGAAGATAAACAAGCGGTATACCCCACTCAACATATGTGAGGAGTTCCCTCCCAACCAGGAGGCACAAACGAAGCTGGAAAAATGGGCAGATCATTGTAGTGTCTGCCAAGGAGACACTACAATGATCTTCAGCAAGATCACACAGATAAAATTGCTTCCAATGCATGGCTCATGAGCGGGACGCTCTTCCCCGAGACTGAAGGATTCATGCTCGCCATCCAAGACCAGGTAATCAATACCAGAAACTATAGAAAATACACCACCAAGAAGCCTGGAGTGTCCGATGACACATGTCGACGATGCCACCTGGCCTCAGAAACTATTCAAAAAAGATCACTGCGAGGTGCAAGGTGATCACCCAGACTGAGTACACTCATGGACACGACCAGGTAGCCAGGATAATACATCAGAAGCTAGCAAGGAAATAACATTTTATCGAAGAAAGTGTACCGTACTACAAGTACGAATCCCAGGCAGTACTAGAGACTCCAACCCATAAGCTGTACTGGGATCGCGCCATAATAACGGATAAGACAATCGCGCGCAACAGACCGGACATAATCCTTGTGACCAAGAAAGAAAAGGCTACCTATCTGATTGACATAGCGGTACCCAACATTGGCAACCTGCAGAAAACCCATGGGGAAAAATCGGGAAGTAGAGGAACCTAAGACAGGAGATAAAAGAGATGTGGCATATGCAACAAGTAACGACCATCCCGATCATCGTGTCACCAGGTATGGTAAAAACCCTACATAACAGCCTAGCAGCAATAGGTCTCCCAGCAAACACCTACAAGGAACTCCAGAAAGTAGCAATCCTGAATACCTGTAGGATGGTCAGAGAGTTCCTCGACCAACAGTAACACCAGACATAACAACTACCCTGTGTACTTGGTAGCAATACCCGTCACGAGGTGGAACCCCCAATCAGGGAGAAAAAATATAAGAGCAATAATAATAATAAGAGAAAAAGAAATAGACAACCTATGCGTTACCCTCCTTCTCCAGGTAATTATCCAGCTGAGCTTTCGATTTCCCCAAACTGTCAGCCTCTACCACCCATGTAAGTAACTTTTTCCAGTAATTAATCACTCACTGGCTAAAATAAAACTTCCTGCAATTCAGTCTAAACATCTTCCCGGCAACTTGAATTTATGGCCCCTACTTCTAGAATCATTTATAACCGTGAAAATGTCGTCCGTGTTCATTTTGCTTATGCCTCTCAGAGCCTTAAACACTTCAATCAAGTCACCTCTAAGGTGCCTAGTTTCCAACCTCTGCAACCTACATATTTGAAGTCTTTCCTCTTTTGGACGGCCTTTTGCCGATCTCACCGGGCGAGTTACCCGTCTTTGGACCCTTTCAAGAATCAAAATGTTTCTCTTTAGGTGCGGTCTCGATACTTGAACCTAGTACTCCAAGTGCGGTCTAACAATAGCCTTATATAATGGGATTATGACGTCCTAATCTCTACTCACAATTGTTCTATAAATCATCGATAGGACACCGTGGACCTTCCTTGCAACCAACCAAACTAAACTATTATTTTAGGCCACCAGAATAATTAAATTCATCTGCCATGCTCTGTGTCTTATGTCTTATAATTGCGTGTGTTCTATGGTTCATTTGTCTGTTTTGCTGGACGAAAAACCTCAGTTTCTGGGTGGGAAACTTCGCTCTCTACGTCTGAGACCGACTAACTCAGCCACGGAGTGAAAAAAGCCCATTAAAGTTCCCCGCGTCATCGACGGATTCGAACCCGGGCCTTTCCCACCCGGTGTGGGGGAGACGGTGACTATACCACTGTACTTCGGGCGCAGACCCTTCCTTGCAACCAGTCTACAATGTTCGGAGAACTTCATGTCTTACCGTATCGTAATACCCAACTCCCTTTCCTCCACTACCGACTTTATTTCAACTCAACCAAGTGTATACACCGATGAGCTAAAACATTATGACCACCGAGTCGTAATGCAAATGGCAGCAACCACAGGTAAACTACGGCGCGTGCGGGTCGGGACACCGTATAAAAAACACCCAATACTGAACTCCGTTAATTAGTATTACTCTTGTTCTTCAGATGGTAAAGGCAGTAGACTTAAGCAAGTTTGACAAAGGACAAATTGTAATGGCTAAACGGCTGGGTCATTGCATATCCGAAATAGCACGGCTGGTGAGATGCTCACTGTCAGCCGTGGTTAGTACATACTGAAAGTGGTCCGAGGAATGGTCCGAGGAGGGGAAACCCACGAACTGCCGGCGAGGTGTTGGACGACCACTGCTCGAGGTGAGCAAAGGATCTTGCTCTCCCGGATGGTACGTGGCAACAGAAGGGCGACTGTGGCGCAACTCGCCGGTAATTGGAATGCTGGTGATGGGAGTAATGTGTCACAAAACACAGTACATCGAATTCCGTTGAAATTGGAGCTGCATAGTCGCAGGCCGCTCCGAGTGCCCATGCTAACCACGGTTCACCGGGGTCAGCGCCTACAATGGGCATGCGAGTATCGAAACTGGATCTTGAGTGATTAGAAGAAGGTCGTCAGGTCCGATGAATCACGTTTCCTGTTGCACCTTGTGGACGGCCGGGTACGTGTGCGTCGTTTACCTGGGGAAGTGATGGCACCTGGATGCACTGTGTGGAAGAAATCAAGCCAGTGACATCGGTGTTATGCTTTAGACCATGTTCTGCTGGGATACCCTGGGTCCAGTCATCCCTGTGCCGGGCACTCTGACGTCTATCACCTACCTAAACATCATTGCTGACCAGATACACCCTCTCATGGCAATGGTCTTCCCCCTCTGACGGTGCCGTCTTTCAACAGGATAATGCGCAGCCCACATTGCCCGGATTGTTCAAGACTGGTTCACAGAACATGAAGACTTCCAGGTATTGCCCTGGCCTCCAAATTCCTCAGACATCAATCCCATCGAGCATCTGTTCTTTGTGTTGGAAAAGCAACTCCGATCTGCGGCGTCTCAACCATGGACCTTACAGGAGTTAAAGGATCTGTTGGTTACGTGTTGGTACCAGATACCACAAGACACATTTAGAAATCTTGTAAGGCCCATGCCTCGCCAGGTACGAGCTGTTTTGGCTGCACGTGGAGGACCAACATCATATTAGGTAGGCGGTCGTAATGTTTTGGCTCATCGGTGTATGTGCTTTAAGCACGAAAGCAACTAAGCCAAAGCGACATCAGTATGTTATGCCTGCAATTGCGTGTCTGTCAATATAGTGTGTCAATTGGTGTATTCAGTCAGTTTTCTATTTTCTGGACGAAAAACCTGACCCGGTCGAAGAAACCATGCAACCCTCGCCTGAGATAGAGAAACTCAACCACATTGAGTAAAGGACACTAAAATTCCACGTGTTGTTGACAGGATTCAAACTCAGATATTTTCCAACAGGTTTTGGAGGACGGTGATTATATTCATTGTGCTACTCGTGAGGGCTTCGCCGAAAACGATCATTTTATGTTAATGATTTTGGACAACAAACTTTAGAGATTTACAATGGACTACATTGAAAAATAATTGTTTTGATTTGTAATAACAGTTATTCCACGTGCGAATTGTAAAATGAGCTGTTTTTTAATGCTTTTGTTACTTTTAAATACTAAAAATAACGAAATTATAATTCAATTCATTATTATAAGATGTTAATAAATATAAAAATGTTAATCCATATAATAGCGTTGTGGTATATTTTTTCGAATAGTTTTGCATATTTTTTGTGTATATTAATAATTTTTGAGTATTATGTGTAGTCATAATACTCAAAAATTAAAATATTTAATAAAATATAGAAATTAAATCACCAGAGGGCTTTGAAGATTTGTTTATGTTACTTTTGGTTTATTATAGCTCGGTAATATATCAATAATTTCGGCGTAAATAAATGTATATTAATAATTTATAATTAATAATTAATATATATAGTATATATATAATAAAGATTACTAATAAATAATTAATGATTAACAAATTAAGCATATTCCAGTGAATTTCTAAAATAATGCGTTACAAATAATAGCATCACAAATAGTTCTCGCCAGGAAGCCAGCATACGATGGGACAACCACTCAGTGAATAAGATGAATCATTTTTTGTCCGAAATCAGGAAAACGGTATGAATATTGTTTTTGTCAAAGTTTTATATATATATATATATATATATATATATAAACTCATTATTTGGTATCAGTACCTTATTAGTAAACTATTATACGTTATATTTCATCAAAGACTGAAAGCATTAACATGAAAGGTGGAATACAGCTATATATATTTATAAATGTCATTCTTGAATGTCAACGATTTTTCTCAGGTTTCTTATCTGCTCGTGCCTATAAAATATCATTTGACTTATCGTATCATATATGGTGGGTGCCCAACCGGGGACCGCGGCATGCGAGCAGCTCTACGTGTTGTGCTCTTCCCTCCCAGAGCTTATAACTAGCGTATATATAGATTTGAATATGTCAGTTTTTTTGTTTTATTCGATTTCGCAGTATTACTTTTTTATGTTGTTTAATGTATTTTCCTTAATATATATTCATTATATTAAGGAAATATTACAACTATGTAATAAAACTATTAAGGTCATGTAATAATAATTTTGGATTTTCTTATTGAATAATTCATGTATAAAATTAAACTGAAATATAAACGTTTATCAGCCAAATAACGTTTTGCGTCCTTCAGAATTTTATTCGTTTTGGTTTCCTGGCCAAAAGAAAAAAAAAAAAAAATGGTTGGAAAAGTTTTAACGAGAAATTTGGTTATGACATTAACTGAAATTAAATGAATTAATTTTTAATTAAGTGATTGCAATGGCTGATTTACCTGGTGTTCCGGGGGCCCCATTACCGAACCAACGTAATTGTTGTCTGTTTGCTTTTTTTTTTTTTTTTTTTTTTTAATATTTTTATTGCTTTAGAGGGTCTTCCCAATCTGCAGTTGGGGAAAAACTGGAGAGGGAGTACGTGCAATTATCTAAATTACCTGTAGATTTTTTTTTTTGTTATGAAAACCCCAAACACGAAAGGTATCAAAACCTATAGTACTTAGTACCGTGCATGGGTTGAAGGAGAAGTATGGGGGGGAGGGGGATGCCGGAAACTTTGCTCTAGAGACTAAACATGGGTTTCACCACTTCAAGCCTCCAATAAGCAAAGTGGTGGTATTTCACTGGTTGATGAAAGTCATCTACCGCCTGAAAATTGAACAACGGTGTTGCCAAATTTTAGCAGGTACCGCTTAATACAATAAATTTTTTAAAAATAATAATACATAAATAAATCATAAAAATGCCTGTGTACACAGAGTTCCATACTACATGATTTAAGTAATCGCATTTGTCACCAGAATTTAGTAATCATTTGTTGCCAATTTAGTAAGCCTAGCGTAGCGTGCTATGCTGGGTGGTGGGGGAATTTTTCGATCTATTGTCTTAGTAAATAGCGCGCAGTTTTTACTACTTTTTATATACTTGTACTGTACGTGACTTCAGGGAATGTGCTAATTTTTATTTCATTCATTTAGTGATTTTTTTTAAAATGATGACTATGCTAACTGGAAGCGATGTAATAACCCATTTATGATGTCATTTTTCATTTAAATAAATAAATTTTCTGTTTATACTCCGGGACGACCAAACGGTCAGAGGAGTTTACAAGATACACAGAATACAAGAAACAGTACCGTATTCAGCAGTCACGGCTTTATTTTCAGTAAACGTGCTTGTTTTTCTTGTTAATTTTTTTGGAGGGTGGAATTCTTTAAAGAAAATACTATATAGTTAAAGTGACCAGATCCTTAGTATTCCAATGCGGGAGATTTGGGGCGATTTTACACCCCCCCCCCCTAGAAACAATATACACAATTTTTTTTTATTTATAAAAAAATTCACATACAAAATTTAATTAAATACATATACTTCTTTGAACTAAACTTATAAAATAAAATATCACACTTCGCAAAAAAAAAAAAAAAAGAAAAAAAACCAGTTGTAGCCTATATATATATATATATATATATATATATATATATATTTTTTTTTTTTTTTTTTTTTTTTTTTTCACAGAAAGGCTCAAATTGAGTATAGGTATCCCTCATGTTGGACAAACAACTTGTGTGATCGAGACCCGCTAATATTCGCAAAATTGGACAAATATTATTATTATTATTATTATTATTATTATTATTATTATTAGCCTTATGGTGCAAGGAAGCCTGAGGCTTATGCTGCACCAGGCAAAAAAAAAAATTCTGAATTACCCTGAGAGAGAGAGAGAGAGAGAGAGAGAGAGAGAGAGAGAGAGAGAGAGAGAAATAAAAGGGAATCACCAAGAAAGAGAAGAATGATGATATCCAGCTCAGGATCCTGGATGTGCCAAGCCCATACTGACCAGATGTGAGCCCCTAGGGTTAATGCTAACTTATTATGATTTTCTCTTTAAAGAAGTTCTGTTTTCATTTTGAATTTAAAACGACGTTTTGAATTTAGACCAATAAAAACAGGATAATAGATATAATGTATTGGATATTAAGAAATATTAAAATTTTGAAATACTGTATTATATTTTAAGTCAGGAAAGTACCCATCCTGTTACGCTGCATGACGATCAGAAGGTTGCGTGAAGGACATGAACTGAGAAAAATAGTTATTAGAAGGAAACAAAAAAAACTTATTAGTGTTTTTTGTTTCAAAAAACTCGAGTTTCATTTTTGTTGAGTGAAAAAAAGGTTGTTTTTCTGTGAAATAATACTACTAATAAAAAGACACTTCTTTTAACAATAAAAACAAGATTCAAATTAAATAATATAATTAAATATATTTTTCCGCTGAGTGAATTTTTCTTAATAATTCTTCATTATTTTGTAGTATTGCTTTCTTTTTTTTTTTTATTGACACCACAGCGTATTTACTACTTAAACTCTTTCCGTTGTACCATTTGTTCCCGGCAAATGATTTGTATTATGTTTGCCATTAAGTATAGAGGCTACATGTCCAATCTGGGATATTTTCCGGGACAGTTTGCAATGCGGGTCAAACGACTGAAATCCGGGACTATCCGCATAATCCGGTTCGTCTATTCACTTTATATATAGTACGTGTATAGCAAAATCATATAGCTTATTATTTATCTATGGAAAAAGAAAACTGTTTTATTTTAAGGCGGGAAGGATGAATTTCGCGTAGGAGACAGACAACGGGTAATCTTTACTGACTACATTTCTGTACTTCCAGGCCAATTTTTTTTTAATTTTTTTATTATTTTTTTTTGTAAGGCACGTTCTTTACTGCCGCCTATTACTTCTTCGCCTTGTTCATCTCTTCGTCTACATGTAACAATTCGACTCCCACTGGACGGATTTCAAAATCGAATTAGTGTAAAATCAGCATTTTTTAAACTTATTTTCATAAAATCTCAATTTTTTTTTGGCATTACTCGATAAGAAAAGTTAGATCGACACAAGGTTTTCAACATACGTTCTATTAGTCTCTGGGAAAGTTTCGAGATCAATTCCGATTCCACAGCCTACAGATCTTCCCCGCCCCCTCCTCCATCATTCTTTCACCACAGAAATTTATATATCATGGGGTTCGGCTGTCCCGGTATTACTCCAGAAAGAAAGGTCAAATCGATGCCAAACTTTCAGCTTATGTTTTGTTAAATCCTGTTAAATCCAGTTTCCTCTCTAGAGAAATATTTTGAAATTTCAGAATTATTTAGAATATTCTTAGGGATTTCTGCACGAGGTTCTGTTTCTTTCCTCCCCCCTAAGACTGCTATCCATATTCTTCTCAGCCCTACCCATGATGCGAGCATCACGTTATGATGTTTTGGTAAACACTTAATTGAGTAGTGTAGAATTTTTAATTCCCAAAATAAGTTACTTGATAATCGAAACGTAACGCCGTGTTACATAACCTGTAAACACAAGTTATACAGGGTGATTCACTACCAGTGCGACAAACTTGCAGGAGGTGTAGGTGGCACAAAGACGAATCGGAATCACATAGCATTGCAGGGTTCGAAATGCCTGCATCATGCGGTAGAGGACGTTGAACGGGAGGTCGCGTGAACAGCGATCCCGCTGGAAGTCAGCATTTGCGAACCGTTTCTGTTGAAGAAACCAAGTAGCAAAAGTCCTCCGGAGTGGATAATCCGCAGGCTCCAATGATTGGACGCGTTGCAATGGTATGAACTCATTTGGTTTGTTGACAGTATCCTCCATTCAGTGGATTGGGAAATACCCAATCATTGTGCTATCGCTCGAGTACTCGTACTCGGATTGCCTTCTGCAAGACGTAGGACATTCTCCTCTTTGTCTGGCGTCCTCGTCGTTCGCTCTCGATTCATGGTACCTCTCGTGAAACAACCAGTCTCACGTAACCTTCTGTGCACACGTGCGAAAATCGTATGATGAGGAGCACGCCTGTGCGGGAAACGTTCCTGGTACAAGCGCAGAGCGGCGCGCCCGTTACAGTCCGCAGCTCCATACGCGAGGTGCATGTCGGCCAGTTCAACGTTTGAATACTCGTCCATCCTACTGCCTCGGGAACCGATTCGCAAATGCTGACTTCCAGCGGGATCGCTGTTCACGCAACCTCCCGTTCAACGTCCTCTACCGCATGACGAAGGCATTTCGAACCCTGCAATGCTATGTGATTCCGATTCGTCTTTGTGCCCCCTACACCTCCTGCAAGTTTGTCGCACTGGTAGTGAATCACCCTGTATAAAGCGCGTGTAATTTTCTTGCTATGCGTGATCAGTCACGGAAACTGTTTTATATATTTAATTAAATTAATTTAATTAATCTTTTTGTCCAAAGAAAATCTTTGGACAAAAAGAAAATAGCTTTTTTGTCCAAAAAGCTATTATCTTTTGTAGAGAATTCTGTTTGGGACAACTGTCAACTTTAGTTGACAACTGCCCTAGAGAGAATTTTGGCTCCAATAAACTTTCCCGAATGACTTCATAGCTCGTATTTAATTGGCTGATC
This sequence comes from Mastigoproctus giganteus, assembly GCF_048544385.1. NCBI lineage: Eukaryota > Metazoa > Arthropoda > Arachnida > Uropygi > Thelyphonidae > Mastigoproctus > Mastigoproctus giganteus. The sequence goes on from NC_143577.1 coordinate 165,044,477, forward strand.
AAACTACACGCAGTATCCATATTATTCGCTGGATCTTACATTGATTAGTTGTTAATCATTAGCAACTTCTGTAAAGAAGAGAGACCTTGAAAATTTATCTTATCGTAACAGCTTGTTTTTACGATACCTATACCTATTCACCACTTGTCAATCAAACGCATGTTAGCAAAAGCTGACATGCGTTTGATTGCGTGTAAAAAAAGGCGGGGGGGGGGGAACTGCATAAAAAGATTATAAGGTTTTCATTAGAATAAAACGTTTTTAAAGCAACTCCTTATTTCATGTAACCGTTTTTGACGTATAAGAACTTCTGTTCTCCTCTTTTTTGGAGAGGAGGGGAGTTGTGGTGAAATCATATTTGATGTGATATGCCGATACTAAATTTAACTTGCCGTTATGGGTAGCTGTAAATCCTTAACAAGTTTATGGATTTATAAATTTTATGATTGAAACAAACTATATTTCATTATATTATTATTATTATAAACTTTTTCCCTTTTATAGAATTTTTTTATGGGATAATGGTATTTTTTCCGCCTCGTGAGGAGTACTGGTACCAAGTGCATGGGATGGGTGGTTGTGCCGGTTACTATTGTTATTATTGTTACTTTTGGTCAAGGAACTCTTTTATTATCCTACAGGTGTTCAGGATTGCGGCTTCCTCGAATTCCATGTAGGTCTTCTCTGGGAGGCCTATTGTTGCTAGGTTCTTATGGAGGCTCCTTGGCACTATGCCCGTGGTTGACGATGACCGGGATGGTCATTACTTGTTCCATATGCCACATTTCCTGTCTTAGGTGTGAGTACTTACTGATCTTTTCCTCATATGTTTTTTGGAGATTGCTGGTGTTGGGCACCGCTATGTCGATCAGGTAGGTAACCATTTCCTTCTTGTTGATGAGGATTATGTCTATGTGCAGGATCATCTTTGCCCTTATTATGGCACGGTTCTAGTACGACCTGAGGCTCGTTTTTATAATACGGTAAACTTTCTTTGATCAGCTGGTATTTTAGCGCTAGCTTCTGATGTATTATCCTGGCTGCCTGGTCGTGTCTGTGAGTGTAATCCATCTGAGTGATCACCCTGGATATTGCGGTGATGTGTTGGATTGTTTCTGCGGCCAGATGGCATCGTCGACGTCAGCCATCTGTTACTCCGGGATCCTTGGCGATGTATTTCCTGTAGTTCCTAGTGTGGATTACATGATCTTGGATGGCGAGCATGAGTCCTTCGATCTCGCGGAAGGGCCTCCCGTTCGTGAGCCTAGCATTGGAAGCCATTTTATCGATGTAGTCTTGATGGAGGTCATTGCAGTGTCTGCCATGGAGTGTCTTCTTCGCCCATCTTTCTGTCTTTGTCTCCTTGTTTAGGTTGAGTGTTGTGTGCCGTTTTTGTATCTATCTATCTTTCTTATGGCTTGGTAGATTGGTGCTGTGCTGTCCTGGAAGTAATCGCCTTCTTCTCTAGTTCAGTGAGGTCATTCAATCCCATTTCTCCTTCTTTACAGGCAATGGTCAATTTCTCGATGGCCGACTTTGGATGGTGTTGGCGGCTCTTGCGCATTATTATTCTGTCGATCTCATAATCTCTCTCCCAGTTTGGTGTTTGTCCAATCTATGATCCCGAAGGAGTACATCAGTACTGGGAATGCGTGTTTATGGCTTTAACCATGTTCACGCCATTAGGCTTTGATTTCAGCAGACTTCTGTCTCAGTGAGGCAGGCCTTGATCTCCTTGTGTTCTAATTGGTGGGTCTGCATCATCCCCAGATATTTGTATCCCTCCCTCTGTCATGGCTTTAATCTTTCACCGGTCTTGCTGGTAGTTTTGTCCGACTGGATGTCCTTGTTGTAATCTATGGGTCATTCATTTGTCTAGGCAAAAATGCAGTGGATAACTTTTGATATAAAAGCTTTGGTTGTTCAGAGAGATAAATTATTTAAGATATATAAAAATTTCCTTTCAAGGATAATACAATTGAACAATTGTAAAATATTAAGGTATAAGACAAATAGTTTAATTGCTGGACAAAATAAAACAAAATAGTCAGAATTATATTTGATTGTATAATGTATTTTGATTATTCTTTTGTCCCTGTACTGTTTTCTTGTATAGAATATGGTAATTGTAGCAGTATTGGGATTTCTGAGTTCCTGCAATTGATTGATAATTTTCAATAAGCAAAAATATAATTACAGACTCGTCATTTTCTGCGGTTTTATGAAATAATATTAACGTTGTAAATATTAGGATGCCCTACACAAGCTTTTTCCTGTTTTTTTTTTTTTTTTTTTTTCCATCTTCAGACTACGTTTTTTCCTTTTTTTCATCGTTGAAAACCTGGTCATTCCGTATATGCGGACTTATGTTGTGTCTTATTTGGGACAGTCCCTGAACGTTAGCTTAATTCCGCCGCAGTATACTGTGTTGCTACAGAACTTGAAAATGACCAGAAAGACCTGTAGTGCTGTGATTGTGCAGTGTGTGTGGTGTGTTGGTTTGTTGCTCATGGCCATTCATCTTTGCTAACCAGGAAGTAGCGAATACCAGGAAGGCTGTTCCCAATACCCACTCCCCGGACCATACCCGTCCACTCCCCGGAGAGGCCGGCCACATCTATGCGCTTACTGTCATTAGCGGACCAAATCCCGCACCCATAGGGAAATACTGCAAGTTGTATGGATGCCAGCGATCCCATACCATTGGGTTCTTTTGAGAAAGGCTTTTGTGGTATCCAATGGTACCACCAAAATATCCTGATCCTTCAAAAGACCCCTATATATAAGTAATATTTCCTGTTAACCAGTGGCAGCCGGACACTGTCTCGGGGTTCGTACTTCATAGGGAGCCCGCGAAGAGGACTCAAAAATATGGGAATGAGGAATAAAAATAGCCATTGTATTGAAAAAAAAATTCCGAAAGTCAGATGGATAGCTTTTTATGTGAGGAGGGAGTCAAACTGGTAGTCTGACTCCTTTAATAATAAATAAATATTTATTTATTTATTTATTATTATTATTTTCGGTTAATTCATTATTTCTATTTTTTTAGCTGGTTCAGCAAAAGCCTCGAGCTTCCTTGCACCATTTGGCTGATAATAGTATTATTTGCAGTGGCGGCTCGTGACTGTGATGTACAAAGGTGTTGCTTCTTAAAGTTACATTAAATTGCCTTGGTTATAAGACATGTAGACACAGATAGTAATAATAATAAGCAAGTTAAAAATACTACAAAACATTAACTTGACACTTACCACTAACAGACTTGGGTAATCGTGTAATTTTATTTAAAAATAAAATCCATTCTTCGGTTTTTATTTGTTGAAAATAGATTAATAACTTTTTCATTCAAGTTTGGTGCACTGTTCAAATCACGCACTGCTCGCTCCGCAGTTCCTTTGACTCGTTTTATCACCTAAAAATGCGTATTGGCAACCTGCCAGCTGAGCATTGACTCACCCACCGGGGTGGTTGAGTCAATGTGGAACTGTGTAGCGCATAGTTCCGCCTACGGTTAAACTTGAAAGTTTAAAACGATTTCGTGTTTTTATTCGTTTATTATTGAAATAATTATTGGAAATAGAGGATGAGTATACTATATGCGGGACCTGTTAATAAAAATATTCATTGCGTTGCATTGTTCTTCACAAAATTTCATATAACTCCGTTGACTGTATATTTAGATTTAAAAAATTGGGGGTGCTGCAGTTGGCAGTGCCTACCAATGAGCCACCCTTGATTATTTGCAATGAAAAATAGTAAAAAAAGAATGCTACTAAAATCTAAAAAAAAAAAAAAAAAAAAACATAAATATATGCTCATGAAAAATAATTATATCCATGTTAGATACAGTTTTTATTTTTTTTTTATTTCCTTGAATGCCATGCGCAGGCAGGAATTTCATCTCATAGATAAAAGTCCTTATCGCGCCGCTCCAATCACTTTGAGGTCACAATAATTATTTTATAATATGAGCGAGTTTGTTAATGATCAAGTGTTGTCTATTGCAGGGGTCGGCAACCTTTTTTGATTGAAGAGGCATTTTTGATCTAATTAAAAAAAAAAAAAAAAAAAAGAGAATCCAAAGAGCCGCACTCAGCTCAAGCTGGGCGCAAGTTTTTTAAGAAATGGAATAGAGTGGGAAGGTGTTTTATTAAAAAAATATATATACTGTACATGTATTCTGAAATATTATTTATTAACACTGAAAAAACGTAACAAACGTCCAATTAGGTACGAATTGATGTGACATTTTGTGTTGAACTTCTTGAGCGAGTCTCTCAATATCAGGCGAGTATGCCGTAATTTTCATCTTTAAACATGCTGAGAGATCGCATTGTTCAGACGGTTTCTTGATTTATTTTTAATATAATTCATGTTCTAAAATATTTGTCCGCAGAAATTCGTCGAACCAAAAACTGAGAGAAGTCCAAATGCAAATAATTTTCAAATTTATATACTTGTCCGGTAAGCTACTCCACGCATTGCACACAATTTGGTCTTGCTTTTTCAACTCATCTATCGGCGTCCCTATGTGTAGAATTGCAAGGGTAGCCTTTTACTTCTCCAAATCCTCAATTTCAGTTTTAAGGCATTTTAGTCTTGCATTCCACGTCCTTGATTTTTTCAATTTCAAATTGTGCTTCATGTGGGCTAAAAGTTAAAGAGCCGCAGGTTGCCGACCCCTGGTCTATTGCTATTGTGGAATAAGATTAATAGTACATTTACAAAAGGACTATTCGTATCGTCAACAACACTTAACCTGCCGTGAAATACAGGTCAGGTTTAATTGTTGGTATAGATGCAGTAGACAAACCACCATATCGTTAGGTCATAGGGCCTGATGGTTGAGTTTGTCTGTTTGTATGGTTTTTAACGACTAGTGGAGGTCGTTCAGAAATCTGGCGAGTAGCCGAATTTATATATATTGAGACACGCGGCGTAGAAGAAACGTGCATGGGATGCGCTTAAATTAAATAGGTGATACAGAAACCTATGGTAGATATAAATTAGGCTGTAATCAAGTCACGAAGGAGGTTAGGAAGCTAAGGCAGATTATGAGGTCTCTGGCAAAGAATGTAAAGAAAAACGGCAAAGACTTCTATGCTTGTATTAACAGTAGAAGAAAGGAGTTGAATTATTTCAAGCCATGATTTCAAGTTACGGGGGGGGGAGATGTTTAAACTGGATTGCATTTGAATTACCTCCTCCCGTAGGTAATTCAAAGGTCAGCTGGATAATTACTTACGGGAGGAGGGAAACGCATAGGTTGTCTGTTTCCTTTTCTCGTATTATTTATTTTTTAAAAATTTTCTTCTTATTATTATTATTATTATTTTTTTTCCCCCTGATTGGGGGTTCCAGCTCGTGACGGGTATTGCTGCCAAGTACACAGGGTGGTTGTTGTTATGTCTGGTGTTACTGTTGGTCGAGGAACTCTCTGACTATCCTACAGGTGTTCAGAATTGCGTCTTTCTGGAGTTCCTTGTAAGTGTTCCCTGGGAGACCTATTGCTGCTAGGCTGTTATGTAGGGGCTGGCACGATGATCGTAACTTGTTGCATATGCCACATCTCTTTGATCTCCTGCCTTAGGTTTGTGTACTTCCTGAAAATTATTATTATTGCTAATTTTTATTTTTTTATTGGCTGGTGCAGCATAATCCATAGGCTTCCTGGCGCCATTGCTAATACTAATACTAATTACATTGGTCCAGTTGATGTTTATGAGTTAACTGTTGATGACCCTGCTCAGATTTCGGACAAATTTAATAGGTATTTTGTATCTACATTCACACATGACGAATTCTTTAGGGTAGGGAATGCCAGAAGTTTATCAAACTCTAACGAGGAGTGTAATGCAGGGCCATTTGGACAGGCATGCAGTTACCCTGCAATTACAGCATGGATTTGCAAGGGGGTGGAGAGAGTTGAGCTTTTCCCGTGAGTTATTCCCTGTTTTTCAGCCCGCGCAACATGCAAATCGGCACGTGCACGGGTATTTTTAGAGACATCACACACGATATGGTCTAGGTTAGTTGTTTTCAACCCTTTTTTTTAATAAGGCATTCCTACTCAAATAGTAGGAGTGCACTGCCTGTTAGGTCCGATTCTCTCTCTCTCTCTCTCTCTCTATATCTATATATATATAATATCAGAAAAATATGTTATATGATAGTTATTACAATAATATAACTATAAACAAAATTCCAATTCATAATGCAAATTATATATATAAATAATAATTTTATTCTTTATATAGAGCTACGATTTCCAAACTCGGAGGCGCAGGCTAGTGCAAAAGGGGGTGCGAAAAGTTTAACAGAAATGTAATTTTCATAACATAACATATATAAATAAAAATATATATACATATAAATAAACTTTCATAACATAACATTAAATTTTATAACCTATTTTTTAAAGCATTTACCGCCACCTATCTCACTCTAACTTCGATATAAACATGAGATAAACATTTGGAAAAAAAATATTATATTTTGCTGAAATGGATTGATATGATGTAATGTAATATATATAATTTAGTGCGTACTATGTATGACATATATACTGTAGTTAGATTGCATAGTACAGGTGACCCCCGCTTAACGCTGATAATTCGTTCCGTAAAAACAGAGCGCTAAGTGAATCTGCGCTAAGCGAGCGCCGTATTACCATAAGGTAATATATGTATTTGTGAGTTGCGGTCGGTGCCATAGGATATTTCCTAATCAATAATAAATGGTAGTGAAAAGATGCACAAATATCGGTTAAAATATTTAATATTCAAATATTTGTACATAAAAAATATTCTGCATTACATACGTATATAATTATGTGGTAACTACTTAAGTATCAAAATTAAACTTAAAATTACAATTAAAATCATGAATTTAATTGAGCTGAATTGATTTAATTTAATTGATGAATTTAATCATGAAAAATGTGTCGATGTTGGGTTGAAATTTGGCCCTCTTCCAAATAAACTAAAGGGGGTTTTAATTTTAAATCTCCCGCAGCGTTACCACCCAACAAAGTCAACCGATCCTTCGCCGCTTTGAAACCTGGCATATTTTTTTCTTCTTTCAATATGAAACTTCTTTTAGGCATTCGTTTCCACAAAAGTCCTGCTTCATCTCTGTTAAAAACTTGTTGAGAAATATAACACATAATATCTCTCTTCAATAATTTTAACAAGTTCTTTTTTGAAAGTTTCGGCTCCTTCTGCACTTGCGGCTTCTCCCTGGATTTTAAATCTTTTCAACCAGCCCTTACTAGTTTTAAATGGTTCCACACTTTTTTTTTTTTTAGGTGAGTTTTCTTCAGATCATCATATTGACTAATCTCTTTCTCTTTTTTTTTTTTTTACTAATATTAAACTTAACTGAATTCTGCATTGGATATTATCTTCAATAAAATTAGTTAGTCTCTCCATTTCAATCCTAATAGCCGGCCTAGCCCTAGTTGCTTGCAGTGGAACTAGGGCTATCTTTCCCGCTGCTAAAATTAATTCTTTATTGTTTTTTTATAATTGTTCTTACAGTTAAACTTGCGAGTCCTAAATTATGGCACACATCCGCTTGTCCAGAATCGATTCGCTTCAAAACGTCTAATTTAATTTTCAAATTCAGTAGTTTTCTTACATTTATAGTCTTCGTACTGCGCTCAGACGTTGTTGCTTTTTCCTTCTTATCGGCCATTATTAACTTTCGAAAATGTAACTGCGTTGGTTGCATTAATTACGATACAATGTTCAAGTAAACTGTTCGTTTCGCACGATGTCTAATACGGCACTGAGTGATGACTAGACTTCGGACAAATGCATATAACGCAAATATTACAAGCAATATACTTGATCATTTTTTTAAAATGCTGATCTCGGAACTACGTAACAAGTAATTGCACTGCAATTAAATTAGCGTGCGAGAAAATTTCTCAAGTCGGCGTGGGAATACGTTTTAATGCCGTTTTGCTATTCATTTTCAAGCTATCGACTCCATCAAATGAAACGATTTCGTTAAATATGCCAAAAATGCAATCTGTAAAAGAGCGTTATAGTCAGATACGGGTTATAATATAAGAACAGCATCATAGTGAATCAGCGTAAAGCGAACCGCGTTTGCTTAAACCATATTTTCAACCATTAGCTGCATGGTTGAAAATATGGTTTCAGCGGTGTGCGATTGTGTTTTTTTTATTGCTTTTGGTGTGATTGCTTACTGATAATAATCGTTAGTAATTTAGAAGTTGTTGGTTGATTGGTTATTTGGTTTTTAGGAGCATTAGCAACTAAGGCCATATTGCTCCGAGAATATGCGGTGGTCTTTCCTGACCTTTCCGCATCCTCCGTATTTGGGGGTGGCGGGCTCGAACCACGGTCTAATCAAGAAGTGTGTGTTATACACTGCTGCTCCTTCCCACCTGGCTACGGAGGCGCCTTTTAGAAGTTGTAGTTCTAAATTACTGACGTAATTTAGCATCTGTAGTTCTAAATTACGTTAGTAATTTAGAACTACAAATGCTTTTCATGTAGTATTAATAATTATTGTATTAACATATTAAAAATAAGAAATTGCACAATTATAGATGCTTTACTTCAAGGGAGGCACCGGGGAAAATTTTACAGGTCAAGGGAGGCGTGGGCTCAGAAAGTTTGAGAACCGCTGATATAGAGGTACTAAATAAACATCAATTATAGATTACCACAAAATTAAAAAGATACCGCACACCTTTTTATAATGAAATAAATATATAAATAAAAAAAATAATCACGAAATTCAAATAAAGTAGAAATGAATCTCACCTGTTATCAGCACAACTTTTCCTTTAAGATCCGACATGTTTGCTGAAGTAGTGTTTGGTGAGAAAGTATTTATAAGGAAGTGTTTATCTAAACGCCCTTAGTCATGCAGATGCTCCTGTACGTAATCTTGTTCGATATAGAATTGGTCGTGTTTTTTTTTTTTTTTTTTTTTTTTAAGTAGACGTTATCATATATCTGATAGAATGGAAGTAAGGTTCAAGGAAAGAAAGTTTTCTAGTTCATATTAAAGAAATATATAACATTTGCTCTATTTCAGTTTAGATATTATTAAAATTTTAGGAACTTAGTTAAAGGCGTTACAGGGGAAAAATAATGATTAAATAAAAATGTTAAACTTTAGTATTTAACAGAGATTAAATTAAACAATAGTAATCTCTTTTTTACTCAAATTACTCTCAAGAGTAATTACAATAATCTCTCAGTTTGATTCTGATTCTAATATTCGATCTAACGAAGAAGAAATTTCGAATGTGGCGAAACTACCATACCGTCAGTTGCGGGGAAAATATGAGTCGGAGGCCGGACGACTGATTTCGGTTTCCTCACATTTACGAAAAGTGATCAGTCAGTTAAATAAATAAATTGATAGCTCGATATTACAAACATTTGCTCATCTTCAGTAACTGCTGGAGGTAAGCAAATGCAACAAGATGCAGAATGTTTCACTGTGGAGACGATACAGACGAAAAGAAACATTTTTTTCCTCTTCTTTGTCTAACAGTCTGCTGATCGTCCGAACCATGTAAGTTGAATTTTGATTCATCACAAAAAAATGACACATTTTCACTGATCTTCAGACAAACTAGCATGCTCTTTTGCACACCTTCCACGATGGGCTTTTTTTTTTTTTTTTTTTTTTGTGACAAAAGTTTTTTTTTTTTTTTTTTTTGGAGCGACGTGTTGCTAATCCCGATGAGAAAAGGGTCTGAGTACTGTATCAGTACTTGCCTTTACTCCTGTATATTTCTCTCATTCTGTTTTGAGATCTGTCGAGGAGGATCTTCTGTTTCGGACACACATACGGACCAGAAATCTGTCCTGCTCTGCAGAAGATATTCGTGAACGTCCACTTCGTTTTTGCTGTTTAGACTGCCAGTTTCTGATAATTTTCATAATAAACGTGCCACTGTTGACTGATTACAGTGAATCCTTTTTAACTATTTCATGCGTAGACTGTCCATCTGCAGTCAACGCAGCAGCAACATTTTTCCTACGTGGTCTTAATTGTGAAAACTTAGCCATTGCAATAGTACAGAGTACTGGGCTCGTGGCACAAATGTATACTGCCACTAGGGTGATGCATCATGGATGGCACGTGACATCATCTAATAGAGCTTGCTAGTTGTTGTCGTTGTAATAGGGTTTAGGAGCATCGGCGACTAAGGCCATATTGTTCCGTGTATATTGTGTGTGCTCTGTGGTCGATTTTCTGTTTGCTGGACAAAAATCCTGAGTTTCCGGGAGCAAAAACCATGCTAACCTCGCCTGAGACCGACTACCTCTGCCACGTTGTGAAAAAGGCCCATAAAAATTCCTGACGTCTTCGACGGGACTCGAACTCACGTCTTTTCCAACTAGTGTGTGGGGAAAACGGTGATCCTACCAACTGTGCTACCCACGAGGGCGCAAATTGGAGCAGTGTAGCATTAAAGGCAAGTTCCTGCTGTGGATAAAGGCATGGTTGAATAGGAGAAAATAGAGAGTTGTTATTAATGGACCCTGCTCTTCGTTGACTGATGTTATCAGTAAAGTTCCCAAGGTTTCGGCGTTGGACCCATTGTTATTTTCTGTATTTATTAATGATATTGATGTAGGTATATTAGGCGTAATGTCTAAGTGTGCAAACGATACAAAGGTTTGCAGGATAGTTAATACCAGAAATCAGTGGCGTAGCTACATTTTTTGGGCCCTTAGGCAAGAAATCATTTTGGGCCCCTTATTTTTATTAATATAAATTTTTAATTAGGTATAATATAAAAAATGTTGAATCATTTTAATAACATAAATATGTATTTTATTTACGATTTCTTTATAATTTTACAAACATCAAAAAGATGAAAATTAATATTACAATATGATACTACTTATTAAATAAAATTGGACAAACAAAAAATTATACTATAACTAATAAATTTACGAAAAAAGTTAAAATGTTACTTTTCCCGCTTTAACATTTGCAAAAGCATTAATAATATCTTTTAAATCCATTTTAGTGGCATATTTATGCTCAATAGACAAAGTGCAAGATTGCACAGTTTGCTTTGACTAACATCATTTCATTTATAATCTTTTATTATTCGTAATTTACTAAATGATATTTCGGCAGAGCATCTGACACGAGCAAGGAAACAAATAACAGAAATAAAGTAAAATATTTCTGAAAAGTCACTTTTTAGGGCACTATATTTTCAAATTAACAAATAAAAAAATTGTCTGATAGACAAATCTGCTGATAAATTTTAAAATAAGTGTTATTAAATTACAATATTGAATCGGCAGTAGGGGAGAGAGAGAGAGTACAAATGAATACTTTTTATGAGATTTTCACACTCACGTAATATATCAGCATTTGACATATTTTTTCGGTTCTAGTACTGCAAAATATTTTTTTACTAACTTTATACTTTTGAAACGATTTGTAATTTGTATTATAATTTTGTCTAAAACATAGTAAAAAACACTGATTTTAAAAAACCGACCTCTATTATCAAACAAAAAATCTGAACCTAGTTCACCGTACTGTCTTTTAATTCTATGTTGTCGTTTGTCTTCAAATTCAGGATCTACCCCGAACTCCTAGGTAATTTGCTCAGATTCGTATTTAATTTGTTCGTATGAATTTCGAATGTTTTGTAATTTTTTACTGACTCGATCCAATACAGCGGAACATTCATCAAGGTCTATGTCAGCGATTTCCAAACTGGAGGCGCGCCTCCTTGGGCAGGCGGGGACTAGTGCAAAAGGAGGCGCGAAAAGTTTAACAGAAATGTAATTTTCATAACAACATATATGAATAAAAAATATACATACATATAAATAAACTTTTACAACATAACATTAAATTTTATAATCCGTTGTAATTTTCCGAAAATCCCTCCCGATGACCGCAAAATGCTGAAGAATTTTTGCGTTCAACAATTGGCTTCTACCTTTGGCTAACAGCTGGAGTGCTGGACCTGATTCATGGTGTTGGGTCTGGTGCTCTGGTTAGTTGTCTTTTGTGCAGTGATAATGAATTGTTGTTGTTATTTGGTTTTTAGGAGCATTAGCAACTAAGGCCATATATTGCTCTGGGAATATGCGGTGGTCATTCCCTGACCTTTCCGCATCCTCCGTATTTGGTGGTGACGGGCTCGAACCCCGGTCTAATCAAGAAGCGTATGCTACGCACTGCTGCTCCTTCCCACCTGGCTACGGAGGCGCCGTGATAATGAATACTTCCTTCTGGATTCTGAAGTGCTGGACCTTTAGCATTAGCATTAATAGAGGCATTTGATGCAAGAAAGCAAGCTTATGCAGCATCAGCCAAAAAAAAAAAAAAAAAAAAAACCACTTCCACTTCACCCCTCTGTTCGTTCAAAATACCTGTCCAGCTGAGCCTTAAACTTATTTAGGCTATCAACTTCCACGACAAGGGATGGAAATCTGTTCCACCAACCAACCACCCGCTGGCTAAAGGCAAATTTCCGCACGTCTATCCTACATCTGTCTTTCCTCAATTTGAATTTATGCCCTCTCAGGTGATTATTCTGAGCGAGAGGAAGAATCCCATCAGCATTGAGCATGCTCAAACCATTCAAGGCTTTATACACCTCTATCAGATCACCTCGCTGGTGCCTAGTCTCCAGACACTGTAATTTTTGCAAAACTTAAGCCTTTCTTCGTAAGAGCACCCCTTTGTTCCATTCACTAATCTTGTTGCCCTTCTCTGTACTCGTTCCAGCAGCTCTACATCCTTCTTGAAATGAGGCTTCCAGACCTGTATACAGTACTCTAGGTGTGGCCTGACCATTGCCTTATACAAGGGAATAATCACCTCCTTATCCCTGCTAGAAAAATTCCTATATATTATTGACAATACACCATGAGCTACTCTTGCAGCCCGTCTGCACTGCTCAGAGAACTTCATATCTGCCTGCACAACCACCCACAGGTCCCTTTCATTCTCTACCACTATCAGTGTAGTACCACAGAGTTGATACGTTGCTCTGGGTTGCTGTTTCCCATGTGTAGTACTTTACATTTGTCAATGTTAAACTTCATTTGCCACCTCTCAGCCCATCTGCTCAACCTTTCCAGATCCTGTTGCAGCAGCATAGTGTCAGTAGTGTCCTTGACAACCCTGCCTACCTTTGTATCGTCTGCAAACTTCAATAGTGAAAAATATTTTTCACTATTGAATAAATACTATAGATAAAATTTTATTTGAATATAAAAAATATGTATATGTTACATAGGGGGCATCAGAATTTTAGAAAGACTTAGTAGTGAATGTAGTGATGCAGTGTACCTACATACCTGCGATGCGGTGGGTTCGTTGACTAGCGAGAGGGGGAATAGCGTTGCGTTGCCCAGGAACCAGGTATTCCATGAATTCTGTCCTTTAAGTATACCCTAGCTATACCTCTGCTTGTCACTACCGAAAGTTTTTTTCTTATGATTACCGCTGTTGGACTGAATCTGTAACGTGTAGCGTTTGTTACTAGAAACAACATAAACACTTATTATTACCTGACCAACCGTGCTTCCGTTTTTCAATTTATTCTTGGCTTATATTTACTGGATCAAAATATGCTATTTTTTTAATCGTTTTGTATGCAGGAAATTGTCCACTCGTATGCCCATTATATCCTACAAAGAGCCCATCATATTTCTTGCCGTTCCTGCTGAGGCTAAAAAAGGAATCGGAAATTCTTATTTCTTGACCCTTGTGGAAACTAATTTCTTCCAATGACAAGGCTTCATGATCGTAAACTGCCTGGCGGAGTGGCGTGCTAACGAATGCATAGTGGTAGTGAATGTCTATGGAATGGATTACAGGAAAGGAAGCACTGTTCGATCTGGATCCCAACATGAGTTCATATGCTACACGGCAGAACTGCAAAAAATAAAAGAGTAAACTAGATATCATATTCGTACTGTTTGAAAGCATTATATTCATTATATTATATTAATCTTTATTTTAATACAGTGACGTAGCTAAGTTTTTTGGGCCCTTAGGCAAGAAATCATTTTGTGCCCCTTATTTTTATTAAAATAAATTTAAATTAGGTATAACATTAAAAAAATGTTGAATCATTTTAATAACATAAATATGTATTTTATTTACGATTTTCCTTATAATTTTACAAACATCAAAATCATGAAAATTAATATTACAATGTGATACTACTTATTAAATACAATTTGACAAACATAAAAAATTATACTATAGCTAATAAATTTACGAAAAAAAAAGTTAAAATGTTACTTTTAGCGCTTTTCCATTTGCGAAATCAATAAAATCCATTTTACTGGCATATTAGCTCAATAGCTAACATTGCAAAATTGCACAGTCTACTTTGACCAATAGCATTTCGTTTATAATATTTTACTATTTATTCGTAATTTACTAAATGATCTTTCGGCAGAGGCAGCTGGCAGGGTAAAAAATAACACAAATAAAGTAAAAATTTCTGAAAAGTCAAATAAAAAATTGTCTGATAGACATGTCTGTTGATAAATCTTGTTTTTAATAAGTGTGATTAAATTGCACAGATTTTCACACTCACTTAATATATCAGATTTGAAATATTATTTATTTTTTTCGGTTCTAGTATTGCAAAATAATTTTTTACTAACTTCATACTTTCAAAACGATTTTTAATTTGTATTATAATTTTGTCTAAAACAGTAAAAAACACTGATTTAAAAAAACAAAACAAAACTAATCTCTATTATCAAACAAAAAATCTGAAGCTAATTCATCGTACTGTCTTTTAGTTCTATGTTGTTTGTCTTCAAATTTGGGATCTACCCCGAACTCCTTGGCAATTTGTTCAGATTCGTATTTAATTTGTTTGTACGAATTTCGAATGTTTTGTAAGTTTTTACTGACTCGGTCCAATACAGAAGTACATTCATCGAGGTCTATATCATGCTTCTGTAGAGTTTTTGAAGCATAATTAATTTCGCACATCACGTTATTCAAAAATATACAAATGAAAATAAAATCAAATGTCAAGCATAATTAATTGCGCACATCACGTTATTCAAAAATATACAAATGAAAATAAAATCAAATGTCAAGCATAATTAATTTCGCACATCACGTTATTCAAAAATATACAAATGAAAATAAAATCAAATGTCATCATTTGCTTCATTATTCTACGCGCTTCGACTCGATCTGCTTTTTTAGTTGATTTAAGATTCATTTCTGTCAAAGCTTTCATAATATCTCAAAAAAAAAACGAACTTTCAGCTGTTATTGACTGTAATCTACAAGACTAGCGAGTAGGGTTGAGTTTTTAATGTAATTTCAGATTTCCCTGTAAATTTAGAAAGAAGATCCCATCTTTTTATACTATTTTCAAAAAAATTATACAAAATTTGAAGAATGTCGAAAAATGATGAAACGTTATTACAACAATTTACGCTATCATTAATAACTAAATTTAAATTGTGACTTGCACAATGAATGTACTCTGCATTTGATTGGATCCTTTTAATACGTGACTGCACACCATTAGAAACCGTACTCTTGGCATTAGCTCCATCATATCCCTGACCATAACATTTTTCAATGAAAATATTTAGTTTGTGTATATTATCCGTCATCATTTCTACCGAATTCCTGCCCTCTCCCTTGTGGAATCATATCATAGAATCCTAAAAACGTTTCACAAATTTCAAAATCTTTGGATTTTTCATTTTCGTCGCGAATTATGTGAACATGTCGTTCATAACATTTATTTGATCTTTTTTTGTGAGATCTTTAGTAATACAATTAGTGAATTAGAAAATTAGTGAATAGAATAGTGCTGAATTCATTTTGAATGTAACACTTTTCTTTTGTTAATTTTGTACCTAAACAGTCTATTAACTCATTTTGGATAGTGGGACTTAAATAAGTTACTGAACCAGATGGCTTATTAATAATTTGTTTCATTACATCATCATAGTAGGAAAATAAATGACTTGCGATAAAAAATTGCCGTTGTAATCTTCCGAAAATCCTTCCCGATGACCGCAAAATGCTGAAGAATTTTTAGGCAACATGCGTTATCCGAAATAACCGTTCTAGTACCATTTTCCAAAATGAGGATCTGTATCTTATTTGTTCCTCAAGATCTTTATCAGTTGTTGCGTTCTTTGCCACATTTCATGCATAGCACATGCCTCGATATGATGTTGAGAAACTGTGAGTTTTTATCCGAAAAGATAGATTTTTTCCAGTCTCGTAATCCGGAGTAGCACAACCACAAAGGAGGAACTGGACCATACGTTGAAGTAGAATTATGACGTGTCACTAAAACTTCTATTTTTGTTGTTCAGGATCAATTGGAAATGGTCCTTTAGGTCTCCGAGGTGACAAACTCATAATGTTTCTTTTTGTTTCATCGGAAATGTTGATGTCTACGTATTCTCCAAGATCGCTTGAGGGAATAAAGGGTGCAGTGCGTTCAACACTAATTTTCGACTACGGCATATCTATTATTGTTGAATTGTTTTCGTTTGATGAACCTGCTTGATTTAAACGATCCACAGATATATTTACACCAGAAGCATTCTTTTCCGCATTTTCCGATTCAATACAGGTCTTTTCTTTACCTTTTTCTGGCATAATTCATTACTGTGTTTTGTAAAGAAATTATCTAATTTAGGTAATTTAATGAATGCTTGTTCTTTTGCTTTCTTCACTGTTCTTTTTGGGCTTCACTCTTTCCCTTTTTCTTTTCATCCATTTTTAATCAAAAATTTTATTAATTTAATTTTAAACTTTATATTTTAAATACAGATAGCAATAATAAACAAATACATTTCTGTATGTCAATTGCTGTTTTGATAATGACTTGAATTTGAACAAACTTGAATTGAAATTAATGAACTAACAACTTTTGACCACCGTATATGGCTAAATGTTCGTATACGGTGGGGCCAACCCTCCTGTCCAGTTGGGGAATCCCAAACACCATATGATATGACGCATACAATTACAGTAACCGAACGGGTGTGTGATCACTATACAAAGTTGCATTTGTAAAAGAAAAATAAAGACTGCCGCCGCCTGGGTTTGTTATGTTTTGGCGATAAGATATAAGAATTCTTTTCTTATTCTAGATGTATAACATTGTTGAGGAGTTCAGTGAGAAAAATATTTTCATTACATGTTGCGTCTATCTATAGGCCCTAGCGTAGTAGCGGCGGCCCCTACTTGCATCTGTTTGTGGGCCCTGGTGAAGTAGGGCTCCTAGGCTTTGCCTACTTTTGCTATACTGTAGCTTCGCCCCTGCTTTAATAAGAAACAACTAGAAATTAATAGAAGCTTACCGATAGTTTATTTTATTTAATATATTTCTTAAATACATACTTTTTTTTTTCTTGGTACAGTTTTCAATTTGGCGGAAATTTTCTTTTGAATAATCTATGATGTTTGGGAGCTTAACTAGAATTGAAATAAGTAACAAGTAAATTTTAAAAAATTAGGATTGCCAGAATATTATGGTGCAAGCAAGTAATATTACTGATATAGGCAAGTTTTAACCATTGTTTGGTGCATAATGGCAGTTAGCTGCTGCTGCTGTTGCGCCGTAAAACCTGCAATAACAACAACAACAACAAAAGGCTGCATTTTATACTGTATTTCAAAAATCTTATTAACATTGATGAGACATACAGTACGACTACCTATAATTATATTTTAAAAATATTTATTGATATATTTGCACGTTAAACATTTATTTGTGGGTGAGGGATTCCATGGCCATGGCATCTACCTCAAATATAAAAATGGCTCGCATCTGAAAAAGGTTGGAAAAACTGCTTTAGTGGTGTCCAACATATGGCCTGCTGCGTCATGTAACTTTCAATACAACCCATCTTGAGACGATTGCCAAAGCAATATTCAAATTGCTTTGAATATTTTGAACAGAAATTTTGTTTTGGTGGTGGTTACATTTAATCTGAATGTAATCAAGGTACAGGAATAAATGAATTTCTTTTAACCCAGGATGACACCAAAGTATGTAAATGTCTGAATAACGGATGATTAAATCATGTAAACAACCAGGTATGAGAATACAGTATATTGAATTTTCAGTATTATTCTGGAGTCTTAGAATAAAATACTGATCAAAGGAGTGAATTCTGGTCAACATAAAGAAATTGTAAGGCAATAGAGATTAACATGATTGGTAAAATTGACAATTTGATTGAAATAGATACGCAAAGTAAGTTGTAACTCAAAGTTGAAAGATAAGAGTGGGAACAATGAAGTTAATATTCAAAATCTCTGAGTATCGCTAACAGTATCGTAACTAGAAAACGTGGCCCTAGTGAAAGTTTAGTTTGGGTCCTCTGAAAATATTCAGTAATATTATACTCAATAATCACGACCCCCAATAAGCGGGCCCCTATTTGACTTTGGCCCCCGCAGTCACAAATCCTTAAAAATTGCCCTGGAAACAGCAGCGATGCTAATACCATTTCACCTTTGGAAAGGCATTTGGAGGGAATGGTGTGATTTTTTTTTTTTTGGCTGATTCTGCATAAGCTCATACACTTGCTTTCTTGCATCACATGCCACTACTACTACTACTACCTCTATTCACTGCAGTTTCGATTGTGTTGTGTAGCTAGCTAACAATAAATATGCTTCGTTTGAAAAAATTATTGTTCGTAGACAGCAAATTTTATTATAAACAACTAAAAATTTTACATTTTTACTCAATTAAATTTTTTTATATTTGGGGCAGGAGGGCCATAGGCTCTCTTTCGGTCGTGGGTCCCAATGCACCACATTATCTGCATTGTCTGCCTTGGCATAGTTACGCACTAATCTCTGCTATCCATTCAAAGGACAGTAGTGATGGACACTAAAAAAAATACACACCTATACACTGAAACGACGCCGACCGGGCTAGCCAGGTGGGTAAAGTGCCTGCCTGGCAATCCAAAGGTCTCAGGTTCGAATCCCGCCTCGGGCTTGGATCAGAGTAAAATGCAAAAACTTTGGGAGGTGCATTATGGCCACAGAAGCTGATGCGCCAACAACTAACAAAAAAAAAAAAAAAAAAAAACTGAAACGACAGAATTCATGAGATACCTGGTTCCTGGGCAATGCGACGCTGTCGTCCCTTATGGACGAACCCACTATTTGGCAGGTACGCGACATTCACGTAGAAGGTAATTTGATGTCCGTATGGATAAACGTCGTGAGCTAACCGACTTTGAAAGAAAGATGATAGCGGGGGGCCCGACGCATGGGTCAGTCTATCGCGGAGATCATACAGAAATTGCACTGTTCCCGTTCGACGGTATCAAGAGTGTATCAGGTTGTTGTTGTTATTTGATTTTTAGGAGCATTAGCAACTAAGGCCATATTGCTCTGCGTGTATCAGGAATACGCCATTTCTGAAATAACATCTCATCGTGGGCGACGCTCTGGGCAGATAAAGGTGGTAGATGAACGTGGCCGTCGACGTCTATCTCGCATTGTTTCAGCCAACCGGAGAGCACCGGAGAGCCACAGTGGCACAAATCACCGCCGACTTCAACAAGGGAGGTGCCAGAAATGTCTCTACCAAGAACATCAGGCAATCATTAGCTGCAATAGGTTATGGGATCCGCCGACCCATCAGAGTTCCATTGCTAACACCACGACACAGGACTGTATGCCTCAACTGGCTAAAGAACATCGGTACTGGACCTTGAATGATTGGAGACGGGTCTGTCTTCTGGTCCGAAAAGTCCTGTTTCCAGTTATTTCGAGCGGACGGGAGGCTGCGTATCTGGTATCTACGCATTTACGAACAAATCCTTGTCAACAAGGAATTGTTCAGGCAGGTAGATAGTTGGTAATGGTCTGGAGCGTGTTCAACTGGCTACACAGCAAAACCTCTGGTGTATCTAGACACATCTCTGAACGGTCCAGGTTACGTGTCCATCCCTGCAGACCATCTGCATTCCTTCATTGTCATCTTGCATCCACAGGGCAATGGACTCTTCCAACAGAACAATGCGCCTCCCCGCAGAGCCACGGTGACTAGAACTTGGTTCAAGGAGCATTCTGCAGATTTTACCACCATGGAATAGCCTCCCCATTCTCCGGATATTGAATCCTGTGGCGCATCTTTGGGATACTGTGAAAAGGTCCGTTCAAGCTATGGATCCTCCACTCAGGGATGCGACAGAATTATTGACAGCGGTACAGCAAGCATGGATGGAAATACCTGTGGAACGCTTTCATGAACTAGTGGACTGAATGCCTCGCCGTGTGACTGCCCTTAATCGGGCGAAAGGTGGGCCTACCATTAATAGGTAGGTATTCCATGATTTCTGTCCACTCAGTGTAGTCACTTTTTAAATAAATCCAGGTTGCTGGTGGTATCAGATGGAATTCCGCAAGTTTGGGACCGAATAGTAATAAATAAATAATAAATTTTCTGTTTATACGCCGGCACGATAACCAAGTCAGTAGAGTTTACAATAAATCGTCAATAGAAGTATTTATCGTATTTAGTAATCACGGGTTTGAACCCCGGTCACTCAAGGAACGCGTGCTATGCATTCTCGCTCCTGACCACTCGGCTACGTCAGGCCTTAGATGAAGCGAGATACTACCTTGAGTGAACGTAACCATCAAACACTTGTAAATGATTTTTTTTTTTTTTTTTACATAGTAGCATAATGTTTTGTGGAAGGCGCCACCGGTGGTTCCCACATCTGCGCCATGTTACTTTGTGAAGACAGAATTTCTGTAAAATCCAGAAAAGTGTAATGTCTGGTTTATGAGAGAGTAGTGTTGTGTTGTGTTGTTGTGTCTCTGGCTGCTTGGCCGCAAAGCCCCTAGTGGGACCTACGTTGCCTGCCACCACCTCTGAGAGGCGAGCCAGGCTGCTTATTATACACTGGTTAGCTTTTGCCAGGGTCGCCTGAGCTTCCTGACAAAGGCCAAATTAAAAAAAAAAAAAAGTGAAACTTAAACGGAGTTATAGGTAAGATGGAACAGAAAGAGGGGAAAGGAAGGCGGAATGAAAGTTGAGGAGTCCGCCCTTTGTGGGCAAAAATAGGGGTATGTGGGTGGGACAACTTGCTACCCTCAAAGGGTTAGCAAGTTGTCAGGGCAGAGTTGTCTATCAGAAAAGAAGCTAACCCAAGCCTATCTGATTCAGGCCTTGAGGAGCACAACCCAACGTTCTCATTTCAGCAATTGGCTCGCCTCAGTGCGAAGTGTTCTTGCGCATACATGGTTAGTGCCTTGTACATATTTTCACCAAGCAGCAGCGAGGACTCCTGATTACGTGGGTTTCTTTTGAATTGCGGTAAAGAATGTGAGTCTACTGTTGTCATAGGCAGGGCACTCACACATGAGATGCCCCAGGCCTCTTCTTCATGTAACCACAGCGGGTCTCTTTCAATCCCCGTAGCCGTACGTTTCTGATGGAAAGGGACGTGTTCAGTCATAATAAATGTCACGTGCAGACAGGGCAAAAACCAGGGAGGAGTCTCTGGGTCAGTGTGGTTTATAGTTGGGAGGAATCATCTCGTGATGTCTCCTTTCTGCGCGGTTTCTCAGCTCTGTTGCCATATCGCTTTTAGGTGTTGGGTGAATCTCCTCTTCTCTGTTTTGGGGTCATTTGCAAGATCCAGCTGGAGATTTAGTATCAGCTGATGTTTCTTACCTAAGGTAGAATAGGCCTCGCCTCACTACCTCTAGGTAGAGTGGCTGACATCCTGTTAGAGCTTGCAAGGCAGGAGTGCTAACAGTGCGGCACGCACTCCTTCTAATTTATAGCAGCATGAACCTTTGAACTGTATCCAGCTTCCTTTTGTTTCTTGCTAGTGTAGCTTGTCTGTGCCAAGTGCAGGCACTGTAGCAAACTATCGGGACATAGACTGCTTTGTATATGAGGGTCAGAGCTTTGTGCTTCAGGTCCTAGTCATCCCTCCTCACCCTCCTGAGCATGGTGGCGTACTTCCGGATTTTGGCTAGATATTTCAGGTGGGTATGGAAAGTAAGACCCGAGTCAATGTAAATACCTAAGTATTTAACCTCTGTGTGCAGTCGGATGGGAGTGAAGTTTAATTTTATTGTAAGTAGTCTTCTAATTTGTAGTCTGCCTTTGAGGAGAATAGATTTTGTTTTTTCTCCCAAGATGGTAAGGTTGTGCAAGGCTGCCCAGTTCTGAAGCACCCCATTTGCAATTTTTTCCAAGGCCACTCTAGTATCCCCACGCACCAGCAGGACAAGGTCGTCCGCGAAGGCCAAGGGCTCTGCCTCCCCACCGCCACTAGGTCCAAGCCCAGGAACTCATCCAGGACAAGAGACCAAGAACAAAGGAACGAGCCAAGCACATAGGACCATGTGGACAGCCTCATTGGACGAATCTGGTAACTGTCTGATATTTGTTAATAACTCGTACTTTTCTGTTGGATGGGGAAGACTTCACTTCAAACTATTATATAGGTTAGTAGAAACATTTTTTTTGCCGAAGCCTCCGAGGTACGCTCGGCCACCACGGGCTATCGAAAGTCCAGGCAATGTCCACTAATTTTGTAACGTAGTGTGCATAGTGTTAGGGTCAGGTGCCACCTGTGGTTTCTCACATCTCCACCATATGTACACTGTGAAGAAATACAATACTACTGTAAATGCCAGAAAAATGTTGTGTGTTGTATATGACATATTGCGTTAGGTTCTGTTGTGTGACTTGGCATTTGGCGACAGGGCCCCATGGTGGGACCCCACGTTGCCCGCACACACCGCTAGGAGGTAGCCAGGCTGCCCATTATTCTCTGTCTGGCCTCCGCCAGGGTCTCCTGAGCTTCCTGGATGAAGACCAAGTTTAAAAAAAAATGAAGAGAAGGGAAGGGAAGACCTGGGAAACAAGAGGAAGGGAGGTCCGAATGTGGGGGAAAAGCTAAGGTGGGCAGATAGAGAAAGCAATCCACCCGAGTAAGGCGAAATACGGGTTGGGGAAAAGGGATCAAAAGTCACATGGGCAGGCGCCCCTGTGTGAGCACCAAAGGCCAAGCACTCTCTGGGAGTCGGCACTCCAAGGAGTGCCAACCATGATGCCAGCATAGTAGTCTCAATCTTTATCAGTTGGGAAAATGCTATCCAATCAGAGTTTGTGTTTGCACTTGAGGGTCGTTGTTTTGAGCAGCTTTAAGTTCAGCAAGCTTTGCCCGTCTGATAGTAAAGACAGCTTGCGCGTAACTCGTTAGGGCTTTGTATGTTGTTTCATCCTGAAGCAGGTATGTTTCCTGGTTGCGAGGGTTTCCCTGGATTTCAATAAAAAACTTGAGCCTACAATCATCGCAAGCAAGGAACTCATACATGAGGTGCCCCCCAGGATTCCTCTTCGCCACAGTGGCAGAACGGATTTCTTTCAATTCTCATGCTGCCAATTTCTGCTGAAAGGTCCATGTCCTGTGACGAGGAATGTAACTTTCAGACCAGGCGAAAACCAGGGAGTGGACTTTGGAAAAGTTATTTCAATGGATGGGAGGAATCTACTGGTCATTTCTCCTTTTGGCATATTTCCCATGAATGTTGCCAACATCCTTGAAGGTGTTTGAAAATGCGTTTTCTTTCTTGTTTCAGGACATTGGTAAGCTCCACTTGAAGATTTAACAACTGTGTCGGAATTCCCTTCTTTAATCAATGATAAAGGCCCATTTTAATCACCTCAAGATAGAGCGACAAGCATCCAGTAGTAACTTGTAGGGTAGGGGTGCTGACAGCGCAGCATGCCCTGCAGACAGACAACAGTATGAATCTCTGTATTGAATTAAGTTTATGCTTGTTCTTTTCCAGGTGGCCTTTGTACACTAAACTGAGGCTCTATAACAAATAATTGGGAGAAACACTGCTTTATAGATGAGAGACAAAGCTTTATGCTTCAAATCCCAGTCCGCTCTGCTGACTCTCCTTATCATGGCCGCATACTTTCGGATTTTCGTGGACAAGTACTTCAGATGAGAGTGGAAGATAAGGCCGGTTTCGATGTAGATTCCCAGGTATTTGACTTCTGTGTAGCGTAGCGACGGATGGGGATGTTATTTAACTTCATTGTTGAAGCCTGCGTATTTGTAGCTTTCCCTTAAGGAGAATCGGTTTTTTTTCTCACCAGAAATTGAGAGGTTGTGGAGTGCTACCCAGTTTTGGAGCTTTTCCAGAGCTGTGTTTGCTTTTGCTTCCAGTGCCGCTCTTGTGTCGGCTTGAACCACCAGGACAGGGTCATCATCGAAGGCCAAGGGTCTGGCCACACCCTGGTCCAACCCCAGGAACTCGTCCAGAACAATGGACCAGAGGAATGGTCTAAGGACAGAGCCCTGAGGGCAACCGCGGTGAAAGCTTCTGGAGATAGTCTGGTTTTGTTTACAACTTGTAATTTTCTATTGCTGAGATAGGATTTTAGACTATTGTATAGGTTCTTGGACGTGTTTGCCTACCGAAGCTTCCGAAGGACACTGGGCCACCACAGTCGTTCGAAGGCACCAGCAAAGTCCACCATGATGGCTAAAGTATACTTTGAGGTTGTCTGTGTAACGTGGATAATTAAATTGTGTATAGCGTCTTCGGTGCTAGAGCCTGTCTTGAATCCAAACTGACATGGTGAGGGGGGGGGGGGTTGCTGATTGGTATAGTAGATGAAGCAGGGACGTTTCTAGGATATATCGCACCAGGGTGCAAATCGCAATTTTGCGCCCGGGTGCCAACTGAAGTTTGGCGCCCCTCTTTAAAGTTTTCTTCATATGTATATTTAAGTTTCAGGTTTTCAGGCGCCCCTTGAACGTTGGTGCCAATGAAGGGGCAGGACGGCCCGCTCCTGAGATGGAGAGCCGATATAGCAGAACTAGAAGCTTGGCCAAAACGGAGAGCAGAGCAATTGGTCAGTAGGAGGCAGGAAGCTGGGATGGTTTATCTGGATTTTTCAGGATCAGCTTGAAAGTAGCAGTCTTCCAGGGTACAGGGAAAGTTCCTTCAGCAAGGCACCTGTTAAGGGGCTCAAGAATGTGTGTGTGTGGGGTAGCCTTCGGCGAATTTCTTGAATACTTCGACTTCGAGTAAGTCAGCACCTGGCGTTTTGCCATCTTTCATTTTTGCCAGAGCCGTATTCATCTCTACCACGGTGAAGGATGGTTCCGTAGCTTCTGGGTAATAAGTTTGATTACGTACTGTCGATGATTTGCTGTTGCTCCAGTGGCTATTTTTGTAACATAGTGGCATAGTGGCATAGTGTTTTGTGAAAGGCGCCACCTGTGGTTTCCCACATCTGCACCATGGTACTTTGTGAAGAAGTACAGAATCTCTTTAAAAGCCAGAAAAAGTGTAATGTCTGGTTTCTGTCAGAGTAGTGTTATGTTTTGTTGTTGTGTCTCTGGCTGCTTGGCCGCAGAGCCCCTGGTGGGACCCTACGTTGCCCGCCACCACGACTGGGAGGTGATCCAGGCTGCCCATTATACTCTGGCTGGCCTTTGCCAGGGTTGCCTAAGCTTCCTGACAAAGGTCAAGTGAAAAAAATAATAATAATAAGAATAAATAAATAAATAAATAATAATAATAATAAATAAATAAAATGAAATAAATAAATAAAATAAAAAAAATAAAAAATATATATATATAAAAATGTGGGGGGGGAGAAAACAGAGCAGGAGTACGAGTTAGAAGGAACAGAAAGAGGGAAAGGAGGACGGACTGAAGTTAAGGAGCAGTCCGCTCTTTGTGAGGTGAAAATAGGGGTCTGAGAGTGGGAGTTAAAGTAGCAGGGGACAGGTGCCCCTGCATGATCACCAGAGGCCAATGGACTCTGCATCCCGCACTCAGAAGTTCTCCAGAGTGCCACCAATCCCGCACCAGAACGGTGTGGGCTGATCCTACCCTATAAGTGGTTTGCAGCAGTATCCTGCACTCGATGAGTGCCAGCAGTCCCGCACCAGAATAGTACCAGCAGTGTTCCTACCTTTAAAGGATTAGCAAGTTGTCAAGGCAGTGTCCTCTAGCGGAGAAGGAGCTAACCCACGCCAGTCTGATTCAGCCCTTGGGCAGCATGATCCAATGTTGTTCTCATTTCAGCAATCTTGGCTAGCCTCAATGCGAAGATTTCCTGCGCATACACGGTTAGTGCCCTGTACATGTTTTCATCGAGCAGCAGCGAGGACTCTTGGTTACGTGGATTCCTTTGAATTGCGGTAGCAAAGTTGATTCTACTGTTGTCATAGGCAGGGCACTCATACATGAGATGCCCCCAGGCTATTTTTGTAACAATCGTGTTGTCACTACTTTTTGAACAACCCTCGTAAAAAGGCTGTTCATACGGCGACGAAGTTAAGTTGATACGTACGAGGTGCGCCTTCGCTGTTAGCTCAGTGCATAATGTGTCGCCTGTTTCTCACACGATGTATGAAATGCCCAGGATAAATTCCTGTTGCTGGTGAAAGTTGAGAAATATTTTCCATTTAGATGAGAGGAATTTCAGGACTTTTTTTTCTTTTCTTTAACACCGCTGCCGAGTTAATTGGTTTTAGGCGAAGATTGCATGACACATCTCATCTTGAACCCGAGGTGTTTCACTCCTTAAAACTTGCGATCCGTATGAGGGCTTCGAGCCTTAATTGCTTCTGTGCAAACTTTAAATAGTCCAAACCCAATTTCAAAGAAGCGTAAAATATTTTCCCTTATAAGGTTGTTGGTTATAGAGTTTTATCTACGCCTGAGACTGACTAACTATGTCATATATCTCGGTATATATACTGAGTGATCACTGAATTATGACCACCTACCTAATACTTCGTAGGTCCTCCTTTTGCTATCCGACGTGGCATTGATTCAACAAGATGTCGGAAGCGTTCGGGAGGTATGGCCAACCAAGCTGTGTGTAATGCGGTCAGCAATGCAGGTATGGAGGTGATTCGTGTATCCATACGCCTGATATGCCTTTCCATAGTGTCCCACAAGTGCTCTATGGGATTGATATCGGCGGAGTTCAGAGGCCAATCGATATGCTGGAAGTCAGAACTGTGTTCCTCAAACCATTCCTGCACAACAAGTGCCCATTGGCTCGGCGCATTGTCATCTTGGAAGATACCATCGCCATTCCGGAAAAGATGTAACGTAGCGGGGTGTACACAGTAGCAAGCAATTGACGATAGCGGAAACTAAACAAACAAACAAATTATGGTATTAGGGTCGCCCGTAAATGATTACATCTACACATATATTTATTTTGCCTGTAAATTCCGTGTTTTCTCTGGTCGATTTGCCTGCTTTGCTGAACGAAAAAACCCCAGTTTCTGGGGGGAAAAACCTTGCTATCTACGCCTGAGACTGACTAACCCAGCTACGGAATAAAAAAGCCCACTAAAGTTCCTCGCGTCATCGACGTGATTCAAACCCAGCCCCTTTCCACCCGGTGCGGGGAGTACGGTGACAATACCACTGTGCTACCGTGCAGCCGATAGCGGAGACCAGTGATACGTTGTTCCACATGCACCAGGGGTCAAAGTTCCTGCCAGTGAAACATGCCCCACAACATTCAACCGCCTCTACCGGCCCGCACTTTTGATACCATGCATGATGGATCAAGAGCCTTATGTTGTTGACGCCAAATGCGTACACGACCATCCACGGTGTGGAGTAAATAACGTGACTCATCCGACTAACACACCTTCTTCCAGTCTTCTAACGTCCAACTTGCATGCTCTTTGCATCAAGCGAGTCTTTTACGCCGATGAATCTTGGTTAGGAGAGGATGTCGTAGGGGTCGTCTGCTGGTATAGCCCATACGTGCGAGCGTGCGACGCATGGTCGGTCATGCCAGATATTGTTCCGGGTTGGCCCATGTTGTATTGGGTAGCCAACTCTTCAAGAGTGCTCCACCCGTTCGCCTGTATGAGTCGTCGAACCCGGCGCTCACCTCTAACACCAACCTTTCTCTGACCTCTGCAGTTTTGCCGTCGGGTCATTGTTTGACCATTTTGACGCCAGTCCTAGTACACTTTAACTACGGCGGCTCTCGAACACCCCACCAGTTCAGCTGGTGGGGTGTTCGAGAGCCGCCAGGCACAAGCTCGTCGAGCACCAACAATCTGTCCTTTATTAAAGTCCGATAAATCCTTCCTTTTATCCATCACGCTAGTAATTTAACTACCTACTGAACCCTGACACCTTATCTATGCTACTTGGGTCGACTAACTCCGCAGTCTTGTACCTCACGTGGTGAACGGATCGCATTCGGTTTTCATAGGTATAGTCATAATTCAGTGATCACTCAGTGTATATAATATATCTGTAAATTGAGTGTATTCAATTTGCTGTTTTCTGGCACTCATGTGTAGCACAGTTGTTATAATAACCGTCCTCCCTTGGTGGAAAAGACCTGAGTTCGAATCCCGTTAATGACATGAGCAATTTTTGTGGGCCTTTTTCATACCGTGGTTAAGTTAGTCAATCTCAAACAAGGATACCATGGTTTTTCCGTCCAGCAACCAGCAAATCGACCACAGCAAAAGCGACCACAGAACACACGCAATTTACAGACATATTATATACGGCGCAATATGGCGTAAGTTGCTAAAACACTACAATAATAACATCTTAGCTGTTTGCTGGACGAAATAGATGCTATCCTCTCCTGAGATTGACTAACTCAGCCACATTGTGAAAAATTCTTCGCGTCATTGACTGGATTCGAACTCAAGTCTTTTCCACCCGGTGTGGGGGGAGGACGGTGATTATACTAATTGTGCTATCGCCAGGGCTCTTGTAGGTATTTCCGTTGAGTTTATCGACCCTAAAACTTTATACACTTTTTATCATAAGTAAAATATACCTGTATTTTTTGCTTGTGCCTTTTTTCTGGGTGTGTATACAGGAGCGGGTTTATCGTTTTTACCAAGGATGGACGAAGAAATTTCTTTCTTCCATTTGTTGGGGGCGGGGGTGGGGTTTAACAACAGCCAAGAGCAGCTGATGGAATGCCGATTAAGGAAAAATATTCGAGCAAGAATTGGTTTTCCAATTGGAACATTTATTTGTAATTTGCTACTTTTTAGTAAAGAAAAATATGCAAATCATCCCATGAACACACTTCTGCAGACATATCGCATACTGAACGGTATAGCGGAAAATGCTAATCTCCTGGAAAACTAATAACATACACTGAGTGGCCACTTTATTAGGTACGTAACTAATAGCGAGTATTTGTCCCTTTAGCACTTAAAACAGCCTGGCTTCGCTGTGAAATGGATTCAAGAGGTGTTCAAAGCGTGCCACAGGGATGTCAATCCATGTTGACTGAATTTCTTCCGGCAGTTGTAAATTTGCGGATCTCTATCCGAAGTGCTCGTTCCACCTCATTCCACAAGTGCTCAATTGGGTTAAGATCTGTGGTGACTGGGAAGGTCACTACAACAGGCTGAACTAGCTCTCATGTACCAAAAAAACAATTTTGTACAGGTTTGGCTTTGTGATGTGGCGCATTATTCTGTTGGAAGAACCCATTCACAGATGGATACATTGTAACGTGAAGGGATCCGCCTAGTCATAAACAATTTCTAGATTACGTGTGCTTTCAAATGTTGTTCCACTGGTTAAAAGGGACCCAATGTGCACCACGAAAACACCCCCTCATACCATTACATGCCGCCTTCAGCCTACGTTGCTTTTGTCAATACGGACTCATGCTGTTTTTGCTATATTCTTATCAGCAGGAACTGGGATTCGTCATATCAGGCAACGTTTTTCTAATCCGGTATTGTGTAGTTTTTCCGTTCCTGATACCACAGTAACCGTACCATCTTGTTTTTTGTTGACAGAAGTGGATCCCGGTTCGATCGTTGGCTGGTATATGCCATCTGTGACAAGATATGAAAAGTTGTAAGTTGTGAAATTTCTCTTTGGATACCACTACCGTAATGAGTTGTTATTTAACTGATGTAACTGTAACTTTTCTGTAACTTTGCGCAACTCTTTTGCGGTTCCATTGGCTTCTTGCATCAACGAGCTCTTTTCGACCATAGGATTACTGTGCTGAATGTTATTTCTTAATTAAACCAACGTTGGCACAACGGATATACAGTCGTAAGCGAAAACTTCAGCAGGGCTGTAGTTTCCGAAACAGTCATGCCAGGTTCCAAGTAACTTAAATCTTTCGTCTTGCTCATTTTCGCACTGAATTGCACACATACGTATACCCTACGTGTTTTCCCGCTTATATCTCACAGTATGAACACATGATATTCTTATTGGAGGAGCGCTCTATTTCTTGAAAAAGATAGATGTACCTGATAAAGTGACCGCCCACTGTACTGTAATTGCAAATTCAATGTAAAAAACGAATAGATACTTACTCCCGAGGAAAATGTACAAATAATAAAATCTGACTGAGCCAAAAGGAATAAGTCTTGTAGAACTCTCAAAGAGGAATTATTCGTCCCTCGTGTATCTACACGAAATGCACTTTGGGCTGCATCAGGAATATGGACACAATCATAAGAAGTAAACCTATAAAGAGAAAATAAAATAAAATTATCATAAAATTATGGTAATGTTTAGCAATTGTAGATGCTTGTGATAGTCTTGAATATTTTACCTGTTGTGTAATATTTCATGCATAATTAGAGTATTTGAAAAATAGTATCGAATTTCGGCATCGCGTATTTAAAACGCCATTTTTGCCATTCCAATGCAAATCGAATCACATTTCATTATGTTTTATTGTGCTTATATGAAGTTGCTCTATACTCTATAACGATTGCGATGCAAAAGTGTTTTCGATCATCCCTGACGGAAGCGGTGATTGTGTGGCGAAGTTGTTGTTGTAGTAGGGGTTTTAGGAGCATCACTGACTTGACCAGACTTCAAAGATGGTCAGAGAAGGTCAGTGGCAACAATGTTTTAATGGGCTAAATATAAAGTCTTACATGTGGGGAATAGCAACCCACAAATAAATTATACATTTGGATGGGGTTGAATTAAAAACAGCCGAGGAAGAAAGGGATACGGGCAGATATGAAGTTTTCTGACAGTTTAAACAGGCAGCCAAGAAAGCCTTTGGTGTCCTGTCGATTTATCGAACGCTATCCTGTAGAGACAGGGAGGTCATAATCCCACTGTATAAGGCAATTCTAAGACCACATTTGGAACACTGTGTTCTGTGGGGGGTGGAATTTTGTGGTGCTTTCTTTCTCAATTTATTTATTTATTTATAGTATTATATTTATTATCCCCCTATTCACCCTTCCCACTTTAACACCTGACTTGTTTGATTCTCAGAAAATCCTAGACTCAAAGGGGGGTCACAATATTATAAGTATTCCTCCTCTGGACTGGCTGATGTTTAGAATGACAGACAAACTCATATGTGTTGAATATAACAATATTTATTGGCATTTCTTACATAAAAACTTGCAACAACATCTAACTGAGTACAATAATTAGTGGGAACTTGTTATACTGCTAGCGATTAACTGTGTTTATATCTTGTAATCAAAGTCAACCTTTTTTCAAAAAAAACTACCAATTCTAATATATATATATATCA
The DNA here is from genome assembly GCF_048544385.1 of Mastigoproctus giganteus. NCBI lineage: Eukaryota > Metazoa > Arthropoda > Arachnida > Uropygi > Thelyphonidae > Mastigoproctus > Mastigoproctus giganteus. Next base: position 165,076,050 of record NC_143577.1, read on the forward strand.
TTTTGTTTCTTCATGTTGTTCTACATAGGTTCCAGTAGGTCCAGGTATTTATTACCTCTCACAACACAATCCGTCTCTTTACTCCTTAACAGTCCATGTAAGTCAATAAACAACTATCAGCCAATGAACAGACAAATATAATTCATTATGAGTCCCATTCCCAAAATTATTAGGAAATACATATATTCAATCAGAAACCTCTCCTTCGACCTCAGGTCAAACAGTCAACAATAATCAACCAAAATTAATTAGTTACCTTCCCGTTCAATTAATCCACAATTTCTTAATTAGTGTTAGACACTCATTTAATTGTCTATCTGCTTACTCAATTTCTACCCAAATAAGATATACTCACAATAAATCAAAATAGTGAGATATACTCACAATAAATAATTGTGAGATATACTCACAATAAATAAACCAAATAAGATATACTCACAATAAATCAACTTTTACTTCTACACTAGTTAGTAATCTATTACCCAATTGTTAACCATTCTTAGTTATTTATTTGATCATTTCTTTCAAATCTAATATTAAGACAGAACTTCACTTCCAACTACAGATTAACTTACACTTTAATTGCATTACTCTTATTCCCTCTACTAATTTGAATTATCTCTCTTTATGTATTACAATTGTACATACCTATATATTTGTATTACATTGGCATTCTCTCCTTAAATTTATAGCGTTCTACTAGAGTCCTTTCCATTACTAAGTTAGGTTTTTATTCCTTTTTTATTTTATTTTTTTTTTTTTCAGTACTTATTCTAGCACTTACGCAATTGGCTGAGCATTTCTCCCTGCTCGGTCTCTCTTCCTATCTGCTCGAGGCGTGGACTGGAAGGCGAAAGGTTGCTCATCCGGGGAACACAGCAATCTATCCGAGGTTTTCCCTACCGTGGGTACTGCACTGCTGGAGTTAATACAGGATTCTATCTCCTTTCTTGGTCTGCGTTGCGTCTGTGGACTGAGATACCTTCCGGGTCGGCCAGTCGCTCAACTGCTCAGTTGAGTAATTTGCCTCTAGGACTCTCTGTGGGCGTTTCTCCTTTCTTTCTCCATAGACTGCATTAGCTTCTTCAAGGGAACATTCCTTCCGACTCTAGAATTTTCACAAAGTACTAATAACAAATTCTCTCACTACAGCTTCCATCTCTCTCCCAGGACTGCAACTACCACCCAAACTTCACCACGACTCTCTCCCCGAATACCCTCACAAACCTCTCTCTTGGTTCTCTTCAAAATTCCCTCCGCTTTTCCCTCTGGCCAATCGCTGACATCCACATCCCTTCCCTCGTGATTCCCATTCGTCTCCTCTCCTCTTCCGTGGGCGTGTCTTCCATCCTTTATGTGAGAACTTCCGTTTGTCCAGCAATTTCTGGAACTTTCTAGAAAGGTAAACGGAAGTTCCGGTCAGCTAAGAAGTTTCCAGGTCTTCCTTGTGACCTCACACCCCCATCCACTACTACGTCGCCCTACACCTGCTATTAGACGCACCATGAAATTTTTAAGAGTGCACTTCCGTACTTAGTGCCCTTTCTATTGAGTGTTTGCCCCCCTTCCCTATAGGGATTAGTTTCGGTCCATTTCAATTAATGGCTCACTTAAGGAGTCTTTTTTTTTCTTTCCAACAAGAGATACGCCTAAAGATGGGGTGTCTGAAGTAAACTCTCAAATTCCATATTCCCTAACACACGGTATTTGAACTGAGGGCTGACTGTTTAAACTACAATTAACTTCCTAATATAAAGAAACTTTATTAAATGTTTGTAAGGATAGGTCCTTACAGTTCAAGTATGGAGACCCTATCTGAAAAAGACATCGCGCTTCTTGAAAGGGTCCAAAGTCGGGCAACTCGCATGGCTAGATCGGCAGAAGGACGACCGTGTGAGGAAAGACTCCGATTATATGGTAACTAGACACGTCAGCAGTGACCTGGTCGAAGTTAATAATTCTCTCAGCGGGACTAGTAAAATGAATGAAGGTGGAATTCTGACTGTTTAAAAGAATTCCAGAACTGGGTGTCATAATTCTAATGATAGGGTTGAAGTTTTCTCTTAGCCTGGGAGTCGATTGCGGGAACAAGTTGCCCTCGCAAGTAGTTGAGGCTGACTGTTTGAATAAGTTTAAAGGTCAATTGGATAGCTATTTATGTGAGGAGGGAATCATATAATTTGTATTTTCTTATCTACTTAATTTTCTTTTTTTTTTTTTTTTTATTGAGGTCTTTTCCACTGGTGTGGGGAGGACGGCGATTCTATCAATTGTGCTACCACGAAGGAGAGAGCAAAGCATGAATTTAGGAACGGCATTTGGGTGATTGGCCCGGTCAATAGTGAGACACTTTGGATCATTCTAGAGCTCACAAGAAACATACTGTCATAAAGAGTGGTCACGTAAAAATACGCAAGTGTTTTAAAGAAAACATATTAATCTAAATACAAGGAAACATAATAACTAAGATTTTTTGCAGTGTTTCGATTTACTTGGCTGCAAATATAATTGAAAATGTCGTTTTCTTATCCAGTAAACGCTCTGCTTTGGGTACTGAAATTATGAATAGTAGAAGAATTCTAATCGGGAGAGGCATTCGCTATTTCTATTTGGATTGCACCTTTTAGTTATGCGACATCTTTTCAGTCATGTCTTTGGACGCAACTTTTTAAATAATCCTAAAACCTGTAATCAGCAGGGTTCAATTTTGGACTGTGAGATGGCATTTTGTTTCAAAAGCGTTACCGATGTTTTTCCCACCCAAATGTTCTCTTAATCGTGTAGTAACTCTGCGGCGAACTAGTGAGAGTTGCCTTATCGTATTGAGAACTCGCTTAGTCCACCCCCCCCCCCGCTTTGTCGCTAGTCCGAATTTCCAAAGCATTCTCATATATCCGTGCATTCACTGATGAAATAACGAAGTGTCCATGTACGATATATTCAAAAAGAAACAAAAAAAAAAAACACAAAATTATGAAATTGGATGTGAAACCACAGCGTACCGTTATATCTCATTGCCGATAATTACGCGTGGGTTTTCATGGACCACGCGAACAGTAATGCATGTGAACAGTGAAGGCTAACAGTATCATGGGCCTCGTCGGACCTTGAAATGCAAAGTAGCCATTGTTGGTCATATTCAAGTTAGGCGATACATAATTTGCGAAATTCAGACGGACCCCAATGGAGGCCATAGTGTCCTATCGCATCGCAGGAGAAGTAGATGGAAGTTGAATACACTGCTCGATAAAATTAACAAAACAAAATGATTTTCATGAATATTTTATTGTGACCAATGTCGTCGAAGCCGAATATTTGATATGATAGGCATCCTGACATATAAATTCCGAGTATCTAATAGAAATCGATCTACCACCTTACAGAGCCGACATTATGCGAATTATTCATGCCTATAAAAACACCGGCTGCTATAACCTCATTCTCGTTTTTTTTTTTTTTTTTTTTTGGCTTGCTCAGCGCGATAGCCACGTCTCCAGTACTCAGGAGGATAAGTCATCATCGTTTAGATCAGTGATGTCCAACCTACAGCAAGCGAATAATTTTTGTGCGTCCATGAAAAAATGGCTACTTTGTTCGGATAAACGTATGTTTGAGAGCAAATATTTTCACGCATGAAATCAAACAAAAATTTAAAAAGAAACAGAATAACAGATGAGCATCTTCATTCCGTACTGAGAATCGCAAATTTTCTACCAAAAGTTTGAACAATTATCTAAAAATATACAGCCTCAATCATCTCATTAAATGTTAAGTTTTGTTCGGTAAATGTTATTGTGTATTTGTACTTAAAAAAATTTTGAATATTTTCAATTTCAGATGCATTGTATTTATTTATTCACCGTAATATTGAAAATCAGTGATCCTTTTCAGGTTGTAAATTTCCTAAAGTGAGCATTTACAAGCTAAAGTAAGGTATTTAAAAAAAAAAAAAGTAAACCATTTTTTTAAAAAACAATAAGTCATATTTTTATAATAAAATCTGAAAAATGAATCACTGACAGATTTGGGCACATAAAAGTGTTGGGAATTTACATTTTTTATATATAATCTGAAAATAAAAAACGATAACATGCAAACAGAAACTTCCTTTTATATATAACAAGTTATGGAAAATGAACACACTGATTTTTCTTAAATCGCTCAGTGCGGCCCGCGGAACAAATCTAATTTTGAATATAGCCTCTGAACGGGAAAAGGTTTGACACCATTGTTTAGATGATTCTTTGAGATGGCGAGCCGTTGGAAGACTTGAAGCCGGACAGTCCCAGGCGAAAGTGGCAAGTTGACTTAATGTATTACGCAGTGTCGTCTCGGCACTATGGAAGGAGTTTCAGGAGACAGAAACCATTATAAGAAGACCTGGCCAAAGTCTTTTGACGGCTACGTCAACCAGAACAGACGACTATCTGGCTCTAACAGCAAGGCGGAACCCTTTGATGTCCCGTCGTCAACCGTCTCTTGGGGCACCTGCAGCCACAGGTGAAAATATTGTCAACCGAACTGTGTTAAGAAGGCTCAATTCATTTGGACTCTATGCAAGGAAGCCAATGGTTTGTATCCCATTAACCGGATCGCCAATATGGCCTTACCGTTCGGACGTGTTGTACGCCGCTCCGCAAAATTGTGTTCGGAATATGTGTTTTAAATTAAGCCAGTTATCCAAATTGTGTACCCAAAGGGTAATATTCATCAGTGGATCACAGCGGTGAGATTTGTTTCTCTTTTTATTGGGTATTTTAGTACATTTCAACTCGTTTTCGATTCAACGCTGGTAACAATGTGTCAGCTCACCATGGCGGCATTGTTCTAGCGCTGGAGAGGGTGGCAAACTACATATTTCTCTGTCACCGCGGTTGAAGTGTACTCTTGACTGGGGAGGGTGACCCTGTGTGTTTCTAAACAAGGCACTGATCGTGTCCCAACAGTTCTGTGACTTTTGATTTTGCTATTCTGGTAATAATTATGCACAGAAGAATTAAAATGTCCACATTTCCCTCTTGACCGAACAACGCTATTCATTGCCCGAGGACACTAAGTTGTGGGTAATCTCCCCACCCTCAACGCTTTCCTGGAAGTGCTCGCTCAGTCAAAAGTTCAGGCACTCTCCGAGTTAATCCCTGCCCGTAGCTTGACCTGTGGCAAAATAGGAAACGACTCAACTTCCGTCTGAAAAATAGAAAGTAAAATCCTCCAGGCAGCAAAGCTATAAGGCGGCTCCACTTATTCTGGCTGCCACATTAAAGAAATTAAAAGAAATTAAGACTACCGTTACATTTAGACCAAAGAAAATGGATTCCATAAATCGTTCCAACCTCGTTAATCCGAAGATAACGGAAACGGATGACAAAGCAGGAAAATCAAGAGCATCGCAGCCACAGATGGCAAACAACGAAAACTTTGAAATTATAGAAAGTGAGGACATTGACTTCGCACAATCTGGCTCAACTACAGCCAAAGGAAAACACAAAAAATATGTGACACCAAATATGGATAGAGTGACTCGCTCTAAAAGCGAGAATAAGGATCCTGCTGAACAACCTGTGATAGAGGCAGACAACATAGGGGAGAAACCCCTGGACAAATCGCAGAGCACCTCGTTAGATCCGACACTACCGCCGGGCACAGCCCTGGAACAGTCCCTTGCCCTCCGAACGGCACTAGAGAGCTTGTTCAAGGAACAAACAAACAGGGTTTCAGCGGCCCTTAGGGCAGAGATAGTCTCCATCTGGATGAAGATGGAGACGATATTAGTCCAGACGCAACTTGAAAAGGAGATTGCTCAAGCCAATCTAGAGGTCCTCCAAATCAGTGGAACGAACCAAATGCCACAGCGCGTTCCCACATACTCACAGGCGCTGAGGAACAACATAAATATCACAAGTGTGAATACGGACATAGGATGCCCCAAAACGGGGCAAAAGAAAACCCTGCTAACCAGACCCCACCTGGTAGTTTTGAAACCAGCAGCACCGGAAACACATAAGTCCAGTGAAGCAGTTAAACAAACCGTCATGGACAATCTGAAGGGATTCTAGTTTAGTATTTCTTATTATGAGGATGTAGCGCTTTATTTATTTTATTTTTTTTTTTTTTCATAATTTTTCAAATTATACTTTTTTTTTGTTTATTTTTTGCTCATATTTTCATTCATTAACACTATATTACTTGTACATAAAACAAGTAATATTGTGTTAATGATATTTTATTTATTAATATGTCACGTTTCTTTCATTAATGTTTATTCCATTAATAGATCCGTCACTGTCTGCGCAGTTTTAGTTTTCGAAAAATATCTTTCAGTAAAAATGAAATTGTCATCCCAGACTTCGGAACTAGCAAAAATAAGTCCTGGTGGAGGGGCATATAAGGCTCAATACCATGAATTTGTCGTGATTGGATATAAAGGAAAGTACAGCGAATACTAAAAAAAATTAAAGTTACGAAATCACTACGATTCTTTCATTTCAGATGTACGATCTGTACTAACTCACTTAGTTTCACATTCTTGAACCACACTCGGGTCATCGGTAGCGAGGTACACCCTCCTCTTCATAGGACCATAACTTAATTCCATACGAAGGAAGATATCTTCTACCTTATCCATGTATGCTTTCAGTTCGTGGAGACTGGCTTCGTTGTGTATCTTGTCCGTTCGTCTTACGTGAATCCTTGTAAATACGGGAAAAAAATGAACGACAGTTAAAAAATCATTCAAAAGAGTTCTATGTACAAGTAATATAATTACACGTTTTATGTACAAGTCTGCTCTAGTCACTAATGTTTATTGATGAAACCAGTGAACTTCGCCGTCTGTACAGGAACTTGAATAAATTCCCCTCCAAGTTAATAACGTTAAACTGCACTTGATGTGACAAACATTCTTCTAAAACACGTAGTAGTAGGGTTCTTTTTAGGATCATCAGCGACTAAGGCCATATTTCTCCGTGTATATTGTCTGTTTTGAGATAAATTTTCTGTTTGCTAATCGAAAAACCCGGGTTTCTGGGAGAAAAAAACATGCTGTCTTTGCCTGAGACCGACTAACAACTCTGCCATGTTGTGAAAAATGCCCATAAAAATCCCTCATGTCATCGACTGGACTTGAACTGAGATCTTTTCCAGCCGGTATAGGGAGGACGGCGATCCTACCTACTGTGCTACCCACAAGGGCTCTAAAACAAGTGGGGAAATTAAGGTGTTGTGCCAGTTACTTTTCTAACGTGTATTATGTTTATTCTAATATGCAGCGAATTCCTTTCGTAGTGTGAAGCTGCATGTGTTCGATTTATACCATGTGTTAAAAAAAGTTGAAAACATGGATTTTTAATTAAAGGTGTATCTTATTGGCTGTGAAGAAGAAGAATGACTTCTTAAATTTAGATGCGGACAATTTCAGAGCTTATATACGACATAAATTAGCATTAGTATTAGTTGAGGCATATGATGCAAGACAGGAAGCTTATACAGCATCAGCCAAAAAAAACCCTTCCCACTTCACCCATCCGGTCATCCAAATGTTTGTCTAGTTCAGCCTTAAATTTATTTAAGCTATCAGCTTTCACAGCAGATGGAAGTAAATAAAAAAAAAAAAATTCTGTTTATACTCCGGGGCGACAAAACGGTAAGAGCAGTTCACAAGATGGACAGAATACAAGAAACAGCACCGTATTTAGCAGTCACGGACTTCTACCCCGGTCACTCAAGGCACGTGTGCTTATGCAATCGCGAGTTGACCACTCGGCGACGGCGGTTGTCTTCTGTTCCAGAAATCCACTACCCGCTGGCTAAAGGCAAACCTCCGCACATCTATTCTACAACTGTCTTTCATCAGTTTGAATCTATGCCCCCTCACGTTCTTAATCTGAGCAAGCAGAAGTATCCAGCCAGCATTGAGCCCACTCAAACCATTCTAGGCCTTATACACCTCGATCAGATCACCTCGCAGGTGCCTAGTCTCCAGATGCTGCAACTTTCAGAACTTAAGCCTTTCTTCGTAAGCGCACCCCTTTGTTCCTCTCACCAATCTTGCCCTTCTCTGTACTCGTTCTAGCAACCCTACATATTTTCCTAAAATGAGGCCTCCATACTTGTGCGCAGTACTCAAGGTGTGGCCTGACCATTGCCTTATACAAAGGGATAATCACCTCCTTGTCTCTGCTAGCAAACTTCCTATATATAATTGACAAAACTCCATGACCTACTCTGGCAGCCCGTCTGCACTGCTCAGAGAACTTCATACATATCTGACTGCACAATTACCTCCAGGTCTGTTTCATTCTCCACCTCCCTGAGCGTAGTACCATACAGTTGGTACTCTTGGGTTACTGCTATCCATATGGAGTACTTGGCATTTGTCAATGTTAAACTTCAGTTGCCACTTCTCAGCCCATCTGCCTAACTTTTCTAGATCCTGTTGCAGTAGCATACTGTCTTTACTGTCATTAACAACTCTGCCAACCACCTTTGTATCATTTACAAACTTGGACATTAAGCCTGATATACCTTCATCGATATCATTGATAAATACACAAAACAACAATGGGCCCAGCACCGAACCCTGGGGGACTCCGCTAATAACATTAGTCCACGTAGAGCGGTGTCCATTTATTACCACCCTCTGCTATCTCCCACTCAACCATCCCTTTATCCATTGGCAGTAATTTGCCCTTAATGCCATATCGCTCCAATTTGTACAGTTGAGTTACAAATTGGAGCGGTATGGCATTATATGGCAATCGTAAAATCTGCTGCACAGATTTTAAGATTTGTACAATCTGTACAGCAGTCTTCCATGAAATGAACTGATATTGAATGAAATGATTTAAAATAATGAGAAAGAGAAGCAAATGACAACGAAGTACTATTCTTTGACTTGAACAAAAATACGTTGCTTTTTGCTCATATATTTTATAAATCATTTATTATTACTATTTGCTAACATGCCTGAATAACGCACTGCGTACATTTAACTTGTTAAATGTACGCATTAATTAACTTGTTTATACCCAAGTGCAATACTTCATTGCTGCAACTTGGTGCAGTCGGACGACTATTACATTTGCATGTATTCGATTTTATATCCGTCCAAGAAGAGTTGCGTCACTATATGCCTGTTTTGTGCCCTTGTTTGTAGTACAGTGATCATAGCTACTGGTAAGGGGCCAGTTAAGCAACAATAGCGCGCCGATCGGTCCTGATCAACAGTTTCAGCCGACATTCACCTCTGGGATCAATGCCGCATGGGGCTCCACAATTGGCACATCGGATCGTAAAAACTGTCTCATTCGTCCAGTCTTGATACACTTTCACCACTGCAGAGCGTGAGCATTTCACAAAGTCCGTTGTTCGGAAATGCTGGCACCTCTGGTCCAATAGCAGATGATCATGCCTTTTTCCAGGTCTTATAGGTCGCGAGCTTTGCCCATGACAGAGGCTGTTACTGTGTTCACGAATGCCGAACATCAAGCCTTATATGCTTGAAGTATGTGAATTTCACACATGCGCTGTATGATTCACTAGGCGTGTGTGATGTCTGCATTGGGGGATGGTCATAATAAAGTGACTGGACACTGTATAAACGGATATTTATTCTCTCTCTCTCTCTCAAGGAATGCGTTTATCATTCAATCAGTTGTTTCTTTTACCTTTATAATTGCGCTCAGATTAGTAAGGTAACGTTCCCCGAGAACATTTTGTTTCATATTATTGTTACGTGTAATTGTACTCTCACATGTTGATGCTGGTTAAAGTTACCGATTTGAAGCATATACGAGGGGATATCAAAAAGTTCGTACCCTGACCTAGATAAAATATCAGTAGGAATACGCCGTTTTCAACCCTACATAAAACATCAGAAGGAAAACACCATTTTCAGTATAAGTTATCTACATATTCAATAACTAACATGCGAAATTTCATTCCCCTAAGTGATCGTACACCAGAGATGGAGCCCGGAATCTGAGGAAGGACGCTATAGTTGACAAAGTGGAGCATCGAGCAGTGATCAAGTTCCTGCATTTGCAGGGCAAGAAAGCTCAGGAAATTAACGAAGAAACGAAAACTGTGTATGGGCAGAATTGTCCATCCTATGACACTGTAAAAAAGTGGAAACTGGAGTTCCAGTGCGGTTCGTACAAGTGTCTTTGACGAGGCAAGAGAAGGAAGGCCATCAACGTCCACAGACAGTGAGACAGTTGCAAAGGTTGAGCAGCTGGTGCTCACTGAGAGATGTGGGACAATTTATTTCATCACAGACGCAGTGAGAATTAGTTATGGTTCTGCCCACAGCATTTTATATGACAAAATAAAAAGCAACCCAAATTATTATTTTTAGGCTACCCGAATAATTAAATTCCTCTGCCGTGCTGTGTCTTATGTCTGTTAATTGCATGTGTTTTGCTGGATGAAAAACACCAGTTTCTGAAGAGAAAACCTTGCTATCTATGCCTGAGACCGACTAACTCAGCCACGGAGTGAAAAAAGCCCATAAAAGGTCCTCGCGCCATCGACGGGATTCGAACCCAGACCTTTTCCACCCGGTGTGGGGGGGTTACGGTGACATAATGTCACCGTCCTTCCCACACCGGGTGGGGATATCACCGTGCTACCCGCGCAGACCCATTTTACATAACCATCTGCACATGTCTAAGGTCTCCACATAGTGGGTTCCAAGCTTGCTGACGCCTTTGCACAAGCAATGTCGAATACAATGCTCTCGCCAACTGTTGGTAATGCGGATGTTGAGAATTTTTTTTGATTGGTTGGTGACAAATGACGAATGCCCGGTGTACCAGTATGACCCGAAGACTAAAGACATGTCAAAGCATTGCGTGAACGCCAATTTGATTTGTCTCATGAAGTCATCAATGAAGTTGAATTGTGGTTTCAGGCAAAAAGTGCGGACTTCTATGATCAAGGCATTAAACAACTGATCCATAGATGGAAGAAATGTGTTACTATACATGGAGAGTACATAGAAAAGGATTCAAGTTCCTGTGAAGTTACTCCTTTCTAGGGCTATTATTTCTAGGTTAGGGTACAAACTTTTTGATACCCCCTCGTAAGCTCCCCAAACAAAATTTCTGGGTGCTATTGTTCACTCAGATTATCTCTGCTACTACTTTACCTTCAATACACCGATGATTCAAAACATCATGACCACCTACCTAATATGATGTTGGTCCTTCACGTGCAAACAAAACAGCTCGTACCCGGCGAGGCATGGATGCTACAAAATTTCTAAATGTGTCTTGTGGTAACTGTTGTACCACAAGACACAGTTTTTTGTGGAAGCCGAGTACGGTCCCGTGAGTTGTGGTCGTGGTTTTCTCTTCTTGCTGGTTGCTTGTCCGGCTCTTAAGTCCTGCATCAGGCCTGGGGAGGTTGCAGCATTGCTCGCAGCCGGGTGAACAGCTCAGAGCCTTCTCGTGCTCCTCTTCATATAATATGAGGTTCTCCCTGTACTTCGGGTTGAAGCGTATATTGGTGATGAAGCAGCATCTTATGTCATCAAAGTGGGGGACATTCGTGCATTAGGTGGGACCACGCTTGGTTTTCTCCGTATTGGCATAGTGGAGATTCCTTGATACCAAAACTTGGCATTAAAGGATCCATGCCCCGTAAAAAGAAAGGTGGTGTACAGCTCCGATGAGAACTAGATTGGCTGTTAGTGGTACACTTGAGAAATGTCCGGGATGAATTTCCTGGTTATGTGTCCCTTAGGAGAGTTCGCCCATCTGGACTGCAGGGCTGCTGAAGGTGTGTAGTTAGAGGTTTTTTCTCCAGGTTGCTGTTATTGGTCTGTCTGTGGTGAAGCTAATGCATGTCACGCTTTTACCCTTTGATAATTGGTATAGCATAACACAGCCGACAATTTTCAGGTCCTAGGGTAGCAATCCCACAAGGGCCTGCAATGCGTGGGAGGTGACCGTGAAGCATGCTCTGGAGATGGCGAGTAGAACACTGCGCTGTATTGTTTCCGATGGCTGGGATGCAGAACGCCTTATAGAAGAGGGACAATGTCTTTGACCCCACATCTTGCTTATGTACAAAAAAGATTAAGAACTACTCAGCCCTTGCAATAAGGGCTGAGTAGTTCTTAATCTTTTTTGTACATAAGCAAGATGTGGGGTCAAAGACAGAATTTTGTCGAGGATGATCCCTAGGTATTTTAGCTCCGTGGTTAATTTTATTGTGGTTCCTTCTATTTTGATCTGAGGTGGCCGTCTGATCTCAAGGGAACTTTTAAAAGTATTGACGATGATTTAGTTGGTGATATCCTTAAGTGGTTATTCTTTGCCCACTCTTGCAGGGTGCCAATGACCCGGTTGGCAGTGGTCTCAAGTTGTGCACGGCTGTGCCCCCTCAATCGTCAGGACCAGGTCATCAGCAAAGGCTTCTGCGTCTGCTCCATTTAGATCTTGGCTGAGAAAGTCATCGAACACCAGGTTCCAGAAGAGAGGCCCTAGATTGATCCCTGGAAGACTGGTCGGGTGAGTCGGCTGCAGGTTGTATATACCCAGATCCTCCGGTCCGAGAGATAGGTTTGGATACAATGGTACTAGCTGCTGGGAATTTTTGCCTCCCGGAGTCCTACGAGGACACTTGGCCACCAGAGTGAGTCAAATGCACCGGCGAAGTCGATGGAATTAATCAGGAAGTGTTTGCTATTGCTGTTAGTGGCTGCATTTATTATACACTCCAGGGCGTCCACAGTAGAGCATCCTCGTCGGAAACCAAATTGTTTGGCAGATGGGAGGTAGTACGGCTATGGGTCCGAGAGATAGGTTTGGATACAATGGTACTAGCTGCTGGGAATTTTTGCCTCCCGGAGTCCTACGAGGACACTTGGCCACCAGAGTGAGTCAAATGCACCGGCGAAGTCGATGGAATTAATCAGGAAGTGTTTGCTATTGCTGTTAGTGGCTGCATTTATTATACACTCCAGGGCGTCCACAGTAGAGCATCCTCGTCGGAAACCAAATTGTTTGGCAGATGGGAGGTAGTACGGCTATGGGTCTGTATGGCTCATGGAGTTCCTGTGGTTTTGTCGGATTCTTCAGTATAAGCCTGATCCATGCAGATCTCCAATAACAGGGGAAATATCCTGGTTCAGGATGGTGGCAGAGATAGATTCCACAGCTTTCTTGATAATTTCTGGCTCCAGGTAGCCTTCACCAGGTGTTCTCTTATTTCTTATTTTTGCGGATGCCAGATGGAGATCCACAAGCGTGAACGGATCTTCCTGATGCGCTGGGCTGTAAGGGGCATTTTCCTCACAGAGGTGAAGTTGCTCAGGTGTGTGGTGTGTGGTTGGAGGGAAGTTTCTGGAAGGTGGTATTAAGGATGTTATCTATTGTTAGTTGCCAGGATGTAGTGTATCTGCCATCAGGTGTTTTTGTATAGGATGCTACTTCTCCTTTTGGGTAATTTGTTGGTTACAACTTTTTTTCAACCCCCCCGGGGTACTCATTTACTGTATTTGAGAGTAGTGCCTCTCACAAACGTTTCTTCCGGGATCTTATCTGGTCTGTGTATTCGTTTCTGACCTCACAGGATTGTTGTTTAAGGATTTCTACCTCTGCCGCTGGCCAGGATCTTCTCGCTTGCTCTTAGACTGCGTATTTACTTCGATCTGTACTCTCTGTAGCTCCGGGCAGCACAATGAGACCACGCCTGGTGATTATTTCATCCTTTTGATGGCTGTGTTAGCAGCCTCTGTGATTAGCATTAGCATTAGTAGAGGCATATGATGCAAGAAAGCAAGCTTATTTAGCATCAAACAAAAAAAAAAAAAAAAAAAAACACTTCCACTTCACCCGTCCGTTCGTTCGAAATACCTGTCCAGGTGAGCCTTAAATTTATTTAGATTATCAACTTCCACAACAAGGGATGGAAGTCTGTTCCACCAACCAAAAAAAAAAGGCAAATTTCCGCACGCTATCCTACATCTGTCTTTCATCAATTTGAATTTATGCCCTCTCAGGTGATTATTCTGAGCAAGAGGAAGTATCCCATCAGCATTGAGCATACTCAAACCATTCAAGGCTTTATACACCTCTATCAGATCACCTCGCTGGTGCCTAGTCTCCAGACACTGTAATTTGCAAAACTTAAGCCTTGCTTTGTAAGAGCAACCCTTTGTTCCATTCACTAATCTTGTTGCCCTTCTCTGTACTCGTTCAAACAGCTCTACATCCTTCTTGAAATGAAGACTCCAGACCTGTATACAGTACTGAAGGTGTCGCCTGACCATTGCCTTATGCAAGGGAATGATTACCTCCTTATCCCTTCTAGAAAAATTCCTGTATATCATTGACAAGACACCGTGAGCTACTCTTGCAGCCCATCTGCACTGCTCAGAGAACTTCATATCTGCCTGCAGAATTACCCCCAGGTCCTTTTCATCCTCTACTACTGTCAGTGTAGTACCATAGAGTTGATACGTTGTTCTAGGGTTGCTGTTTCCCATATGTAGTACTTTACATTTGTCAATGTTAAACTTCATTTGCCACCTCTCAGCCCATCTGCCCAAACTTTCCAGATCCTCTTGCAGCAGCATAGCGTCAGTAGTGTCCTTAACAACCCTGCCACCCTTTGTATCGTCTGCAAACTTGGACATTAAGCTTGATATACCATCATCAATATTATTTATAAATATAGAAAACAATAATGAACCCAATACTGAACCCTGAGGGACCCTCTAATAACATTAGTCCACGATGAGCAGTGTCCATTGATTACCACTCTCTGTTTTCTCCCCTTCAACCACCCCTTTATCCATAGCAGCAGTTTGCCTCCAATGCCACACTGCTCCAATATGTTCAGCAGTCTTCCATTTGCAACAGTATCAAAAGCCTTTCTAAGATCCAAATATATGATATCAAAGTTATTCCCTGCGTCCAGTTCTTTTGTCGCTGCATCATAGTATCCAATCAAATTGGTCAGGCAAGACTTTCCCTTAACAAAACCATGCTGTGTTCGAGCTATAACTGAAGTCTTGTCTAGATGATCCTGCTGTGCTTCTTTAACCAGTGCGTCCATTAATTTTCCTGGAACAGAAGTTAAACTCATAGGTCTATAATTACTTGTGTCAGCCTTTGATCCTCCCTTGTGAATTGGGGTCACATTTGCACTTATACAGTCTACGGGTACCTCCCCTGAGTCCAAGGAAGCTCTCATAATTATGGCTAAGGGTTTGCTTACTTCCTTTGCTGTTTCCTTTAATGTAACTGGATAGATCCCATCCACCCCAGGTGCCTTTCTTGTATTTATTTTCAATAATTTCTCCTCCACTTTACTCTCAGTTATTACAAGATTCTCTAGCTTACTGCCAGAGTTGAATACACCTCTGGCATTCCCCTCGCTGAATAACTCCTCATGTGTGAATTTCGATGCAAAATATTCATTTAGTTTGTTAGCTACCTTGAACAGGATCATCAACAGTTGAACCATTGATATCAAGTGGACCAATCTACTTCATCCCCTTCCTTCTAGAGTTTATATAAGAGAACTCTTTGCTGTTTTTCTTTGCATCCTTTGCCAAAGATTTCTCATAATCTGCCTTCGCCTGCCTAACCTCCTTTGTAACTTGGTTACAGATCAACTTATATCTATCATGGCTTCTGTGTCACATGTTAATTTTTATGTATTCCATGCATTTTTCTTCTCTGCCATATCTCATTAGCGCATCTGACATCCAAGTAGGCCTAAACCTTGAACAATATTTCTTAGTTTGTATGTAAAGCCTAGTAGCTTCCAAGATAAGTTCTTTGAATGCTTCCCATTTTGAATTTGCTGTTGGTAACATCATCAGTTGGTCCCACTGTATATAATTTAAATACTGTCTCAGACCATCGTAGTCGCCTTTACGAAAGCAAAACCCTTCACTTTACCCCTGATGGTAGTTACCTCTTTGTGTAAATCCCACTTCAGCACACTGTGATCACTGCCACCTAGTGGTTCTTTTATCTGCAGATTCTTAATGCATGAAGAATCACTACTGATAATCAGATCAAGAGTATTACTCCCTCTATTTGCCTCCCGAACATGCTGATGTAGAAAACAATCATCCAATAAATCCACAAAAGCCTTGCTAGTGTGTTAGTGACCCCCATTATAAGACTCTGATTTACTGGCCCACTCTATTTCCCTGTACAGTTTCTTATTATACTCATCAGAGTCATAAGGCCTACAGCACACTCCTACTCTCAATTTTGATCTCCCAATGCTTATGTCACACCAAACTGACTCGACACTACACTGTCCAGCGATGTCGACTGACTTCACTTCCTTGGATTTTATGTGTTTCTTAACTAATAGTATAACCCCTCCTCCCTTCCTATCCTGTCTATCCTTTCTGTACACATTGTACTCCCCAAATTCCAGTTCTGCATTCCTTATATCTGTGTGATACCACGTCTCTGATATCCCAACGATATCCACCTTTGATGCTTTGAGCAATACCTCAAATTCATCAAATTCATTTACCAAACTCCTCGCATTGGTGTACCCTCAAGTATACATGCACCTTTTCCTGTTCTTAGCTACCCTAACACAACCCACGTGTTTACTTGTACCACAATGATTCCCAGCAGTCTCTGAAATATCCTGCATCTTGTTTTCCAGGCTTCTGCTCATTGCAATAGAAGCAGTGCAAGAATCACTTTCACCTCTGCCAGTGGCTGCTGTTAATATATTAGCCCTTGTATACCCCAAACTAGCAGTTTTGCGACACGCCTAACACTGCATCGATAGCATCAGCAAATATTCTTGCACCCTTTCTATTTAATATATTCTAGTATATCCCATCCGTGTAGAAGCAGTGTCTCCTTAACAAGTACACACCAGGCTGAAACAAATTCTAACCCTTGAGCCTTGCACAATCTTTCCAGGGCCGAATTTATCGACAAGGCTCTCATCATATACTCCCTCCTATCGTGTCTGCGCAGAATTGCAGACACTTTTAAATTCAACCGTAATTCCGGCTTTTTTTCAACAGTGACCTGTACTTGTTAAGTAATTCTGCCGGTCTCCTACTCTTAATATCATTAGTGCCAACGTGTAAAACTATATCACCTTTTGTGCCCTTAAAAGATGATATCCGCTGTACAACGTCATCAACCTTTGCCCCTGGCAGACATACCTTGGTATGTCTGCCAGGGGCAAAGGTTCCACCTATCATTTTTACAAAGCATGTTCCCCGTTTCCCTGACAATAGAGTCACCAACAACTACTAGTTCCTGTGGCACCAGCGCATTCTGCCTTGGGGGTTGCCGCTGTGTTGCGTGATGACCAAGTGTAAACTCTGGCGTTGATGTGGGCGGCTGAGAGCTTGATGGGCTCTTCAATTTAGATCCTTCGAGGGCATCCACCCTGTCCTTCAAGCTCTCATATAGGCCCATAACAATGCTGAGTTGTCCCCTGATTTCGTTACACTCCTTGCATCGCGCACACACAAAGACATCCCCCATGGCAATATCATGTCCCGTCCCGATTGCTCCACAAACATCATGCAAGCAGTGCATTTTAAAAGGCTGTGATTCAGAGGGAAACTTCCCCCCCTCCCCTCGGTTCTCCCCTGAGCCACAGCACTCCCATTAGCTTGAGCCTTTTGCTTTGCTGCTCTTGTTTAAGTCATGATTTCGATTTAATTTCATAAAATTTCAATTTCAGTACAAAATTATAACCATAAACTTGTATTCCAACACAGTTATAACGCTATACAGGGTTATTCACTACCAGTGCGACAAACGTGCAGGAGGTGTAGGGAGCACAAAGACGAATCGGAATCACATAGCATCGCAGGGTCCGAAATGCCTTCGTCATGCGGTAGAGGACGTTGAACGGGAGGCCGCGTGAACAGCGTTCCCGCTGGAAGTCAGCATTTGCGAACCGATTTCCGAGGCAGTAGGAGGGACGAGTATTCAAACGTTGAACTGGCCGACATGCACCTCGCGTATGGAGCTGCGGACTGTAACGGGCGCGCCGCTCTTCGCTTGTACCAGGAACGTTTCCCGCACAGACGTGCTCCTCATCATACGAATTTCGCACGTGTGCACAGAAGGCTACGTGAGACTGGTTGTTTCATGAGAGGTACCATGAATCGAGAGCGAACGGCGAGGACGCCAGACAATGAGGAGAATGTCCTACGTCTTGCAGAAGGCAATCCGAGTACGAGTACTCGAGCGATAGGCCAACGATTGAGTATTTCCCAATCCACTGTATGGAGGATACTGTCAACAAACCAAATGAGTTCATACCATCTGCAACGCGTCCAATCATTGGAGCCTGCGGATTATCCACTCCAGAGGACTTTTGCTACTTGGTTTCTTCAACAGAAACGGTTCGCAAATGCTGATTTCCAGAGGGGGATCGCTGTTCACGCTGCGTCCTCTACCGCATGACGAAGGCATTTCGGACCCTGCAATGCTATGTGATTCCGATTCGTCTTTGTGCCCCCTATACTTCCTGCAAGTTTTTCGCACTGGTAGTGAATCACCCTGTATATATTTTTCAGTATCAAGTATTATCTACGAGTTCCGTTTATATAACTTCCATATCAAGTTATTAATTAATTATGTTACATTTGTAATCTAAGTCGTTATATACTATACTAAGCTTACGCAATCTAGTTCGGGATATAACGTTGTGTCGTATAACAATGGAGGCAAGTTATGAACGGTAAATCTTCGGACACTTAAGTATTAACTTCCAAATCTCGCTGTCTCAATTCAGAATAAACTAAGGATCCTGACTAAGTCTATAAGCTGCTTATAGAAAATAATTTGATGTAACAATTGGTCGGTAAAGCAGCTAAATATGGCTAAAAAACTTCTCGTTCAGCGGACCTGCAACTTGGAACACTGTGGATTTGATACCCTTACCGATACGTTTATGTAATTACAAGGCCGAGTAAACAATAAGTACGCCAGATTAATCAGAAAATCACAAAATAATGCTATACTACTAAATTTAAATCAAAAGTTTTAAAAAACAATAATTTCAAATCAATAAATAAGAAAATCCACTTAGCGGCTTTGAACACGCCTGACTCCCACTAGCCTCGTCAGGTTTATTAGGTTTTATTATTGCACGTTGGTTTTGGTCCGGGTTCAGAGTCATGCAGTTGAAGGTTTCAGTGGAACATGTCAGTATCTCTTGGAACTGTTCCCAGTTCGCCTTGGCAATGGCAACTCTGTTGAGGATTATTCTGGGCGTGTGCGGTCTGTGGGCACGGTGCGTTTGGAATGTGATTACTCTATGGTCAGAGGTAGTCCAGTCTTCTCTGACCTTTCATGAGGATATGTATCCAGCAGCAGAGCGGGTGGCTAGGCTAATATCTACTGTCACCTCCCCGAGTGTACTCGAGAAGGTAGGTGGATTGTTTGGCTGGCTTAATAATGTTAAAGAACTATTGGTCAGGGATTCTTCCAAGCACTGTATGTTTGCGGTTCCGCGTGGATCAGGGATTGTACTATGCCAAGCTGGTGACCTGCAGTTTGCATCAGCACAAATAATTATTTTTGCATTAGGGAGCTCGTGGAGGATGTTTTGCAGATATTGTATTGCTGGGAGGATGTCTTCACCAGTATAGCGATACTGCATAGATTTCTCCCAGTGTGATTATGATGTGGGCACAGACAGCCCATTCACTGCAGAGGTATGTTATTTTGGTTACCATGAGGTCAGTATTGCAGACGATAAGTGCTGCCCAGGGGATGCTGGACTATTTTGTACGTGGAGGGATAACCTCTCCATTCTTGTTTGCATAGGGTTCCTGGAGGAAGAGGACATCGAGGCTGTCCTCGTCTGCCTTTTTCTTTAATTGTGGGCATTATGTTGAGCGAACTTCATTATGTTGTTTCGTTATAAGCTTGTTTCCAGGTGCCATCACTTTCCCAGGTAAAAGGCCCGGGTTCGAATCCCGTCGATGACGCGAGGAACTTTAATGGGGTTTTTTCACTCCGTGGCTGAGTTAGACGGTCTCAGGCGTAGATAGCAAGGTTTTTTTTTCCAGAAACGGGTTTTCGTCCAGTAAACAGACAAATCGACCATAGAACACACGCAATTAACAGACATAAGACACAGCACGGCAGATGAATTTAATTTTTCTGGTGGCCTAAATATAATAGTTTAGTTTTTTTTTTTTTTGGATATGCTCTGACGCAGTCGTCTGGCCATTACAATTTGGCCTTTTTCAGACTCGCTTAAGTTCACTGCCTTTCCCATCTGAAGAAAAAAGAGTAACACTGATTAACGGAGTTCAGTATCAGGTGTTTTTTATACAGTGTCCCAACCCGCTCACGCGCCGTAGTTCACCTACAGTTGCTTCGATTTGCATAACGACTCGCTGGTCATAATGTTTTGGCTCATCGGTGTATAAGATGTTTCTAAACTACATCAACAAAATTAAAGAGTAGGTTTAAATGGATAGAGTAGGTTCTGAACAGTTATGGAGCTGTGGAGTTTCAATGGTAAAAAAATAATAAATAACAATAATAATAAATAAATTAGAATAAGCAGACACACCTATAAAATTCTTACCAGTTACGTGTCTGTTCATTCTTATTTATTTTGTGTTACTTTTATCATTTTTACTACTGAAAACTTCATAACATTGGACACATGTTTATATGAACGTTTTTTTTTACTTATTTTGCCACGTAGAATTACTCCTATAATTTTGTTTATGTGATTTATAAACACCCTGTAGTGTAGATCATTAATAATTTTTCTCCTTTACTCCCTTGCTAGTAATTAAGTAATTATTTGTAAGGCTAGAAGACTTACAGAAACATTTACTAACTTTACCTTCGTAAAAATAATGATAATTAACACCCAGTTACATGTTGGCAAAACGGTATCTTCGCTAAATGCGATGATGTGTGTGTGTGTGTGTGTGTGTGTGTGTGTGTGTGTGTGTGTGTGTGTGTGTGTGTGTGTGTGTGTGTGTGTGTGATGGAGAGAAAAGTAATTTCAGTGGAATAAAGATACTAGCACATTTACCTTTAACAAAGTTTCGAATGAATGCTTACCCCACAATGGGATGTGTATAGCCTATTTGTTTCTTCATCTCTTCCAAGGACTTCAAAAGTCTTTCATTTGGGCGCATTGCATAGTATAATAGCTGACCATACCACCAAGCCATTGGATGTGGGTGAAGACGAGTTATTTGAGGACCAATGTCACTAGGAAGGTACGTCAACAGCCATCTCGAACCTCCTAAACATTATATTATTTTTAATGTTGCCTTATGACTGATGAGGGAGTACTGGTAAAATCAGTTTAAAAATATAGGGCGAGCACAAAGAAACTTCCCACGATGAAAGGCATACGTGGGTATTTAATATAAAATAAAGTTAAATTTCACCATTTAACTTGCTTGATAACTAAATGCCTGCTTGATAACTAAATATTAGATGATGTTTAGAATCAGGAGACATTAAAACGAATGAGGAAAATTATAAAGTAGATTGTTGAACGTTTTTCGTTAGCCAGCAAGTTATTAATCACTGGCTAATGAGGTTGACGACTTAGGGAAATTCAAAGGGGTTCCTGGATTGCTACCTTACAGGAAGAGGAAATTAGTGATGATTTGGTTTTTTTTATTTATTTTTTTATTTTTAACTAGTGTAGCAAAAGGTATCTAGCTTCCTTGCACTGTATGGCGGCTAATACTGATGCTAATACCATATTTGATTTTATCTTTTCTGTGATTCTGCATGCCTCAAACAAGATCAAGCAAACCTGCGAAGTGCTGCGCGGTAAGCGTTACTGCATAACTAGATGCCAGAAAAGGGCAACTCTTGTCTGAAACTAACTTATCATCTAGAATGAATAGTTTTAAGGTTTATGCGGTATGAACCTGAAGTCTGGGTAGCTGCCACTTTGGTAGATAGTGCATGAGAACAGTCCATGGGAATACTGCTATTAAGAAACTTTTTTTTAAAGTATGTCTTCCTTTAAAACGTTATTGAGAACTTGCATTATTGCGGAGCCTCTTTCAGAAAGGTTGGATTGCGAGTGAAGACCAAATGGCGTCTTTATGAATTCGTTGCTAAGAACTATCAAGAATGTTTTAGAGACATGGTAGTACTAACTTGTATATTCGTCGTTATACACAGACAAATTAAAGCGAATGGAGAAAATGGCACTAAGCTAAAGATTTTGCCTAATTGTGAACTTTGTCATATCCACACACACACACATATTTTTTTTTCATTCTATGTCATTAGAAATAATAAAAAAAAATTCTCTCTGACAGACTACTGAATCCAAAATGTGATCAGATATTGACGTTAATCTTTGAATTTAATAATAATTCCAATCTGTAACAAATTATAAATATTTTGTAAAATTGAAGACACGTGGTGTAATCACCTAAAGATTAACATTTACAACTAACATTTTATACGACGTGAAAATTTTCCACGTAAGAGAGAGAGAGAGAAAAAAGAAAGTGTTATTGATTTTAGGTCGTTGGTAAATAGTTACCATTAAAATATAAGAACGTGGCCAAATTAGGGTTGGTTGATTTGAGGGGATGAAGATCAACCTAATCTGTTTTATCCCTATTTTGCGAAACTGTGGTGCAGTTGCAGTCAGTGTACAAAATCAAAACTACTAACAATATTGAAATATGAATAATATGGGGGAATAGCTTTGTTGGGCTAATTAATTAATATAGCTTCAAAAATTAAGTTCTCCAAAATGGACAAAGCGTCCACGCCAACTGATGGAAGCAGGTAGAATGACGCGAATCTGTGTGTTAAACTCCAAAGCAACTAAGGCTATGAGACATCAGTATGTTGTATCTGTAATTCAGTGGTCGGTATGCCTGTCTGCTGGAAAAAAAAATTCCGAGATAAAACTATGCAACCATCTCCAGAAACCAGCTAACTCGGCCACGTTGTGAAAAACCCCATAAAAATTCCTTGTATCATTGATAAGATTTGAACTGAAGTCTTTTTTGGCCGATATGGGATGACAGTTATTATAATCACTGTGACACGCGAGGACAAAATGACGTGAAAATTTGATATCTGGAAAAGCGTACTAGTAGGGACAAAACTGGTGAAATTGAGAATTGCTTGAACGAAAGAATTTTGACTTTTTTTCCCCCTTAAAAATATTCTCCACACTAAAATATGAGAGACGACGTACGAAAATGGAAAGATAATTTAGAGTCCAGAATAGCGGAGATGAAAGAAAAAGATAGATATTACAGAAATGAGCAAAAAAAGATATAATAATAATAAATAACAAATATGATTTAAGAAAGATAACTCGAAATCCTAGGTTATATTAACAGGTTTTCCGCTTCTAGATGAAGCAATGTACTGTAATAGCCATTAGACCTAACAGTGAAAAAAAAAAAAAAAAAAAAAAGAAATAAGCCAAGTGATAAAGTAGATTGAAGCTTTAGGTCTTTCATAACGTTTGTGAAGTCAAATAGTCTTAAGTTATCTGAAAAAAACTATTGAGAAGTAAATTAAATGCCTGCACAAAATATCTACACTAACAACAGTATAGATTACAAAAAACAGTTGATCTGTGCTTACCGTTTGGTCCAGGATATTGTGTTTTTCCCTCAATGTCTTCTTTGTTTAGTGAACAGTTGGTGCTTAGTGGCCGAAATAAATTATCCCACTTTCCATACTTGAAATGCCAGTGCGAAGTGTCTAGAATTGTCCTTCTACCATCTTTGTAGGCCTTGGCAAGACAGTAAAGGAGATCGTGTATTCCGGATGCAAATCCATCTGGATTTTTCAGTTTACAAACGAGCTTTGGGAATACGTCACAGTGTTTGGGATTCTAAGAAGTGTTACACTGGAATCAGTAATCGCTCAATTATTCACTTTATGAAAACAATTTGAAACATTTGAAAATTTATGAAAGCAATTTCAAACTTAAAAACATGCATGGGAGAATTAATTCCTCGTAATTTGTATCTCATTTATATCTCTAGTGTTACTTCTATACATCTGGTGGCAAACGTAACAAAGTTTAGGCATGCATTCATACTTTTAAATTCTGTCTGTTTCCTTTGGTTATTTAAACTACAGAGGAAAATGGCCATGTCATTCTGTAGATTTTGAGTTTGGTTTATTCGTTTTTTTTTTTTTTTTTTTTTTTTCCTGTTCTGATCGTATGGAGACATCGGTACATTTTGCTGGTAGCAGTCAACGATTGAAATACGATCCTTTTCGGAGATTACAAGCTGACGTCCCCTTGAAGATGCGCTTGTGATTAATTCGTCTAGTAGTTGTGTCGAGTATATTGTGTTATTCATCTCCTTTGGGTGGGGAGTTGTGCATTTGCATTGCTGAAGGCAAGTGTTGTTTTGTATTTTCTTTATTTTCTTATTTTTATGATTTTATTTTATTTTAAATATTTGGGTATCTTGGTACTCAGATAGCAAGCAGAATTGTACTTTGTAATGGATACTCCTAATTGTAGTATTAATTTTCTACATCTGTTTCATGCTAATTGGTGTTTATTTTTATATGATACTATTTGATATGATTTGATGTTTAAAGGCTTTACGCAAGTGCATATCCTCTGGTTTGTTTTTACTGTTTGCAGATGGATGGCCAGTTTTTTTTTTTTTTTTTTTTTTATTTTCTCTCGCTTCCCTAATGTTTCGTTCACTAGATTCATGGGTAGATTCCACGGGGAGAGAAAGGGCACTGGATGCTATGCACCAGTCCCCGACACAAGAAGTGGGGAGGGGTGGCAAAATATTTCTTAAATTTCAGATGAGATCTCCATACTTGAACACAGTATTCTAAATGTGGAATACTGTATTCAAGTATGGAGACCTCATCTGAAAAAAATACATCAAGCTTCTTGAAAGAGTCCGAAGACGGACAACTCTAGTGGTGAAATCAGCAGAAGGACGTCCATATGAGGATGTTGTTGTTATTTGGTTTTTAGGAGCATTAGCAACTAAGGCCATATTGCTCTGGGGCTATGCGGTGGTCATTCCCTGACCTTTCCGCATCCTCCGTATTTGGTGGGCACGGGCTCGAACCCTGGTCTAATCAAGAATTGTGTGCTAGCACTGCTGCTCCTGCCCACCTGGCTACTGAGGCGCCTTTCCATATGAGGAAAGACTCCGATTATGTGGGCTAGAGAGATATCAAAGGTTACCTGATTGAGATTTTTAAGGCTCTGAGAGAGATTAGTAAAATGAATGTAGTAGTAGTAGTAGTGGCATGTGATGCAAGAAAGCAAATGTATGAGCTTATGCAGCATCAGCCAAAAAAAAAAAAAAATCACACCATTCCCTCCAAATGCCTGTCCAGTTCCTCCTTAAATTTATTCAACCCATCAACTTCCACAACAACAGATGGAAGTTTGTTCCAGCAATTAACGACCCGCTGGCTAAAGGCAAATTTCCGCACATCTATTCTACATCTGTCCTTTCTTAATTTGAATTTATGCCCCCTTACGTTCGTAATCTGAACAAGTGGAAGGATCCCATCAGAATTCAGCGTGCTGAACCCATTCAAGGCCTTATACACCTCAATCAGATCACCGCGCAGGTGCCTAGTCTCCAGCCACTGCAATTTGCAGACTTAAGCCTCTCTTGATAAGAGGATCCCTTCATTCCCCTCACCAATCTTATTGCCCTTCTCTGTACACGCTCAAGTAAATCTACATCCTTCCTAAATGAGGCCTCCAGACCTGTACGCAGTACTCAAGGCGTGGCCTGACCATTGCCTTATACAGAGGGATATCACCTCCTTTTCCCTGCTAGCAAAATTCCTATATATCATTGACAAAACCCCATGACCTGCCCTGGCAACCTGTCCGCATTGCTCAGAAAACTTCATATCTGCCTGCACAATTACTCCCAGGTCTTTTTCATTTTCTACCACCTTAAGTGTAGTACCACACAGTTGGTACGTTTCTCTGGGGTTACTTCTACCCATATGCAGTACTTTGCATTTGTCAAGGTTAAACTTCAGTTGCCACTTCTTAGCCCATCTGCCCAAATTATCTAGATCCTGTTGCAGTAGCACACTGCCATTACTGTCATTACTGTAGGTGGAATTCCCACTGTTATAAAGAATCTCAGAACTAGGGGCCATAAATTCAAATTACAGGGGTTGAGGTTTAGATTAGATTGCAGGAAATTTTCTTTTAGCGAGGGAGTCGTTGTTTGTTAGAACAAGTTGCCCTCGCAGATAGTTGAGGCTGACAGTTTAAATAAATTCAATGGTCTGCTTTAAATTCAATCCATTAAAATCCACAGGTATCCATTAAATAAATTCAATGGATACCTGTGTGAGGAGGGAAGCATATATTTTTTTTTTTGCCAGAGAGAGAGAGAGAGAGAGAGAGAGAGAGAGAGAGAGAGAGAGAGAGAGAGAGAGAGAGAGAGAGAGAGAAATGTGAGCACATGGCCAAAGGCCAGGTGCTCACATCAGAATTAAATAATTAATTGTTTACACAGTGATATAAAAGTAAAGATTCAAAAATTAAATATGCTATCATGTTCCTCACATGATGGAAGTATTAACTGCATTTACAATGCTACATCACGTAAGCTTCTGTTTATAATATATGTAATATACACAAATGGCATTCATACTTTCACTGTGGATACAGGCGCCTCCGTAGCCAGGTGGGAAGGAGCAGCAGTGCGTAGCACACGCTTCTTGATTAGACTGGGGTTCGAGCCCGTCACCACCAAATACGGAGGATGAGGAACGGTCAGGGAATGACCACCGCATATTCCCGGAGCAATATGGCCCTAGTTGCTAATGCTCCTAAAAACGAAACAACAACAACTGTGGATACTCATCGATGCGCTTTTATTTACTGGAGCATGGGTATGTGCACTTAGCCCCCCCCCCTGCACATAGGGAACGAATTTCTTCGAAGCACAGGAGAGCTTGGTAGATGGTGTGGAGATGAGCAGAAGCTTGTTTTTATTGGCTTCTGGGATTAGGTATAAACAAAGGAGGTTCCAAAACCAGTCATGCCTCCGGATACCACTGCATGGGCATCAGTTCTCAAGTACAGTTGGAGTACCTCACAGTTTTGCTTTGTGTGTGTGTGTGTGTGTGTGTGTGTGAAGATCTTAGTTGAACAGCGTGTAAGTCGCAACATCATAAGAACGCTGCTCCATTGAATGGAGTCAAAAGCTCTCTCAAAGTCAATAAAGATTCCAAGGATATACTTACTGTTCGAGCCTAATATATAGTTTTGCAATGCCTGAAGCGCATCTTCTGTTCGACGACCTGGAGTAAACCCATATTGTCTACTAGATCAGTGTACGTTTTTTCAATATAGTTAGTATTCCGTCTCGCCAGCATTTTTTCAAACACCTTTCCTAATCCAGGGAGGAGGGCAAGAAGTCGACAAGATCGTTGATCATTCTTTGT
Organism: Mastigoproctus giganteus; assembly: GCF_048544385.1. Taxonomy (NCBI): domain Eukaryota; kingdom Metazoa; phylum Arthropoda; class Arachnida; order Uropygi; family Thelyphonidae; genus Mastigoproctus; species Mastigoproctus giganteus. The sequence goes on from NC_143577.1 coordinate 165,103,466, forward strand.
CTTAAATGGTCCCTTCAGTATCAGCTTTAATAAGGCATCCTTCCACGGTGATGGAAAGACCACGTCACGCAGGCAGCTATTAAAGACTTCAAGAAGGATCCCTGGTATCAGTCGATGAGCCCATTTAATGACCTCTCCTTCAATGAGATCTATCCCTGGGCATTTATTGTTTCTTATGCGCTGTACTGCATCACATCGTTCAATCAGGCTAAAGGGATCCTCATCATGTACCCCCAGAGTAAGCACCATTAAGCCTTTTCATCAACATCTGTTCCTCATCATCTTGCTCAGAGATAGTATCTCCAATCAGATGATCCAAAATGGCAGACGTACTCTCTCTCCAACCCGTACTTTCCTCGTCAATACCTCCAATAGAATATGCCTTTTCTCCCTTATATATTTTAGTTGCCAATACATAGCTTATATACAATTCCCCATGGGTTCTCATTGCTCACTGTTCTAACCAACGTTCTCCAGGCAGTTAATTTTAATTTAGATATCATGCGCACGTATGCACTCCGTTTCCTCTGATACTCTACTTTAAGTACATTAACTCCTCCTCCCCATTGTTACGCCGACTTCTTTGGTATCTTTTCCGTGCTTTATGAACCTGCTTCCGAAGTTGGCTTAACTCACCAGACCACCATTTAACTGGAATCCTATTACAGTTCTTTTGCTTCATAGATATGCTGGAACCCTCAAAGAGAGAGCGCTGAAGTAAGTCCACTGTATTCTCTCCAGACATATGACTGAATACCCCCAATGCCCAGATTCGCAAGTCGGACATGAATATGTTCGCCAAACCTATTCCACTTGGCATTTTTGATAGCAAATCGTCGTAACTGTTCCTGAGACGGATCTAGTTTTGTCATGTCCCTGACAGAAAATACAATGGCCCGATGATCAGAGCATATTAAGAGCAATCTGCTGTTAATCGCCAATCGTCCACGGTATCAGCCGCCCTTACGTTACAGATTGTCAAGTCAATATTTGATTCTCCATTAACAGTGAAGAAAGTACTATCTGAACTCGGTAGATTTTGTATAAGCAATCCACAACAAGCCAAGAATTCATCTAGTTGACGACTACGATCGTTTGTAATTCTATCAAACCACGATGCTGATCTTGCGTTAGAATCCATCGCAAATATTACTGAATTACTACCCAAGCGATTTTGAACTAGTTCCATGTATCTGATGTAGATATTAATGTCTGTTCAGTGATGACAATAAAATAAATAAATAAATTATCCGTTTATACTCCGGGACGACCAAATGGTCAGAGGAGTTCAAAAGATAGACAGAATACAAGAAACAGCACCGTATTCAGCAGTCACAGGCTTGAACCCCGGTCACTCAAGGCACGTGTACTAAACATACAACATAGAATGATGCAAGATCTGACAGCAACCCTATGCACACCATCTGTAAAGAGCACAACGAATTTATAACAGTTATAACTACGTCCTTATTAAACACTACAATTGCAGGCTCGTGTCTGGTTCATCTGCACAGAGTACGCGTGCTGAAAGTGGATATCCCGTAGGCGGACCTTTCACTAAGTACGATACGGTTCCTGCATGCAGGCTATATCAATATTCTCTCTTCTGCACCCTAGTCTAACTTCATCAGCCTTATATCTTGATCTCTGAGCATTAATCTGTGGTATACGTAGGTTACCATTTGATTTTGCATTGTATTGATTAAGAATTAATGATATTGATTATCAATATCATTAATTCTCCTGGCACTTTGCCGTCCCGGGCACCCTCCTGGCACTTTGCCGTCCCGGGGTGGTTTCCTTATGGAAATAAACAGATAATAATAATAAAAATAATAATATCTGCCATTAACGTTATCAAATTGCCGTGCTCTTTCTTTGACCAACTTAAGTACATTCAAGTATTCTGGACATTGTTTACTCCTTACAGAATGATTTGTGGCTCGATTTTTTGTCTTACAATTAGAACATATCTGTTGTTCTCGTTGATGAGTACAGAATGTGTAGGAGTGTCCTATACTTGTATGACTGCAAATAGGGTCTCTGCGGTAACATGTTCTGGCTGTATGATCAAATCCCTGACAATTATAGCACAAGGTAACTAAATGAAAGTTATTGAACTTATACGACATTAAGGCAATGAAAATCCTACCCTGTAGTAACAATTGACTTCTAATATGCCTTGACACCTGGAGGATCAATTTGTTTCCTGATTTTGCTTTATGTATACTACAAAAACGGACAAATATCTCCGTCTTCACTTCCTCCTTGGAGATGTTCACACTTACTAAATTTTTGTTGTGTAAGTCTTTTAACAGGTCTTCCTTTTTGATCGTTTTTTCCACATCATACAATATTATTTTCTGCCCTAGCTCTTTTAGAGTCGAGAGAATCACGCCCAATCGTTTAACGCTCTTGCATTCCTTTACCTCTTATAGCTCTTTTTCTGTTTGCATCTCCAATACCACACCATTATCCCTAATCTTCCGAAGCCTCCTTATCCTAATTTTCTTTAAGCTACTTTTAAGCTCTTTAGTTACTGCTAAACGAACCTCATCACTATTTTTCAATCTTGATCCCTTGGCTTGATCCCTTGGTCAAAGGGCACCCCACGAAGCAGGGGTGCCCTTTGACCTGTCATCCACTCTATTAGACCTATTTCGAAGCCTAACTGCTCTAAAACAGCCGGGAGACCGACTTCTGGAAGAGAATGGAGTAACTATCAGAACATGTCTTCCTATCCCATCCAGTGACGAGGAAGACAAGCAACAAGTACACCTGACTTTAATTACTGCCCTTAGTTTGCCCTCGTCCCTCGATGTTCACCTGATTCTGAGGTGTTCTATGCTGGATTACCTTACTGAATAGTTCTCTTACCATATCACTATCTGTTTTTCAGTCCTTCAATTTTTTGTTTGTATTCCTCCAATTTCACCTCCAATGATGTGATGTTATCGTTTAAGCATTTATTTTCTGCTCCCACCAAGGAAGCATTAAACAGTTCCTTTGTAAGCCAGTCTTCCTTGATGTGGAGCTCTCTCAGTTGTTTCTCATTCACATCTAGTACCCTCTCTAAGCCAGTGACCTTCTCCTTTAGACGTTCATTTTCAATGCCAACATCATGTAGGGCACTTTCAAGTGCGCGCCATCTTGAAAGTACCCCATTTACAATCCTCATACCCACATCTTTTTTCCTCCTGAAAAAGAAATTCCACCAGGTCTTTGCGCAGGCAGAGAGAAAGCTCACTAAATGTTTTAAAAGATCTTTTCTCAGCTAAATCTACAGGTTCCCTCGCACGATCCAGGTAAAAATCCCCTGATCTAGCAGTGTTCCGTTGCATGGAGACAGGTGGTGTGCATTTCATCAACCTATCCAAATTCCTATTTGCCTTGGCTAAGTCAAGATTCTTAATTGTGCATAGTATTCTTCAAACTGGTACTTATTTTGGAACGTTGCACACGTTTACCTTTGACACTTTTCTTAGGCTGAGTGGATGTACTGCAGGACGACGTAGCCGTGCCCCACGAAGCAGGGGTGCCCTTTGACCTGTCATCCACTCTATTAGACCTATTTCGAAGCCTAACTGCTCTAAAACAGCCGGGAGACCGACTTCTGGAAGAGAATGGAGTAACCATTCCCAAGTCACCAGTCATCTGCAGATCTTCAGTCTTGTCTAGTTAATGTTCTATCGGTTTTATTCTTAACGTTCTTCGGCCAATCCTTTCCAGAACTTCTTTGCATTGTTCCAGCAGCTATTGCATCTGTTATTTTCTCATGACTCCCCACAGACATGTAGATTTCACCATATTCATCCTCTCCATTATCAACTTCCTCATCCCGAAATCCAGCCATATCTCTTACCCTATTTATAACTCCACTAATTTCTTCAAGATTATTCAATTTGCCTGAACAGACTGTATGTACCTTGTCATTCGATCCTTCACACAAACAATCGTTACTTCCCTTCACTGTCTTCACTGTCTTCCCTTCACTTATTGCTTGCTGTGAGAAAGCAAAACTCATTCACCAATGTCCCCTATTGTCATCAAAATCACTCTCTTTTCCACCCAACAATATTTTATTGTCCGTTATTTCCATAACTACTGTATTTTCCTGTGTTTACATATATCTTAAACTAAACCGATCTATCTCCGTGCCATAACTTATCCAATTGTCTTTCCCTAATCTCACCTATGTCCTTTGCGCCTTCTAAACCCTTAGCCATTATCCTTTCATCCGCAACCGTAAACTTTATGAGCAAAGTAAACAGTAGTACAGCTTATGCTACCTAAAGCTTATTGAATCCTCCTTTACAGTTAGCATTTACGACCAATTTAAGAGATGGCGCAACAGTTCTTCTTTCACGACTAACGTAGACTATTGTTAACGGCCACCTAACTTAAAATCGTCGGGCCTAGAATACTACCAGTAATTTAAATACTAGCCACCCGGCCCTCTTTACTTCTACAAATGTAATCCCGAACTAAAGTTTGAATGCCATGACCTATGATAAGACTGTTAGTAAGAAAACCTAAGATAAGACTGTCAGTAAGAAACAGTCCCAGAATTTTGAATCATATTAGTTCCCATTTCAAAACTCATGTAAAGCACAGGAAGCCATTAAAGGCCGTTACGTTCTGAGAACGTTCAACTGCCGCGACCTAAATTTGTATCTATATTCTATATATTTACCAATTCTTGACTAAAAATATTCAAACCAGAAAGCCAACAGTTTCCTCTACCAAATCCACGTATTTTTTTAACCTAGACTCGCCAATATTACTGTTTATTTAAAGAAAATATTAGAGCAGTAAAAAACCGTAAGTGTTCAATGATACACCAGCGCCACCACCTGTATATTTGTATAAAAAGATCTTCTGCTCATAGCGAGAATTATATAATACAGTAGTCTGGTTTGCATCTGGCTGGCTAAAGCTAGTTGTATTGGCTTTAGCCAGCCAGATGTAAAAGTTCCTAGAGTTGCATTATAAGTGCTGTAATCAATAAATAAGTGAAACACAACTCACTTGTATCAAATGCAAGCGCTGTTGAACTACTTTCTGTAAAGCAATTACGTGTTCTCTACGTAGGTCTTCAGAGCCATCCTTTTTCATCACTTGTTCAAACTGGTCAATTATTATTCTGAAACAGGTAGTACAGTATTTGATATTAGCGTGTTCAAGAATGCAAAATTAATTGAGTACAATAATTTAAATGCTTGATTTTACATAATAATTCGCTTTTCTTCGAGCAAAAGCAGAAAGAGAATAAAGAGGCAAAAACACAACAGGCGTTCCCTTGTCAAAACAACGTCAGCTACTGAATTTATACACTGTTTTACTAAATATGGTAATCATTAAATTTTAGCTACAGCTTATGCGTGTTACGGTACCCGCCTCTTAATCCGTGTGGTTGAAGATATGGAAATCAAGTGAAGCGAAATGAATTAAAATTTGATACTAAAATTGAAAAATGCCGCAAAAAATTAAGAAGTGCACCACTCTTTTCTCAAATTGCTATACATAATTAAACTATAATATGGGCCAAGCACCAAGAGTCTTAACGTAAGACTTTCGTGAAACGTCTCAGTTGGTTATACCATGTAGAACTTTTTGTGAACTTTTTATAAGTGAACTTAACTCCCAGAATGCTCTATTAAAGCACGTATTGGGAATTTTATATGCGTTAGACACCATATTGGTGAAAGGTTTGTTGGTAATTTCGTATTAAGAATCTCATTTTGCGAGTTTTGACCATTCAATGGCCAAGGCTTCGTATAGTAATAATTTGTGATTAGAATTTAGTCTCATTAAGGTTATTGCTGAATCTATTTGAGAGTTATGGTTATGTGACTGTTGGCTGAGCCCTGTTGCGGAATAATTGGATTATATTGGACCATACAGGCCTCCGTAGCCGAGTGGTCAGGAGTGGGAGTGCAGTAGCACACGCTCTTTGAGTAGACCGGGGTTCAAGCTTCTGACTGCTAAATACGGTCGATCTGCCAACCCGCACTGGACCAGCGTGGCAGATTATGGTCCATTTCTCTTAGCATGAATTGTTGAGGAGGCTTCCATCCTGCAGTGGGTTGATAATGGCTGCACTTTACTGTACTTTTATTGGACCATGATAATAAGTTCTAGTAGGCCGCCGTAGCCTAGTGGTCAGGCGCGCTGGTGCATAAGTACACGTGCCTTGAGTGACCGGCGTTCAAGCCCGTGACTACTGAATACGGTGCTGTTTCTTGTATTCTGTCTATTTGTGAACTCCTCTGACCGTTTGGTCGTCCCGGAGTATAAACAGAAAATTTATTATTATTATTTGCAGTTCTGGTTGATCCGAAATTACTTAACAGTTGTGCTGCCGATACAGCATGCGTTAGTTGTGTTCATATTTGATAAGATATATATTATGTTGTTTATATTTTGAATGTTGCACGTATGTTTCTTTGTATCTGCTAAATAATGTACCTAGTCGAGCGGTTCCCAAACTGTGCGCCGCGGCGCTTCAGTGAGCCACAGCTACCTCACAGGGGCACCGCGGGTTATTTTAAATTTTCCAAGGAAATACTGCGATACTCGACATCTGTCGGACACCGCGCGAACTACTAGCTCCAGGTAGTTCACAGTTTCAACATTACTTATTAAGTTGTTTGGAGCTAACTACTTAATAAACGGAACTGTTTGGTACTGTATTTCTTTTGGCTTAGAGGCGCCGTGAAAAATTACTGAGATACTAAGGGCGCTGTGAACCGAGAAAGTTTGAGAACCTGTGACCTAGTCTATTATATGAAGAAAAAAAAAAAAAAAAATCAGCATTATGTCAGTACTGTACCTGAAAGTATGTTACGAAGTCGTCGAGCCAACTGACTATGATATGGAAAATAAGTTTGATGCATTATTTATTGTTTAATTTTTCATTCTAAGAGGATCATTTATTCTATTTTTTTTTCTTCTGAAATAGTAGTTTGCATGAACTGTATTGGGCATTTATTCTTTGTAAAGGCTTTAGTTAAATATTGTATCTCTATTTCTAAGTATTCTTGTGCGTGACAAGATTTTATAACGTTGTAGATTTGATTGTATAATACTGATTTTTTCACAATGTAAGAGTGATGTGATTGAATATGTAAATATTTCCGTGTGTGTGTGTGTATGCATTTCCTGTAAATACGTTTAAACCTATGATTGCATTTGTAAATGTTAAGATTAAGGAAATTAACACTCTGATTTTCTTCTAATACAGGAAAAAAACAGTACAGGAAAAAAAAACACACAGGGAAATTTTTATACTTTTATTCCCATCACCCTTACAGTATGAAAAAAGATCAGTATTATACAATCAAATCTACGATGCCATACAATATTGTCACGCACAAGAAAACTTTGAAATAGAGAACTAACTTTTTAACTAAAGCCTTTACAAAGAGGAAATACCCGATACAGCAGCAAAAAAATAGAATAAATATCTCTCTTACAATGAAAAAATTAAATAATAATAATAAACAATGCATCAAAGTTATATTTCCAATATCACAGTCAATTAACTCGACGACTTTCTGACATATTTTCAGGTACTATTACATAATGCTGATTTTTCCCCCCATATAATAGACTAGGTACATTACTTAGCAGATACAAAGAAACATACGTACAACATTCAAGATATAAACAACGTAATATCTCCATAATATTCGGATCAACCAGAACTGCAAATACAGGAGCTTATTATCATGGTAATAGTCATCAATCTAATTATTACGCAACGGAGCCCAGCCAACACGCACAGTCACATAACCATAATCCTTAAATATATTCAGCAATAACCTTAATGAGGCTAAATTCTAATCACAAATTATTTCTATATGAAGCTTTGGCTATAAATTGGTTCCGTCAAAACTCACAAAATGAGATTCTTAATACGAAATTACCAACACAAACCTTTCGCCAATATGGTGTATAATCGTATAAAATTCCCAATACGTGCTTTAACAGAGCATCCTGGGAGTTAAGTGCACTTATAAAAAGTTCACTTCTCCATGACATAACCAACTGACGACGTTTTAACTCATAGGCTCTAGCTAAAATTGAATGACGAAAAGAAATTGCACTATAAGTCCTTGCTAAAATTAACATGGGTAATTAGGACCTTAGGACAACAGTGATTTACATAGAATATTTTAATATGGTGTGTGACCTGTAATACAAAACTTAGTTTTCTTGGTGTATTGTCCATCAGTTGATGACACAACACATGGAAACATTTTACTATTCCTCAGAAGATCAGTTTGTAAGAATTAGAGGTTTTAATACGCGATATTTTGACTGGTATATGCCGATGTGAAGGTTGGTCAGAATTGTTTTCATTATTACCAGCTTCTTTAAATACAGCTTTCCATTTAAACTGCAAAACAGTCAGACGTTTAACTTCCGCAGAAATCCCAAATTCCAAAGAAACATTTCTTGTTCTAACAGAAATCTTAATTTTCATTATTTTTTTCTCGTATTAAATTACTTATAATCACTGTAGCTTCCAGAATCGAATTACTGTTTACAAGCTTCTCTATGTACCTGCAGTCACTACTACATAATCTACAAATTTATTCACTGCCATTGTATAAAAAACGTTATGGGAATTTATTCTCTGCTTTACAAAATTAACAGAACTCGTAGAAAACGTGGTGTAACTCGTGCAGCTTGTGATGAAACCGGACAAAATTTGATATGGTGGTGTACCATAAAATAACAATTAAATGAGGAGACAGAGAAACTTAGACAGATACTGTAAGGACCCAGCCTTACAATAAATTATAAAGTTTGTTAAATATTGGAAGAATTAATTGTGGCGTATATAGTTAGTTTCAGTCAAATATCATTTGTTAAGAAACACTGAAATTCGAAGGTTAGTCCAAACACACCCAGTTAGTTAAATCTCGGTTGTAAAGGAATTCCTTAAGCGAGTCAGTAAGAGCAATCATAATGGACCGAAACAAATCCCACTTAAGACAGGAGCATATACACTATAGAAAGGGCGCTGAGTGCGGAAGTGGCCCTATTAATAAATTTCACGGTTCGACCTCTAGCAGGTGTGGGCGACGTAGTAATGGGGGTGAGGTCACAAAGAAAGCCTGAAACTCTCTTAGCTGACCGGAACTTACGTTTAATTTCTAGAAATTACCAGTAATTTCCAGATTATCGGAAGTTCGGTCACACTAGGAAAAGGAAAACACGCCCACGGTAAGGAAGGGAGACGAATAGGATCACGAAGGAAAGGATGGGGAAGTCAACGATTGGCCAGGAAGAAAGCGGTGGGAATTTTGAGAGAAAGGAGAGAAGGAAAGAAAAAATTGATACTGGGTTCATTGGGAGAGGAGTTCTTGTGGTGAAGAGAGTGAGAAGAGGAGTCGTGATCTAAGTTGGGCGGTGGAAGCAGTCCTGGGGAGATGGAAGCTGTAGTGGGAGAATTTATTATAAGAAATTATTTTGTGAAAGTCTAGAGTCGAAAGTATCGTTCCCTTGAAGAAGTTAATGCAATCTATGGAGGAAGAATGGTGAAACGCCTTAGAGGCAAATTTCTCGATTGAGCAGTTGAGTGACTAGTCGACCCGGAAGGTATCCCAGTCCTCGGACGCAACGCAGATGGAGGAAGAAAGGAGATAAGATCCGGTATTATCTTCAGCCGTGCAGTACCCGGTAGAGAAACCCAGGATAGATTACTGTGTTCCCCGGATGATCAACCTTTCGCTTTCCAGTCCTCACCCCGAGCTGATAGGAAGAGAGACCGAGCAGGGAGGAATACCAGACCATTGCGTAAGTGCTATAATAAGTACTGAGAATATAATTTGTAAAAAGAGGAACTAAGTTAATAATGAAAAGGACTCTAGGAGGACGCTATAAATTTTAAGAGAGAATGTCAAAGTACTAACTATATATATATATATATATATTTGAACGAGTGTAATACTTAAGGAGTGATAATTTAATTTAGTATAGAGATCAGAGTAATGCAATTTAAGAGTAAGTTAATCTGTAGTAGGAAGTAAAAAATTGTGTCCTTGAATTATTGTGAATGTTAAATTGCTGTGAGTATGACTTATTTGGGGTAGAAAATGATTAAACAGGTAAACAATTAAATGAGCATCTAGCCCTAATTATGAAATAGTGGATTAATTGAATGGAAAGGTAACTAAGTAAATTGGTTGGATATTGTTGACTGTTGACATGTTTGCAAGGAAGGATTCTTGAATGAATATATATGTATTTCCTAATAAGTTGGGAAACGAGCACTTATGAAATTATATTTTTGTCTGTTCATTGGCTGATGGTGGTTTATTGACTTACATGGACTGTTAAGGAGCAAAGAGACAGATTGTACGTTGTGAGGGTAATAAATGCCCGGACCTACTGAAATCTTTGTAGAGCAACATGAAGAGACACAATGATATATATATATATATATATATATATATATATATATGTAGATATATATAAGTATTAGGATTTAGTAGTTCTTTTGATAACAAGGTTGACTGTAAATTACAAGATATATACACATTTAAAAATTAGTAAAATAACAAGTGTCAAACTAAATACTGTATTCTGTTAAAGGTTATTGTAATTTTCTTATATATGATATGACAATAAAAAAAAAATTTTTATATTCTACATTCATGTGTGTGTGTCTGTCATTTCTAAACTCAGCCAGTCCAGTAGAAGAATACCTTATTATAGTTGGGGTCCCCGTGAGTCTGGGATTTTCTGAGATCAATCAAGTCAGGTGTTAAAGTGGGAGGGGTTAAAATAAGGGGATAAAACAAAATATATAATAATATATAACATAATATAATATAATTGAGGCCCCTTTCAGAATAGGATTTTCAGAATAATAAAATAACACAAATCCCCCCCCCACAATACAATGGACATTTATAAGGGTTGTATAAGAATTGCCAAAAACGGTCACATTACAGAAGTCTATGCAAGATGCTCCAAAATATGGTCACATGACGATATACGGCGTATGATCCCCTCCAATGGCTAAGCAGGCCTGACAACGATGAAACACGCTCACTATAAAGGTATCTATAATATTTTGTGGCAACAAATCCGATTCTTCTAACAGCGCAGACCTTAGCCCACCAAGTGACCGAGGAGTCGGCTGTCGTCATGCAATGCGACGCCCAAGAGTGATCGTGGTGCTGGCCACGGCAGTCGTTGGATATCTTCAGTTTCAAGATATTCCTCCACCACTTGAGCTCTATGTGCACTGCATTGCCGCGCGTTAGTAAATAAACTTGATGAATATGAGGTGCGTGTCAAGACATCAAAGGCAGATACTGTTGGGATATCAGAGACGTGGTGTCACACAGATATAAGAAATACAGGGTTGGAATTTGGAGAGTACAATGTGTGGAGAAGACATCTTGAATGGCTATAATTGTGTAGTAAAACCAAAAACACTCTTTTTCCAAAACTAACAAACTGTAGTAAGATTAGCATTTCTAAACGGTTTTCGGAGGGAAAAAAAAATAATTTAATGTTTCACTTTCTGTCACTGGACATGCATTTCATATTCATTCTACAAATATTTATCTTCATATGAAAAAGTTATACAAATTACCTTCGAAACTGGTCAGCATGATTTCTTGTATACTTAATTTGCTGCACAAGGCTGGATGAGAGGTTGCTGTGGGAGAGAAGTTTGTTAAATTGATGATAAAAGAAATATCCCATTTCATAGAGTGCGGTATTTACACGATTTTGCATTTCATAAAGTTCGCCCTGAGTTCTGGATATGTCTGTAAAAGAAATGCTCATGTCAGTCTGTGAATATTTAGCTACATTTTAATAACCTGCAGTTTTTTCTTTATGAATTGCTATGAATGAATAAATAAATAAATAATCTCTGGTGTAGAATCCATAGGTGTGCGCGCACACGTACACCTGATTTATTCACCATTTGTGCTTCAAAGCACAAACAAGAAATTAACGGGTGGAAGAGGTGTATTCTCACCAGAAAAAGACTTGGAGATCTCGGTGGCCAATGAGCGGGACCACCGCGGCCAATCCATCAGGAGAAAGTTCGATTTAGTTATTGTAACGCCAGACGGGTATAATGTGCTGGAGCTCCGTCATGCTAAAAGTACGTACCAATCCTTGTAGCCAAGGGAACAGCCTCCAATAATAGTGGAAGTTCGTATTGCAGAAATTCTAGGTAAATGGGCCCTGTAAGACGATTATGTAACACAACAGGCCCACTCAGGTGATCGTCCACGTTATCGCACCACACGTTTACAGAGAAGCGATGTTGAAATTTTTTTTCTACAGTGGCATGTGGATTTTCGTCTGACCACTTAGCACTGCCAGCACTTGCACTTTCTGTTGATCCCTTTCCCTTCATCATTGTAACAAGTAAATAGGAATGAAGAGAAGTTTCTGAAAATTTGTTTTTTATATGATTGAAGATTTTATATGATTGACTACCAGTGTCGTTTTTAGATACCACACCGCTGCTGCGTAGGTGATTGCTGGCAGGAAGGTTGTTTTATAGTAAAGCATCAGGGTTTTTTTCTTGAGTCCCCAATCTTTCCTTGTGATTCTGGTTACCAGTCCAAAGTATCCTCTGATTTTTCTTCTTATATGTTTCAGATGCGGCTGGAACGTCAGATTGTTATCTAGGATAACGCCCAGATACTTCAGTTGGCTCACAAATTTGATGGTTACATTGTTGATTTTAATTTTCGGGGGTCATCGTAGTTGTATACTCCCCTTTAGGAGGATCGATGAGGTCCTCAGAGATGATGTGCACAGAGGATGTCCGCAGGGTTATTTTTTAATAGTGTACGTTGATTTCCACTCTTTGCATTAAATAGCTTTCAATTACTTTGTATAGGTTAAGAGGCACCTCAGCCTCCCTCAACCTCGCCAGGACGCTTTTCCACCAAAGTGAGTCAAACACCCCAGCAAAGTCAACAGAAATGAGCAGCAGATACTTTCGTCTACAATCCTGGAATATCCTTAGCAAATTTCCCAGTGCGTCCACGGTTGAGTACCCTGGTGTGAAGCCATACTGGTTTCCGGCATGTAGGCTTCATAGTGTTTTATAACTCTCGCATGGAGTAATCTTTCAAACAATTTGCTTGCCACTGGGAGCAGTGCAATGGGTTGATATGAATCTGGATATTTTGGATTTTTGGTAGGATTTTTCAGTATTAGTTTTAAATTTCCAGTTTTTCCATGCAGTTTGGAAAAGTTCTGTTTCCAAGCATCTATTGTATAGTGTGAGGAGTAGGTACGGCTTGTATTCTACAGATTTCTTGAGTGTTTCAGGCTCAATAAGATAGAGGCCCGGGCATTTTCTATTTCTGACCCTACTAGTGGCCATGCTAAGTTCATTCAGGGTGAAGGGGGGGGGGGCTCAGTCGCCTGGTTACTGTAGTTATCGTTTCTGTTGCTGAGCTGGCAAGATTGGCATATCTGGTTTTTGATATATTGTGTCGAGTATGTTATTCATCGACTGCTCCCAGGTCGTGGTAAGATCTCCCTGCCGAGTCCTAGTGGTAGCAATTACCTCTCCCCCCTAGGCTGTCTATTAGTGGTTACCTTGTAGACAATGACCCAGGGGTCAGCGTTCCGTGCTGTGGAAACCAAGGATTGCAAAGAGCGTCTTTTACTTGCTTTATGGCGTCAGTGTACCGGTTTCTGATTTGTCTATATCTTTGCCTCAGGGCTTCGACCTCATTTGCTGGCCATGTTCTTCGGGCCCTCTGGAAGTCCTTCCTACTCTTGTTCATTTGTCGCCAGAGCATGGCAATGTCCCAGGTCCACCAGGGGACCACGCCCAGCCAGGGGTGTTTCTTCATGATAGTTTGGTTGCTGATGTCTATCATCAGTTTAGTAGTTGTCTTCTGCAGTTCGTTCCGATTGTTCTGTGGATCCAGGGACGAAGGTTTGTTGTTAACCGTTGTAGTTAATAGCTCTTTGTATTGGGGCAATCTGCCTAGGCAACTGCGTATCTGTGGCGTGTTTGTATATCTGCTGCTGTTCTTGGCAACATTCTTGTTACTTTGCAGGTGATGACTCGATGGTCCGAGGTGGTCCAAGCGTCCTCCACCCTCCAGTCGGTCACGTGGTTCGCTAGGTTCCTAGTTGCTAGTGTGATGTCGATAGTGGCCTTCCAGAGGGTATTGTAGATGTTGGCAGCTGGTGCGGTTGGTTCAGTACAGCAAACCGGGATCCTATCAGATGGTTTTCGAGTTGCTGCCCGTTTGCTGTTCCTCTTCTATCGGCATGTAGACATGTATAGTGCCTTATGTAAGGCGGCTCCCAAACGCTAGTTCAACTCCGCCGTGGTACACTGTGATGTTACAAAAACTCTACAGAAAGGCCAGAAATGTGTGTAATGCTAGGTTTGTGTCGTGGATGATTAATAGGATAACCATTTCCTCCTGCTCAGCAAGAACAGTAAATTTCCGTTGATAAGGTTAAAACATACAGTAGTGTAGTTAAGGAAAGTATAAGTGATGGTAATGAAGACAGTGAAATTGGTAATATATGTGGGGGGGAGGGGGAAATAATAAGCAGAAACAGGTGAACACTTTAATATTAAGGGCAGATGTTAATGCACAGTTTACGACTAGTCAGGAGGTCATAGAAGTGGTATTAAATGCCTTAAAGGATGATTTTAAGGAAATTAAAGTGAGAAACCTGCGAACAATACGAAATAAAGGTGTTTTGATAGAAACAGACAATATTTGAACAAAATAATAGGTTCAGAGACTTTAGTTAGTAAGGGTATTAATTATGATAAGTTTAAAACAAATAATCCTTCCATACTGGTGTATGATATACCCAAGAATATCACGAGAGATGAGATAGTTGAGGACTTATATGTAAAGAATTTGAAGTACTAAGGTTACGATCTCGAAGAGGTAAAGAATGGAGTTGTATTTAGATTTAATAGTGGAAACAAGTTAAATTTGACTAACTGGGTTATTGGGGTGGCTCCAGAGTTGTTAAAATGTTTGTTTCTGAGAGACAGAATATTTTGAGGGTTTTCCTCCTATAAGTTTAGAAAATTCACAGTTGTGACCAAATGTTTAAAATGTTTGGGATATGGCCACTCTGCCCAGTACCGTAATCATAAAACAATGTCATGTGGTCATTGGGCTGAAGGGGGGGGGGGCATATTTATGCTGACTGTCAGCGCAGGGACCAACATTCAAATTGTGTTAACTGTAAGCGTAGAGGTCGTGACTGTGAACACTCTGTAAAAGATGTAAAATGTCCAGAATATGTTAAAGCCCTTGAATTAGCAATTACGCGCATAAATTATGGATAATGATGATAACGATTGTATTAAACAGTTTTGGTTAGCACATAATAGTAATAATATCAGATATTAAACATAGTTCAATTGAATGGACAAAGGTCTCGCATGGTAATGAATGAAATTAGAATATATGCAATGGAAAACCGGTGTGACATACTTTGTTTGCAGGAACAATATGCATTACAGCATGAGCGGAGTTATAGATTGGTAGGTTTTCCTGTAACTGCTAAGAGTGAGGCCATGAGTAGCAATAGTTATTTTTAATAGGAATTTAAACATAACTGTGTATCAGGGTTGTGCAATCAAGACATTGTTTGCATTCATGTTGTTATGCCTGACATTTCATTTTATTTATTGTATTCTGACATTTCATTTATTATTTATTGTATTGTTTTCCAACAGATAATATTGAATATTTCATTTCATATATGGAAGGTGCATTGGCACAAATAGGTTATGGCAATGTATTATTGGCTTTTGACATAAATGCTAAATCCAATATGTGGTTCAGTGATATGACTGATAACAGGGTAATGTGTATGGAGGATTTTATAATATCAAATAATTTAGTTGTACTTAATGAATCACAACAACCGTATACTTTTAGCAATGTACATGGACAATCGAACATTGATTTGACATTGGCTTCACCAGATTTTGTAAAGAGGGTGTGTCACTGGGTTGTTGATGAGAATGTAACAGTGACAACCGAGCTATATTATTTCATGTAAATGTAGGGTATATAGTAAGACTTATTATATTAAAATCAATGAGCAGATGAGGTTTGCATATAAAAAGATAAATTGGGAAAAATTTAATGATTCCTTGCAGTTGGTTTTTGGTAATGATAAATATCTGGCTCTCAATACTATGAATGCCACAGATTATGCATTTTATATTCAAAGTGTACTTTTTGAAGCTTTGAAGTATGCAGCTAGGAAAGCCACGGATAAGCAAGTACCATGGTAGTCTGAACAACTGAAAATTTTAAGCCGAGATATTTTTTCGGCCAGGAAGCAATTTCAAAGATATAGGTCTCGTGATATAGAAGAGGCTAACTATTATAAGGAAATATATAGGTGTAAAAGGAGGGAATATCATAGGGCTATTTATCAGCATAAGTTAAGATCACGGCAGAATTTGGTAAGAACTGCAGGAAACAGTAACCCTTGGGGACTACTGTATAAGTTGACCATTACTAAAAAGATAGAGCAGGATGTATTTCACACAGTAATAGTAGATGGTAGGAAAACAGTTAGTTGGAGACTACTATTCAAGTTGTCATAGACAAACTATTTCCCGAGGATTGTGTAAGTAATGGTACTCTTGAACAGTGTGAGATAAGAGCAGAGAATAGAGATTATGTCAACAATGAGGATATCTCTCTTTTTACAGCAGAGGAGTTACTTGTAGTCAGTAAACAGATAAATGTTGATAAGACTCCGGGGATTGATTTAATTGAGAACAACAGTATCAGTAAGTTATTAGAGATATACCCTCCACTTCTGCTTAATATGTATAACAAATGTCTGTTGGAAGGCACATTTTCTGTTTTCTGGAAATGTGCCCGTCTGAAATTGTTGCAAAAACCAGGTAAAGTAAAACAAGCCCCAGGAGCTTTCGACCAATATCGCTGTTACCTAACCTAGGCAAGTTGTTTGAGAGATTGATTTTCCAGCGATTAAGTGAATTCATGAATTTACACCACATTGAGTCGGCATTTCAGTATGGTTTTAGAAAACTCAAATCTACTGAGGATGCGATTAATGATTTAGTGCTTTATGTTAAAAATGCAGACAGTAAATATGTTCTTTCTCTTTTCATTGACTTTGCAGGAGCTTTTGATTCAGTCTGGCACGAGAGTATTCTTTACTCGTTAAGACAGCTCCATTGTCCAGGGAAAATATACCGGGTTGTAATAAGCTATTTAACTTCAAGGCAGATAATTGTAAGGGCACAGTATTTAACTTATAGGAAATTAGTGTCTAGGGGATGCCCACAGGGATCTGTGTTGGGTCCCCTATTTTCGAATTTGGTCCTGAACCAATGGCTTAAATTGAGACAAACAGTTTTCCATAAAATAGCACTTGCTGATGATCTGCTTATCTGTGTGCCTGGTAACTCACGAAGGGATATTGAAGAGAAGGCTGCAATGGTTCTTTAGAAGAGTCTAACATCATGGGCTACTGTAAATAAATTAACAGTTTCAGAATTAAAAACAGTCATATTAGTTAAAGGTCACCTTGATATCAATTGACCACCAAATATTTTGTTAAATTGTAAGCAAATTAAATTTTTTACCCAAACTAAGTTCTAGGTGTTTTATTAGATGTTAGATTAACTTTAGTTCCACATCTGAATTATTTGATGAATAAAATTAAGCGTTTTAGTGCAACAGTAATACGGATTTCTAGATCACAATGGGGGTTACGTAGATCAGTTTTAAATCTTTATTATACGGCAGTTTTTCTGCCAATAGTGACTTATGTATCATCAGTGTTGCTAACTTGTGTGAATAAGATTAAGTTTAAAGCCAAGTTAAATTCTGTGCAAAAAACAATGCTGTTGGCAATTCAGAGGACTTGCAGAACAGTGTCAACAAATGCCCTGCAGGTATTAGCGGACCACTAGATCACGTGCCGTTAGATCTTTTTATAATATATAGAGCTTTCTGTTACCATATTAGGAAGCATAATAATTTCACGTGCTTAAACATTGTGTGTGACCTTAACATTCACCCTAAGGTTGAAAAGAAAAGAATATATGCGAAGTTAATGGAAATCTGGCAAGCCAGATGGATGGATAGTATTACTGGTGCGGTCACCAGACATTTTATTCCAAATGTTTCTTTTTCATGTTTTAAACTGAACAAGTGGTTTTTTCATAGTATGGAGACTTCTTTTTTATTAATAGGGCATGGTTCTTTGAATAGTAAATTATATTATTTTGGATTAAAGTCAAACCCTTACTGTGTATGTGGTGTTGAAGAAACTTGGTGCCATGTATTGTATGAGAATTACAGAGCTCAATTAAAGAATGTAATTAGTGATTTTAGAAATGAAATCACTACTAAGGAAATGAAAATAACTACTTATCAGATTATAATAAGTTTGTTGCTTTATAAAGGTTTGCTATTTCTGTATTTCTAAAAAGAAGACAGTTATCAGCCTGGATATTTGTAAACTAATAGCTGTTTATAGTATAGATTTTTTTCCCTCTCTCCCCCATCCTATTTTTATCCTGTTTTTTTTTTATTTATTTTTATTTTTATTTTTTATTTAGTTTATTATTACTTTTTTGTTGTTGTTATTTTTTTGTTTGCTGGCACAGTAGAAATTAACATAGTGCGGGATAAATTGCCAGAGTGAGATTTGGGTGGGGGGGGGCAGAGATTTTTTTCCTACCACCCTGGTCGTTTTTTTTTTTTTTTGGCTGTGTTTGCTGGTACTATGTAAGTAACTAAGTGCGGGATTGTAGACCAGGAAGGTGTTTTTTTGTTTTTTTTTGTAAATGTTATTTTTTATTAGTATTTTTTTTTATTATTATATTTATTTTTTTTTTTTTTTCTGGCTCCCGGGCTTGGGCGGCTTGGGGGTGGGATTGCTGGCGCCCTCTGGTCTAGCACTTCTACCAGAGGGTGCGGGAATTTTGTGCGTTCACCATAGACAGTACAGTAGACCTAGGCCCAGCTCCACGTACATAAGGACGAGCATCAGGTACCAGTTATCCTAGGTGATGACTACTCTCTGGCGGCTGGGTATCCTGTATAAGGATAATAAAATCAGGGATATTAGGTGGATTTGGACAAATGTCTAGGGACCACCAAAGACAATAATAATAATAAATATATTTGTGTCGTGTAAGTGTTTGTTATGTTGTTTAGTTGTTTCTGGCCGCTTTGCTATCAGGAAGCAACAAGCACCAGGGTGGTGCGCCCTGATACCCGTCTACGCTGCGAGGAGGGGAGCCGCAACTGAGCGCGAACTGCAGCAAACCTCGAGTGTCAGGTACTGAATGTCGAAATCATTCAAAGTATGAGCAAATAAAGTTAATTTTAACAATAAATTAAAAAATAATAATAATAATAAAATAATCAGACAAATTAAAGATAAAAATAAATAAATAATGAATAAATAAAATGGGGGAAAAAATAATATAAAATAATCCTGCACCAGTGTGCAGGATAATTTTTTATTATGCAGACCGGCCTGAGGTTAGCAGGAAATAGAAGTCAAGAAGACAGTGATGCCACTCGGCGTCATACACGTTTGTTAACCAACTGTCCAAGTCGAAGGTGGTGGTGAAGATGGTACTTGAGCTAAAAAAAAAAAAAAAAAAAAAAATGGTGGTAGTGACGATGGTGGTGGTATCACAAGATGGCGATGATAGAGATGCTGGTCTGGACTGGAGGTAGAGCTGGAATAGGAGTAGTTCCTGAAACTGGGGCACTACTGATGATTTGTCCACGTCTGGCAAAGGCTTTATGTGCAAAATCTTGCAGAAGATGAAATTTTTCTTTGGAGTCCAAGAGAGAAGACTCATTGCCTGGGGAGAATGGTTCATACAGAGTAAACAGAGGCTGACGTAGATCCAAGTAATATGGACAGGTGAAAAGAACATGCTGCCAGTCTTCTGGGCTGCCACAGTTACAGAGGAATGAATCAGACAGGTTAAACATAGCAAGTTTAGCACGAAGGGAACCATGGCCAGTTAGAAGAAAAAGAGTGCAGAGACTCGGACTGAACCATTTTAGAATAGACTTCTGTAAAGCAAAGGACACAGATGGAATAAATTTTCTTGTGACCGTACCTTTTGAAGAAGAAGACCACCAATCGTGCCAGAGTTGAACCAGTGGTTCCAGCAATGAGCTTTTTCGGTTTTAGGATCGCAGTGGATATTAACAGTGAAGTCTAAAATGTCAACTGGAATGGCATGTCTAAGGTAATAGCAAAAACCTCGATAAGCGATTTGGAGATCCAGAGGTCGGCTGTAGCGCTGTGCTATAGTGGAAAGCGACAGTTTACATCCGCTCCTATAATTATTTTTTCATTCAGTAGAGTGTTTTGGAGACAGCGCAGGTAGTTGATTGTGGTCTCAATTTCCTGTCCTGTCCTGCTGTAAAGAGCCACTACATATAGGGAGCCTAGTGCTAACAAATCAATACAAATGTTAATCGTATTTAGCAGTCACGGGCTTGAACCCCGGTCCATTCAAAGAGCGTGTGCTACTGCACTCGCGCTCCTGACCACTCGGCTAAGGTGTAAGGTAAGGTGTAAAGTATATTGATGTCATGCGGCACCAGTAGTTTCCCCCATCTCCGCGTTGCTTTCATTGTGGGTGTACCAGTTTGCTGGGAATGCCAGAGATTTAAAAGTGTGTGGGTATTGTACATGTGTAATGTCATGTACCGTTGTTCATCTGATCATTTAGCCGCTGGGCCCCTGCTGGAGCCCAACGTTGCCCCACCTTCGCCCCGTGGAGGCAGACCAGGAACCCAGTAGACTTAGTTACTCTGGCAGGTCTTGCCGCTTAGTTTCCTGAGATTTCGGCGGCTAGGACCTAAAAAAAAAAAAAATCATAATACCGTATATATATGTATAAATATACACATGTATATACTCATTTCGCTTGTCCGCATACAACATACGTTGTATGCCTGTACACACCGCTGGGGGATTTGATATTACGTAGATGGATAGGCCAAGACTGGGCGAAGATTATTTTGAGTGTTGTTAAATTTAGTGTGTGGGGCGTTCGCGTTGTATATAGATAGAGTAGGAGGGGAGACAGAAGACTGGGGGGTAAAGACAGAAATATTCGAGCGATAGAGGCGGTGCCCCCAGTTGGTCAGTGGTGTCTCCTCCCCGCCGTGGTAGGGTTGGAAAGGAATCGAGTCAGGTGCTCGATTCTGGTCCCCAACAAGGCTTGATGGCAACGAAGCTGCATGGTTCAGGTCCGTGTGGCCCTTTTGCAGATTCAGGGTTCAGTCAGTCGCAGAGTTGTAGACCATGTCCTTTTATTCTCGTTAGAGGTATGGAATTTGTTGTGGGAATAGTAGCTTGTCCCATTTAGTTTCCAGTTGTGTTGTTATTTGCTTGTTGGGTAAGGTGTAAGGTATATTGATGTCATGCGGCACCAGGGGTTTCCCCCATTTGGGTACGTCAGGCCTAGCCTAGTGCTGTAATGAGCTGGGCACAGTTCAGTTATTTTTGTGGCAGTGGTATTGGTGTTTCTGACTGGGACCGCCGCCCATGGGGGACTAAAGTAGTGCCGCCCTGCATAAGATACTATACATGTCACCTTTCACGATCTGCATTTGTTTGTGGGACGCATACGTATATGTTGCGCCTCTGTGGAACATTTATGCGCGTATGCGTATATGTTTTTGTTCTTATCGCTTTTAGTACTTTTATTACTTTTACCATTTATCTGTATATATTTTATTCTTAATAAGTTACTGTACATTGTATTTCTTCTTTACTGTATTTTTAATAGTTTTATTTTGTACTTAGAACTTGATGCCATATTTGCTTCCCTAGGCTTCGTGCAAATTATTACTAGCCCAACGAAAGGTAATAACACACTCGACGTCTTATTCCATAATCTTGCCAGCATCTCTGTGATCACATTTCCTTTTAAATTCTATTCTGGCCTCAATCCTATCGCATGTGATAGGATTGAGGGTTCCTTAAGGTATTTGAAAAAGCAATTCAGCTCTCCATTGCAGACCATTGTTTCAATCACAGGCTCTCCTCCCTATTGTGATTAAGGGGAGATCTACTAATAGCAACCTCTTATCCGAATCCAGAAAGCCCTCAACGACAGGACACAGCTTGATGTCATTTTCTTTGATATAAGAGCGGCCTATGATAAATTAGACATAACAGCTCTAATTACCATTCTCCAGCAGTACGGTACTTCAACATTACAGGAAATACTCTCGGCATCATTAAATCAATCATGGAGCACAGACATCTCATCATCTCACATTGCAGCTTTAGGGAAAAATGCGCTACTAATAGGAGTGTCCCATCATGAACCCTATTTGCCTCAGCGCCCTTTCTGGCATCCCAAACTGACTTCCAGTCATACGCTGATGACCTGAAACTTTACATCACATCTTCTGAACAAAATCAGGTTCTTAGCACTACTCTGCTGGCAAATAAAAAGATCAACAACATTTATACAATTTGAACAATATCTGGCCTCAA
Source organism: Mastigoproctus giganteus (assembly GCF_048544385.1). Lineage (NCBI taxonomy): Eukaryota > Metazoa > Arthropoda > Arachnida > Uropygi > Thelyphonidae > Mastigoproctus > Mastigoproctus giganteus. Next base: position 165,126,005 of record NC_143577.1, read on the forward strand.
TCGGATTGCAGATTAATCAAGCAAATACAGCTCAAACGTCTTTTACCTGGAAGAAGTCGCGCAATGATATTAAATATCACCATCAATGGATCACATATTCAGAAAGTTAAAGCACACAAGGATCTCAGGTTAGTATGAGATGAGGGGCTGACATTCCAGGTTCACCCCCTGAACACAAAAACAAAAATGTGCTCTGCTATTTGGGCGATCATCCAGGAACTAACGCGGATTCATGACGTTGACTTGATAAAGAAATCCAGAAATTTCTTCAATGTCTGGGACAGAGACATCGTTCTTTCATTGTCTCTGTCCTATACCTCTTTATACATTTGCAACTAATTGGTCCTCTGCCCCTACAACACACTTCAAGTTCCTCAGCCTGGAATACTGTCTCCTGAAATGGTTAGCTGCTGCAACAGATTGCAGCAGCTAACCTTCTTGCACTGGCCAGACTAATCACAGGACGACTTGACGCCCTTAATATCACTGACCTGATAAAAACTCCCCGAATTGCCGGAAGAAGTCAAGTGGACCTAAGGCTCTCACTCAGAATCAGTTTCAACAACCTCAAAGGCTTGAGACGTATGTTACCAGGAACAGGGCCGTGCAAATGGGAGTGCACTGGATGCGCCGCACCAGGACCCCAACATGTGTATTTTTTTTTTTTTTTTGCGTCAACGTAAATAAACAAGGTTTCTTAACCCTTTTGCATCCGGGCCCCAAGTACCTTTGTACGGTCCTGCTGTTTAAAAAAACAGCAGGACCGTACAAATGAAACTAAAGTTCCTTTTTTAGCAGCATTCACACTTACACATAATCCAGAACGTGCAGAAATATCGACAAAATCAAGGAAGTAGTACGTGTACGTTTCTGCTAGTGACGGAATTTTACAATTTTGACACGTCGGCATCTACGGGGAGGGGAGAGCATTTGTTTTCGGTATAGGCTACATCTCAATATAGATATTGCCTATATTGAAAACGAGACAAGCTTGTTAGGGATTCCGTCAAGCCTACTGAGTTTCAAATGTTTGGCTTAGAGATTCTTCCATTGATCAGTTTGTATCGAGATCAGTGAGTTTTTTTTTTTTTTTTTCCTGTTAATTATTGCAGGAAATCTGGAAAAATTAAACTTTGTCCATCGGTGTGGTGGTGCACCTGCTGCGGCGGGAGTAGACATTTCCACGTAGTTTCTTCGGAGAAACACATACATGGGAATAACTAATTCTGAGAATAAATAAATATTATCTTTATTGTAAGGTTCATAGGTACACACAGGTACGCTAACTTTACAAACCCTTCACGGCACTAAGCCAGGGGTTAACAAGCAGCGGCAGAGATACCATCTCAACGGAATAGATAGATTAAAAAATATTACACTCGACGTATATTTTTGGAAAAAATAATCGAGCCTATTGAAATAAACCTGAAAAAAAAAAAAAAAAAAAAAAAAAAAAAAAAACTTTACATAAAATACTAAAATAACCCCAAAAATTATGCCAATGTTAGCGATGCTTCAAAATCCTCGTGGAAATCATTGTCAAGTCGAATTTCGGAGACTTGCATAGTAGGTCGTCTTTTATTCTTAAGAAAATGCTTTGATAATGCTTCATTGTTAAAGCATTTCCAGCGCTGCCATCATTATACTTGAGGTTAAGAAATAAATCATTCTTATAAATTAGCAGTAAGAATGCTTTTGTTTTTGGTTTTTAGTAGCATCATCAACTTAGACGATATTGTTGTGATACCGTTGTGTATTTTGTCTGTACAAATGTATGCTCATGATTTGCATGTGCATATGAAAATCGGTCCATTAACATACGGGCTGAGGCTCAGAATAACTTATTTAAAAAAACCCAGCTCCCTCTGTCTGAGATGAATGCTTTTTGAAGTACAATGCATGTAAGTAATATGAAGTTCACATTTTCCATTTCATCAAAGCAAGAAAGAATTAAGAAAATTATTTTTAAAACGAGCTTTTGCTTCTTGGATCCTACCTGTAAAAATGTCCTCTGTTGCATCATACTCCTTTAGTTGTTTACGTGACCTAAAAATTATAAGGTAAAAAAAAAGAAAAGTGTCTTATCTATTTTTACTAGTGTCCATCGTAAGATTTAAAATCATACAGAGAAAATATTAATGAAATAGTAATATATATTTATTTTCTTACAATAAAAAAATAATAATAATATTTAGATTATTTTTTGTTAAAAAAACACGATCAAATTCTGTATTTATCTTTATTACCTCAGGATCTGTTACACAGCAGTGTTGTTGTTGTAGAGTTTCTTAGGCGCATAAGCGACTTAATCTATACTGTGCCGTATATTATTGTCTGTGAATTGCTTCTGTTCTATAGTCCATTTACTTTTTTTTTTCTTTAAAAAAAACCGAGTTTCCAGTAGGTGTGGGGGGACAGGACCGTGCTACCGTCGCTTGAAATTGACTAATCAACCATGTTGTGAAAAAGACTCCTAAAAATTTCTGGGATCATTGATGAGTCTGAACTCAGGCTTTTTCCATCGGGTGTGGGTAGGACGATGATTATATCAACTATGCTACCGTGAGGGCACATTGCAGTGTGACGTCATAGAAATGGAATTTGGAGAATATATAAAAGTTTCTTTACAAGTAAGATGATGTAGTCATACTTGTCTTCTAAAAAGTTAGAACTGATTCGTTAATTGATGGATTTAGTTGATCTAATACTAAAATAAAAATAATTAAAGGAAATACAGTATTTGTTACCATAGTTAATGATGAAAATTTAAGTTTTTTTCTAAACTTCTGTTTTCGTTTATCTTGTGTCAAGCGTGTCCTTTTAATTTAATTTAATTTTTGAATTGATTCAGTTATTTAAAATCTCGTAGGAATCCAGCGGTCTGAAACTTTTTTTTTTTTTTTTTTTGAATCCCAGATCAGTACAGTAAACTGTAAAATCTGGCACAACTTTTGAAAAAAATATATCAACGTTTTAAAATCTGGAACTATTAAGAAAGTAATCGGGCACTCCTTTATCGATCTCATTTATCTTTAAGAATTCACGCAAAAAAGAGTGGAATTTCTCTTTTTATAAGATGTTTGCAGTATTGTTTTCTTCTTTAAACCTTGTTGGCCACAAAAACAGTTTAAATTGCATTGAAAATGCAGTGATCTTAATTTCCACGACAGAACAAACTTGACTTCAAGGAGCTGCCTTGGTATTGCACTAATTTCAAACAGAAGGCTTTGACAAAAGAGGTTAATCGGCCATTTGTTTAAAAGATGAGATTGCTATGACAGCCTGTTTCGGGACCTGTGGTGGTCTGTGGTGACAAGTAGACAAAGCAGTTGTAAAGGAATATATGTTCGATATGAGCTACCATACGAAATCTAGTTTTCAAAATTGTAATATAGCTAAAGCTATCTGTTTTGTCTGAGCGTTGTGACTAGAAACCACTTTCTGTCTGATGAGGGAGGGAACTTTTAGTACTGAAACAGGCTATCATAGCAACCTCATCTTTTAAACAAATAGTCAAGCTTTGGGCAAGGCCGTCTGCACAAAGGCAGATTTTTCCTGCTGTGAGAATTAAGACAATTGCATCACCAATGGGAGCAACTATTAATGATGTCACCAACAGATTGACAGATTTTAAGGGGGATAAAGAGAATATTATTATTCATGTGGGGATTAATCACATTAAACGTACACGTTCTGACGATTTATTGGAAAAATACAGGACTATGCTGAGGAAATGCCGCGAGCTAGGCCACAATGTCTGTCTGCAATTCTGCCCAGACACGTTAGGAGGGATTATATGTTAAAAGCCTTGTGGATTAATTCAAGACTTGAAGGACTCTGCAAGGCTTTAGGGGGGAAATTTCTATCAGCATGGCCCACACTTGTTGGTAGAAGGAATTTGTTTTGTAGAGACGGGATACACTTAAACAAAGGTGGTGCAAAAGTTTTTGCCAGTGTTATTGAGGATACCTTAAAGGTTCAGAAACTGCTAGTTAGGGGGATGCGGGTAATACTGACACGCGTTTATCTGATAATACTGGTTAAAGTAACTCTTGCACATACCTCAACATTTATATCTGTTACCCCAACTGGACATATTATCTAGATGTTCTGGGGGCAGAAACGTTTCAAGTGAGCGGGTAGCTAATTCCAGGGAAGCGAGCCTAAAAAACTATAAGGGTTGTGTTAGGGTTGTTAAATATACAAGAACAGTGTCTTAACTGTTTATATAGTAATGTTAGAAGTGTCGTCAATAAAGGAATACCTTAGGAAGGATAAGGTAGATAGAAGGGGTGGTGGGGTAATGCTTCTTATCAGAAGTAGCCTGAGTGCAACGATAGCTTTCCCGGATTCAGACATTTAACATGCTAGTATGGAATCTGTATGGTGTGAGATAGTTGGAAACCAAGGTATAATGCGATTAGGAATAATCTACAGACCAGGTGATTGTGAAGATTATGACGAAAGCCTCTACATGCAAATGGAATGGGCAAGTAAGCGTCAATGTCTTATTATGGGTGATTTCAATTTGCCTCTAATTGATTGGAGTAAATGGGAAGGAAACTCGACATGGGGAACAAAATTTTTAAATCAACATGTCAGGGAAAGTACTAGAGAAAAGAATATCCTAGACATCATCATCACCCATGAATCAGATGACATAACAGGGCTGACAGTAGAGGAACCAGTAGCAGGAAGTGATCACAGAGTTCTACGGTGGATGATGATGAGAGAGGTAGCAGTAGTAAAAGGCAAAGGAATGGGTTTTAATTTCAGAAAAGGAAATTACGATGCCTTAAGGTACTACATGGCCTCTATTAACTGGGTAGATATCGCGCAGAGAATGAATACAGTTGAACTGTGGTATGCTTTTAAAACATTAATCACAGATGCCTTGAATGCGTATTTACCATTAAAAAAATACTCCACGAGGAGGGTTCCAAGTTGGATGAATAGTGAAGTTGCCACACTACTTGAGCAGAAAAAGGTGCCATGGAAAATGTTACAGAGTAATAAAAAGTATTGAAGCCTATAACAGCTACAAGATGATCTGTAATAGAGCCACAGAAAAGGTTCGACAGGCAAAGGCAGCTTATGAGAAATCACTGGCAAACAGAGCAAAGAGGGGGGATAAGGAATTCTTCACATATATAAATGCCAAGAAGAACAGGACAAACCAGATCAGACCTTTTACATAAGGGAAAGGGGATAGCATTAAATACACCAGCTGCTGTTGCAGATGAGCTCAACAGTTATTTTGCATCGATATTTACAAATAAAAAACCTTTTGTGGCAATGGGAAATTGTGGGAGCGAAGTTGAAAAATATGTATTTAATGATATTGAAATTTCGCAAGATTATTTAATGAAAAAACTTCCGAGCCTACAGGCCAGTAAGGCTCCTGGAGTTGATGGAATATACCCTATAATCTTAAGGGAGGCGGCAAGTTAGTGCATTGAACCATTGAGGCTAATTATGCGAGCATCACTAGACTCTTGGATTGGAAAAGTGCCAATGTATCTCCCATACATAAGGGTGGCTCTAAGAGTGAAGTGGGAAATTATCGACCTGTCAGTCTGACTTCAGTGGTAGGGAAAATCATGGAGGCAATGTTCAAGGGTGGAATTCAGGATCATTTGGATCGAATTGAAATTCTCAAGGATACTCAGCATGGTTTTGTATAGAGAAAATCATGTTAACAAATCTGTTCGCTATTTTGAAAGGGTTACTCACGAGCAGGATTTAGGGAATAATTTCGACATTGTTTATTTAGATTTCAGCAAAGCTTTTGACTCAGTCCCACATGAGCGGTTGCTTTATAAGCTGTAACAGGTTAGAATCACTGGGAAAATCCTTAGATGGATAGCAGGATGGCTTTAGGGCAGGAGGCAGAGGGTTGTGAAAAATGGCTATTCCTCAGATTGGGTTGATGTAAGAATTGGGGTTCCCCAAGGATCAGTATTAGGACCATTGTTGTTTTTAATTTTCATAAACGATATCGATGAAGGGATAGAGGGCGTGATGTCTAACTTTGCAGATGATGTTAAAATTTGTAGAGTAGTTAATGATCACTGTCAAGCTGAGCTTCTTCAGGGAGACCTACATAGACTTCAGGAATGGTTAGAAAAATGGCAGATATGCTTTAATCCAACAAATGTTACGTAAGGTATTACACCTGGGAAACAGTAATCTCAAAATAACTTATTCACTTGGTGGTGGAGTTCAACTAAACCCAGTACTGGAGGAAAGGGACTTGGGTTTTACGATACGGTCAGGCATGAAATTCTCTGAGCATTGTAAACAGGTTGCAAGGAAGGCCCATGGTGTCCTATCGATGATCTGTTGAACTTTTGCAAGTAGAGATAGGGATGTGATAATTCCATTATATAAGGCTTTTGTTAGACCACACTTGGAATACTGTGTTCAAGTATGGAGACCGCACCTAAAGAAAGACATCGAGCTTCTTGAAAGGGTACAAAGGCGGGTAACTCGCCTGGTGAGATCGGCAAAAAGGCGTCCTTATGAAGAAAGACTTTGAATATGTGGGTTGCAGAGTTTGGAAACTAGACACCTTAGAGGAGATTTGATTGAGGTGTTTAAGGCTGTGAGAGGCATCAGTAAAATCAATTACGAAATTTTCAAGATTATAAATGATGCTAGAACTAGGGGACATAAATTCAAGTTACGGGGGGAAATGTTTAGATTGGACTGCAGGAAGTTTTATTTTAGTCAGCGAGTTACAAATTACTGGAATAAGTTACCTACATGGGTGGTAGAGGCTGACTGTTTGGGGAAATTCAAAGGTCATCTGGATAGTACCTTCGGGTGAGTGAAACGCATAGGATGATAGTTTTATTTTCGTTTTCTTTTATTAATTTTCATTATTTATTTATTATTATTTTTTTTTTATCATTGTTTTATTCGTTTTTTTTTTTTCTTTTTTTTGGCTGGTGCTTCATAAGCCATAAGCTTTCTTGCACCATGCGGCCATTACTAATACTAATCCACTTTGAATTCTGTTGGCCACACAAACAGATGAAAGGACAAGACAGTCCTGAAAACATCTTGTAATTTCTCTGAAACCATATAACTTATTTTAATTTTGAATTTTTCTCTTTCAATGCTCTTATTCAGTAAATTTCATAACTTAGTGCGAAGTGCTATAACAAATTACAGCTATGTGGCTAGTCCTACAGCTCTTGCGTGAGTTGAGAGTTGTGACTTGGCGGCACTTCAGGACAGCTGATAGCAAAAAGAGATTGAAAATGTCCAGTGGGCACAGCAGGAAATGTCTCATTTCATAAACTTTGAATTACTGATAAGCAAAAAGAACAGATTTTATTCCACTTAACCAAGGTTTTTATTGGCGCCATTATAACTAGTCATACAGCTTCTCAGTGCCTGTTAGTTCTTGGATAAAGCAGGGAGGAAAACTAACTATTTCATTAGGGTCACCCGGTAAGTTATTTCATCTACTCATGTTTATTGTGTCTGTAAATTGCTTGTGTTTTCTAGTTGATTTGCTTGTTTTGCTGGACGAAAACCCATGCTATGTACACCTAAGACCGACTAACTCAGCCACTGAGTGAAAAAAAAAGCCCATAAACATTCCTCCCGTCACCGACGGGATTCGAACACGGGTCTTTACCATCCGGTACACTACCGCGCAAACAGGCAGGGAGGAAAGGAACTGGTGGGTCAGGTTCACTCACTTGACTTCTCATTCCGTACAAGCGCCATGGAGAAGAAGGGCTAGTGAGTGACCTTTACCGCCTATTTTCCCCCCTCTCTTGATTATACGTATTATGCCTTAAGGGGGCTTAGAGGGGAACAGTTATCCTGTGTGTTATCAGACACTCAGTCCAAAACACTGATGGATCCAATATCTTTCTATTACAGAAGATTTAGGAGAAGTCCGGTTTGGCCTGCCTCCCTAAAATCCACTCATGCACACCTTCTCGATGGTAAGCCCTGTTACATCACTTAGGTGGCAACGAACGTGTAGAGTGGTTCTCTTCAAGACGCCTAGACAGCGTGAAGAGGAAAAGACCAAACCCTCCAGCATATGACAGCACGACAAAACAAATGGCCCTCAGTCCCCAGCGGCTTTCACTCCCTCTCTTACGGCACCGAGAGGATCAGAGTGGAAGCAGAGGGTGCTAAGAATCTCTGGGTACGACCAGGCTGCCATGCACGGAAACTGATCTTGGTCTGTTACAACGTAAGATCGCTCATCGGTGAAGACAGGATATTAGAGCTGGAAAAGGAATTAGAAAATGTGAATTGGAATATCATCGGTTTGGCTGAAACAAGAAGAAGAAGAAATGAATCACTTATAAGTTTATCAAGTGGAAATCTGCTGTACACCAATGGAAACAGTGAAAGGAATGAAGGTGGAGTTGGGTTTCTGGTCCATAAGGATTTAAAAAACAACATTTTGGAATTCAAAAGTACATCACCAAGGGTGTCAAGACTAATACTCAAGATTTCTAAGAGGTTCAAGCTAAAGGTTATAATGATTTATTCACCAACATCGAACCATGATGATGATGAAGAGGTTGAAGAAATGTACACCGAAATTGAGAGTCTTCTAGATGAGCAGAAAACCCACTACACTATTATTATGGGGGACTTCAATGTTAAGGTTGGAAAAAGACAAAACAGCACAGAAAGGGGAACTACAGAAAATTTAGAGTCACTGGTTAAAGAATTATGAAATTATACTGCAGTTACAGCATGGATTTGTTAAGCGGACATCTTGTCTGAACAATCTGATTGGATACCATGATGCAGTAACAAAGATTACAAACCATAATTTCGATATCATATACTTGAACTTCAGGAACGCTTTTGATAACTTTGCACATAAAAGATTGCTGTAGGAAAAACTCGAGTTTTTGTGAGGAAAAAATCATCAATGATACCCTATCCTGAGACCGATTAACTCAGCCAGGTCGTGAAAAGGCCCGAAAAATCGCATCCACGTCTCAACTATGGATCACCTTCACGTAATATCACAGCTAATGGAGAAAGCAAATGAATATAAAACACCATTATGCCTGGCATTTGTGGATTATGAAAAGGCATTTGGCTCCATGCAGCATAAGACAATTTCAGGCACTGGAAAGACAAGGCATAGCTACCCCACATATTATGATTTTGAAGAAAATATATGAGATTGCTACCTCCTTTATTAGACTGGACAAAGACAGTAGGAAATTTAAAATCGAGAAAGGAGTTCGACAAGGAGACACAATATCTCCGAAGCTGTTTACTGCTGCCCTTGAGAAAGCTTTCAGAAGATTAGACTGGTCGCAGAAAGGAGTCAATGTGAACGGAGAGTACCTAAACCATTTACAATTTGCAGATGACATTGTGATCATAAGCCACGATCCCAAAGAATTATAGGAAAATCTTAATCAGTTATGCCCAGTTAGTAAGGATTTTGACTAAAGATAAATATGGCTAAAACAAAATTAATGATGAACAAGTATGTCACAGAAAGGGAAATAATGATTGAAGGAGCAGTAATTGAAAAGGTGGAGTCATATACTTATCTGGGACAAGTTATTAGCTGTAATAATGATAAATGGCTGGAAGTCAAGAGAAGAATAAATTTTGGATGGATAGCATTCAGGAAATATGGTCACATACTGAAGAGCAATATCCCAGTTTGTCTGAAACGTAAAATAATGAACCAATGTATTCTCCCAACCATGACTTATGGAAGTGAAACTTGGGCATTCACCAAAAGAATGGAAGAGAAGCTGAGAAGTACACAGCGAAGAATGGAACGAATTATATTGGAATCAGACTGTTAGATAAGAAGAGAAACACATGGATTAGGCAGCAAACTCAAGTAAAGGACATTCTTATCGAAACTAAAGAACTAAAATGGTCTTGGGTAGGACACATAGCTCGAAGACATGATGACAGATGGGTTTTTTTTTTTTTTTTTTGTTATTTGGTTTTTGGGAGCATTAGCAACTAAATCCATATTACTCCGGGATATGCGGTGGTCATTCACTGACCTTTCCGCATCCTCCGTATTTGGTGGTGACGGGCTCGAACCCCGGTCTAATCAAGAAGCGTGTGCTATGCACTGCTGCTCCTTCCCACCTGGCTACATGATGACAGATGGACTAAGAAAATAACAGAATGGTACCCAAGAGGAGCTAGAAGAAAACCTGGAAGACAAAGGTGGAGATGGATAGATGAAATTCATGAGTTTGTGGGTAGTAAATGGATGGCCAGTGCTCAAAACAGAAGGAACTGGAAAGTTGTTGAGAGGCCTTCATGCTGCAGTGGATTGAAAATGGCTGATGATGGTGGTGGGTGTTAACTGGGCAGATATCGCACAGAGAGTGAATGCAATTTGAATTACGGTACAGTGGCGGACAAGAAAAACTGCATCACTTGTGAATATTGCAAATACAGTAGGCCCTCGATGTAACTGAAACCGATTTAACGGACACACAATTTCTGTCCTAAAGGAAAAATTTAGAACCTTTTTTTTTTTTATTCGCGAATAGAGGACGCTAAAAGATTGGGTCAGTGAGTCAGCATTATACAGGGTGTTTCAGTTAAACGTTTCAGAACTTCTAAGAGGGGTAGGGTACATCCTGACAACTCGAAATCATATAGCAATGTGGGGTCGGAAATGCTTTCCTGAAGCGGTGTTGTACACAGAAGCACCATAAAGAAAAGAGACCGTAAGTGAGAAATCGTTTTAATAATACATGAAAAGAAGCAAAAGGTACACGGATTAAAGTAAGTGTTCGAAGTTTCTTCAACCTCGTATTGCTTTCGCACACTGGTACCTTGGAAAATGTGCTACAAATCCCCTTTTTCCCGCTGAAGTGTTGTTTTCCGATGAGGCATCCTTCACAAGGGAAGGAATTTTCAACACGCATAACGACCATATCTGGGCGGTCGAGAACCCGCATGCAATACGACGTCGTGCAGCACAGATTCGATTTTCGGTCAATGTATGGGCCGGTATTATGGGAGATCACCTCATCGGACCTTACCTGTTACCGTGTCGTCTAACCGGACCTATCTACTTGATCTTTCTGCAGCAAGTATTGCCACAACTTTTGAGAGATGAACAGATTTCTGCATCGACGCAACAGACAATGTGGTTCCAACACGATGGAGCCCCTGCCCATTATAGCGGAGATGTTCGTAACTACCTGGATGTCACATTTGGTCAACAGTGGATCGGACGTGGTGGTCCCGTGCGTTGGCCTGCTCGGTCACCCGACCTATCATGTCTTGATTTTTATTTCTGGGGTCATATGAAATCGCTAGTTTATGACACCCCTGTTGACAATGCTGAGGAGCTGGTTGCAAGAATCGCAGTAGCTGCCGAAGAAATTCGAAATTCGCCTGGAGTATTCCAGAATGTTCGGATGTCCATGCGTCGGAGATGTGAGGCGTGCATTGTAGCCCGTGGAAGAAACTTCGAACACTTACTTTAATCCGTGTACCTTTTGCTTCTTTTCATGTATTATTAAAACGATTTCTCACTTACGGTCTCTTTTCTTTATGGTGCTTCTGTGTACAACACCGCTTCAGGAAAGCATTTCCGACCCCACATTGCTATATGATTTCGAGTTGTCAGGATGTACCCTACCCCTCTTAGAAGTTCTGAAACGTTTAACTGAAACACCCTGTATAGATGCTTGTAGCTGCGATTGCAGGGCACGCACATGGGGCTCGTGTCAACGTTTATCACATTGCAGGATTAGATGTATGCATACACATCCAATCGTGGAGGCGGTTATCCTGCAATGTGATAAACGTTGGCACGCGCCCTGCATTCGCAGCAATAAGCATCTAATTCAAACTAGTGATTATCTCTACTGTTGCTTGCACTCGTGTCACGCTTTGTTTGCCTTACATGACCAGGCCCCGGTACTCTTTGTTTCATACTAACGTTTATGTTCCAGCTGATGAAGAGTCCCTCAGACTCGAAAGCTACTTTACTTTATTTTAATTTAATCTATTCTATTCATTTACTTTACCTTAATTTTGTACCTGTATTTTCTATTGAAGGTTACTACCTTGTTCGTACCTGCAATTTCATTATTATTTACTACTTCCGTTCCTCCGGTGCAGAGCATTCATACTTCCGATACATTTTTAGTTTATAAAACGAGGACATTTTAAAAATTATATTTATTACTAAAATATCGCAATAAATATTTATCATTACTGCCAATCACTTTCAGTAAGTTTGGATTACAAATAAGTAATTATAAAATGTTTTACAATCCATTTTCAAATTATAAGTAATCAACAAAATACTAATTACAGTGTCTGTTTCCATTTTATTTCTAATGCTGTTCCATTGATTGCTAATTAATGAAAATACATTCTCTACTTTCCCATTGTGCGCAAAAATAAAAAATGTATATTGAGAAATTTTTAAAAGCTCGGAACATTCTGCGGAACCCTTGCATTGATTAAAATATTCAACCAACTTTCTATGGACTAATAAGTTTTCCCATTTATCATCTTTATTTTTCTCAGAAACAAATTCCTTAAAATTCATAAATTGGTCAAATAATCTACTATCATCGATTTTCAATTAGACAAATGATGAAGATACAGTACACTTGTGTAATTTTGGGTTAATAAAAAGGTAAAATTTTGGGATTGTTTTTATTTATTCTGTTATATTGACCGAAGGTGCAACGTACAGAATATATTTAAAGAAAAATCATTTTATGATGATATGATTTTTTAAATTACAAATAAACTAGGAGGCAAGTGTAAAATACGCGAGGACACCTTAAACGCTAGGACATGTCCTCAGAAACGAGGACGTCTGGTAACCCTACCCTAATGGGACAGCGGTTATTGTTGATAGCAAAATTAAACCCTTATTCAAGAGCGGATAATTCTATGGGTGAAAAAGACTCGGACGGAAGTTTCACGACTGATGTTGAACGAGAGATGTGTGAGCTCAATCCATTTTTTGTTTTTTCTTTTGTTTACTGTATTTTGGACGGCTTATAATGTACGCTTTAATTGTGGTAAACTCTAAATAGTTAGCACAGAACAGAAATAAGAGCTTGTAAAAGAACACCTCCAGTGAAGGGAACTAAACTTTTTACAACAGATCCCATTCTGCTTTCAATGTCACATTTCAAGTTTCTTTATACCAAATCAATCATTCTGAACAGTAGTAACTTTATTTAGTACAAGTTTTTGATGAAAAATATACTACACTATATCCTAAAATACTTCCATACAAAAGATTCATCAAGTAGATAAAAAACTATAAAAAGACAACAAAATAATGCTAGTTCATTATAATCATTTATCGTCATGTCCAAGGAAGAAAGCTAACATGCAACAAAGTTCCTAGTATCAAGTATGCAAAAAAATACAAAGCAGTTTACTTTGAACTTAAATACTCAAGGGAAATTCCTTTCTCCTTGGGGTTTAAATTCCAACAGAAAGACACTATCACTGAGTCCTGGATTTTTCACTGTCTTTTCGTAGACAGTGAAAAATCCTGGCTTACACGTATGAAAGGCTGCAATCCAGTACAATACAGGACTTGAAGAGGCAAGAAGTCTTGTTGAAACCTGTACATGAATAAAAAGGAGACATGACTGCCAATACTACAGCATGTATAAAATAAACAAAATACTTGCCATTCTCAAAAATACAAGTCTGCCTTATATATTTTAACCTCTAACTCCAAGTCTAATGCAATAATCCCAGTTTTGTGCTATGTACCTAACAGCACTCAGAATACTTAAGAGTAATTATAGGAACTGCAATAAGGAAGCTTGGCAACTGCTTCACTTGATAATACCTGAGGAATCCGACATCCCAATATTTATTCTGCACATAACCATATGATAAAGGAAGTTTCTGAGCACACCACGTACTAGGCTCTGCGCCTGCAATCTTGTAATCTTTCTTTAAGGCATAGTCGTTTATTTCACGAGGTAATGCTGGTGATAATGATTGACGAACACAATACAAATGACTTGCATAAATTTGATAAATCATTAGTGGTATGTAACACATCATAAATTCAATAAATGGTACTGAAAACCAGCTCTACAGAGCCACTATTCTATATCTAATTCTTCTTCTATCTGGTACATACAAAGGGTACTAGGAAAGTTTTGCAATACAGCTTTGTTTATTTAATTTTTTCAAAGTAATTTCCTCTACATTCAATACACCTCTCCATCCTCCGAAACCAATCTTTAAACCAGTTCTGCCAAGTTTCACTAGGGAGTAAAGCACACTCGTTGTCCCAAGCCCATAGAAGATCCTCATCACTGGAAAACTGCCTCCCTTTTAGCTTCATTTTCACATGCGGGAACAGTGCAAAGTCGCAGGAAGCAAGGTCTGGACTGTAGGGAGGGTGCTCGAGAAGTTTCAGTCCTGTCGTGGTCAAATATTCGGTGCAGGCTTTGGCGCGGTGAGCTGGAGCATTATCGTGATGGAGGTACCAGGTGTCCATTCTTGACTTTGGCCGCAGGTTCTTCATAGATCCAATGACTTTAGGCAGGCATTGTTCAGTATACCACTTAGCTGTGACTGTCTTCTGCGTGTCCAAAACGACACGTTCCACAATTCCACTCGATTTGAAAAATACAGCTATCGTTTTCTTCTTTACAGATCGGGATTTTCTGACAATTACGGGTGTGTCGTCATCATCAAAGACCCAAACTTTGTTTTGAGCCTTGGTCGGCAGATCGTAATAGTACAGCCAAGTCTCGTCACCTGTCACGATGTTGTTCACATACCGAGATTGTCCCTTATCAAACTTTTTTAACATCTCCCGGCACCAAGTCACACGTCGTGTCATCTGCTCTTCAGTCAGTTGATGCGGCACCCAGAGAGAACAAAGTTTCTTCACGTGCAAATGATCTTGCAGAATCGAACGAATTGCTGGTGCATTTAGGCCCAAAGTATCCTCTATCTGTTGGTAGGTCACTCGCCTGTTTTCGTCAAGCATTTTCCTCACAGCAGTAACGTTTTCCTCCGTAACTGACGTTCGTGGCCTTCCCGGCCTCTCAGAATCCTCCAGAGTGAAATTTCCCCTTTGGAATTCTCTATACCACCTGAATATCGTTGTACGATGTGGACAATCATCATCTAGTGCAAGAGTCATTTCTTCTAAGCACTGGTCTATGGTTAAACCACGCACGAAATTATACCGCAAAACTGTCCTTATCTCATTTCGTGACCACGATGCCATCGCAAGCACTTTACACTCTCACTACTAATGAATAACTGAGCCCATCGACTTGGTGCGGCGGCTACTATGCACGTATGAACATGTCTCAACATGCAGCAACAAGCAGCTTCCTGTGATTCATTGTTGCGTCATATTGCAAAACTTTCCTAGTACCCTTTGTATAGTTGTAAAATAAAATGCTTCAATCGGTAATGAAAAACAAAGCCACTAGACACAATACCATTGGATCGTGCAACACAAGAAAGTCCAAATAATATGGCAGCTAATGCAACCTTTCTCTTTTCCACAAGAAGCATTCCGGTAAAAGTCAAAAGAGTAAAAACTGATTCAGAATAGTAAGAACTGAAGAAAATGTTAGCAGGATTTATGCAGAAGAACAAAGCTGAAACAAATGCATGCCTTTTGTCACTCATCACTAGTATAGTAAGTCTATAGAGAATAATCAATGCAAAAAAAATGCAAAATAATCAGTACACCACTGACAGCAAGAGACTATGGAAACTGCAAACATTATAAAATACCACATTCAGAAGACGTGCCATAATATGCATGACACAGGGAAAGAGTGGGAAGAAAGCAAGTGTATTTTCATAAGTATAACCATAATGAGCAATGTGCATAAAATACTGTACATCCCAGTTCCTGAATCCTCCAAAAAGAAATGACAATGTTATCACCAGCAGTTTTGTCTTCTTGACCTGGACTGCGAAAACAATCAGTTTCATGATCTGGTATGATGATGTTAAAAATTATCTGAACTATTATAATTACACGTAATAAAAAAGCATAATAAACAATTTTGCTTCTCTTGTTTATCAAGTACAATCATACCAAACATCGCAACTTTTAAATGAAATGTGTAATTATTCTGTCATTTCACGCTAATACCTGATACTCTTACAGAAAGTAAACTTGTCATGTTCATTGCCTAGTCGCTGGTAAATTAAAAAAAAAAAAAAAAAAAAACTCAAATAGCTATTTGCGTAAAAACGCATCCATTATTACAATACAGTACAATTCAACTAAAATCACCAAAAAAAATATATCGTTATAACCACTAAACTACTTGAACACTCGGCGTGTGACATGTTTCTTTTTAGGCAGAATTTATAATAGTGTATTTAGCGTAATAAATTGTATTTGTCTCGAAATCTTATCTTTAATTCGTGTTTAACAATAGCTAACGAAGTTTGCTGAATAATATAAGGATATTTCCAGCATTTTTCTCTTGTACATACTGGAGCAAATTTTGGGATAACATTATTGTTGAGACACTTCTGAAGGAATTTAATCTGCAATTTACTAGTAAAATATTTGACGAGGATTTTAGAGTATTCACGACCCTTGTTCACCGTTAATGCATCCATGTTTTTAAAGTAGAAGTAAGAAATTAGGAAGTTGGAAGGGGATAGTCAGAACGGTAGAGGTATCGGCGATTTTCGTTAATGTATATTTACTGACAGTTATATAATTTTGCAGCTAGGACTCGAAGTAAAAAAAAAAAAAAAATACTGTTCATTTATTCATCAAATCTTAAAGCAAAAGCTTATTATTCCAGTACTTACCTGTAAGATCCGTGTTTTCATGGTTTAAAATTGATAAAAAGCAAAAGTGGAGGTAACGGATTAATCTCAGGCTTCTTGATTCCATTCAGAAGAGAGCAGTTAGGTTAATTAATGATTCATCTCTAACAGAGTCTCTCCACTTGCTTTCTCATAGACGCACTGTTTCTGCTGCATGCCTCTTCTACAGATACTTCCATGGGCACTGTTCTTCTGAATTGGCTTCTATAATTCCCGCTCTTTCTTTCAAAACAGTCTGAACACGTGCCGCCACCAGCTAACATCCATTTACTGTCCAACTTCAAACCCACAGAACCAACTTTTCATCATTCATTCAACTGTCGTTTTCTGGAACAACCTTCCTTCATACGTATTTCCTGAAAATTACAATCTACAGAAGTTCAAGTCCAATGTCAACATATCTTCTTTCGTCTTCTCAACCTCCAACCCAAGCACGGTACTAAGTACTATAGGTTCTAATACCTCTCGTGTTTGGGGTTCACATAAAAAAAAAAAAAAAAAACGGATTAATTACGTATTATTATTGGTGGCAACGTTTATAGACGACAACCAGGGAAAAAGCAGTGCTCTTCTTCCTCAGGGCATGTTCTTATTTAATTTAATGTAGTTAATCCGTTACCTCCACTTTTGTTTTTTTATCAATTTTAAACCCTGAACACTGATCTTAGATCTTGTTTTTTTATCAATTTTAAACCCTGAACACTGATCTTAGAGGTAAGTACTGAAATAATAAGCTTTTTCTGGAAGATTTGATGAATAAATGAACAGTATTTCAAGCCCTAGCTGCAAAATTATGTAACTGAGAATAATACATTTATATTAGTAATCCTGGTATTGGCGTGTAAACTCCACAGAATGAAAAATTTACAACTAATAAAACTAAATTTTTATGCAACCCGGCACACTTCGTTATGTAATATAAATAAATTTTGTTGGTTGAGTTTTTTCATGAATATAACTTATTAAAATGATTCTCTTACCATGAACTTTCAGAAATATTGTTGAATGCATAAAATTGCATCAGCAGGTAAAGGCAGACGAATAGCATCAATAAGTTCAGCCAAGCCAAGGTTCGAGCTTTATAAAATTTCATTTCTTCCTGCATGGTAAAATAAATGGGACGTTAGATAAATTAAGCACCTGATGTAGTATGGTGCACAATTTAATTTTAGAAAATTGACAACTATAAAGAATTACTGGTTTACCCAAGAAAAGAGCAATGTAGAAGTACAAGAGAGATGCTGTTCAACTTTCTTTTTTTATTGTGTGCTTATTAAAGTTATTGCTTTAAAACACTAATGAAGAGTTTCTGAGAAGAAAAAAACTCTTCGTCTATGAAAATATCTAGTTATTTGAATTTTCAAGTGGAAAAATACGATTTTGAGAACAAGTGTTTTATTTTCCTAAATCACACAGTAGGAGTAGATCACTGGACTCCACAGTTCTACCTCTAATAGAGCTGTGGAATCATTAACCTTCATCAATATCAATAATAAACATATAAAAGTAACAATAAGGCCAGCGCTGAACCCTAGGGGGCTCCACTAACATTAGTCCACATCTCCTACTCAGCCACCCATAGCAATAACTTTCCCTTAGTTCCACGCACCTTGTGGTTAGCACAGTTGGCATAATCACTGTCCTCCACACACTAGGTGGAAAACACCCGAGTTCGAATCCCGTCAGTGACGCGACTAATTTTCAGGCTTTTTCACGACCTGACTGAGTTAATCGGTCTCAACGTAGGGTAGCATTGATGATTTTTTTCCTTACAAAAACTCGAGTTTTTCCTACAGCAAATAGCAAATCGATTACAGAACACACGCAATTTACATACATATTACAATGTATACTGCTCGATATAAACTAAGTTGCTGATGCTCCTAAAACAACCATTATTTCCATACTGCTCCAATTTGTACAGCTGTCTTTTATGTGCAAAGGTATCAAAAGCTTTCCTGAAGTTCAAGTATATGATATCAAAATTATGGTTTGCAATCTTTGCTACTGCATCATAGCATCCAATCAGATTGTTCAGACAAGATGTCCGCTTAACAAATCCATGCTGTAACTGCAGTATAATTTCATGATTCTTTAACCAGTGACTCTATTATATTATTTTCCCTGGAACAGAAGTTAAGCTAAGAGGACTGTAATTACTCATGTCACCTTTTCATCCAACTTTGTGAATTGGAGATACATTCGCGCATCTCCAGTCCATAGAGACCTCTCCTAAATCCAAAAGTGCTCTCATAATTATGGCTAAGGGCTTGCTCCTTAGCTGCCTCCCTTAATATAACTGGATATATCCCATTCAGCCCAAGTGCGTTTTTTATGTTTCACTTCATGTTTCTTTTTATGTTTCAGTTATCACAAAATCATTTCGCTCCCTTTCCGATTTTGATGCAAAATACCTGTTGTCAGCACCCTGAGCAGGATCATCGACATTAAATCATCGATATCAAGTGGAATAATGTAATTCGTCCCCTCCCTTCTAGTGTTTACATAAGTAAAGACGTCTTTGCTGTTTTTCTTTTACATTCTCTACCAGAGACCTCTCATAATCTGCCTTAGCTTGCCTAACTTCCTTTGTGACTTGATTACAGACTAGTTTGTCTGTCATTGGCTTCTGTATTACTTGACAATTTATATACATCCCATGGATTTTTCTACCTGGCTGCAGGTCTCATCAGTTTATCTGATATCCATTTAGGTCTAATCTTGAACGGTATTTCTCAGTTAGTATGAAAAGCCTAGTAGCTTCTACAGATGCTTCCCATTAGAATTTGCTGGTGGTAACATCATCAGGTGTATAGCATTTAAACACTATTTGAGGCCACTGTAGTCACCCTTATGAAGCAAATTGCATTAACTTTACATTTGGAAGTAGTTATGTCTTTAAGTAAATCCCACATCAGAGTTACACTTAGTATTGTTGCTTTCTCTGCGAGTGGGATAGTCGTGCCAAGAATATGCACTACGAGAATAAAAGTTGACCTCTGCAAACCTCATTAACACCTGGAATGAAGAACGTAGCATTTGAACCTCTGATAGATCGTTTGTTTTGTTATTTGGTTTTTAGGAGCATTAGCAACTAAAGCCATATTGCTCCGGGAAATGCGGTGGTCATTCCCTGACCTTGCCGCATCCTCCGTATTTGGTGGTGACAGGCTCGAACCCCGGTCTAATCAAGAAGCGTGTGCTACGCACTGCTGCTCCTTCCCACCTGGCTACGGAGGCGCCTCTCTGATAGATCCAAACAAAGTTTTGCTTCCATCACTCCACATCTAACTGGAGCTCATGAAAAATTTAATTAAGGCTTTGGTATTTCTATTGGAAAGTATGGAAACGCAGTCCTTTGATGCATAGTTAGGTGTAGTCCCCCAATGAAATACCTGATCATGTATCAATATTCACTTTGCCGTCATCAGATTTTATTTTATTTTATTTTATTAATTGCATATTTGCTTTTCTTCCCCGTTTTGAAGTATTTTTGCAAATAAATTTTTCCCACCTTTATCTGATGCAAACTGCCGTTACTTACTGTCCTTTGACATTTTGTTGCAATTTTTATTTTAAAGGTTACTAATTTTTCGGCTATCTTTCTTTTTTGGCCTTTGGCTTTCCGGGCGTTTCGTACTAACATCATCTTTATTTTTATTGGTCATATTTTTTATAATATGCATTTATTTACATTTGCATCCATTGCTGCTGCTTTGCACGCTTCGGTGCATTTGCTATATCCTATCATGTTCATTTAACCTTCAAATGTCTTATCTGCTTTTACGCTTTAATACAATCTCTTAAATGTTTTAAGATATTATTAATAATAATGGTTTATGGACCTGGGACACTGCTATATGCAGAAAGAACTCAACGACCATAATTGCTACATAAGTTAATAGTCGAGAAAGGCAACGTGCTAACGTTACGGTACAACGCTAATTATGGAGAACACAGGGCCAACGGAACAGATATCCTTTATCTTAGCTCCATTCTTTGCTCCCAACGGGGAGCAAAGAATGGAGCTAAAATAAAGAAGTAATAAGAATAACTTCACCCTATGACCTCAGCCCTTTGATCGAGGGCCAGCCGCCGAAATCAAAGGAGGAAACGGAAATAAGTAGGTAAAGCCTCTGTTTCTGACATGAAATACACGCCGCACGTGGTACACGTGAAAAGCAGGTAAAGTTAGTTAAAATTTTAATTATGAGGCGTATGTATATTTCATGGCTGACCCGACAGAGGCTGGAAGTAAAGATTAAACGAATAAAAAGCAAGAAATAGGATAACTTACTGGGATCGTGTAGATTGTGGCGATCTGCACTGCTGTGGAGTAATAAAAAGTTTAAATTGAATGTGAGTTACAGTATATGGTATAAACTGGCGATCCCTAGTGTAAGAAATCGGGAAAAATTTAAATGAATTAAGTTGGACTAACTACCCCTTGCGTCGCAAGTTGGAGATGTATTAAAATAAATGAAATTAGCAAAGTAGTAAATTAAATTAGTAAATTAAAATTAATTAAAAATCAATTAAAATTAATTAAAAATCAATCAATTACAAAAAGGGTAGTGATTAAACACGTGAAGGAATGCATCCCAGAATAGAAAGGAATAACAAAGTAGCGGTAAATAGTCGCTAAACTTTAGTTCAGCGACTATTTGGAAAGCATAAAGAGTACTGAAGAAGACAAAGATGGTGTAGGGCAGTTTGGGGTTGCTATACCCGTTCCTATAGTAGGACCCTGAACATAGTTCTGTGAGCATCCTTCAGGTGTTTAAGTATGGTAGATGAAGATAAAAATAAATAAATAGATAGATAAAATAATATATAAATGGTAAATGAATACTCCTATAGATAGCCAATCGGGGGTACAAGTTTTCCACGCTTGTATTACCCCAAAGAGGCTGGGAGTATTGACTATACATATGTACAAGCCTAGCAGCTATTGAATATCAGTTAGCCATGATATTATTGATATCAATAGTACAGTTAATCAATTTTTTATATTTGATAATACTGAGAGCTTTTTTGATGTGGTAATATAAATAGGCTGCCGGAAACTGGTTGCTTAGAAGCTTGTTGTACAGGTTACTGATGTTGCTAACTATCAGTTGTTTGCTATTGCATATAGTGGCTATTCTGATGATTTGAGATAAGTTGATGTTAGCATGTACTTTTTTGGAAATATTCGAATGCCAATGCGTGAAGCTGAATACATTAAAGTTGAAGGCGTCGCGCTTATTATATATATTGACCGTGGTGTAGGAGTTCTTGAGATCTATATCTAAATCCAAGTAGTTAGCAGCCTTGTTATTATCATTGGTTTTTTCCCAGTGTGAGCTAAGTAGGATATATATTGGCAAGGTTTTTACGAAGTTGGGGCAATTTGCTACAAATAAATCATCAATACATCCGAATATGCAGATATTCAGATGTATTCCGGAGGCAGTGATGTTTTGTACCAGTATAGGTAATGATTGGCAATGACTAGCTGGGCTGCCCATATGGATACCTATGGTTTGTTGGTAAACTGTTTTACCGTCGAAAATGTAGTCGTTGGAAATGCACAAATTGAGCAGATTATTCCAATATATAGGTTTGCAGTCTATTATATGTTTGTATTTATTATACAGGTTGTTTAGGACAAGCTTCAAATTGGCTTGATCTATGCTTGTAAAGGGCTTGGTGGTCTACGTAGCCGAGTGGTCAGGAGCGGGAGTGCAGTAGCACACGCTCTTTGAGTAGACCGGGGTTCAAGGTCCTGACTGCTGAATACGGTCGATCTGTCAACCCGCACTGGACCAGCGTGGCAGATTATGGTCCATTTCCCTCAGCATGAATTGTTGAGGAGGCTTCCATCCTGCAGTGGGTTGATAATGGCTACACTTTACCTTTTTTTTATGCTTGTAAATAGGCTTTTGAAGTCAAAGGGTTGTATATGGGATATATTGTTACTATGTAAGACATTTTTAATAGGGATTTTGTTGATAATCTTGCTGTCAGGCAAGATGTTAATGATAGGTTTCAGTAGTTGCTCTAAGGTTTTGCCAGGTTTGTATGCATAACTGCTCTTGCGTGAAGTAATGAATCTGAAGTCTATTGGATTCTTATGGAACTTTAGTATGCAGTATATATATATATACGGAAAACTATAATTTTTAATACTAAGTTTTAGTTTTTTGTTGACGGATATAATTAAAAAACAATTATCAGTTGATAGTGGAGATCCGTGCGGCATTAAGGCTTTGTAATTATTTATTAGATTTAAACTAACTTTACCTACTTACCACGTGCGGCGTGTATTTCATGCCAGAAACAGAGGCTTTACCTACTTGTTGCCGTTTCCTCCTTTTATTTCGGCGGCTGGCCCTCGATGAAGACGCTGAGGTCACAGGATGAACAGCACTAAGTTATTCTTATTACTTAAAATAATTTTTTATGTTTATACTCCGGCACGACAAGAGTTTACAATAAATCATCAATACAAATATTTATCGTATTTAATAGTCACGGGCTTGAACCCCAGTCCACTCAAGGAACGCGTGCTTAAAGTGTAAAGTGTATTGATGTCGAACGGCACCAGGGGTTTCCCCCATCTCCGCGTTGCTTTCATTGTGGGTGTACCAGTTCACTGGGAAGGCCAGAGATTTAAAAGTTAAAGGAACGCGTGCTATGCACTTTCGCTCCTGACCACTCGGCTACGACTACTTTATCTTAGGTCCCTTTGTTCACCGTGATAGCGATTTCTGTTCCGTTCGCCCTTTGTTCCTCGTAATTAGCGTTACGAGTACCGTAACAACGTTAGCATGTTGCCTTTATCGACTACTAACTCTATATATATATATATATATATATATATATATATATACACACTGTATACCATCTGGAATTCGATTAATAAGCACGGTATACTCTCTGCGTATGTAACATTCACAGGTATACCTTCTGCTAATTTTACCACTACGGCACTTGGTGTGAGGTGGGGAAGGAAAGAGAAAGTGCAAAAGCGTGAGTAGAAATTCTTCCTGTTGCGAGGAGTCGTCTGGGAAATTGAGGTATCGGTTGAACTTAACTATGGAAGAGTTGATTCACTGGTGCTGGAGACTCGTCCGGTGGTGCAGCAAAGTAGAGTAGACGTGAACCGTCAAATCCTACCAGGGCCAGGGTATTCCCTGGTTAGCTGGAAGAAGTGAGATCAGTGGCGGACTGGGTCTAAAAATATTGGTTGCCAGGAGACAAAGGGGTCCCACCCACAACTATTGTATTTTCAAGCTACTAAAAGGTCATTAACATTTTTAGCGTATTGTCTAATGTTATTGCAAGGGGGCCCACTTGCCATCGGGCAAGCTGACCAGTCCGCCACTGAGTATGATGGTGCTTTCAGATCAGTGCCGTCATTCCTACGAGGAGGATGTCCAGTTGAGTGTTCATTCAGTTCTGGTTGTGGCCGGTTATGAGAGAAGGGCAGGTACACGGAGAAATTTAACTTCCATGTATAACTGCGAACTCTTTTTATACGTGGACTGTAGATAATAATCAATATGGTGGAATAAACTCACGTATAACCGAAATACTGTGGACGCTGCTTATTGTAATCACTTCAGAGCAGCTTAATTGATAACAATACCAAATGAAACAAGAATACAGCTGTTAAGGGTTGTTTATTGAAGCAGAATGGAATGTGTACATTAAAAAATGTGAACGTGGACAGAAAGAAAACATGAAAATCAAGCAATATAAAATACTTTAATTTTGCTGTCCACTGTTTCTTCAAGAAAGTCATCAATAAAAATGAAACCACAATGTTTCTGGAAATCCTTACAAACCAAACAAATAAAAATATACTGTATATTAAAATCAAAAATTTTAAAGAGGGGTCATGCTCTACTGTAAAACACTCAGATTGGTAGGAATGCAGATACAGTACTTTTCTTTCAATAAGTAACAACAATTCAAAGTGTACGAAACAGCAGTGAATTAAGACATTCAACGTGTTGGGGTTTAAGATGTTTTTTTTTTTTTTTTTTTGAGCATTAGCAACTAAGGCCATATTGCTCCGGGAATATGCGGTGGTCATTCCCTGACCTTTCCGCATCCTCCGTATTTGGTGGTGACGGGCTCGAACCCCGGTATAATCAAGAAGCGTATGCTACGCACTGCTGCTCCTTCCCACCTGGCTACGGAGGTGCCGTTGGGGTTTAAGATCAAATCGGGATGTTACATAATCATTTCGCCTGTACATGCGCAGAATGGAATGTGAACATAAAAAAACAAAAGCGTTGATTACTATACGCGCCCGTTTTTATTTATTTATATTATGTACGGTATTGCTATACGTCTAATGGAGACTTCATAAAAGTGATAGAATTAACCGTGACCACTGAAGCGTACACTGTATTCAGTTTTGCAAGTTTTACATGCTATTTGAAAATTCATACGCTATTTGTTCAGAACAAAAAAAAAAAAAAAAAAAAAAAAAAAGAAAAAAGGGGTGAAACAGCAGGAAACTAAGTTTTTCGAGGTTCATAATTGACGGGAAAGTATTCAGAAAAAATTATCTAATATCATGAGAAAAATCTGATATCGTATCTGATTTGAAACTTTCTAAATTAATAAAAGGAAAATAAATGGAACCAAAATAAAAATATCGTAAATAGCAGAAAACCGCAACTACCGATAATAGAAATATGAATTTAACTATTTATATTTACTTGATTAGATAGCGATGAGTAGGATACCTCTACATCTGGAAATAACAAGTACGTACAATTACAACAAAATAACATACAACTACACATTAACTGCCACACTGACTCTACCACTATAAGGTGGAACAACCGTCTCCTTTTAAATATCGATATAAGTTAGAAAATCTAACACAACATACAAATACGTTATGTTAAGTACTTATACAATGATGAAATAATACTGAAGCTAATGGCACACAGTCCTCGTTTCATTTGGACTCAACACTGACGTGGGGACGTTCCACATTAAGCAACGAACATATTTCCGTGACATATGTTCGTTGCTTAATGTCACAGCTGTGACATATTTTTTGCGTTTTCAAACTTTATGTGCGAGTTTTGTTTTTCCCGAAAAGAGTTACAAGTAAGGAAAGTCACCATCACATTTCAAATTCTAGTATTAAGGTATAGTTTAGGGCTGAAGCCTCAGGCTACGCAAAACAGTTTAACTAATTTCACAATATGAGATATACTTAACGATGCCAATTTATAACTACTTATGTAGTTGGCTATGTACAGAAATTATGCAAATACACTAACTTGTACATTAGTTAAATTCTAGTATTGTAACAGAATAGCAATGTGTGTGTGGGGGGGGGCGGATTTATATTGCTGTCTTTATTCTTATACTTTAATATTTTTTCAATCCAACTCCTTTATTCTATGTCTTATTTAATTAATTTTTTTCTGAACCTTTCTATGCCCCCCATTTTGTCCCTACCCACTTTACACCTGACTTGTTAATCTCCCAGAAGATTCTAGACTCTAGGGGGTTTCAATAATGCATTCCCCTCACGGACTGGCTGAGGTTCAAAATTACTGACAAACTCATATAGGCTAAATATAACATTCTTTATTGACACTATTTACATGGTAACAAACAAAAAACTGAGTACTTTATTCAGTGGGTCCTTGTTAGACTTCTAGCAATTAACTGTGTACATATTTTGTAATAAGAAAACTACCAATTCTGACACACCATTATGTTTCTTCATGTACTTCGACATTGGTTCCAACAGATCCAGGTATTTAATACATCTCATAATCCACAAATCCGTATTCCTACTGCTTAACTGTCCAAATCAGCATATGAACAAAACAATATAAGTAATATTTCTTCCCTGTCACAAACCTCTTCCTCTTAGCTCTGCCTCCCCTTCCAAAATTATTATGAAATATACATACTTCAGTCAGAATTCCCTATTCAACTATTGATTAAACTTATACTTAAATTCACTACCCTTATTCCCGCATCTAAATCAAATTATCTATTTGTCTCTCTTACTTTGAATTATATATATACAGTATATATATACATTATTCTTATTTTTTTTCTTAAATTTATAACTATTCCTCTAGAGTCCTTTCCATTACTAAGTTTAATATTTTTGTAGTTAACTAGCACTTACTGAGTTGGCTGAGCGGTTCTCACAGCTCGGTTCTCTCTCTCTCTCTCTCTCTCTCTCTCTCTCTCTCTCTTTCTCTCTGCTCTGGGCTGCCATAACCATCTGGCGTAGTCTGGATAGCGAACGGCTGTTCATCCGTGGAATACTGCAATCTATCTGAGGTTACTCTTCCGTGGGCTCTGCACTGCTGATATTAGCAAAGGATCCTATCTCGCTTCATCGGTCTGCGCTGCGTCCAAGCACTACTTTTCATTGAGATAGTTTCAGGGTCAGACGGTCGCTCTTCACCTCTCAATTGGGTAATTGGACTGTTTTTTCTAGAACTCTCCTTGGGTGTCACATTCCATTTCTTTCTAGGTGTTCTTTCTTTCTTTCTGTCTCTATTTTCTGCTGCTCTCCCTCAGCGCTTTCACTCCGCACGGTCACTAAGACGACAACCCTTCCTCTCCACCATAGGTTAGTATCTTTATCACCTGCATTAACTTCTCTGACTGCTCTGAATTCAGTAACTACTGCAATACTTCCATTCTTCTCCTAGGGAACATTCTTTCTAACTGTAGATGCCACAAAGTTCTCACAACGAAATTTTCCCACTACAACTACCACCTCCCCAGAACTGCAACCACCACCCAAACACGACAACTCTCTGCTAAGAATACCCCAAAAAAACTTCTCTCTCTTCAAAATTCCCCCCTTTTCTCACTGAGCAATCGCTGACCTGTACATCACTTTCTCCTGTATTCCCATTCGTCTCTTTATTCTACTGTGGGCGTGGCCTCCATCCTTTTAGAGCGAATTTCCGGTGTCCAGAGATTTCTGTAATTTTCTAGAAGGATGGCCGGAAGTTCCGGAAGTCTAGAAGCTTCTAGATCTTCCTTGTGACCTCACATCTACACCCATTTATTCGTCACGCTTCATTTGCCATTAATCGCCCCATGAAATTTTTAAGAGCGCACTCCATTACTCTAGTGCCTTCTCTATTGAGTACTGGCCCTTTCTCAAGTGGGTTTTGTTTCGGTCTATTGTTCCTTCCGGATGGAGTGCTGCCTATTCTCTGTGTACATTAACTACGAACTGCTCCAGATCGGTGCTCCTATTGTTCCGCGTGTTCCAAACCGCTCCCCCCCACCCATCACTACGCTAATCTTCACCTTACTTAAGGATAATAGGCGGAAAGAGCACAGTTAAATCTGGGAATTGCCTGAACTACCGTATTCAAAATCTATAAATTAGTTAAAACATGATATATTTCGGAATGCAGACTTTTTTTAAAATACTTACAAAATTTGCAATATCGGTAAAACCATTATTAATAATCGTTATAAGAACGGGGTCTTACAAATCCCCCCCCCACTTCTTTTCCATAAGGGTAAATTAAGCACATACCTCACCAAGCGCCAAACATTTTCGTTGCAGCTCTAATATACTATCTGATTTGAAAAATGTTCCTGCTTGTTTCTTTTTTCCAAGATCTAAATCGCATACCCTTAAAAATTATTTTTATAATAGGGTAGACATAGGAGCTTTGAGGCGCCATTTTCGCACTCTTCCCTCAAAGCTCCCTATGTCTACCCTATTATAAAAAATAATTTTTAAGGGTATGCGATTTAGACTCCTTGGAAAAAAGAAACAAGCAGGAACACTTCTTTACCAAATCAGACTAGTCATATTAGGAGCACCTGCAACGAAACCATCGATTGGCGCTTGGCTGAGGCCTAATGCTGCTTAAACCATACTAACTAACCCGTTCTGCTGGGCCAGACTTCGTGGTGGGGGAGGGAAATCGATCCGGGTCCCACAACATGGAAGGTGAGTTAGATCTGTAAGGCTGCCTGCCCCAGACCCGTGCTGCTTTCGCTCTCCTGGGTGGGCAAACATTGATACCAGAGCGGGACAAGATAATCTTCAAAGACTTGAGTGCTCCATTGATACATGTTGAATCAGTTCAAAGGTACTGGATTTTACTCGCTTATTATTAAGATAAGCAGATTTGTCTTCTAGACTGGGGTGACCAGCTTAAAAATAAATAAAATACAGGTTACGCCTGTCAACTTGGTAATGCGACACAGGAGACTACATAGCGCCCCAATCTCGAGCACGTGACTGCCGCGTAGTTAGTTTGGCATGTTCAGGATCTGTAAATCACAAACTCGTTTTCTGCAATGGATGCCGAATCAACATACATTACTGTATACTATGACTGTTTTCTGTTAATACTTTTAACCTCAAATGTTATCCCTATACATTAATTAATATGCGTTACTTGAATTTTATTTTACATGTGTTATTTCATACGCTTTACTTGAATTTTATTTTACATGTTAATTTATATGCGTTACTTGATTTGAATTTTACAGATATGAAAGATCATAAATGTTTTGTTCCTAACGTTTATTTTCTGTTGTGCACTAAACTTAAACATCCAATAAAATTGAAGTATGTATCACTTAGAAAATTTTCCTGTATTCATGTAACATATAATTAAAATGACACTGGTGTGCGTCCTATTTCACCCTCGCATGGACACTACTCAAAAACATGATTCTGGACTTTTTTTGTTATAATCTATTGGACTTTTTAAAATTAATGTAAAATATTATTATTTCGATTTTGGAGTTAAAAAAATCTGCATACAAAAGCCGATTTTCGTACACGACTCAAGTTCAGTTTGCGTAGAGGTAACTAAGGCAGTAGCGAAACTAAAGCTGTGCCACCCCATGTAATTCACGAACATGTGCTGTTTAACAGTCAGTCCAAACATACTGTTCGTTTCCCCCCAGGTGGCACACTTATCAATATGATCACTTTCCCCACTGATCTAAGGCAATGAGACGTGGCAACTTTTAAGTAGTTTCATAAAAATAACTACTGTAAATGACTCAATTATTATATACACCGAGTGATCACTGCGTTATGACCACCTACCTAATATCGTTTTGGGCCACCATACGCACATTTAACAGCTGCTATTTGCCTAGACATTGACTACTAGATATTTGAACCCGTCCGTAGAGATCTGCAGCCATGCTGGCAGTGACGGAATAGATGATGTGAGTCCATACGCCTCACTTCCTTTTCCGAAACATCTCACAGCTGTTCAATTGAATTGAGGTCAGGCGATTTTTGGAGTACAATCAAGATGGGTAATATCCTCACTGTATTCGTCGAATCACTTGTGAACAGTGCGGGCTCGATGACACGGTGCACTATTGTCTTGGAAGATCTCGTTTCTGTCCGGCTAAAAAATGCGACAAGGCAGGGTGTACATGATCTATAAGAGCTGCCAGTAGACCTCACCGACAGAAAACTACAGACAGGCCCAGATCAAATACCCAGGAACATGCAATTACCCAGGAGTAGTACTGGATGACAACAATTCTTAGATGGCTAGAGTCACACGGAGAGACTGGGTTCTTAAACCCCACACTCTCAGGATCTACTACGAATCTCTGTTCCTGCCTATTTTGACCTTTGGTGCTGGCGCATGGGGACACCGCGATGAGAATAAGTCTGCCCAGAAAAGACTAACTCAAGCACAGAGGATAATTCTCCCAACAGTGTCCAGAGCCTGCGGAACTGTCTCCACTCCGGTACTGCAAGCTATTTGTGGAAAATTGCCTATCCACCTAGAGATCATGCATTTGTATCTCAAATATCACCTGAGAATTGAAAATCCAGCAGAAATAAATGGAGTCTCTTTGGACCTGACTGTCGCACCAGCGACTGAAAAGGAGGATCCGTGTCCCGTTTGTCCAAATTTAGCAGTAGAACTGGAACGACAGCCTACTTCGTAGAACCACATTCCACTTCATCCCTTCAGTCAAGGAGCTTAATAAACACAGGACTATATGTGACATATATCCTCACTGGACATGGTAGTCTGAATGCAAAGCTGCACAGCTTCCACCTCTCTCAAACCCCCTATTGTACCTGTGGCTCAAGGGAAACGGCAGAGCACATACTACTAGAATGTCCACACTGTGCCGATCTTCGGCAACCATTTCAGTTGCTAACTGAAGTTTATTCACTTCAAGAGGCACCCTCTTTGTTAGACTCCGAGGAAAGCTGCAATGCTATCTCACACTATGCCAACAAAGTCTTCAAAATAAGAAGTCATCTGATGCTGAACAACACCACATAGCCCTGAATTAATCCTCCTGGATATTCTATCTTAACAAAGCATGTACCTGCATTCCCTACACAAACGTGACAAACACTATCTGAAATGAAGAGATGTAATGGACTGCATTACATCTGACAAACTTTGATACCCATGTAGACAGACTCGCCACCCATATTAATTGTACTTACCAACCAGCAGACTCCACTACAAACATTGATTCACAAAGGTACCTGAGACTTCACCACCTATAATGACACTCCCGGACTAGCTGCTCACCGGACTGGACTATTGATCCACTCCATCTCACCCGGAATTGTTGTCAACTGCTGATCCCTTCCACCACGGGTGGAAGCTCTGCATGAACTGCTTTCCCCTGCTCAGCAAACCAGCTGGGTTGGGATCTTTGCTTGTTCTGATGCTTTGCTCAGAGCCGGAAGATAGAGTCCTCTTAGGGTTCAGTTGACCTTGGTAGCCTCAGGTGGGACCCTTCTTCGGACCCCTTTGGGGTGGAATTAACGGGCGCCACTGTCCAGACTTTCTTTGCTTCATTGATCTTGTAACATCTGCTGCTTTTCTTGGGGATGTCTCCTTCTTCCTTCCCCTACCTTTCTGTATACTCGCCCCCCCCTCCATTTCACCCCACTCTTCAACTAAGTTTTCTTCTGTTCAACATTTCTTTTGGGCCTCTCCAGAATTTTCTGGAAAGTCCGGTGCGAGACCCATCCTGGATAGTTTCTGGCGCACCGCCACGTGGCGGCGAAGTCACCAGATGCTGGCACACAACACTCAACACAACACTTGCAAACCCACATTACATTAACACGGCCGGCTTTGGCATTTTCATAGTACAGACCATACAGCAGCATATGGAGGGGAACCCTGGAGACCACAAACAAAAAAACAAGAAACACACAAAAAAAGACCTCACTAATGAAATTGTTTCATACGCACAAGGGGGTCCTAGCTCTTGCCAGCAAAACATTCCCCATATTAGGCAACCATTGCCACCTGCTGGATAGTGGGCACCATGCACGATGGGTCCAGGGTGCCTTCGTGTGTTGCTTGCACCACACACGAAGAGGCGCGTTGCACCTGTTACTTGGACTCATCCGACCAACACACTCATTTCCAGTTTTCCAGTGTGTCGTCGACACCACATATTTCGCCGTCGACGATGATCAGCAGTGAGGAGAGGATGTCTCTTGGGTCGTCTGCTGTGGAACCCCCATACGTCTGAGTGTGCTGCGCATTGTCATTTGGGACAATGTTCTTGCATTCCCCTTATTGAATTGTGATGTCACAATTGTACAATGCCCGTACAATAAACTGCACCCTTCTCTTACTGCGAACATTCACCTTGCACAAACCTTTACAGTTCCGTCAGCGGGAGATGGTGTGACCTTTCAACACCATTCCTTGTACACCTTAACCACAATGGGACGGGAGCAACTGACACGACGTGCCGTTTCCGGTGGTATGAAAGCACTCTACGCACGATCTCCACATTCATGCCCTTTTGAAACTCTGTAATATCTTTACTACGTTCCGTAAGTGCTACTTTATCACTCTGACTTGTACTACCAGTTGAAAATTACCACTGCAGCATAGGTATGCGGCATATTTCGGGCAAAGCACGACTCATGTGCTTTGTTCGTTTGATTCAACATGATGGCAGCTGTGAAGATTTTTTTGACTATTTTTCTGCTTACTGGTCATACAATTGGAAAAGATGTATAAGACTCACTTATGAAATTCCTCACAGTGCACAAAATTGATGTGAGTAAACTTGTATCAATTGTTACTGATGGTGTGCCTTCCATGATGGTAAAATGAAAGGATATCTAATTTTGGGCATTATCAATATGACTGATATTGAGGCCTTGTGTTCACAAATGAATGATCAAAAAGAAATTATAGGATATCCTGGAGTCGTTGTTAAAGTCATCAAACATTTTATTGCTAAATCCGTAAATAAACAACTTCTAAAATTATTTTTGGAAGGTCTTCAAGCACAGCATTCTGATCTTATTACCCATACAGATGTTCGTTGGCTCAGTTGTGGAAAAGCGCTCTGGAGAATTTGGGAGGTGTTTTAAGAAGTAAAAGCTTTTCTAATAGAAAGCAATAAAGAAAACCTTTTTAATTAAATTTTACTGAAGATTTCATGATTACACTTTCATTCATGGATGTCAGTGGGTTAAATTTGAGGCACAGGGAAAGGATAAATTTGAGATAGTTTTATACGAAGAGATTATTGCATTTGAGAAAAAAACTTCAAGTGTTTCAGAATCAAGTTTTGAAAGGAAATTTGCTTCATATTCCTACTCTTAAAAGATTTCTGGAGGAAACTGCTGGTGAGTGCCCATCGTTTGTAATGAATGTAATCAAAGACCTTAGTGAACAATTCCAAGAAAGATTTGAATACTTGAAAGTGCACCTCCCAAAATTTGAATTAACGATAAATTACAGAAATTTTGAAATCATTAACTTGGAAAAAAATTTCAGTCAAAATGAAGTAGCTGCCTGCCGTGTTAGAACTTGTTGATATGCAGTCGTCTTTAGCTCTGAAATGTCTTTTCCAACACAAAACTATTTTAAAATTCTGGGGTTCTTCCGACTGCAAAAAATGTTCTTTATTACAAAGAGAAGCGTTCGAAGTACTTTCTCTGTTTGGATCAAAATAACGTGTGAAAGAGCTTTTTTCATTAATGAACAATATCAAAAACAAAAAAAGGACAAGACTGTTGACATCACATTTGGAAGAAAATTTGCGATTATCTCTTCATAATGGAGAAATTAATTTCGAAGGTTTGGTATAATCTCCTCAAAGTCAAGATTCACACTGATAAGGTAATAAATATTAGCGCCCAAAAGTTTTAATTGAGAAATAATTCTTGTGTCCATAATACGGCTAAAAAAATTAATTTCAAAAATGCATATTTAATCTTTAAGCAAAAAAAATTAATTTTAATATATGGTGCTCGCACGTATTGTATGCTGCAAATCTTGCTCGCTTAAAACAAAAGGCTAAGAACCCTGCCCTAGACTGTCGCAACTCACAGTCTGAGAAATCATACCTTAGTCGCCTCGCCATAAATCCAAATCGAGTTTGCAAATTAGGTTAACACAAATAAATGCCTACAGATTTTTAGTGTTTGGGTGGATTAAAAGTATTGCAAGATGCTCTACGCATTCAGGAACCTTATGTCGCTAAGCACATTTATGGGCAATCTTCCAAAGTTATGGGATATCCCATGACTACAGGAATCATCCAGTCCTCTGCAACAGATCCTAAATCTGCCATCATCATATTCAACAACAAGCTGGATATCACTGTTATCTCTGGCTTGCGTAACCAAAATTCCACCTGTATTTTAGTCTCTACATCAACTTTCTCGTTCTACTTACTGTCACTATATTGTCCACCATCAGCAGATATTAATTTCTCACAAAGATATCTAGAACAGGTGTTTGCTATTTTAAATCCCACATATTTAATAATTACAACCGATTCAAACTCAAAATCTTTCTTATGGTTCAGCAGTGGACAACAGAGGTAGGATTTTCGAGGAATTTTTATTCACCTACAATTTAAATCTGCACAACTTACCCAACCAACCGCACACCTCAAACGGCCACGGAGAATCAAACATTGATTTAACCATTTGAACGTCCGCCATGTCCTCGAGGATCTCTGATTAGACCATACATACTGACTACACAAACAGTGACCACCGAGCAATCACTTTAAGGTATCTCTCCTTCTAAATACTACAGGTCGCCCTCTTTCTCCTCCTCCAAAAGATCTTAGAAGATTTTCTATCAAAACCATCAAATGGCCTTTATTTATGTCTTCAATTCAACAGGATTTTAACGTTGACACTTGCTGCTCTTTGAACCAGTTCAATGACTCAGAATATGCATTCTGTGTACAGGCTGCCTTACTTCTACAGAACGCTCCGCTAAGAAGAAAATTAGCAAGCATACTGCAGTTCCATGGTGGACAGCTGAACTTTCCACTCTGCGCAAAAAAGTACACAAAGCACGCAGACACTTTCAACGGAGAAGGTCCTGGCCTGAACCGGAAGTCACCAGATTAAAAAAAATCTGTAAATGGCTTGCGGAAAGAATACGTAAATACAATTGCAAAACAAAAACTTGCCTCCAGGCAACACTTAGTTCACTCCACAGGAAATTCTGATCTCTGGGGTCTATTATATAAAATTAGCAAAAACAAGTATCACGCTCATGAAGTGTACAACACTGTAGTAAACAACGAAACAGAAACCACTAACTGGAATGACTCAGTTAACGCCATCCTGGATCGCTCACCACAGAAACTCCAGAACAAATATCTCTCAGGAATAGCAACTCAACCTACCACTCCTAATATGAAACGGATCTCTTCACTCTTCCCCAGCTAAAGCTGGCCCTAAGCAAAATAAATATCCATAAATGTCCAGGTTTAGATCTTGTGGAAAATGCTGTAATTGTCAAATTTGCCGAAATCTTTCCAGAAATACTTCTATGTACAACAAACATCTTACAAAGCTACCTTCCTAATCTCTGGAAGGTAGCTTTGATCAAAATTAATCACAAGCCGGAC
Source organism: Mastigoproctus giganteus (assembly GCF_048544385.1). Lineage (NCBI taxonomy): Eukaryota > Metazoa > Arthropoda > Arachnida > Uropygi > Thelyphonidae > Mastigoproctus > Mastigoproctus giganteus. Next base: position 165,161,711 of record NC_143577.1, read on the forward strand.
AAAAATAAATCTGATCCCAAAGCATACAGACCCATCTCTTTTGGCAAACTATTTGAAAGATTGTTAGCACACAGAATAGCAGATTTAATTGAAGGTCAAAACTTAATATCTCCATCCCAATTTGGCTTCAAGAAGGGAAAATCCTGTGAAGACGCCTTCGTCTCTTTAGTTAACCACATATCAGCTTCGAGGGCTAAATATGAAATGGCCATGTTCGTTGACTTCGAAGGAGCTCTCGATTCCCTCTGGTGGGAGAGCGCTCTCAATCGTCTTACCAAAGCCAAGTGCTCTCAGCAACTATTCCACGTTATTAGAAGCTACTTCCAAAATAGACTCATCCAAGTAATCTCGAAACAGCAGTCTCTCTCAAGGACCATCTCAAGAGGATGCCCCCAGGGATCAGTTCTAGGACCCCTCTTCTGGAACATACTTTTGGATAGCTGGCTCACGCAAAAAACTGACGATATCTCTTCCTGCGCCTACGCTGATGATTTGGTTCTAATTCTTCCAGGTTGATCGCGTCTTCAACTAGAACAATCAGCCAATATAACTCTTTCTGAGCTAATAAAGTTGTCAAGTATACATAAACTGCGAATATCTGCCACAAAAACAAAACTGATGGTTTTTCAGGGCAAGTTAGATTACAGAAGACCTCCAAATATAAAAATAGACGCAAAGCAAATCCCTTTTGTTCCTCAATTAAAAAATATTGGCGTAATTTTAGATGACAGGTTAACCTTCTCCTCTCTTATTAATCACTTTGCCTCGAAGATTAAGAAGTTCACTGCAGCAATTATCGGCATCTCCAAATCGGACTGGGGAATAAATAAGAAGACTTGCTATATTATACAACTAATAGCAACACGGGAGTCTGGTTTCTTAGAGCCGTTAATGTTAAACTCCGTTCCAAGCTCATCTCCATTCAACGGATTATGCTGCTTGCCATGCTCCGGGCGTGAAGGACAGTGTCCTCTGCTGCTCTGCAGGTCCTTGCTGGAATTTTACCACTAGACCTGCATGTCATCTTCAAAGGACTATGCTATCGTCTAAAGCATAGCGTTCCCGGCGAGATTCTCGGCATTTCATGCAACCTAACTGCTAACATCAAAGACGAGAAACGGAGAATCTGGAATGAACTTATCAGTGTGTGGCAATCACGATGGGATTCCAGTACTACTGGTAAAGTCACCCGCTGTTTTGTTCCTGCAGTTACCTTCCCTCTCAACAAGAACGTCCGCCAATGGTTTTCTCCCAGCTTAACAATATCGTATATACTTACTGGGCACGGTTCCATCAATTCCAAACTATTTCAGTTTGGCTGGTCTGACACCAATCTCTGCTTGTGTGGTGTTGAGGAAACCCGGACGCACATTCTGTATCGCTGCAGCCTGTACCACAATGACAGATCTACACTACAAGTTGCTGTCAGCAACTTCTCTAAAGTAAATGAAGTGGCGCTGACTGAAAATTCTCAATTGTTCTCAGCTCTACAACAATTCTATCTACTGTTTTCACCAAAAGAAAGCAACTCTTCTCAAGTTTATCAACAACAAGGAACAGCTTTAAGAGATATCGATAGACATTACCTGCAATGTCTATCGATATCTCTTAAAACTGATATCGCCTACCATCTACTTTTTTTTTCTTTTTCTTTTTTAAGCTGGTACCCCAGTTTGGGCAGCTGTGGATACAGGATTAGCTAACGCCCACTGGTATAGCACTACCTCCAGGGGGTGCGGGTTTCGTTCTTCCTAGGACAGAAAGAGACTGCTGTCTTGTGGTTCCTGTGCCACAATTTATACTTCTGATTAGTTGCGTGATGTGATTTGCTGTGTGAACATATTACATGTTCATTACACTTATAACATTGTAATTAACGATTATATGTATATATCATTGTATGTATCATTATACAGGGTGTCTCAAAAATATTGGTACAAACGCTTAGGGGAGGTCGGTAACATATAAAGGAATGTGAATCGCATAGGAACCAATAACCGGAAACGTCACGGGAAAGTAGTAGCAGAGGCACAAGAAGCAGAAATGACACAAGACAGTAATTAGTGGCAAACATTTATTTGACATAATATTAACAATGGAGTACGAGATGGATGCATTTCATGATGTTACAACAAATGCTCGAAGGTTCCACCATGAGACGCGATGCAATCGTGACACCGACGCAGCATGGATTGGCGGACACGGTCGAACACACCTGGAGTTTCTTTGACAGTAGCAGCAGCGCAGACGAGTCTCACCACGAGATCCATTTCCGTCTCAACAGGCGATTCATACACGATAGATTTGAGGGCTCTCCCCCCACAGAAAGAAATCAAGGCTCGATAAATCAGGTGAGCGTAGAGACCAGGCAACGGGTCCACCATGGCCAATCCATCGACACCCAAAACGCATGTTCAAATGGTCACAAACACACCTTCCATAATGGGCAGGCGCCCCGTCATGTCGAAACCAAATGTTGCGTCTCACATTTTCTGGAACATCGTCAGGTAACCCTGGTAGAACTTGTTCAAGAAAGATCCGATATTTAGCGGAGTTCATGCGGGATGGTAATAGGTATGGGCCGACTAAGCAGTCACCGACCATACCTGCCCACACATTTATTGCTAAGCGATATTGTGCCGCATGGGGCCACACACCGTGTGGGCCCTCTGCTAATCCATACACTAGGTGCATGTCTGCCATCTCACAGTTTGTATATCGATGTATGCTCTTCGTGCGGCGATTACTGCGTAAATGAGTAAACCAGAAATTTTCCCTCTCGTGAACTGATGAACAGCGCCGTGTACCGACTTATGGTGACGTTTCCGGTTATGGGTTCCTATGCGATTCACATTCCTTTAGATGTTACCTACCTCCCCTAAAACGGCGCCTCCGTTGCCAGGTGGGAAGGAGCAGCAGTACGTAGCACACGCTTCTTGATTAAACCGGGGTTCGAGCCCGTCGCCACCAAATACGGAGGATGCGGAAAGGTCAGGGAATGACCACCGCATGACCCGGAGCAATATGGCCTTAGTTGCTAATGCTCCTTAAAAAAAAAAAAAAACCAAACCAAACAAACCTCCCCTAAACGTTTGTACCAATATTTTTGAGACACCCTGTATACTGTATCATTATATGTATCATATATATATCATTGTATACTATCATTGAATTATATTAAATAAAGTTAAATTATAATGAAATAAATAATTAAGCATTCATTAGAGGCAGCGACATGCAATTCCTCCATATGAAGCTGAAATACATCCAATATGTTAAATTAAATTAAATAAAACATAAGCCAGTAGTATGGCAAAAACTGTAGAGCGAAAATTAACATAAAAATAACCCAAATAAACAATCGAACGAAAAGAAAGAATATATATAAATATTAGCCCGTAAACCCTTGTATAATTTCGAACTTTTAATCCAATTAAAACTATACAAAATTTAGACTAATGCCAATTATTTTTAATTTAGCGGTACCCCCCAGAGGTACCAGTTCCGAAAGACGTGAAATATCACCAAAAGAGGGTTAAAGGAACTACCAAACGATAACAAAATCAAAATAAATTAAAATAAAATAGACTGACCATCATGCCCCATATCGACAGAGGACCACGAGGCCAATAATGGTCATGGAATCGCTGCATTTCAATCGCTATGCAAATCGTCGCCATGGTGAAAAGATCGAAGTACCGATTCACCCTCCCTCCTCCGATCGATCCACCAATGCAGAGGATTTGCACGGCGGTGGTCCTTATGCAGCGAAAAATAAAATATAGAACAGACAGCACTCTAAAGCAGAGCCACACCACTGACATACTGTAAGCTGAATCAGCTTATATAGAAGAAAAAGGAAAATAGATGGCGGCACAGGCGTTGCTAAATTAGCATATCGACCCATTACTGTTGAATTATATTAAATGTTGACAAAAGTTAAATTATAATAAAATAAATAATTAATTAATCATTGTATATATATATATATATATATGTACGTACATAGCGGATTTGCCAGTTTTTGGCTAGGGGCCGCTTCTCTTTTTTTTTTTTTTTTTTTTTTTTGTTAATAAAGTGTAAAGAAAGATGCTCTACGTAATTACTCCACTTTGTACAAGATCCATACACCTTTAAACCTCTGGCATTGACAGTGTTCTATTTCACACCTACTATGCATACACGGAGATGGGGGAAACCCCTGGTGCCGTTTGACACTAAACACACTCTGCTCTACGTAATTACATTAATAGAAATGACTTTAGTTTTCAAATATATTATATAATATGCAAATCAGTTAGAGATTTCCATCTTATATAAAAGGTTTGGAAACTAATGCCAACAGTTCGTGAAAATACAGTCTCTTAGTCGATTATTTGCACCACTTGACATTCTCAAATGAGAATTTACATTTTAATTCTTGAAACGTAAGCACTAAAATTTGGGCTTTTACTGTAATGCCTGCTGTGTTATTTATATTTACCTCTTCTTTCCTGGATTTGGGTAATTTTTTGGATGTCCAGGGTGTGGAAGATAACCTGAATTTTTTTTTTTTTTTTTCCTCCAGCCCCTGTGTTCTCCATTAAGGACACCCATCGGTATTGCACTATCTCCAGTGGGTGCGTGATTTTTATTTTATTCTTTATTTATGGATTATTTATTTATTTTAATGTCGAGGCAGAATGTTTTACTGATACCACCTATTGAGCCTCAGTGGTACAGGAATGCTAATACCCATAGAACTTGCCCTGTTACATGTAGGTACGGAATGTAGTCTACTAAGGACAACACGAATATAGTTATGAACTTGTGACCCGCCCACCTGGTGGCGTGGACAGGTACTGTGGAGCAGTCTTTCTTGCAAAATGGCCAGAAACAAAAAAACAACACACTGCACAAACCTAGAACTACACTCATTTCTAGCCATTTTTGAGGAGTTGAACCAGGGCTGTAGTGGAAGATATACGCCGTATACCCCCTGGATTTTTTTTAGGTGAATAGCGTATACTCTCTAGCTTTTGAAAGACTTGAAATATATATACGGGTATACGCCGCATACCCTCTGGAAATCGATTAATAAGCATAGTATGCCCCGTCCTTACGTAACATTCCCAGAGTATACCTTCTGCTAATTTCGCGACTACAGCACTGAGTTGAACTAACGTTTATGGACCGCCCTACATAAGACAACACGTGGCTATGTCTCGTGTTATTTCTAAGTTTAGATGCCACCCTACTAATAATCGGAATAAAGATACCGTACTTCAGGGGGCTTAGAGGGGAACAGGCATTCTGTGTGTTATCACACTCAGTCTAAAACACTGATGGATCCAATATTTTTCTATTTCAGAAGATTTAAAAGTACGGTTGGCCTGCCTCCCTAAAATCCACTCATGCACACCTTCTCGGTGGTAAGCCCTGTTACATCACTTAGGTAGCAACTAACGTTTAGAGTGGTTCTCTTCAAGACGCCCGGTCAGCGTGAAGAGGAAAAGACCAAACCATACAGCACATGACAGTAAGACTAAACAAATGACCCTCAATCCCCAGCGACTTTCACTCCCCCCCTCTTAAGGCAGCAAGAGGATCAGAGTGGAAGCAGAGGGTGCTAAGAATCTCTGGGTCCAGGCTGCCATGCACGGAAACTGAACTTAGCCTGTCACAACGTAATATCGCTCATCGGTGAAGACAGGATATTAGAGCTGGAAAAGGAATTAGAAAATGTGAATTGGAATAGCATCGGTTTGGCTGAAACAAGAAGAATAAATGAATCACTTGTAAGTTTATCAAGTGGAAATCCGCTGTACACCAATGGAAACATTGAAAGGAGTGAAGGTGGAGTTGGCTTTCTGGTACATAAAGATATAAAAAACAACATTTAGGAACTAAAACGTAGATCACCAAAGGTGTCAAGACTACTACTCAGGATTTCTAAGAGGTTGAAGAAATATACACCGAAATTGAGTCTTCTAGATGAACAGAAAACTCATTACACTATCATTATGGGGGACTTCAATGCTAAGGTTGGAAAGAGACAAAACAGCGCAGAAAGGGGGAACTAGAGGAAATTTTGGAATTGGTGAGAGAAATGGAAGAGGTGAAAGACTTGGTGGAATTTGCAGAATTTCGAGGAATGTCAGTAGTGAACACTTTTTCCAAGAAAAGAGTGAAGAGAAAATGGACGTGGAAGAGCCGAAATAGATTAACAACTAATGAAATCGATTCATCCTCACTAACAGAAGATACAAATCGTGAATGATGTTACTGTCCTGAAGGTAAATGTTGGAAGTGATCACAGAATGATAAGATGCACACTTGATATAGATAAAAGAAAGGAAAAAACTGTCTCGAATAAATAATGCAAAGGTCTTTGAGATAACAGAAGAGGGAAAAAAGCAGTATGTACTGGAACATAACAAGTTTGAGCTTCTGCAGACTGCTCAGGACCAAGATATCGACGAGGAGTGTTACAACTTTCTGAAAGTGATAAAGCCTAAAAAACCTATAGATAAAAAGAAATCCCAAGAAGAAAAAATTAATCAAGGAACACTTGTCATGATGAACCGAAGACGACAAATGAAGAGCAAGAAAAACACTGAGAGGAGAAAATTGAGTATACTAAGTTATGCAAAGCCATTAGAAAGACTCAGAGAGGACATAAGAAAATTTAACACAAGAAAAGTAGAACAAGCATTAAGGGAAAACAAAGGATTTAAATCAGCAGCCATGAGCAGTAATACAGAAAGACAACTGATACTGAAACTGAAGAATATCGATGGTGTACTTATAAATAGCAGAGTAGGCCTAATTCAAATAGCAGAAGACTAACTACTATAGAGAATTATACAAGGAGCGAGGGAATAATGCCAGCAGTGGGGAATTAGTAACACATACAACATACCTGATATCCTTCCTGATGAGGTAGAACATACATTGAAGAAAATGAATAATTAGAAAGCCCCAGGGGAAGATGAAGTTACTGTAAAGTTGTTAATTGGGAGATATTGGGAGAAAGAGAGACATGACACAAAAACTGGCAAGACTGTTTACAAAATGCATTAGAAAAGGTGTGACGCCTAAAGATCATAGTTTTGCTGCATAAGAAAATCATAGTTTTCCTGCATAAGAAAGGATCAGAAATCGGCAATCATAGACCAATTAGCTTGTTATCCCATGTCTACAAGTTGTTCACAAGGGTCATTACTAACAGATTAGAAAGAATACTTGATGAGAATCAACCGAAAGAGCAAGCTGGCTTTAGGACAGGATTCTCAACTATGGATCACCTTCGTGTAATATCACAGCTAATGGAGAAAGCAAATGAATATAAAACACCATTTTAACGAATATAAAACATGCCTGGCATTTGTTGATTATGAAAAGGCATTTGACTCCATACAGCATAAGGCAATGTTTCGGGTACTGGAAAGACAAGGCATAGATACCCCATATGTTATGATTTTGAAGAAAATATATGAGAACGCTACCTCCTTTATTAGACTAGACAAAGGCAGTAGTAAAATTGAGAAAGGAGTTCGAAAAGGAAACAATATCTCCGAAGTTATTCACTGCTGCCCTTGAGGACGCTTTCAGAAGATTAGACTGGTCGCAGAAAGGAGTCAATGTGAATGGAGAGTACCTAAACCATTTACGATTTGCAGATGACATTGTGGTCATAAGCCACGATCCCAAAGAATTAGAGGAAAATCTTAATCAGTTATGCAGAGTTAGTAAGGATTTTGGACTAAAGATGAATATGGCTAAAACAAAAGTAATGAACAAGCATGCCACAGAAATGGACATAATGATTGAAGGAGCAGTAATTGAAAAGGTGGAGTCATATACCTATCTGGGACAAGTCATTGGAAGTAATAATTGGGTATCAGTAATTGGTTATCTCTGGTTATCAGCAGTGATCATTCGTGTATTAAGAATTTGCAGATAAAGGAACCACTAGGTGGCAGTGATCACAGTGTACTGATGTGGGATTTACTTAAAGATTTAATTACCATCAGGGGTAAAGGAAAGGGTTTTTGTTTCCGTAAAGGTGAGTACAGTGGTCTCCGACAGTTTTTAAATTCTGTACAGTGGGATCAACTGACGATGTTACCAACAGTAAATTCTAAGTGGGAAGCATTCAAGGAATTAATCGTGGATGCTACTAAAAGTTTCATACCTATTAAGAAATATTGTTCAAGGTTCAGGCCTAAATGGTTATCTAATGAACTAATGAGACTCGTAACAGAGATGTTGTTGTTATGTTATTTGGTTTTTAGGAGCATTAGCAACTAAGGCCATATTGCTCGGGGATATGCGGTGGTCATTCCCTGAATGACCTTTCCGCATCCTCCGTATTTGGTGGTGACGGGCTCGAACCCCGGTCTAATCAAGAAGCGTGTGCTACGCACTGCTGCTCCTTCCCACCTGGCTACGGAGGCGCCACGTAACAGAGAAGAAAAATGCATGGGATGCATATAAATTTTCAAGCGACTCAGAAACCTATGGCAGATATAAGCAAGTCTGTAATCAGGTCAGAAAGGAGGTTAGGCAGGCGAAGGCAGATTACGAGAAATCCTTGGCAAAAGATGCTACGAAAAACAGCAAGGATTTCTTTACTTATATAAACTCTAAAAGGAAGGGGTTGAATCCGATTGGTCCACTTGACATCGATGGTGCGACTGTTGATGATCCTGCTCAGATAGTAAACAAACTGAATGAGTATTCTGCATCTACATTCACACATGGGGAATTATTAAGGTTTGAAAATGGCAAAAAGTTATCAAATTGTTACCAAGGATACTTAATGATTTTGTAATAACTGAGAGCAAAGTGGAGGAGAAATTGCTGAATTTAAACATAAGAAAAGCATCTGGGGTGGATGGGATCTATCCAGTTCTATTAAAGGAGGCGGCAAAGCAACTAAGCAAACCCTTAGCCATAATTATGAGAGCATCCTTGGACTCAGGGGAGGTTCCCACGGACTGGAGATGTGCAAATGTATCCCCAATTCACAAAGGGGATCGAAGGGTGACACGAGTAATTACAGACCAGTTAGTTTAACTTCTGTTCCGGGTAAAATAATGGAGTCACTGGTTAAAGATGCATTGCATGATCATCTAGACAAGACTGCAGCAATAATTCAGACACAGCATGGGTTTGTTAAGAGAAAGTCTTGTCTGACAAATTTGATAGGATATTATGATGTGGTTACAAAGGAACTAGATGCAAAAAATAATTTTGATATCATATATTTAGATTTCAGGAAAGCTTTTACACTGTTGCGCATGGAAGACTATTGTAGAAATTGGAGCAAAATGGTATTAAGGGTAAGTTGCTACAATGGATAAAAGGATGGTTAAGTGGGAGAAGACAGAGGGTGGTAATCAATGGGTGCTGCTCTTCGTAGATTAATGTTATTAGTGGAGTCCCACAGGGTTCGGTGTTAGGTCCACTGTTGTTTTGTATATTTATCAACGAAATTGATGAAGGTATATCAGGCTTAATGTCGAAGTTTGCAGATGATACAAAGGTTGGCAGGGTTGTTAATGACAGGAATGGCAGTGTGCTGCTGAAACAGGATCTAGATAATTTGGGAAGATGGGCTAAGAAGTGGCAACTGAAGTTTAACCTTGACAAAAATGCAAAGTACTGCATATGGGTAGAAGTAACCCCAGAGAAACGTACCAACTGTGTGGTACTACGCTTAAGGTGGTAGAAAATGAAAAAGACCTGGGAGTAATTGTGCAGGCAGATATGAAGTTTTCTGAGCAATGCAGACAGGCTGCCAGGGCAGAACATGGGGTTTTGTCAATGATATATAGGAATTTTGCTAGCAGGGAGAAGGAGGTGATTGTCCCTCTGTATAAGGCAATGGTTAGGCCACGCCTTGAGTACTGCGTACAGATCCGGAGGCCTCATTTTAGGAAGGATGTAGATTTACTTGAGCGTGTACAGAGAAGGGCAACAAGATTGGTGAGGGGAATGAAGGGATCCTCTTATCAAGAGAGGCTTAAGTTCTGCAAATTGCAGTGGCTGGAGACTAGGCACCTGCGTGGTAATCTGATTGAGGTGTATGAGGCCTCGAATGGGTTCAGCACGCTGAATTCCGATGGGATCCTTCCACTTGTTCAGATTACGAATGTAAGGGGGCATAAATTCAAATTAAGAAAATACAGATGTAGAATAGATGTGCGGAAATTTGCCTTTAGCCAGTGGGTGGTTAATTGCTAGAACAAACTTCCATCTGTCGTTGTGGAAGTTGATAGGTTGAATAAATTTAAGGAGGAACTGGACTGGCATTTGGAGGGAATAGTGTGATTTTTTTTTTGCTGTTGCTGCATAAGCTCATACGCTTGCTTTCTTGCATCACATGCCACTACTACTACTTCTACTACTAATGACAAATGGCTGCAAGTGAAGAGAAGAATAAATTTTGGATGGATAGCATTCAGGAAATATTGTCACATACTGAGGAGCAATATCCCAATTTGTCTGAAACGTAAAATAATGAACCAATGTATACTCCCCACCATGACTTATGGAAGTGAAACTTGGGCACTCACCAAAAGAATGGAAGAGAAGCTGAGAACTACACAGCGAAGAATGGAGCGAATTATATTGGGAATTAGACTGTTAGATAAGAAAAGAAACACATGAATTAGGCAGCAAACTCAAGTAAAGGACATTCTTGTCAAAACTAAAGAACTAAAATTGTCTTGGGCAGGACACAAAGCTCGAAGACATGATGACAGATCGACTAAGAAAATAACAGAATGGTACCGAAGAGGAGCTAGAAGAAAACATGGAAGACAACAACGGAGATGGTCAGATGAAATTCATGGGTTTGTGGGTAGTAAATGGATGGCCATTGCACAAAACAGAAGGAACTGGAAAGTTGCTGGAGAGGCCTTCATTCTGCAGTGGATTGAAAATGGCTGATGATGACTTCAGGTTTCTGCAGCTCTGCTCTCGATAAATCGGGACCGCCCCTTTAGCATGATCAAGTGCCCATTTTTAACTTTTTGTATATAAGATAATGTATTAATAAAACAGAACAGACCTCGGGCGTCACTAGGTGGTAGATGACTCTCATCAAACGGTGCAATACTCAAGTAAAGGACATTCTTATCAAAACTAAAGAACTAAAATTGTCTTGGGCAGGACACAAAGCTCGAAGACATGATGACAGATGGACTAAGAAAATAACAGAATGGTACCGAAGAGGAGCTAGAAGAAAACATGGAAGACAACAACGGAGATGGTCAGATGAAATTCATGGGTTTGTGGGTAGTAAATGGATGGCCATTGCACAAAACAGAAGGAACTGGAAAGTTGCTGGAGAGGCCTTCATTCTGCAGTGGATTGAAAATGGCTGATGATGATGACTTCAGGTGTCTGCAGCTCTTCTCTCGATAAATCGGGACCGCCCCTTTAGCATGATCAAGTGCCCATTTTTAACTTTTTGTATATAAGATAATGTATTAATAAAATAGAACAGACCTCGGGCGTCACTAGGTGGTAGATGACTCTCATCAAACGGTGCAATACCACAACTTTGTTTATTGGAGGCTTGAAGTGGTGAAACCCATGTTTAGTCTCTAGAGCAAAGTTTCCGGCATCACCCTCCATACTTATCCTTCAACCCATGCACGGTACTAAGTACTATAGGTTTTGATACCTTTCGTATTTATTGTTTTCATTTAAAAAAAAAAAAAAAAAGAAGGTATTCTCATATTTTAACAACTGACCTAAACGTCAAACAATTTATTTAAATTTAAAATACATAGGCATTAAAATCACTATAAAAGAAACAAAACTATTACGAGCATAAAAGACACAAAAAGAAATAAAATGCGCTGTATAGTATTTTTAAAAAAATTAAAACTAAACATTTAAACTAAAGCGCTTTAAGGGCTTAAGCCTCAGGCTGCGAAAGAATTAGACAACGTACAAGTTGTGAAGGTATTCACAATATGAGATATAACTCATATTGTGAATACCTTCAGATGATGTAAAACATCATCTACCAGTGTAAAACGATGCCATTTTTAGCTTTTTTTTTTTTTTTTTAGAATTGTTGAGCAATAACAATATAATATACGCGAAACAGCAAATAAGCGATAAATTAAACAAACAAGGAGCTTTCGAGGCGTAGGGACTTCTTTTTCAAAGACTGAAGCAACTACAACAGCCTTCTTTATATCCCAGAAGAAGCTTCACCAGATATATGTGCATCCAGCCTGACGGACAATGGAAAATAAAAAAGGGGTGGGGAAGGAGCTGGGGGCTAACGTAATTTAACATTCAGCCAATCATTTTTCAGACTCTGAATGCAGTACACGACGACTACCTGCTCGATTATTTACCTGCCATTTCTCATCACTATGTGAAATAACGGCCTCCATAATAGGATGTATGGGCCCCAGAATTACGATTAATAATGGGACCCGCAAGACATATGGAGGGGCCTCAACCATGAGAGGTGGCGTACATTATGAGCCTCATCCAATATTTCAATGTTCATCTGGGGGTTAGATTACAGTGCTATTCAACCCAATAATGCTCCACGACAGCAGAGCTGCTAAAATCGGTCTGGACAAAAGCCCTTTCATGCTCGGAAACATGATCACATAGTCTGCGCTCAGATTCGCCAATGTAACCTGCCCCACAATACGGTATACACTATTGAACGATGCAACAATGGAAGGATCGATTTTTATCCAAGGGCAAACCGAATACAATCTTCTACCAGTTAGTTGTACACAACCAATATGGTAACAATGTACAATTCTGGCAAGACTAGCGGAGACACCTGGATAGTAGGAGATGTATGCGGTGACGACCCACGAGTCGCCACCGCGTTTTTTTTTTAGTTAACCTAGAACGATTTAATTGGTTTTCTAGAACGGAAACCAATTTTCTCACATTGAATTTATATTCTATCCAGAATATGGAGAGGGAGTGGGGGAAATAAAGAAAAATACAAGGCATTATCTGCTTCCATTTCCACAGTAAAAGAAATGTCGACAGAGAATTGAGGCATTGCAGTGGCAGCATCTCAGTGTATTAAACTATAAATTTGTGATTTAATATATTTTGTGATTATTTAGTTTAAAAAAAAATAAACTAAACTATTATATTACATTTAGAAAGCTACTTTCAACTACCCATGTGTGTATATTGTGTCCATAAATTGCATGTTTTCCTGGTTGATTTGCCTGCTTTTCTGGACGAAAACCCCCAGTTTTTCTGATGAAAAAAAACTTGCTATCCACGATAGAGACCGACTAACTCAGCTACAGAGTGGGGAAAAAAAAGCCCATAAAAAGTTCCTCGCATCGTCGACTTGATTCGAACCCGGGCCTTTTCCACCCGATGACAAGATTTATGCACCTCGCGGACTGATTATTTAGTTTATTCAACTATGAAAACATGCACAAAATAAGTACAGTAATTGCATTTTTTTTTTTTTTTTCTTTAACAGTAGACAGTTTTTGTTGCAGGTTTTAAGGTGCATAGCACGCGTTCCTTGAGTGGACCGGGATTCAAGCCCGTGACTACTAAATACGATAAGTATTTGTATTGACGATTTATTGTAAACTCTACTGACGTGGTTGTCGTGCTGGAGTATAAACAGAAAATTTATTTATTTATTAAAGGCCATTATGAACCAACAGTAGGCAGAGCCAGCCCCAAAATTTGTGGGACCCTGTTCAAGAATTACTGTGGGGGGGGGGGGCCTGTATCCTGTGCAAAACTTACAGGGTGTTTTTATAATAGTGATTTTTTTAATTGTTCAAATTTTACAGTAACTAAAAAATAACTAAATAATTTTATGACTGAACTCCAGATCTTGGGTACAAGTTGTCTCTGTGCAGTAGGCGTGGTCTTAAACAGAGATATTGTACAGTTGAGTTCTGTGATTGGGTGATTATTGTGAATGCCTTCGCTATCGTTGGTCTTAATTAGGGCGCCCCCCCCCCCGCTTTACCTCTATTTCTATAGCGGAAAACGAGTTCCCTGTTTAAAAACAGCGGTAAGAAATATTTTAACAAAGATTAGTTTTTACGCGACTGCGAAAGGGATTTAAGCAAAACACGTGTTATTTTTGAAATTTTTAATTATTTTCGCTTATTTTAATTCCGTATTGCCATTTTTCTTTATCTTTATTTAGACTTCGATGTATTACGATGTTTTTGCCGTGTTACCTGTGGGCGGGGTTAAGCAGCGAATGGCGCCTGCTAATTACTGCTTTGTTTCTGTCTGTTATTTGAAATATGGACTTGTACCCAAGAACTGGAGATTTAACCAATTTTATATTATATTGAACAAAAATTTTAAATACGAATAATATTTAATACATTAATCAACAATATTGTTTTGACCATTTGAATGCGGGGCCCTGTTCTGCAGAACCGGTTGAACATACTTGTGGCGGTGCTGACAGTAGACATCTGTGGAAAGTCATAGTAAATCGAACGTCATTAAGGTATATTGTGAAAATCGCACAAATTCTTTAAAAATGTGTATAATAATAATGTTTAAGGAAATGCCAAAAAAGAACGATAAGACGATACTGATTCACCAGTTTGTTTTTATCCTTTTTGTTGCTGGTCTTGACCTTAGTTGCTAATGCGCTAATAAAATCCAAACCAAACCAAACCAAAAACCAAAACTTTTTGTTAATATTTTAAACAGACTAATGAACGCTTGAAATACTGCTAAATGAATGCACCAACAAGCAAAAAATAATGAAGTTGCTTACCAACTCTCAATTATCATTAGTTTTATCTCTCCAGAATTGAGGTGAGGAATTCCACCTACTTATAAATTCAGATCAAAGCAGCTATACTGCCTAAGCCTTTCGTCTCCTTAACCAAAAGAAACAAAGTACAAAAAACAAAGAATATAAGTTTATCTGGCTGTAAATATTAGGGGAGGAAGCACTTCTAAACTGAACTGATATCGTTCCATTCGGGAATAATGTCAGTACACTGCTAGAGGAAATGATCTCATACACATATGGCGCAATTCACGATTTCAACATCAACTAACATGTTGCTGAGCAAACGATATACCGGAAGATAACAATATTAATTCTATATAAACCTCTACCTCGGGATTACATTTGTAGAGGTAAAGAGGGCCCGGTTTTCTAGTATTTAAATTATTAATAGTATTCTAGGCCCAACGATTTTAAGTCAGGTAGCCATTAACAATAGTATACAGTGGCGGACAAAAAACTGCATCACTTGTGAATTTTGCAAATACTGTGCTGTAATATATTTTGGGGTGCATTGTGGGTTGCAGAAATGTTCGAAATGCATTTGTTAGATGGGATATATATCTCATTCCATTATTTTTCCTAGAACAGGCCATAAAGTTATAGGTCTGTATGATTTAGGTTCAGTGGGATTTTTTTTCCGGATTCTTTAAGATTAATCTAATTATAGGTAGTTTCCATGATTGTGGGAATAAACCCTCAGCCAAGCAGTGATTAAATAAGTTCAGTAGAGTATCAGGAGAAATTTCTGCTAACATTTTAATGGTTTCTATTTCAATTAAGTCAGGTCCAGGGCACTTAATGTTTTTAAGAGTGCTACTTGAAATTCTTCCATGGTGATTCTATTGACTTATTTCTATTATTTATGTTGTTGGCCATTATGTCACTCTGAGCCTGGGTTAACCCCTGGTTCTCAGCCTGGAATAAATGATCTAATATGTTATTTACGGAGTCCGCCTAAGTGAGAGTTGGGGTTCCACCCGCCTTAATTGTAGAGTTCACCATGTCACCTCTTAGCAATTTGTTGGCTGTAGACCACACCCCAAGGGTTGGCTTTAGCGGACGTCCCCACCAACATTCCTTCTTTTTTGTCCTTATTAGAGCAGTATATGAATTTCTGAGAGTCCTATAAAAAAACTAAAAACCAAACTATTATTTTTAGGCCACCCGAATAATTAAATTCATGTGCCGTGCTGCGTGTGTCTTATGTGTGTTAATTGCGTGTGTACTAAGGTCGATTTGTCTGATTTTCTGGACGGAAAACTCCAGTTTCTGGAGGGAAAAAACCTTTCTATCTACGCCTGAGACCGACTAACTCAGCCACGGAGTGAAAAAAGCCCATTAAAGTTCCTCGCGTTGTCGACGGGATTCGAACCCGAGCCTTTTCCACCGGGTGACGATACCACTGTGCGCAGACTCAGAATCATATATGTGTGGACATGTGTTTTTGTAATGGGCGGCTCCTTGAACGTCAGTTCATCTCCGCCTCGTATCTCTGAAGAATACTGTTACTACAGATGGGCCAGATGTGTGTATTATGTGTGTGTTCTGTTCTGGCCACTTGGCTACCCAGACAGAAGCATCAGTCACCTGGATAGATGATTCTGGGTACTCGTCCACACCATGGGAAGGTGGGCCAGTCCCAATAGTGCTCGTAATGTCTCAATTCGAGACTCTGACCCACCTGATGTTGCCAAAAGGTGGGCTAGATTTCTCTGGGGGCCCACGTCAGAGGAAAAAATAGGGGGGGGGGAGAGACGGGTTCCCGCGGCGTATTAAAAAAAAAAAAAGAGGTTCCCCTGGCGTATTAAAAATATAAAAAAATAATAATAAAATAAAAAGAGAGATTCTCTCCCCCCCCTCTTTCTTTAATACGCCACGAAATGAAAAATAGAAAAAAAAAGAAGTTGAGATTTATCTGAGAGTCATATAGGAATCTCTCAGAGCATCAACCTCATTCTGGGACCAAGTTGACCTTGCTCTCTGGCTTGGTGCACCCTTCGCCGGAGTATATCAAGTTCAGGGCACCACCAGAGAACAGAATTTTTCTTCGGTTTTCTTTTAGGTATTGCTAGATTGGATGCTTTTAGAAGCATAATTGTGATATTTAGGTTGTGTTCGTCTGGGCTATAGTTGTTACGGATTTGAGTCTGCTGCTATTCTATTTGGATTTTATCTGTAAAGGTCTGCCAGTTGGCTTTCCTTAAGTTGTATCTGATTATATCTTGGGGTAGCTGTCTGTTTGTTCCCTTAAGTTAGTTATAGCCCTATGGTCTGAGGTGGTCCAAGCTTCTTGGACCATTAATCTGTAATTTTGGTAGATATGGAAGCAGTGGCCAAAGTTATATCTATATCACTTTCCCACAGTGTACTGCTGTAGATAAGTAAGTTGTGGAGTGAAGTGGCTAGATAGTCTGTTAGGCTATTATGTGTTCTTGGTTTGTCAACTGTACCAGAGGCTTGACCGACATTGGCATCCATGGAGACTATTATCTCAGAATTTGGAAGAACTCTCAGTACATTTTGTAGATAATGAATGCTGGGATTTATATCCTCTCCTGGCTTACAGTAATGGGATACAACATGAAAGGATCCTCTTTGACTAATAATTTGTGCACAAACTACTAATGGGAAGAATAGAGAGTTAACCTTTGTAAGTGTAAGAGAAGGATTTCTAATTACTATTGCTGTTAGTGAGGTTGTGTGGGGGAGAGCCTCTTTGTTTTTATATTACAGTTGATTTGTTTACTCAATTATACGAGGTAATTAGTAATGAAAAGAAGTGCCCTCAAACCTCCGATACCCACTTACGCTACCTGACTGCGTATCTAAATCAGAATTTTCCCGATCCAGATAGATATATATATATATATATATATATTTTTTTTTTTTTTAATGTAAACCCCAAACACGAGAGATATTAGAACCTATAGTACTTAGTACCGTGCTTGGGTTGGAGGTTGAGAAGACGAAAGAAGATATTTGTTGACATTGAACTTGAACTTCTGTAGACTGTAATTTTCAGGAAATACGTATGAAAGAAGGTTGTTCCAGAAAACGGCAGTTGAATGAATAAACGAGAAAGATGAAAAGTTGATTCTGTGAGTTTGAAGTTGGACAGTAAATGGATGTTGGCTGGTGGCGGCACGTGTTCGGACTGTTTTGAAAGAGAGAGCGGGAATTATAGAAGCCAACTGAGAAAAACAGTGCCCATGGAACTATCTGTAGAAAAGGCATGCAGCAGAAACAGTACGTTTGTGAGACAGCGAGGGGAGAGACTCAATTAGAGGTGAGTCGTTAATTAACCTAACTGCCCTCTTCTGAATGGAATCTAAGCCTGAGACAGGTTTCTGGGGCACTGCGCCAGATGTGGGAACAGTATTCCATGGCAGGGGGGGGGGATTTGCGATTTGTACAGAGTGAACAGCTATTTAGAAGAAAAGTAACGCCGAGACCGAAAAAGAAAACCAAGTTTTTTAGATGCAGAGGAATCAATGTGCTTGTGCCAAGAGAGATTAGAAGTCAGGGTAATCCCCAAAAGAGATATATCAACTTGCCTAGAAATCGGAGTGTCACCAAAGATAAGCATTTTTTGCAAATCCTTTTTGCGAGATATAAGACAAGACTGAGTTTTAGAAGGGTTGAAATCAACTAAGTTGTCTTTGCCCCACTGGAGAATTACCTGGAGATCGGCATTTAAGAAATTGGTAGCGGATATTCAAGAAGTTGAAGCTGATTGAGCAGGGCACGGTTTCTCAAAATGGAAAGTGGAATGCAATGTGCTATCATCGGCAAAACTATGGATAGGATTTCCAGTTAATAGAAGAAGGTCATTAATATACAAGAGGAGAGGATTATAATATCAAGAATGAAATTGATTTCTCTGTTTCGCTTTATTAATTAATCTACCTCATCAATCACGTTCGCCTACATTTGAATTATTATTTTTATATATATGTATATATATATATATATCCAGCCAGGTTTTTATCCCACTACGATCGTATATCTAGCGGAATTTTGTTGGGGATTACGTGTAAGATATAAGTCTTACAAGGTTTCATGTGAAGATTCTATTATTCTGTATGTTTTAGGGTATTCCTAAACTCTACCCTGATGAGTATATGGCCCTTGGATTATCAGGATATCTATATTAATTTCCTCTGCTTTAAGCTTGATTTGATCCACAACTGTACGTGCTCACAGAGCACGTACAGTTGTGGATCAAATTGGATGAACTTTAGAGCCCTGTAACAAGTCTGGTTTAAATTATGGCCCATAATTGGTTTTCAATTTGAGCTGCCGTAGCCTAGTGGTCAGGCGCGCGGGTGCATAAGTACACGTGCCTTGAGTGACCGGGGTTCAAGCCCGTGACTGCTGATATACGGTGCTGTTTCTTGTATTCTGTCTATCTTGTGAACTCCTCTGATCATTTGTTCGTCCCGGAGTATAAACAGAAAAATTTATTTTTTATTATTTTTTGATAGCTGGGATTATTATTGTCCCTAAGACTATGGTGAAAGTCTATTTTAGCCAACGTACATGTAGCATATTTAGGTTGTGTGGTTCTACTGTTACAGTTTTTATAGTCGTGGCCAGTGACTGAGCAGTGGCCACAGATCGGGTATTTTTGCTGGCACTGCCTGGCTGTATGACCAAATCGGTGGCAGTGCTAACGTTTTGTAACTGGGAAATATTCCCTGAATGTATGGCTGGTCCAGCCAGCATAGATTCTCTACTGATTTTTTTAGGATTGTCCATACCTTTGGAGAAAGTTCCACAATGGCATATAATTGGCCATTTTTTTTATTTGTTGTTCCATGTTTGATTTGGAATATTGATCTTTCTGCAAACTACAGTTCTACATATTGTACATAATCTACAGGACATCACACTTTATTGGATGTCACATATTAAATTAAAAATAAAGATAAATATTTCACTTTTTGGAATGCACCTTTTGAGTCAGCCAATCTTGGAAAGGGGGAATGACATTCTGACATATGGTGAAAAGGGTGCATGGGGCAAAAAAGATTGAGAACTACTGTTGTATATCTTCTTTCGTGGCTGCTTCAATTATAACACCATTGTTTCTGGTTTTCCTAAGGCTATTAACTTTCATTTCCTTCATGTGAGGTTTCAATTTAATCAGTACGGTTTCTTTGACTTCTTCACTACGTTTTAATGAGGATTTGTCTGTAGCCTTTAATATTATTACGTTTGCATTCTTTTTGGGGAGGGTTCAATATTTTTTGTTCTTGTTATTATCTCTTTAGGTTGAGTCTGATCTTTGTTTGTGGCAGCTCCAACAGCCTGTGCAATTTGTACATTTAGGCTTTTATACGCTTCATTTTCAATGTTTAAAGCCTCAACTCTGGCTTTTAATACTTTGTTTTCCACATTCAGTTTTCTCTTTGTGCTCTCTAATATCATCCAGTATTCGACTATTTGTAAGCGTTGCAACTGTGATTCTGCTAGCCAGCCATGAGGTCTTTCAAATGTAGTTTTGTTTGTAGGTAGCTACTGTTTGGTCTACTGGGTCCTTTATATTTGCAGTTGAGGCCAGCTTTTCTACAACTTATTTGCCCAGGATTTCTTGCATTTCAATTGCTTCCTGAGTTTTTAGCTTTCTGTTTCCCTTAGACTAAGAGGCCCGTGTGGGCAGTTTTCTATTTCGTCATTAATTTCGCCTGCGGAGTTGCTTTCCCGCGTTTCGCGATCGATGTCTGTTTCTAAGGCATTTTTAGTTCCAGTTTCAAAATCGGCGTCTTGCGTACTTTCACGTATTTGTTTTGCGTTTATTTGGAGTTGTAAGGACCCAGCCTTACAATAATTTAATAAAGTTTGTTAAATATTGGAAGAATTAATTGTGGCGTATATAGTTAGTTTCAGACAAGTATCATTTGTTAAGAAACACTGAAATTCGAAGGTTATTCCAGACACACCCAGTTAGTTAAATCTCGGTTGTATGGAAAAATTCCTTAAGCGAGTCAGTAAAAGCAATCATAATGGACCGAAACAAATCCCACTTAAGACAGGAGCATATACACTATAGAAAGGGCGCTGAGTGCGGAAGTGGCCCTATTATAGATTTCACGGTTCGACCTCTAGCAGGTGTGGGCGACTAGAAATGGATATGGGGGTGAGGTCACAAAGAAAGCCTGAAACTCTCTTAGCTGACCGGAACTTACGTTTAATTTCGAGAAATTACCAGTAATTTCCAGTCTATCGGAAGTTCGATCACACTAGGAAAAAGAAAGCACGCCCACGGAAATGAAGGGAGACGAATAGGATCACGAATGAAAGGATGTGGAAGTCAACGATTGGCCAGTAAGAAAGCGGTGGGAAATTTGAGAGAAAGGAGAGAAGGGAAGAAAAAATTGATACTGGGTTCATTCGGAGAGGAGTTTTTGTGGTGGATGCAGTCCTGGGGAGATGGAAGCTGTAGTGGGAGAATTTGTTATAAGAATTTATTTTGTGAAAGTCTAGAGTCGGAAGTATCGTTCCCTTGAAGAAGTTAATGCAGTCTATGGAGGAAGAATGGAGAAACGTCCTAGAGGCAAATTTCTCGATTGAGCAGTTGAGTGACTAGTCGACCCGGAAGGTATCCCAGTCCTCGGACGCAACGCAGATGGAGGAAGAAAGGAGATAAGATCCGGTATTATCTTCAGCCGTGCAGTACCCGGTAGAGAAACCCAGGATAGATTACTGTGTTCCCCGGATGAGCAACCTTTCGCTTTCCAGTCCTCACCCCGAGCAGATAGGAAGAGAGACCGAGCAGGGAGGAATACCAGACCATTGCGTAAGTGTTAGAATAAGTACTGAGAATATAATTTGTAAAAAAAGGGGAACTAATTTAATAATAAAAAGGACTCTAGGAGGACGCTATAAGTTTTAAGAGAGAATGTCAAGGTACTAAATATATATACATATATATTTGAACGAGTGTAATACTTAAGGAGTGATAATTTAATTTAGTATAGAGATCAGAGTAATGCAATTTAAGAGTAAGTTAATCTGTAGTAGGAAGTAAAAATTTTGTCCTTGAATTATTGTGAATGTTAAATTGCTGTGAGTATGACTTATTTGGGGTAGAAAATGATTAAACAGGTAAACAATTAAATGAGCATCTAGCCCTAATTGTGAAATAGTGGATTAATTGAACGGAAAGGTAACTAAGTAAATTGGTTGGATATTGTTGACTGTTGACATGTTTGCAAGTAAGGATTCTGGAATGAATATACATGTATTTCCTAATAAGTTGGGAAACGAGCACTTATGAAATTATATTTTGTCTGTTCATTGGCTGATGGTGGTTTATTGACTTACATGGACTGTTAAGGAGCAAAGAGACAGATTGTGCATTGTGAGGGGTAATAAATGCCCGGACCTACTGAAATCTTTGTAGAGCAACATGAAGAGACACAGTGATATATATGTAGATATATATAAGTATTAGGATTTAGTAGTTCTTTTGATAACAAGGTTGACTGTAAATTACAAGATATATACACATTTAAAAATTAGTAAAATAACAAGTGTCAAACTAAATACTGTATTCTGTTAAAGGTTATTGTAATTTTCTTATATATAATATGACAATAAAAAACAAATTTGTATATTCTACATTCTTGTGTGTGTGTCTGTCATTTCTAAACTCAGCCAGTCCAGTGGAAGAATACCTTAATATATTAGGGGTCCCCGTGAGTCTGGGAATTTTCTGAAATCAATCAAGTCAGGTGTAAAAGTGGGAGGGGTTAAAATAAGGGGATATAAAAAAAAATATAACATAATATAATATAATTGTAGGCCTCTTTGAGGAATAGGATTTTCAGAATAATAAAGATAACGAAATCCCCCCCCCCACAATTGGCGAGCCAGCCAGGATAATTCTTCACGACGGAAGGCTGAGTTCAGAACGACAAAAAAAAATATATATATATATATATGTATATGTAATCCAGTTGCTGAAACTGATAGAAAAAAATTCAGCTGGCGAGCCAGAAAGTGAAAAGTGAAAAAAAGTAAGTAGTTAAAGTGGGTACTGAATTAGAATTTGTGTTTTAGAATTAGGTGAATTAAGTTATAGAATAAGAAAGGTATTGACAACAAATAACGAGTTAATTAGATTAAACCCCAACCTCGAAAGATAAGTCATGGCTACAAGGAGAGCGAACAGCAGTAGGGATAGAGAAAGGGAGGAAAATATCAACGGGCAGGAGACATCAGGAGAAACAATTGTTAGTATAGGGAATGATAATAGGGGCCCAATTAAGTTAAGCAAATTTTTAAAAGTATTTAAAGGGGAACCATCAGAAAATGTGGAACATTTTCTGAGAAAACTGAAAATGATTAAGGAAAAGGAAGAATTAACGGAACTAGAAATAGTCATGATGGCGGAATTCAAACTGGAAGGCAGGGCCCAGACTAGGTATTTAGAGGAAACCCAAGGGATGGAAATAGAAACATTAGACAAATTTGAAAAGATATTAAGGAAGTTATTTTCCCCAAAGATCACGTTCCTAGAAGGAATCGGGATATTAAATAATTATAGTCAAAATAATCGCGAAAGCATTGAGGACTATTACAAAAGATTTTTAACAGTAAAATTAACAACAGAAGTATCGGAAAAAGAAAATAGTGCCTTTGACAAAATCCTGATGGGACAGTTTTTGATGGGGGTCAGGGATAAATATAAGCGAGAAATCCTTAGGAGAAAACCCAATTCATTAGCTGAGGCCATGAAACTAGCCACTGATGAGGAAAAGCTAGACCTCCAAGGTCGGGGGGCTATAAGGGGGGAAATAAATGTATTAGCGACAGAAGAAGAGACAAAACGGAAAGGTAATAAAGAAAGGGAAGGCGAAATTAAGTTAGAAGGGCTAGAAAAACAGATAGCGGGAATGGAAATAAAATTAAATAAATTATTAGAGCAATTAAACACAAAAAAGAATGCACTAGATGAAAATAATAGGCAGGGGGGCGAAAGACCACAAACAGGGCAGAGCACAAGAGGCAAGTACAACAACACAGAGGGGTGGAAGGGGGAAGTCAGAGAAGATAGGCGAAACGGACAGAGGAGGTGTTACATATGTGGGGGCAAGGAACATCTCGCTAGATATTGTCCACACAGGAATAGCCAAAGGGGATACCGCGGAGGTAGTAACTACAGCCAGGAGCAAAACCCTGGGAGGAGTGAACAAGCATTACACATAAACACAGCCAAAAGAAAAAACATATCTTTAGGCGCTGTAAGTGATAACAGAAGGGGGAACGACCTGTTATGTGTAAAGGGAAGCTTAGGAGGGGTACCAGGTAAATTTCTTGTAGACACAGGAGCCTCGAGGTCAATATTAATGTGGGATTACCTCATCAGATACTGCAAAGGGTCAAATAAGGGAGATGTGAGATGTTGCCGCGAATTTCTTGTGAAAGGGGTAGGTGCTGAAGAAATTCACACCAACTATATAGTCAGAGACAAGATAAGATTACAGGGATGTGAAAACATGGTGCCCCATTCATATTTAGTGGCAAATAGAGTAAACAGTCGTCGACATGACGCAATACTAGGCACGGACCTACTAAAGAAATTAAGAGCCAAGGTAGATGTGGGAAATGGCAGCATTAACTTTGGTAGTGATACCCAGGTGAGGCCTAAAGTAGACAGAAGGCAAAATGCTGGCAGCAGAGCCCAGTACGAGCCAGAGCGAGGGGAATCTTCAAAGGGAACGAGTGTGAAAGAATTAGAAGGGTATAAGGCAAACACTGTTAATAAAGTTCTGGTTGCACAAGAAGAATTAAGGGAATTGAAGAAGAACAACAAAACTAATAAGAATAATGAGAGAAAGTGTCGAGAAAGTGGAAGGATGTTACACGTGGGAGTTTTGGAAATGACAGAAAGGGTCAATGGAAATTCTGGAAAGAAAACGTCTCGAAGGGAAGAGACACATGAAGATAGCGAACTTTTAAATAAAGCGGAAGAAAGTGGCGGTGAAAAGAATGGGAATGACCACAAACTAAATGGAACAACAGAAATTAAAAGAATCGAAGGATTGGGGAAATGCAGATCTGAAGCTTCCAATAGGGAAAGGGTCCACAAACTGAAGGAGATAAACAGGATACAGCAGATGTATTTAGGAGCAGTATTCGATGAAAATATAGGATGGGAGTAGTTTAATGAAGCTTAATATACGTTAAGTAATGTCATGTATATAATTGTATATAGAAAATTTAGAAGGAGGGATAGATTGTAGTTAATAAGTAGGCCCTGGAAGAAGGCACATCCGCCTGAGGACCTGTATAAAATTTATATATATGGGATATAAATTTTAGGGGGAGAGAGATGCAATGTAAGGACCCAGCCTTACAATAATTTAATAAAGTTTGTTAAATATTGGAAGAATTAATTGTGGCGTATATAGTTAGTTTCAGACAAGTATCATTTGTTAAGAAACACTGAAATTCGAAGGTTATTCCAGACACACCCAGTTAGTTAAATCTCGGTTGTATGGAAAAATTCCTTAAGCGAGTCAGTAAAAGCAATCATAATGGACCGAAACAAATCCCACTTAAGACAGGAGCATATACACTATAGAAAGGGCGCTGAGTGCGGAAGTGGCCCTATTATAGATTTCACGGTTCGACCTCTAGCAGGTGTGGGCGACTAGAAATGGATATGGGGGTGAGGTCACAAAGAAAGCCTGAAACTCTCTTAGCTGACCGGAACTTACGTTTAATTTCGAGAAATTACCAGTAATTTCCAGTCTATCGGAAGTTCGATCACACTAGGAAAAAGAAAGCACGCCCACGGAAATGAAGGGAGACGAATAGGATCACGAATGAAAGGATGTGGAAGTCAACGATTGGCCAGTAAGAAAGCGGTGGGAAATTTGAGAGAAAGGAGAGAAGGGAAGAAAAAATTGATACTGGGTTCATTCGGAGAGGAGTTTTTGTGGTGGATGCAGTCCTGGGGAGATGGAAGCTGTAGTGGGAGAATTTGTTATAAGAATTTATTTTGTGAAAGTCTAGAGTCGGAAGTATCGTTCCCTTGAAGAAGTTAATGCAGTCTATGGAGGAAGAATGGAGAAACGTCCTAGAGGCAAATTTCTCGATTGAGCAGTTGAGTGACTAGTCGACCCGGAAGGTATCCCAGTCCTCGGACGCAACGCAGATGGAGGAAGAAAGGAGATAAGATCCGGTATTATCTTCAGCCGTGCAGTACCCGGTAGAGAAACCCAGGATAGATTACTGTGTTCCCCGGATGAGCAACCTTTCGCTTTCCAGTCCTCACCCCGAGCAGATAGGAAGAGAGACCGAGCAGGGAGGAATACCAGACCATTGCGTAAGTGTTAGAATAAGTACTGAGAATATAATTTGTAAAAAAAGGGGAACTAATTTAATAATAAAAAGGACTCTAGGAGGACGCTATAAGTTTTAAGAGAGAATGTCAAGGTACTAAATATATATACATATATATTTGAACGAGTGTAATACTTAAGGAGTGATAATTTAATTTAGTATAGAGATCAGAGTAATGCAATTTAAGAGTAAGTTAATCTGTAGTAGGAAGTAAAAATTTTGTCCTTGAATTATTGTGAATGTTAAATTGCTGTGAGTATGACTTATTTGGGGTAGAAAATGATTAAACAGGTAAACAATTAAATGAGCATCTAGCCCTAATTGTGAAATAGTGGATTAATTGAACGGAAAGGTAACTAAGTAAATTGGTTGGATATTGTTGACTGTTGACATGTTTGCAAGTAAGGATTCTGGAATGAATATACATGTATTTCCTAATAAGTTGGGAAACGAGCACTTATGAAATTATATTTTGTCTGTTCATTGGCTGATGGTGGTTTATTGACTTACATGGACTGTTAAGGAGCAAAGAGACAGATTGTGCATTGTGAGGGGTAATAAATGCCCGGACCTACTGAAATCTTTGTAGAGCAACATGAAGAGACACAGTGATATATATGTAGATATATATAAGTATTAGGATTTAGTAGTTCTTTTGATAACAAGGTTGACTGTAAATTACAAGATATATACACATTTAAAAATTAGTAAAATAACAAGTGTCAAACTAAATACTGTATTCTGTTAAAGGTTATTGTAATTTTCTTATATATAATATGACAATAAAAAACAAATTTGTATATTCTACATTCTTGTGTGTGTGTCTGTCATTTCTAAACTCAGCCAGTCCAGTGGAAGAATACCTTAATATATTAGGGGTCCCCGTGAGTCTGGGAATTTTCTGAAATCAATCAAGTCAGGTGTAAAAGTGGGAGGGGTTAAAATAAGGGGATATAAAAAAAAATATAACATAATATAATATAATTGTAGGCCTCTTTGAGGAATAGGATTTTCAGAATAATAAAGATAACGAAATCCCCCCCCCACAGAGTCTCTGCATCTTAAATAGTTTATAATAGAAGACATCGAGAGCTATCTAGCGATATTAAAGTTATTCTAAAATTCACAGAATAACTGAAGATATTAGCGTTTAAAGTTGTGTGGGGGGGATGGAAGTTTCTGGAATTTCTAGTTCTATAACAAAGAAAACTATTTTAATTTCGTGTAAAATCCCCGAATAAAGTATATTAATGTATATTTCCACAGTTCTGAACCTTGACAATGTAGTAGGTGGTTACTGCACAATCGCTACTGCTAGCGTTATGACAATCGCGAAGCAACGCAAACGGGTTAGAAATGTGTAACTATTCTAATATTATAACAAGAAAAGCACTTACTGTGATTCTTCAATTGCAGGCGTAAATACTTACCTTTAGTTTCCACTGGTCCATGTTGGGACTGCCTTCCTCCAAAACAATCAACTGCTGCTCACCACGACACGTCTTGCCTCCTCGACGACAGTCATGGCATGCAGAACTTCAAAATTCAAATTATTATATTAGAGGGCCACCCGTAATTTCTTACATGTACCCGTTTATATATTATGGTCGATTTACCTGTTTTGCTGGACGAAAAAACCTTGCTATCTACGCCTGAGACCGGCTAACTCAGCCACGGAGTGAAACCAGCCCATTAAAGTTATACCATAATTCAATTGTATTCGCTCTCTGTGAGATATCTATTCGGTTTATTCGCTCTGTGTGAGATATCTGTTCGGTTAATATAGGCCATGTAGCATCTTAAGCCGTCGTAATTTCCTTTCCTGAAATTATAACCCATTCCTTTGCCTTTAACTACTGCTACCACTCTCTTCATCGTCCACCGTAGAACTCGGTGATCACTTCCTGCTACTTATTTCTGTAATGTCAGCCGTATTATGTCATCTAGTTTGTGGGTGACAATGAGGTCTAGAGTATTCTTTTCCCTTGTACTTTCCCTGACATGTCGATTCAAATGTAAATCATCTAGTTAATTTAAAAATTTACTTTAATCAATTAGAGTCAAATTAAAATCAGCCATAATACGACATTCACTCTTACTGGCCCATCCATTTGCATGTAGAGGCTGTTATCATAATCTTCACAATCATCTGGCCTGTAGATTACTCCCATTCTCGTTATACCTATGTTTCCAACTATCTCACACCATACATGCGAAACGTCTGAATCCTGGAAAGCTTTCGTCGCGCTCAGGCTGCTTTTGATAAGAAGCATGACCCCACCACCCGTTCTATCTTCCCTATCCTTCCTAAATACATTATACATACCGTACTGAAACTCATCATCCCCTATCCCCCGGTGGCACCACGTTTCTGTAAGCCCTATTATGTCAGCGTTACTTGTCCTAACCAGCAATTCGAATTCACTCATTTTATTGACGACACTTCTGACATTACTGTATAAACAATTAAGACTTAGTGTTCTTGTATAGTTAACTATCCTGTCACACCCCTTAAAGTTATTAAAGCTTGCTACCCGCTTATTTGAAAAGTTTCTCCCCTCAGAACATCTTGCTAATATGTTCTGTTCGGTAACAAAGAACCCTTGAGGCATGTGCAAGCGTTAATTTGACCAATATTATCAGATGTATCTATATTACCCTTGTCCCCTCAAACTAGCAGTTTCCCTGAACCTTTAAGTTGTCCTCAATATTACTGACAAAACACTTGCACTACCTTTGTTTAAATGCATCATGTCTCTATAAAACAGATTCTTTCTACCTACAAGTGCGGGCCAAGCTGATAGAAATCCCCCCCCCCCAAAGCCTTGTAGAGTTCTTCAAGTCTTGAATTAATCCACAAGGCTTTCAGCATATAATCCCTCCTATTGTGCCTGGGCAGAATTGCAGACAGGCATTGTGGCCTAACTTGTGGCATTTCTTCAGCATGGTCCTATATTTATCTAACAAATACTGAGATCGTGTATGCTTAATGTCATTAGTCCCCACATGAATAATAATATTTTCTTTACCTCCCTTAAAATCTGACAGTCTGTTGGTGACAGACTGTCAGATTTTAACTCGTAATCATTAATAGTTGCTCCCGGCAGACATACCCTGTCCTTAATTTAAAAAATATTTCCCGTTTCCTTGACAGTGGAGTCACCTAATAAAACTACTTTGGTCCTTTTGAACCAAAGTAGTTTGCACTTGGTTATTCTGTTCTGGGGCCAGAATTGGGAGTGCATCACTTGGTAGGTTACTAGATTCTTGAGTCCCTGACGAGCTCCCAGGTACATTATTCTCGGGGGCAAGCACTCGTTTTTTCAGCGACTCAAGTTGTTCTAGCAATGTACCAAATTGTAACTTAAGATCGGTGCACTCCTTACAACGGTGACGAAGAAAAGAATTCCCAAATGAGCTAGGATTATCCACTAGGTCGACCTTGGAATACATGTCACAGATTGTGCAAAGGATAAAATCATGACTCCCCTGGGAATCGCCATCGGCATTTTCCGTACGAGTCATGCTACCTCTGACAAAGTTTTCAAGGCAGAATTTGTAATAACCATTATAAAAGAAATTTTCAAAAAATTATATTTATAATATTAAAAAATTCGGTAATAATCCAGAACACGGTGCCCCTTTGAAAATCACGTCGAGAAGAAGAGGGGGAAAGCAGTGACGTACGGTTCGTAATTCCGCCCTCTCACTGCATTCCCCCTCATCTTTTCTACGACTGCACGTGGAAAATGTCACGCGACATAACAGTATGGCGGAGCTAAAAAAACAAAGAAATTAACGGCAATACAGCAATTTTTTCGGAGCAGGAACTAAAATAATTATACATAAAAATAACACAGTATTTTTTTTTTTTTTTTTTTTTTCAAAACGAAACAAACGGCACAGATTCAGAAACGGGTGCCCCTTCCAGACTGCTAGCGATACAGCCGTGATTGACGGGTGTTGACTCCGCCTATCGTCACGTGATCTCCTTAAGAGACGGATGCAGCCGGCACGGTAGAACACGCACTGCGTGCCACCCGTGCCACGTAACACGAGGAAACACGTGTTTTGATTACAAGTTGTTGCGGGGTACTTCTTTTCATTATTGGTATTGTTTATTGTTCCCACCCCTCACATAGACGGGGGTCTGGGGGCGGTAAGCCCCCTTCTTTTGATTATTGGTATTGTTTATACCAATTCCCACCCCTCACATAGACGGGGGTCTGGGGGCGGTAAGCCCCCTTCTTTTGATTATTGGTATTGTTTATACCAATTCCCACCCCTCACATAGACGGGGGTCTGGGGGCGGTAGCCCCCAGAAAAAAAATTATTAAAAATTAATAAAGAAAAAGAATGGCCGCAATCAATAGCCGCACTTGTTACTTGTGGTGTTTTGATATCACGTGGTTGCGAGGTATGTCTTTTGTTTATTGGTATTGTTCTCCGTGACACGTAACTAACGGCACTGGAAACACGCGACGATATGAAACCGTCCTCGTGTATTTTTATTGTTCGTCACATATTATTATTGTTCGTTTTTTTTATTGTTCGTCACATAATGGCCGTGGTGGCCGTTACTTTGTGGTGTTTTGATGTCACGTGGTTGCGAGGTATGTCAGCTGAATAATTCCGGGGGCGTGGGGGCTGGAGCCCCCACATAGACGAGGGTCTGGGGGCGGTAGCCCCCAGAAAAAAAAAGTAAAAAAATAATAAAAATTAATAAAGAAAAAGAATGGCAATTTAAAAAAAAAAAAAAAATTACAGGAAGAACTGTAATCAGCCAATCAATAGTAACCAGCCAATCAATAGTAATCAGCCAATCAACAGTAATCAATCAATACTAATCAGCCAATCACAATGTGAATGGCTGATTACTATTACGCCATTTCCAGGCTCTGGTGGTCATTTTTAGTCTGTATTTCATTTGTGCGGGTGTCCAGTTGCTGCTGTGTAATCTCCTTTGTCACAGGTTTGTTTTTTTTGTTGGTTTTTTTCTTTGTTTCTCTCCGTTCAACCCTAGAGAAAATGGAACTAATCACTGGGCAAATGTTAGGGTGTTTGAAAAATGAAGGATGCAAGAGTGTAATTGAATGGTGCCAGAAAATAAATTTGATTGCGTGTGACCCGGAAACAGGTGCAAACCCAAACAAAATCGAGGGAACATGGAGTGCCATTAAACGGCAACTGTCATTTAGCAAAGTCAATGATCAGTTCGATTCCTACCTCGCAGAGTACATGTGGCGAAGGAAAAATTCCAGCAGCAGCGATCTTACGCTGGAATTTTTAAAGGCAGTAAGCACTGTATATAAGCCCGAAACCGAGGATTGAAGGTGGACACCCGACCGATGAGGAGTGGTTTTTCTTTGTGCCAGTTCAATCTGATAGTTTTTCTTAGTAATAGCATAGAAAAACGTGCATTTTTTTATCCTCCTAAGAATCAAGTGATTGCATTTCGTGTAACTTTTTGTTTTATATTAATATTTTGTTGATATGCGGTTCCTTTTCTTTCGCGAAATTTCGTTGTCCCCTTTTCAGCTAAATCAGACTCATTCAAATATCACGTGACTTTTTATTTTCGCGAAAAAACGTGCATTTTTGTTCCTTTTCTTTCGCGAAATTTCTTGGTCCCCTTTTCAGCTATATCAGACTCATTCAAATATCACGTGACTTTTTATTTTCGCGAAAAAACGTGCATTTTTGTAACTTGGATTTACCGTGTAACTGGGATTTACCATTTGTTTTCTGCCGCCATTTTTGTTGCTGTGCCAAGTGCCGTTCGCGTGTCACTTGAAATCCATCGGGCGAGGAGAGGAGGGGGAACGCAGTGAGTGGGAGGAGTCACAATCAGTCAATCATTGCCTTCCCCCCCTCTCCTCGCCGCCATTTTGAAAGGGGTACCCGTTTCTGAATCTCTACCCAATCATCTTTTCATGGATAAGCAGATAACACAAAAGGATAAATGGAGCATTATAAATAACATGTTAAGTACAAGGAAGAAAAAGTCAAGGGGAAACCAAATTAAAACACTAGTAGAACAGATTTCTGGTGCAAACAAACGATATGAGGCTGCAAATAGGTTTGCCAAAGCTGTATTAGATCTCAACAGATATTTAATACATTATTTCCAAAATTCCTTTACTCAACAAGATAGGCTTCCTCAGATAATGAACTCTTGTGTAGTCTTAGCTCCACATTATACTGAGATTCTTAAAATTATAGACCAATTAAAGAACAAGAAATCTTACGGACTGGACTGTATTACAGTAACCGAAGTAAAGAGAAACAAAGAACAGTTCTCTGTTCTCTTGGTAGAGCTAATAGCACGGATGTTAGAGTCGGGAAGCTATCCTACAAACTTATTGTCATTTAAGATAATTCCTATATATAAAAAGGGACCACCAGATGACTTTTGCAACTACAGACCAATAACAATACAGTCAGTTTTAAATAAGATAATAGAAAATTATATATTTTCCCATATAAGCAAATATTTACATCAATATGGACTGTTAAACAACTCTCTATTCTCATATCAGAAGGGCAAGAGCACACAGACATTATTAGAGAACTTAATAGACTCTCTAAACTTACATTTAAACAACAATAACTTCATATTGATTTTATTTATAGATTTGACCAAAGCATATGACCTAATTGATATCCCAATATTGCAACAGAAATTACTGAAATATGGTATAAGGGGAAGACTCAATCAACTACTAGCAATTATTTAACCAAGAGAAAAATAACAGTAGAAGTAGAAAATACAAAGGGGAAATCTTATAATGTAAAGAGAGGAGTACCTCAGGGCACTCATGCTGGGCCAATCATGTTCAACATCTATATAAATGACATATTCGAAGTAATTAAGAACTCCTTTATAAAAATTTATGCAGATGATATAATCTTATATACAATAGGAAAGGACCTAACAAAAATGGCGAATGATTTACAACAGGATGCAATACATTTACAATCTTGGCTGCACGATAATAAATTAGCACTCATCTTTGAAAAAACTAAATTTTTGGTAATAAGGCCTCCTCATCAAACCTTGGACATTCAACTCTCTATCAAATTGCACAAACATGATTGCCTACATGAACAGAATTTCCAGAATTGCAAATGTCTAACTGTGGAAGAAGTCTCAAAATCATTGTTACCTTGGGTTATGGATCGACTACAGTCTAAGTTGGATAATGCATATAACAAACTTGTACAAAAAAATGAGATTTTATGTGTACTTTTTCTACTACATTAAGAATAAGTTAAATCTTAGAACAAAAGTAACCTTATATTATGCATTAGTGGACTCCCAACTCAATTATTTAGTAAATATATGGGCACGAGCAAATAAAACAGAAATAAGGGCAATAGACAACTTAATGAATAGGATTCTGAAACTTTTAATGGGGACAAACTCTTGGAATGACCTGAATAAGAGAAGGCAATTTTTGTTGAAACATAAAATATTGTATCCAGTTCAAAAACTGAAGTTAAATCTATTCTTAAAAAATCTTAACACTATTTTTGAAGAGTCGAATCTGCAAAGAAATGTCTCACGTAATTTAAGGAACCCAAAAGCAATTACTTTGCCTCACCCTAGGATACTAAATAGATTTGGAGATAGGCACACAATGAATGTAATAAACAACTTGTTGGCTAGCATTGATTTCAGGCTCAGGAGAAGTTATCCCATCTCCAAATTAAAATTCCTAATAAGAAAATTCTTGATACTCAATGACACAGTAGATTAGAATTGATATGCAGATAAACTACCTCTGTTTACAGTGTGGAATATACTGTGTGTAGTGACTTCATAGTCTTTTCTGTAAGATAACAAATTTGTACAAAACTTGTAAAGGAAGAACTACAACTTGTTGTCAAGAAATTTACTTTTCTTAACAAGTTCATTTATTGTAAACGAATTCTCTTGATAAATAAAATTGTATTGTATTGTATTGTATTATTATTATTATTATTATTATTATTATTATTATTATTAGCCATATGATGCAAGGAAGCCTGGGGCTTTTGCTGCACCAGCCAAAAAAAAATTTGATTTACCCTGTGACCCAGATAGAAAAAGAGAGAGAGAGAGAGAGAGAGAGAGAGAGAGAGAGAGAGAGAGAGAGAGAGAGAGAGAGAGAGAGAGAGAGAGAGAAGTAGAAGGAAATCACCAAGAAAGAGAAGAATGATGATATCCAGCACAGGACCCTGGAAGTGCCAAGCCCATACTCACCAGATGTGAGCCCCTGAGATATTTTTTTTCTTTTACCTTTTCCTCCGGCTATTGTTAATCTATTAGTCTGTGAATTCCCTCAAGCTAACAGTTTTCCGACCCTCCTAACACTGCCTCGATAGCATCAGGAAATATTCTTGCACCCTTTCTATTTAAGCATATCCCATCCCTGTAGAAACAATTGCTCCTGTTAACAAGCACAGATCACTGAGAAAAATTCTACCCCATGAACCAATTGCACAATTGTCTCCAGGGCCGAATTGTCTGACAAGGGTCTCATCATATACTCTCTCCTTTGAGAGTTGCAAAAACTCTCAAATTTACCTTCTAAACTGCTAACTCGCTACTTTTTTTTTCAATATTGCCCTGTACTTGTTAAGTAACTCCTGAGATCAACGCCTCTTAATGTCATTAGTGCCAACGTGTACAACAATATCACCCTTTGTGCCCTTAAAAGATGATATCTGCTCTACAACATTATCAACGTTTGCCCTTGCAGACCCTGGTCCTATTTAATTATCTATTTTGCACAAAAAAATCAAATTATTATGTTAGGGTCACCCTTAATTCATTATATAAACCTTTATTTTGTCTGGCGTGTGCTCTGTGGTCGATTTGCTATGTTGTTGGACGAAAAAAAAAACCCAGTTTCTTGGGGGAAAAACTGCTTCTATGCCTGAGACCGACTAACTCAGCCACGTTGTGAAAAAAGCCTAATTTAGTTCATCGTGTCATTGACCTAATTCGAACCCGGGACCTATTTCTACCTGGTGTGGGGATTATCCCTTGTATAAGGGCATGGAGACGATTATCCCTTTGTATAAGGCCATGGTTACGACGCACCTCGATTACTGTATACAGATCTGGAGGTGTCACTTTAAGAAGGATGTAGATCTTCTTGAACGGGTGCAGAGAAGGGTAACCAGATTGTTGAAAGCAACAAAAGCGTGTTCTTACTTAGGAAGTCCTCAGTTCTGCAAATTGCAGCATTTCGAGACCAGGCACCTGCGGGGAGATCTGATTGCGGTGTTGAAAACCTTGAATGGATTGAGCAAGCTGAATTTTAATGGTATTTTTCCACCTGCTGAGACTATACACATGAGGGAGGGAGGGAGTAAATTCAAGCGGAGGAAGGGTGGTCGCAGGATAGATGTGTGGAAGTTTGCCTTCAGCCAGCGGATCGTTGGTTGCTGGAACAGGCTTCAATCTGTTGTGGAAGTGGATGGGTTGAATAAATTCAAGGGAGAACTAGCCAAATTCTTGAGTGTACGGATGGGTGAAATTTTTATTTTTTTTTGACTGATGCTTTCTTGCATCATTTGCCATTATTACTATTATTATTATGGTTGTGAATTGCGTGTTTTCTGTTTTCGATTTGCCTGTTTTCTTGACGAAAAACCCGATTTTCTGGGAGGAAAAAAAAAAAAAAAAACCTGTAACAGTAGAACTCGGCCACTTTTTGATTATGGTCCTAAAATTCCATCATTGGGGGAAATTTAACTCAGATCTTTTCCATCTGGTGTAAAGACGACGGGTGATTATTTCAACTGTGCTACCGCGAGGGAATACATAAGGTGACATAAACAAATTGAAAAACAATGGCTGCAGGTGAGATGTGCGAAAATTTGCTTTCAACTAGTGATGGATTGTTGGAAAAAGTGCCATCTAGTGTTGCAGACCTCGGTTGTTTGAATAAATTTAAGAAAGAACTAGACGAATTATTAGAACTGACGGAGAGGGGTTTCGAGAATTTTTTTTTTCTCTCGCTGATGCTATATAAACTTGCTTCTTTGAATTATTTGTCACTACTGCTAAGTGGGATCAATTAGTTGACAGTGAGATGGAGTCTGTTCTTATTACTAAAGAAGCACTAATACAGAGTATTAACTCCCTCAGGGCAACTAAAACAGCTGGAGTTGATGGAGTCTCCCACTTCATGGTAAAGTGTCTCAGCCCTTACCTAATTGAACCACTCCAAGCAATTTATAACTCTATCCTTGCTTGCCGAGTTTTTCCTGAGAACTGGAATAAGTACGCTGTAATTCCAATGCCGAAAATTACAAAGCCTAACCTCGTGGAGCACTATAGGCCAATATCTACTACATACACCCTGTTAAAAGTACTGGAGAAAGCTCTATTGCCAAAGTTGTCGAATCAGATACTGGCTGGGCAGCCTCAAGAAATTTATTATTCAATAACTGCAAGATCAACAATTACTAACCTCCTCACAGTTCAAGCCGCGATACTAAATGCTTTCCAAACTAGAAAGGAAATTGCAATAATTTACCGATATAAAAGCAGCCTTCGATAGTCTGGATGTACATGCCTTACTTCATCTGCTCCAACACGCCTTCCAAATAAAAGGAAATTTGCTGACGTTCCTACAGGCCCTACTTACTTGTCGGTCCATTTATTACAGTACAGATAGTCAGATCCTCCAACGCCAACTCCATGCAGGAGTTCCACAGGGTGGAGTCTGATCTGGACTCCTCTTTACCACCATGATGATCCCGTTCTGCGAGGGTAGGGATGATGTATGTACTTATGCAGACGATATTAAGATCCTAACACCCATCCAACCATCCATGACCAGTAGTACATTGTGTGAACAGATTAATTATAAGCTTCTGAACTTATTTGTGTACTTAGATAAATTTGGCTTGTCCCTAAACCCGCAGAAGACTGTAATCATGGTGAACTCGCTCAAAAAATCGCCTACGCTCCTACACCCGAAACTTAATGGCAAACCTATCCCAATTGTTGAGACGCATAGAGAGATCTGGGAGTAACATTTGATAGTAAACTGACGTTCAAGTCTCATATTGACCTGATTGTAAAGAAAATGAAATAACGTTGGGCAACAGAACAGCACCTCTTGCACGTGAAACAGACTACAACAACCACACGATATTTAAGAACCACAGTGCATTCGGCCATTTTGTATGGCGCCGAATTGTGGGCGTCAGCCATCCCTACCCACATTAGGAGATATATGCGGGTGAATTCTGGCTGCTGAAGTGGGCAAACCATAAGCACCATCTCCCTCAACAGTTAAGGACCACGCAGCTCTCTGAACAGCTTAAACTACAGCGTTTACCAGACATCATTGCCTGGAAACGATTAATGACCACAATCAAAATGATACCTGGCACGATATCATCATCATGCTTCTGGCAGCTTTGTGAGTGGCACATCCCACCATCTGAATTAAGAGGCACCAAATCCTTGAGAATGAAGTCCAACAGACTGAAGATGGCCGACAGGTTTATACCCGCCAGTGTGTTAGAATCAATTCAGTTCCTAACACATATCGGAACTGACCTACTGAGGCTCATAGAAGATCCGAAATATAGGAAACAAACCGCAGTGTGGTTCGCTGAGGCTACTGTTGCCTAGTAGTTGTGTGAATTTTTGTCAAGAACTTTTGTATTGCAATTGCCGTGTATATCTTTTCGTGTATATTGAACCTTTCTTGTATATTTTAGACATTCTTTTATTCACATTTTATGGTAATCCCCTGGCAATTTCTGCCGTGAAGGGAATTTGCTACTTACCAATGTACACCTATATTTTAAATTTGGTAGGACAAATAAAGATTTATTATTAATACTAACCCATATCTCCTGTGCACTCTTCCTTCCACTAAGAGCTGTTATACACAAATCCATCATCGCGTATACCATACCCGTCTCTAATTCTGACGAATTTATCTAAAACACAACATATTGCATGTGTTACATAACTAACTGGTTTCGATTATTTTTGGCTTGAGAACTTTTAACTTCTCCAGTAGAGAGCGCAGGTGTAATCATGGACGCTTTATTTTTTGTTGCTTATGTTAGTAAATAAATTAAAATCCTATTTTCGGTGTTGAACTTATTACTACATCTAAGAAAGTTGCTATGATGTTACGTTATTAATGGACGACGAAGGAAAAAGGAAAGTGAGTGATTTTCAGACATTATGACATTAAAATTTTAAACCGGTTTTATGTTATTCGTAATCTGTGCTGGGTACGTAGGCACATCCACAGGATGAGTAGTAATTTTTTTTTCCCCAAGAAAATTTGTATTGATTAATAACTGCTCTATAATTGTAAAATAATTATTAATCAATTCAAATTAGATTTTCAACAGGCTAAAAGTAGAAAACTTTCTTCTTGTCCAAATGGCAGTCGACCATTCTGGTCTCTTGACAAAGCAGTTGGCTGCAACATTTCCCCACTTATACTGTCACCTGTATTAAAACTTGATAGTTGGTACTGTTGCCTCCTCAGCTAATGATAAAAGCCGACTTACTAGCAACCTCTTCTTATAACTCTTGAATCGACGATCTTGGTAAACCACCTGTTATTCCCAGTACATTCAAGTCAATGCCTCCCATGATCGTCCTTCCAAAGGATGTTAGAAGAATTTTGAAATCTTGATATCCAGAAAATTCCAGGTCTTCATTTTATTTTTCCACCTATTCTCAAAACCTATTCTTCTTCTTGGAAATTTGCTCATATCCTGCCAGTTCTTAAAACGGTGAGAAATCCCTTCCAGTTATTGCCCCACTGCACTTAAATCTACTCTTTTCAAAGTAATGGAGAAATCTTTGTAATTAGACATCCAGTTTTGTCTCTGACTGCTCAGAGCGAGTAGATAGCTCTCTTCTAATTTATCCACTAATGATGGTATTCCTCAAGGTTCAATTCTTTCTCCCACTCTTTTCCTCTTTTATATATTAATGACCTCCTTCCACTGGCTGGAAATCCTATCCATAGTTTTGCTGATGATAACACATTGCATTCCACCTTCCAGTTTTAGAAACCTTGCCTTGTAGCTTCAAGTTCTGAAATATTCACTACCAATTCCTTAAATACTGATGAGCAGGTAATTTGCCAGTGGGGCAAAAATAACTTAATTATTTAAATAGTTAATTTCAGACCTTTTACAACTCAGTCTTATATCTTGCAAAATAGATTCTTCTGCTCATGTTCCTACCTTCTATGTCAGTTGCTGATAATAGTAGGGCTTACAATACCGAGATTCTGGGATCCCGGTCATTTTTTTCCAGTATTCAAATACTCATATTGATACAAAAATGGCGCCTCCGTAGCCAGGTGGGAAGGAGCAGCAGTGCGAAGCACATGCTTCTTGATTAGACCGGGGTTCGAGCCCGTCACCACCAAATACGGAGAATGTGGCAAGGTCAGGGAATCACCACCACATATCCCGGAGCAATATGGCCTTAGTTGCTAATGCTCCTAAAAACCAAATAACAATAACGATACAAAAATACCAGTTTTTCGGTACTAATTTTTAAAAAAATAGTTTATAATTTAATCACATAAAGGTTATAAAATAACCTTTATGTGATTATGACATCCTTGTCTGTACTGGCAAATGTTCGAAAAATCATTGATAGGACACCATTCAACATTGCAACCTGTCCACAATTTTTGCACAACTTCGTGTCTGACCGTATCATAACTCCCAAGTCCTGTTCCACCATTACTACTTTAATTCAACTCCACCAAGCGTATAAGTTATTTTTGGGTTGCTGTTCCCCAGATGTAAGACCTTGCATTTTGCTGAATTAAAGCATATAGCTGCCACTTTTCTGACCATCCCGGAAGTCTATCTAGGTTGCTCTGAAGAAGCTCTGTTTGGCGGAGATTATTAACTACTCTACTGATCTTTACATCATCTGTGTAAGTTTAGACATCACACCCTATATCCCTTCATTGATGTCATTTAAGATAATCAAAAATAACAGTGGTCCCAATACTGATCCTTGGGGAACCCCACTTCTTACATTAACCCAATCTGAGGAATAACCATTTATCACAACTCTCTGCCTGGTGCCCTCAAGCCATCATGCTATTCATCTAAGGATTTTCCCTATGATTCCAGCCCTCCAACTTATAAAGTAACCGCTCATGTGGGACTGAATCAAATGCTTTGCTGATATCTAAATAAACAATGTCAAAATTATTCTCTAAATCCATCGAGTGACCTGTCATAATGGCTAACCAGATTTGTTAAACACTATTTTCTCTTTACAAAACTATGCTGTGCATCTTAGAATTCCATTTCCATCTAAATGATCCTGAATTCCACCCTTGATCATTGCCTCCATGATTTTCCCTACTACTGAAGTTAGACTGGCCGTACGGTAATTTCCCGTTACACTCCTAGAACTGCTTTTATGTTCCAATTTATACCAATCCAATGGAATCTCTCCTGAGTCCAGTGATGCTCTCATAACTAGCCTTAATGGTTCAATGCACTCACTTGCCACCTCCTTTAAGATTATAGGGTATATGCCATCAACCACAGGAGCCTTACTAGGCTGTGGGCACGAACGTTTTCTCATTAAATCAACATGTGAAATTTCAACATCATTAATTAAATTTTTTTCAACTTCACTCCCATAATTTCTCATTGACGTGAAGGGTTTTTCTTCTGTCAATATTGATGCAAAGTAACTGTCTAGTTCACCTGCAACATCAGTTGATCTAATACTATCGTACGCAATTATATATGCGTCCGATCTGATTTATCCTTCTCTTCTTTGCATTTATATATGTGAAGAATTCCTTTGCTCTCTTTATCCCTTATTCCCACTCTTTGCTCTTTCCCGGACTCATTAAAGATACTATAGAGAAAATTATACTTTTCTGAAGAAAACTTCTTTCTCCTTCAGAAAATGATGAACATAATTCAACCATGGAAGACCAACATGGAACAAAACATCAGTGTTCTACAAATTCTTTCCAAAATAAGAAATTGCCTGACTCCAATGAGATTTTAAAAGATGAACTCAAGTTGGAAATTAATGAAATACTTTTAACTATTTTTGCTAAAAAAGTTCAAAGCCTAGAAAATATGGACTGAGGTCGTCTACGATTATCTCAGTACAATAATAACAGAATAGAA
The DNA here is from genome assembly GCF_048544385.1 of Mastigoproctus giganteus. Taxonomy (NCBI): domain Eukaryota; kingdom Metazoa; phylum Arthropoda; class Arachnida; order Uropygi; family Thelyphonidae; genus Mastigoproctus; species Mastigoproctus giganteus. The sequence continues at coordinate 165,203,019 of NC_143577.1, forward strand.
TCCGAAAGGGCATTTTCTGCCTCTAATTAAATACTGTATGTACAAAATTAGATCCATTTTAAATGATCATCCTATTGATTTCTTATGTTTCTTAAGAGCTCACTTTATTCGGACAGGTAGTGTATGCTTAAACATAACTAAACTTTGCAGCAACAATATGTATTTTTTTGTTTTTAGAATAACTGTATTTTTAATGATTTTTTTCAGAATATTTGTTATTGCAATAAATGTTTATTTAAAACTTGAATTCAAGTAATTAGAGTTCTTGTTTTTTCCTTACTTTATTAACTGTCATCAAAATTTATTGAGAAAAACGTTTGTTTTTGGAATACCGGTATCATGGTTTTATAAATTAAAAATACCAAAATACCGATATTAAGATTTTGACCGGTATTGTAAGCCGTAGTTAATAGTGTTTAATGACACAAGTGCCTATTCATTGTACTACTGGCAGGAATGGATGACACTCCAATTTCTATACAAGATCACATGGTGCCTCCGGAGCCAGGTGGGCAGAAGCAGCAGTGCGTAGCACACGCTTCTTGATTAGACCGGGGTTTGAGCCCGTGATCACCAAATATGGAGGATGTGGAAAGGTCAGGGAATGACCACCGCATATCCCCAGAGCAATATGGCCTTAGTTGCTAATGCTCCTAAAAACCAAATAAACAAACAAACAAGATCACATATCTCTAATAGTGATTACCCTAACTTCTAATCTCTCTTGCTATAAGCACATCACAAATATTGCTTCCTTTGCATCTGTAAAACTGGGTTTTTGCTTTGCTCTTGGCATTATTTTTATTCTAAACAGCAATCATTTTGTACAAATCTCAAATCAGCTCCATCATCGAATATTGTTCCCACATCCGAGGCAGTGGACCCATAATCTCAGGCTTCTAGAAAAGAAGCCTGAGAAAGTTTCTGGGTCTGCTGCCACTCCAAAGAGGGCAATTAGTTTAGTGAATGACCCATTTCTTACAAAGTCTCTCCACGCTCTCTGTCTTGTGGATGTTCTGCTTTTGCTGTATGCCTTTCCTGTAGATACTTTCATGGACACTATTCTTCTGAATTGGCCTCTATAATTCCCCCTCTTTTTCTTTTCCAAACCAATCGAAGCATGTGCTGCAACATCCTTTTACTGCCCAACTTAACTCACAGAACAAACTTTTCTTCTTTCTCACAAATCCCTTCAACTTCTATTTTCTGGAGCAATCTTCCTTCACACATATATCCTGAAAACAGTCCACAGAAATTGAAGTCTAGCGTCAAAGTATCCTCTTTCACCTCTCCTTAACCCTTCAACCCATGGACGGTACTAAGAGTTCTGATACCTTTTTTATTTGGAATTATAAAAAAAAAAAAAAAACCTTTATGTTGTAGTGAAACAAATGCATGATTTGTGGAAAATGTGGCTACGTGTTTTACAATTAAATTAGGTGAACAAGATAAAAGTTGAATTCCCCTCTCCCCATACAGCTGTACATATGTGAAGGGCTTGTAGTTTTGGAAATGTAAAAAGAAAGCCATGAAATTTGTCATCCCATGGTATGAAGGGAAACTTGGGATCATATTAATGACTGCTACTTTTGTTCCTTAAATGTAGCAATTATAATGTAAAGAACAAGTAGAGCACTATGCACCCCAACTCCAGCTCTAATGCCATCACGGACCTGAACTACCTGTTGGTACCACCTCCACCAGTTGTTCTTGAACATATGCCATCAAATCTCAAAACTAAGATTTGTGAACTAGAGGATGATACAAACTATTTTAATGGAGAAATTCGCAACACTGTACCACAGTTGTGTACATAAAGTGAACTCAACAGTCATGCGTTAAATCTACCCAGAAAGTCTGCAGAACTTTTATGGTCAAGAATGAAATCAAGAATCTGCTGACCCAGGAGCAGTCTTTTCACGGTATACACAACATGAAGAAGGATTGGTTCTCCATTTTTCTGAAGAAAGCTCTTTTTTGAAGTTTTCTACCAACCAATAAATTGGAGGACTTTTATTAAGTAGAGCCTTAAAGGAGGTCTCATTCATATTGGAAACAAGTATCCATCCATTCCTGTAGCCCATTCAGCACAATTAAAAGAAAACTATGAAAATGTTGGCTAGTGTTTGGAGATTTTAAATTATTGGTCCGCTACTCAGCTAACAGCCTGGTCACATAAAAATGCTTTGCTTTCTGTGTGAGTAGGATTGAACAAGTGAACATTGCAAAAGGAGTGTGGCCACCAAGACAGTCTCTGACACCAGATTCAAAGAACATTAAAGATGAGCCACTAGTAGATCAAAACAGTGTACTGTTACTTCCTCTGCATATAAAGCTAGGTGTAATGGAATAGTTTGTCCAATCCCTGAATAAAGAAGAAAACTGTTTCAAGTATGTTTGTGCTAAATTCCCATCACTTACATGTGAAAAAATTCAAAGCAGGAATTTTTGTAAGACCTAAGATTCTCAAGCTGATGTTAGACTGTGTTTGAAGCATCATGAACCAAACTGAAAAAGACACATGGACAGCTTTAAAAATGTATGCATTTTTTTGGGAAACAGTAAAATTCAGATTATGAATTGATTGTGAGTGAGATGCTGGAAAAGTTCAGAAATCTCAACTATTTCCCAGAAAATTTAGTTTAAATGAAGGCTTAAGGATTCAATCAGGAAGTAAAAGAAATTAAAAAAAAAGTACCATGGGAGATGGAATGATAATATGATAGCCAACTACTGCTGGATGCTAAAAAAAGGAATAGTCACCAAAACTAACTGCCTGAGGAAGTCAAACAAGTGCATAGTTTACCCAGTCTAGTGTATAGAAATACAGTTTGTGGCCACATATTGTGCTTAACAAGAGGATGTAGCCTTTGATATTTCTGTTTTTATGTATTTTTATCAGTAGTTTTATAATAACCTATTTGTAAAAGCTGTAAAATACAAAATAATCAAGAAGCACGCTCACTATTTTTTTTTTTTTTTAATTCTTTTGCAGGAGAGCACATGCCTAAAAGCATACATTGACAACTTTGCAGGTTTTGACACGTTTTCTGGTAGTTATAAAGTGGGCCTTAAGTTATGCACAATTAGTATGACCCATTTTGTTATTCACGATTGTGTTTGATGTGATATGAGTGATACAGAAACTGTAAGAGAAACATAGATTTACAGAGAAGTGTTTGAAGAAAAATTGCAGTTTTCCAGTGGTTGGGAGCTGGGCATGCAGTATCTTTGTGAATGCACAATTTCAGCGATTTCTTTCTCATTTGTGAACTCAGTTTGTGAAACTCCCAGTACTTTTTCAACAAAAGTGTTTTCTTTGACTTCACTGAAAATTCCAGAAATCCCTGTTAATTATTGCACAGACAAGAAAAATTTAAGCCTATTCTTAAATTATATGCATGTGCTAAAACATATGAAAGCAGCTTCTCTTGCTCCAACTATGGCAGTTCATTCAATTGTCATAGTCTGCCTTTCCATCATTGATATTTCACTCATCAGTCAACGTAATAACAATCACTTCTATCAATGTCCTTACACCAGATCTACATTTTCATCAGCTTTCATGGATACTGGACAGCCTAGTCATTCATTGTCTTCCACATTCTCTCTTCCTTCTAAAAATCTTTTATGCCATTCAAACACACTAGTTCTTGACATAGTGTCTTCCTTGTAAACTTGACATAACTCATAACTTTCAGTTGTTGTTTATTTAGTTTTGTTAAAAATCTGAGTTCGATTCATCATGTGATTCTTTTATCTGTCATTTTTCCAGTAAATTGCAAAAACACAAGGTAATGAAAACCTGTCTCACTGTGAAGCAAAGGAGCAGGTTGGAACATGACAAGGCTGGCAACTAAGGAAGAGTTCACTTGGTGTGTTGTAGTTGCGTGTGCATTAACATTATTCAATAGCCACACCTTGTTTACTTTTGTTTCCACTAAACAATTATATGCTTTTATTTTGGTGGCACGAATAGTGCACTGGAAAATTTTGCCCAACAGCCCGAGATGATATACTCTGAAATTTGAATAACTAAGCACCTCTTGCATGCCTAAAAGATTCACTTTTATTTAAAATAGTAAAAGACTAGTATCAGGTACACTTGACAAAAAAAATACAGGCAGATTATTTAACAAACCTATTAATCAACATGCTATAAGCAAAACTGCACATCACATAAATTCATTCAGTGAGTAGCAGAAAAGCAACTTGCTGCATTCAGTTTTTTCGCCTCTATTTAGTTGAATTCTGTTAAACATTTCTTGCATTATTTGATAGTTTGAAGTTAATGTGGTGGTATGTATTCTTAGATTTGCAACTTATTAATTTGTAAGTAATATTAATTTTTTAAGTTTATTTAAAATGAAAGTTAATGGAAAAGTTGTATAATATGACAAGAAAATTTAAAGGCTAAAGCCTTTAAATTTCTGTTTTATAATCTGCTTTAAAAATCTGTTTTATATATATAATTTTTAAAGTCTAGTTTTTTTTTTTTTTTTTTTTTCAATTTATTCAGCCTGGTTTTTTTTTTTTTTTTTTTTTTTTTTTTTGTATAACACTTTAAACTTAACTTCATTAAAGAACATTACTATTGAACTTTATTCCAAAATAATAAAATTGCTTGAATTATTTTAAATGAATATTTTTCAACTGCCATTTTTCAGTTTTTTGTATTTGGTAAAAATCTAGAAGAAATTCCATGTTTCAGAAGTTCATTTTTGAATGGGATTGGTGGTGGGATCATACTTGGATTAGGACATTTCTTGTTTACTAGTAAGTTGCATATTGTTTTTTAATACAGATTTATTTTATTATAGCTTAATATAGTCAAAAAGTCATTGGAAATATATAATAATAAAGCTTCCAAAGATGTATGAGTATGAATGATTAAGGCTACCAAACATCTGGATTTGGGTGGTTTTTCATGTCCAAACTGTGTGTCCAGCCGGAATTTTTAAAAATGTTAAAATGTCCAGCTTTTGTGTAATTGGTTGAATTATTCACTTGAAATTGGCCATTTTGAAAATTCATTTGATTTTGAGTTGAACTGAAATATAATTTCCAGTGAGGTAGAATTCTACGTTGTTGATAATTTTTCAACTTTTTGGAATCGAGACAAATCTGAAAATAATATTCACTAACATTAATATTGTAAACAAAATGTTTTCATTTTGTCCAATTGTTTATAATCTGATTATCATCATATTTTAACTTGAGTTTTGTAATTATCACATTGCATATTTTTATGGCCATAATTACAAACAAATGAAAAATGTGGTCATGAATCAACTCATGTTTGGTAAATTATTGAAATCAATTCATACCATGACTTTGTTGAAGTTATTTTGCACTCAATAATAACATAGTACTGAGTTTAAAATTGTAACATGTTTTTTTTTTTTTTTGTTGCAGTAATTAGTAATATTTTGGATTTAACATTAATAATCACAATATTATATATTTATTACAGAGATCCATTGAAAATGCCAAAACAAAAGTGTTTATTTACTTTTTATTCACAGATGTATTACAAATAAAGTTTCCATGTTTTGCCAGTGGTTGACATAATTCAGAAGCAGAATATCTTTTATGTGATGTGACACATTCGTGTCAGTAGAAAATAAAAGTGTTGCTGATTTATGAAAACATATGGAAACAGAAAAGCGCAAGAAAGCACTTGCATGTGAAAGCTCTCAATCAAAATTTACATTTTTTATAAAAGAAACCAGCAAGCAGCAGTATGAAGTTGCTGCAGCAGAAAGTGCTCTTGCTTTTCACACTGTGAAGCATCCCTCAAGTTTCAAATCAGTGGACTGTACTTCAGTCTTGCTCATAAACACTTTCCTTGATTCAGAAATTGCTAAGAAATTTTCATGTGCCAAAGGAACTGTTGTTACTTTGGTGACTGCAAAGCCCTCAATTGAAACACTAAAAGAAAACAATATTGCCTACTACAGAGTTTCTCCTGATGCAAGCATTCATGGCTTGGTTAAATTAATTCCAATACTCATTCAGTATTTTGACTGGATGGTTGGTGGTTTACAGTCTAAATTAATTGAGGTACAAAATGTGCCAAATGAGACAGCAGAAATGATTTCCAAATATCTTAAAGAAACTCTGGTGAAACATGTTCTTTTGGAGAAATGTGTTGCATTTGTTGGCAGTTGCAGAGGAGTTAAGGAATTTTGCAATTTTATGGATTTATTAAGTACAAACAACTCCTCTCTGTTGGCAGGACTAGGTGATTATCATTATTCCCATGTCTTGCAAGAATGAGCCAGATATTTTCTGTTTTGAAGGCCTTTATTCTGGCACAAGACAAACCACCTACAGTAATCCAAAGGTTGTTGAACACAACTTAAGTGAGACGCTTTCAGTTATGAGTATTTTTATCATATTGAAAAAGAGAAAGGAACTCAGTTGTTGAAGTTGGAATAGTTTGGAAGCAATGAAAGATGTTCTTATTGAATGTTTGAATGAAGAATTCATGCCCCTAAAAGTTAAGGTGTAAATTGCATGAAAATATAGGAAGAGACTTGATAATTTATATGATGGTTTTCATAAAGATGTGAAGTGTCTTTATAGCAGTTGCATTGAATATTTGAAAAAAAACGACAAAGCTATTAGATTTCTCATGTTTTTCCTGGATGACTTTGCAGAAAGTGTCTATGTGGAAAGATGTAAAAGCCTTTCTGCAATATTTGGTTAATGAAGAAATTCACGTAGATAACACAAAATGCTTTGATCAGCTAAACAATTTTTAAAAAATTGCTGAAAGTGAAATAAGTAATGAAGAATTCATTCTGCTACTGGCTCCTAAGAAATAGGCTAAATATTTTTAAAAATTGAAAAATATTGAATTGCATTCAGAATTCTTAAGACTGGCACAATTTATTTTTGCAGTTTCTGGTCATAATGCAAAAGTTGAGAGACATTTTTCTCTTATAAAAAAGCCAGCAAACAAAGGCAAGAAATGGTTTTGGTGTGGATTCCATTAAAGGTATTCTACTTGTGCAATATAATTTCAAAGAACTTTCATTCTGTGATTACTATGCTTATTTAAAAAGTAATTCAGCTTTTTTTTATCTTCAGAAAAACATTAATAAGCACAAAATTAAGGTGGCTTCATGAACCTATTGTTTGATGTTAAAAATGAACAATTTTTGTTCATTTATTGAAATAAATGTATCCTACTTTTGTCTTACTTTGTTCATTAAAATGTTGTCCTTTTCATAACAAAAAAATAGTCTGTCCTCCTGTTTGTGCTGGACAATATGAAAAAAAAAAAAAAAAAATGGCCCTATGAATGACATCATGCATGATATGCTTATCTGGAAGTATTATATTAATTCTGAAATGATTATAGAGATTGGCAGCTTTTATTGCCAAGAGTTGCGATGAAAGTGATGGCTGCATTTTGGGTTTTTTTTTTTTTTTTTTTTTTTACATGGTAATGTTAAAATCTTAATGATGGAGTAGTATAAGTATTAAATTTTGTCATTAGAAATACCTGTTTAAAAGTTTATTGTTGTAGTAGGCTTATGATGAGAATGCATGAAATGTGATAAATCGAGAGTACACATTTGCTCATTTAAAAATCATTACAGAAAGATTTTGAATATACTACATTTCTATAATATTGCTAGAATAATATGAAAATGAAAACACTTTTTTTTCTTTTCTTTTTTTTTTTTTTTTTTGAAACCATAAATTCAATTTTCAGATTTTAACTGACTGTATCTTATTTTTAGTAGTTCCCAAGCTTTGTGTGCCATTAACCATCTGATTCTAGTGTGGTATCTGACATTCCACTTTTTTCTTTCTTTTTTTAAATTTGGAAATAACAGATCTCCCTAATGTACCTTTCTCCATCAACATTATTGCAAATAATTATATAGTAATGTTTTTCTGTGAATTATAAGAAATTAATCTTATAAAAGAAGCTTTGAGTGCTGGGAATCATAATGTATAAAATTTCTTGCAACAACCAACACAAAAGAGTTAAAATAAACTTTAATATAACATTTAATATAATTCAGAAATTGCTAAGAAATTTTCATGTGCCAAAAGAACTGTTGTTGTTACCTTGGTGACAGACATTCTCTCAGATATGCCAGACCAGCTGTACTTGCTACCTGTGAGTCTAAAACGCTGATGGAACTGATATTCGGGTAACACTCAAGTCAAGTGGACCCAATTTCGGCAAAGTCCGGACGGACTGTGACAGCCAAATCCTCTGCTTGCACCTTCACGATGGTGGGACTGTTAGTAATCCTGGGTATAACCTCCATGCACAAGTACATGGTGGGTGACCACCCAGGTGTGAACCAACGAAAGCAGGGGACGAGGTGTGGCGCCCACACCACATGGAGGAACGCCGCCCCTCTATGTTACCAGGCAGTACTAGGTGGTAGATGACTCTCATCAACCGGTGAAATACCACCACTTTGCTTATTGGAGACTTGAAGTGGTGGAACCCATGTTTAGAGTCTAGAGCTAAGTTCTGGTCAGCCCTTCCCTATCTCTTCCATCATGCAGTATGATTGATGACTTTTGAAGTTATGATGAACATCGTGGTGAGATCCAATATTCCTTACATTTCGAGGGTACAGCTCTAAAACGGTGTTTGCAGGCCGGCCGCTAGTTAGTACATTGGACCAAACCTATTGGTAACTCTCTAGGAGGCTTCCGGATCAGCAAGTGTATAATCTTGCTACCTCTACTCTGCCAGATAGTGACTGGAGGGAATCCGAGTAGTGTGTATGTGGGGAGCATTGTCGAGGCCACGTTATGTCAAGGATCTGGGTATATTCTTACCATGTGTACGCCATATCCAAAAATTTCATTACTTCATACAGCATGTCCCACCCACTTTTTCTTACTATTGAATACATCATGAATTGTCAAACTAATAGAGCAAGCTTATCTGCAAAAAGATCTAAACTTCGCAAGCCCTTCCTAATTCATTTCACAAATATACGTGATCTCAATTCTAATCTCAGCGATGTCCATTTCCACTTGAAGTCTGCCAAACCCCATGTACTTTTTCTGACAGAATCTCAGTTATCAGTTGATTCAACTACCGCTCATCTCAGATGCCCAAATTATTTGCTGTATGATTCTTTTTGCCTCAAAGGTGGTACTTGTGCATATGTCCGTTCTGATATTCCCTGTCAGAGACTTGGCAATTTGGAATCTCCTTTCTTTGATCTTCTTTGGCTTAAAATCTCTCTACCTCATTGTGTCAAATTCATCTGTTGTCTCTACCGTTCTCCCAACTCCACTAATCACTTGGAGCTCTTTGACTTCCTCTCTTTGCAACTTGACTTTCTCCAGTCCAACTTTCCTAACAGTGATGTAATTTTCCTTGGTGATTTTAATGTTCACAACTCTAGCTGGCTTCCGTTTTCTAGTCACACCGACCCAGCCAGTCGAGATGCTGAGGCTTTTGCAATTACTAATGATCTTGCACAGATTGTTCATTTACCTAGAAGAATACTAGACAATCCTAATCATACAGCCAATACGCTTGATCTTTTTCTCACAAACAACCTTTCTAAGTACACGGTCGAAGTGAGAGGTCCTTTAGGCACTTCAGATCACAACTTGGTGATTGTCTCTTCTCCAATGGAACCTTTATCTCATGGCTATTCCCAACCTCGTGTTGTTGGCATTACAAGAATGCAAAATGGGATGATCTGCGAGACTTCTTTTTTTCTTGTCCTTGGTCGGATTACTGTTTCAAAAGTTTTGATGTCAACGTTTGCTCAGATCGTGTCAGTGAAATTATTCTTGCAGGAATGGAATCCTTTTTCCCACAATCCACTTAAAATAAAATCTCGTCCTTTATCTAAACCTTGGTTTTCCAATAAAAGTGCTAAGGCTGTTCAAGAGAAGAATGTTCATTTTATCATAATTGGCTTGATTCTAATTCTTCAGTTTCATTTTCTGCCTACACCAAAGCTCGCAACAATTGTAAAGCAGTTATTAACCAGTCTAAACTAGAATTTTAACAGGCTAAGAGTAGAAAACTTGCTCCTTGCCCGAATGGTAGCCGAGCATTCTGGTCTCTTGCCAAAGCTATTGGCAGCGACTTTTGCCCATCTCTGCTCCCACCTCTGTCCAAACCAGATGGTTCTGTTGTCACTTCAGCCAAGGATAAAGCTGACCTGCTAGCATTCCATTTTTCTTTCAACTCATGCATTAACGATCTTGGTAAAACACCTCCCACTATTCCCAACATGCTCCATTCAATGCCTCCTGTGGTCTTCCGTCAAAAGGATGTCAGAAGGATTTTGACGAATCTGGATGCTAAGAAAGCTCCAGGTCCTGATGGTATTTCTCCACTTGTTCTCGAAACCTGTGCTCCTGAACTTACTCCTATTCTTTGCCACCTTTTTTCACTTTCTTATTCGAAAGGTGCTCATATCCAGCCAGTTCCTAAAATGGGTGACAAATCCCTCCCATCCAATTATTGTCCCATTGCAATTACTTCTACTCTTTCTAAAGTAATGGAGAAATCAATTAACCGCCAAATTTTGAACTACCTAGAAACCTTCCGTCTGATGAATGATCGCCAGTATGGATTCCGTCAGTGTCGATCCACTGGAGATATTCTGGCTCGTGTTACCCATTTATGGACTAATTTAATGGAAAGGTTCGGTGAAACACAAGTAGTTGCTCTGACATCTCAAAGGCTTTCGATCGTATTTGGCATAAAGGTCTTCTAAACAAGCTTCCATCTTATTGTTTGCCAACTGTTTTTAGTAATTGGTTATCCAGTTTTCTCTCTGATCGCTCACTGAGGGTGATGGTAGATGGTTCTCTATCTTCTAACTTCTCCACTAATGCTGGTGTCCCCCCAAGGTCCAGTTCTTTTCCTCTTGTATATTAATGACCTTCTTCCATTGACTGGAAATCCTATCCATAGTTTTGCCGATGATAGCACATTGCATTCCACTTTCCATTTTGAGAAACCTTGTCCTGCTCAATCAGCTTCAACTTCTCGAAAATCTGCTACCAATTCCTTAAATGCAGATCTTCAGGTAATTCTCCAGTGGGGCAAAGACAACTTAGTTGATTTCAACCCTTCTAAAACTCAGTCTTTTCTTATATCTCACAAAAAAGGATTCTTCTGCTCCTATGCTTATCTTTAGTGACACTCCGATTTCTAGGCAAAATGATATATCTATTTTGGGGATTACCCTGACTTCTAACCTCTCTTGGCACAAGCACATTACAAATATTGCTTCTTCTACATCTAAAAAACTTGGTTTTCTCTTTCGCTCTCGGTGTTACTTTTCTTCCAAACAGCTGCTCACTCTGTATAAATCGCAAATCTGCCCTGCCATGGAATATTGTTCCCTAATCTGGGGTGGTGCCCCAAAAGCTGTCTCAGGCTTCTTGATTCAATTCTGAAGAGGGCAGTTAGGTTAATTAATGACTCATCTCTAACAGAGTCTCTGCACTCGCTGTCTCATAGACGTACTGTTTCTGCTGCATCTTCTTCTATAGATACTTCCATGGGCACTGTTCTTATGAATTAACTTCTATAATTCCTGCTCTCTCTTTCAAAACAGTCTGAACACGTGCCGCCACCAGCCAACATCTATTTACTGTCCAACTTCAACCTCACAGAACCAACTTTTCATCTTCCTCGTTTATTCATTCAGCTGCCGTTTTCTGGAACAACCTTCCTTCATACTTATTTCCTGAAAATTAGTCTACAGAATTTCAAGTCCAATGTCAACAAATATCTTCTTTCGTTTTCTCAACTTCCAGCCCAAGCACGGTACTAAGTAGTATAGGTTCTAACACCTCTGATGTTTGGGGGGTTTACATAAAAAAAAAAAAATATATATATATATATATAGTAAATATTCAAATAGAATAAATAAGCAAAATAAAACTTATAAAAATAATAAGTGTTAAAATGTAGTAAGTAAGTTTTGAAATGATGTGCCTCTTCTTCAGCTTAAAAGAATGCAACAGTGTAAATAGTCAGTACGTGATTAGTATGGACAACAGTGACTGAGTTCATTAGTTTTTTTTAGTTAAAAACCAAAAAAAAAAAAACTAACAAACTGATGTCAGTGACAAAAAATAACATGCATGAAGCAAATTGCAGCAATCAAGACACTGCAAGAGGTGGACTCTGTGATAGTATTTAGTGTTAGTATTAATTATTTGCCTGTAGTGTAAGGAAGCCACAGGCTTCACTAGATTGCTTCCAGAAGCCACTTGTTCTAGTGCAGCCAAAACAACTTGCTCGCTGAAAGAACTTCCTACAATGTAGTCTAAACCTCTTCCCCTGTAATTTGAATTTATGGCCCATAGTTCTGTAATTCCTTATAACAGTGAAAATTCCACCTTCATTCATTTTACTAACCCCTTTAATATCCTTGGTTGCTAAGCTCTGTAGCCCACATAATCAAAGTCATACCTTGTACAGTCACACTTCTGATAATCTCACCATGCAAGTTGCCCGTCTTTGGACCGTTTTTCAAATAGTGTCTCCATACTTGGACACAGTATTTTAAATTTTGGCTTACAATTGCCTCAGGATTATGATCTCCCTATCTCTAGAGGATATTGTTTGATATATCATCGACAGGGCACCACAAACATTCCTTGCCTGCCTATTTACGCTGCTCAGAAAACTTCATATCCGCCTGTTAGAAACTCCAAGTTCAATTTCTTCCTCTACCCTCTTTGATTCAATGCCATCAAGTCTATAAGTTAATTTGAGATTGCTATTCCCCGAAGTGTGAGACTTTGCATTTTGCTGCATTAACACATTGCTGCCACTTTTCTGACCCTTCTTGAAGCCAGTTCAAGTCATCCTGAAGGAGCGCTGCTTGGCATTGATCTTTAACTTCCAGCCTTTACATTATCTGAAACTTTTTACATCATGCTCTCTATCTCTTCATCAATGTTGTTATGAAAATCAGAAAGAACAAGGCGCAATATAGCCAAAGCTACTCTTGTGCCATTAAACCCCAAACAACAACAACAACAACAGAAACAACAGGTCTGAGAACTGATCCTTTGCGAAGCCCACTTCTGACGTTACACCAATCTGAAAAATATCTGTGAATCACAACACCTTCTGCTTTGCAGCCATCCTGCAATCCATCTTAGAATCTTTCCAGTAATCCCAAAATGCAGCTAATATGAATACAGTAACCTCTCATAAGGGACTGAGTCAAATGCCTTGCTAAAATCCAAATAAACTATGTCAAGATTGTTCTGTACACCCAGCTCATGAGTAACTGTGTCAAACATGATTTTCCCTTAACATTATCTATCGAAATGTCCCTGGGCATTTAGACAGAAATGGCATTCTTAAGCTTTACATTATCCCTACTTAAGATTTTCCCTACCACTGAAGTTAGACTAACTTGTCTGCAGTTACCAACTTTTCTCTTAGAACTGCCTTTTTATATTGGTATTGCAATTCTCCAATCCAAAGCAATCTCCTGAGTCAAGTGATACCCTTATGATTAACCCCCAATGGCTCAATACACCCACTGTGCCTGCCCCAAAATTACTTATATATGCCATCAACTCCAGCAGCCTTACTTGCCTTTAGACTCAAAAGTGTTTCTAATAAACGGTCAGATGTAATTTCATGTCTTGGCCTCATTTGCACAGCCTCCCAAGAGCATGGTCTTTTTTCAGTAAAGACCAATGCGAAGTACTTATTCAATTCATCAGCAGCATCAGCTGGGTTATCTAAGACTGTCCCGCACCCAGAGTGGCAAGAAAAGACTGAGGGCTGAAGAGGTGCACCCTTGCCCTCTTATACAAAGCTGTATTCATCCCTGCTGTGACTTATGCCTCTGGAGTCTGGTACAACAAAGCCACGACTGTGGTAAATTCTAGAAAGCTTCTCACTATTCAGACTGGCACTACTCACCATGACAAGAGCTTGCCACACAGTCCACAGTCTCCACCCCCACGCTACAAGTGATGACAGGAAGCCTGCCCCTTGACCTGGAGGTGGTTCGAGCTGGGATGAATTTCCAGCTTTGTCGGGGCCAAAGCATCACGTACAAAGAGTTCACCACAGATCCTGCAAGCAACAGAACAAATGAAAAGAAGTGGCTTCTAGCTTACGTCCATTGTATATGGCAACAACACTGGCTCCAAACAACAAAGGGACAAATAAGAAAAAAAATTCATCCCTGAGATAAATACAGTCTACCCAACGCTACCGACTTGGTTTTCCCCATGTCTTCATGTTACATATCTGATGACAGGACATGGCGCCATCAGAAGTAAACTGGCCACCTTCTGACTAGTGTACAACCCCTTGTGTGCCTGCGGGTCCCTGAGACCTGGGATCACATGGTGCATGAATGCCAACACTACGAGGACCTCAAATTAGTATTAATCACCAAGATTCAATTCATCCCGAGAAATAATTAACACCACCTTCTGGAGAGAGTGCTGAGACTTTCAGAGCCTTCTCAGACTGTGCCCAGGCCATATATGCCAAGCGACAAACTTTACCACAACCACCAAACCCCAATTAAGAAAGGGGCAAGATAAATTACAACAAAAGGAATTACCAACATAGGAGAAAGTGCAAATAACAAAATGACACAACTACACTAGGGGAAGAATGAATTGAAACTCTAAGATCTTATCACCCCACAAGTCAAGAAAACCTAAGCTCTCAATAAAGTGACCACTTTCTGCAACAAACAGGAAAACTGCAAGTTTGTGATCTCGAAACACCTAGAGAAACAGCGACCACAAACAGCTTCCTCCCAACCCAACAATTGACTCAACAACCACAACTGACCATGAGAATTAGTGACAATCGGCACTGCACACATGACTTAAACCAGAGATGAGACAAAAGAAATTGATCCCAAGGAAAGAACAGTCATACTTGACCTTTCCTTGGGAAAGGACAATCATACTTGACCAAACACATGGATGTGACAAACTGACCAGCACCACAAGGAAAGGACAACCAAGATATTGGAACGAAGACCAGGACAGCAGCTGATCACTGCCTAAGCCATACGGCAACCCAGGCTGGACACCTAGCCCAGGCTTCTTCCAACCCCTATCCCTGGCAGGGGGAGGTAACTTTTTGTCACCTTCCCCACTTGCCATCGAAACTTCCCTCTGGTGTGTTATGGGCATGTCACATGGCCTAGCAGGGGCTATCTCTTCTATCGACCCCTTACTTCTATCCCCCAAGCTTCAGCCTCCCCTCCCTCCCACTATTATCTTTCATCTAGCGTATAGCCTCGCACGTCTAAATTTTAAAACGTCAAAATTTTGCCCAACCTATTAGGCCTTTTAACACATTTCTCTAGGGTTCAACCCCAACCAACAATTTCCTAACACCAATCTCATTAAGTAATTTACGTCAAACGTGTGAATTTTTATATATTCATTTATTTAATTTTATTTTGTTTTAGGCCCTAGCCACTGAAATCCCAGGAAACTAGGTGGCAGGACCTGCCAGAGCAACTTATGATACCGGACACACCCGGCTAGCCTCCATGTGGCGAGGTATGGGCAACGTTGGGCTCCACTAGGGGCCTGGCGGCCAATAAGCTGGCCAAACAATGGCCACAACACATCACACTGCATAGACGTGGCCCACACACTTTCAAGTCTCTGGCTTGACAGTGTACTGTCCTCGATACAGCGAACACATGCAGAGATGGGAGAAATCCCAGGTGCCGTCTGACACGAACATACCTTATATCTTATATACCTAGTACACAAGGGTCTGGTCTAGTACACAAGGGTCTATTTAAGGCATTCAACCATGAAAGTTCTGGATTTCATAGGTTCATTACCAGATTTAAAAAATCAAGTTAGTTCTTGTTTTTTTAAACAAGTTAAAAAAATAAGTTAAGTGTTACATTTCAGGCATGCTAGCAAATAGTAATAATACTTGATTTAAAACAAAAAAAAAAAAAAAAACTAAGCGTGAACTGGGAGAATTCATTTCCATATTATATTGCACATTCATTCCTCCAGTCAGTGAACTGTAACAAAGATAATACCCAATCCTTCATTACAATATATGATATATGGATAAATTATGTGATATACATGAAAAATAGAAATAATAATTGCTCAGTTTCTGTTGCCAAATATAAATAAAATTTCATGAAAATTCATCCACTAAAAGGCAAGTTATTCTGATTTTAATGAAATTTCGGATAGCTCAACAAATTTTGCTAACCAAGCTAAATATAAAATTTTATGAAAAGCCATCCATTAGGAGTCAAATTACATGTTGGTAGACAGATAATACCTGTCTATCTGTACCTGTTCCAGGAGCTCTACATACTTCCTAAAATGAGGTTTCCAGACCTATATGCATTACTCAAGTTGTGGCCTGACCATTGCCTTATTCAGTGAGATAATCACTTCCTTATCCCTGCTAGCAGAATTCCTTTGTATCATTGAGCTGTCCTGGCAGCCTGTCTGCACTACCCAGAGAACTTCATATCTGACTGCACAATTACCCAGGTTTTTTTTCATTTTCCTACCCATATGCAGTACCTTTCATTTGTCAATGTTAAACTTCAGTTGGCATTTCACAACCCATTTGCCTAATTTTTCTAGATCTTGTTGCAGTAACATACTGTCTTTACTGTCATTAACAACCCTGCCAACCACCTTTGTATCATCTACAAACTTGGACATTAAGCCTGATATACCTTCATCGACATCACTGATAAATACACAAAAGAACAATGGACCCAGCACCGAAGGGGGGACTCCGCTAATAACATTAGTCCATGTAGAGTGGTGTCCATTTATTACCACTCTCTGCCATCAGTAACCACTCTACCAACCTTTGTATCATCTGCAGACTTGGACATTAAGCCTGATATGCTTTCAGTATATTTATTAATGATATTGATGTATACATTTCAAGTGTACTACTTAAGTTTTCTGAGGATACAAAAGTGGACAGAGTGGTTAATGACATTAAACAAAGGTATGCCACTTTAACAAGCTCTAGATACACTATTTTGAGTGTGCTTAGGAATGTCAATTAATGTAAAATTTTGATAAAAGCAGGGTAGTAGTAGTAGTCTCAGGATAACATATCATTTGGGTAGTACCAAACTTAAATTAATTTATAATGAAAAAGACAGGGATAATTGTACAGGCTGTTATGATAGCTAATTGGGTTCTGTTAATGATATACAAGGAATTTTCCAGCAGGGACATTGTAAAATGAAGCAGTTGAGTACATCTTGAATACTGCAAACAGATTTGGAAACTTCAAATTAGTGTAGATGTACTAGAAAGGATGCAAAGAAGAAAAACAAGGTTATTTGCGAACAAAAAAAAAAAATTTCTTTGTTATCCTTATTAAGAAAGATTAAAAGTTCTGTAAATTGCAATGTCTGGAAACTGGAACCTAGTTTGTGCTAGCATTGCCCAAGTGTTCCAGCAAATTGTTTCACCAAAAATTAAAACTTATCTACATTTCAATATTTTTATATGCTTTAAACAAAAAAATGAAAATATATTCTATATATCTGTACTGAAAACAAATTCTTGTGATGTATTTAATTCGAATTAGGTTATGTTTAATTGTGAAGAAATATGATATTTTTTAACTAAAAATAAATGAAAGAGATAAAGTTGCTGTAGGTTTGGTGTGTTCTGCCAATTGTGTAATCATACTAGAGTATTTCATTACTTAATAAGGGGGGGGGGTTAAAGTTTTAGAAAGGTTAAGTAAATGAAATGCTGATGACATCCTTATTCTTTTTTTAGGTGCCACACAAAATGGTATAAATTTAAATTTAAAAGGGATGGTTGCAAGATAGATATGAGGAATTTTGTCTTCAGTCAAAGGGTAATTGATTTTTGGAATAAACTTCCACCTCTTGTGGTGTAGGTAGTATATGAATAAATTTAAAGAAGGATTGATCTGATTATTAGAAAGAATGGGCAAGTGGGTAAATTTGTTTTTTTGGCTGATACTATATAAGCTGACATTTTGATGATACTGATACTACTATATATCTAATACTAATCGTGATAATAATGGCTGCCTGCCTGATCCTCATAGCAATAGGCCTCCCAGAGAACACTTGACATGAAACTCCAGAAAGCCTTGATCCTGAACACCTGTAGGATAATAAGAGAGTTCCTCAACCAACAGTAATAACAATAATAGTAACCGGACACAACCAACCACCCCATGCACTTGTTACCGGTACCTCTCACAGAGCAGAAAAAATCCCATAAAGGAGGAAAAGTTTTTTATAATAATTATACTATATACCATATATGATACCTAATAAGGGTTCTTCTCAACTGATACAAACCCATTCTTTCATAGATATTGTTGGAAACGATGCATCTTAAGTGCATCACAATACCCATTTTATTGTACCTGAGAACTGTTTTGTCTTATATGTTTGATGGCCAGTGGACTTTGTTTTTCATGTCAGAAATTAGCACTTGTGATTGAATGACTTTCCTCTATCCACAAGTTGCATTGAAATGCACTACTTTAGCTTTAGCATTAGTAGAGGCATTTGATGCAAGAAAGCAAGCTTATGCAGCATCAGCCAAAAGAAAAATAAATAAATAAAAAATAATAATAATAAATAAATAAAAAATAACCACTTCCACTTCACCCCTCTGTTCGTTTGAAATACCTGTCCAGCTGAGCCTTAAACTTATTTAGGCTATCAACTTCCACGACAAGGGATGGAAGTCTATTCCACCAACCAACCACCCGCTGGCTAAAGGCAAATTTCCTCACTTCTATCCCACATCTGTCTTTTCTCAATTTAAATTTATGCCCTCTCAGGTGATTATTCTGAGCAAGAGGAAGGATCCCATCAGCATTGCGCATGCTCAAACCATTCAAGGCTTTATACACCTCTATCAGATCACCTCGCCGGTGCCTAGTCTCCAGACACTGTAATTTGCAAAACTTAAGCCTTTCTTCGTAAGAGCACTGCTTTGTTCCATTCACTAATCTTGTTGCCCTTCTCTGTACTCGTTCCAGCATCTCTACATCCTTCTCGAAATGAGGCCTCAAGACCTGTATACAGTACTCAAGGTGTGGCCTGACCATTGCCTTATACAAGGGAATAATCACCTCCTTATCCCTGCTAGAAAAATTCCTATATATCATCAACAATACACCATGAGCTACTCTTGCAGCCCATCTGCACTGCTCAGAAAACTTCATATCTGCCTGCACAACCACCCCCAGGCCCCTTTCATTCTCTACCACTGTCAGTGCAGTACCACAGAGTTGATACGTTGCTCTGGGGTTGCTGTTTCCCATATGTAGTACTTTACATTTGTCAATGTTAAACTTCATTTGCCACCTCGAAGCCCATCTGCTCAACCTTTCCAGATCCTGTTGCAGTAGCATAGTGTCAGTAGTGTCCTTGATAACCCTGCCAACCTTCGTATCATCTGCAAACTTGGACATTAAGCTTGATATACCATCATCAATATCATTTATAAATACAGAAAACAATAATAGACCCAATACTGAACCCTGAGGGACTCCACTAATAACATTAGTCCACGATGAGCAGTGTCCATTGATTACCACTCTCTGTCTTCTCCCTCTCAACCACCCCTTTATCCATAGCAGCAATTTGCCTCCAATGCCACACTGCTCCAATTTGTGCAGCAGTTTTCCATGTGCAACGGTATCAAAAGCCTTTCTAAGATTCAAGTATATAATATCAAAGTTATTCCCTGCATCCAGTTCTTTTGTGACTGCATCATAGTATCCAATCAAATTGGTCAGGCAAGACTTCCCCTTAACAAAACCATGCTGTGTCTGAGCTATGACTGAAGTCTTGTCTAGATGATCCTGCAGTGCTTCTTTAACCAGTACCTCAATTAATTTTCCAGGAACAGAAGTTAAACTAATAGGTCTATAATTATTTGTCGCCCTTTGATCCTCCTTTGTGAATTGGGGTCACATTTGCACATCTCCAGTCCATGGGTACTTCCCCTGAGTCCAAGGAAGCTCTCATAATTATGGCTTAGTGTTTGCTTAATTCCTTTGCTGCCTCCTTTAATATAACTGGATAGATCCCATCCACCCCAGGTGCCTTTCTTGTATTTACCTTCAACAATTTCTCCTCCACTTTGCTCTCAGTTATTACAAGATTCTCTAGCTTACTGCCAGAGTTGAATACACCTCTGGCATTCCCCTCGCTGAATAACTCCTCATGTATGTGAATGTCGATGCAAAATTTTCATTCAGTTTGTTAGCTACCTGAGCAGGAACATTCAGTTTGTTAGCTACCTGAGCAGAATACTTCAAAACAAGTGGTCTCAGTTAGTTAATTCTGATCATTTGTGACTAATAGAATAGTTCAGTGAGTTGCCATGTGATACGAAGAAGGTAAAACTTGAGGTATTTAATATGGGCATGGAGGTCAAAAGTTCTGATAATGGAGTATATACAAGACATATGTAGAAAATACTATGCTTTTTTTATTTTTCAATATATTCATCCTGTATTGAATTTCATGGTGAATACATTTATTTTTCAATGTAATCCACCCAAAGTTCAGTACACTTATATTTAATCTACAGAGCTTAATCGTTCGGGGGGAAAAAATCAGGTTTGGCATCAAAACAGGCTTCCATTGCTGCTTTTAGGTCTTTTCCATCTTTAAACTGAGTTCCACAAAGATGAGGCGAGGTTTCTGAACAAGGATTCACTTGAGGCCAGATCTGTG
Organism: Mastigoproctus giganteus; assembly: GCF_048544385.1. Taxonomy (NCBI): domain Eukaryota; kingdom Metazoa; phylum Arthropoda; class Arachnida; order Uropygi; family Thelyphonidae; genus Mastigoproctus; species Mastigoproctus giganteus. The sequence goes on from NC_143577.1 coordinate 165,223,754, forward strand.
GACTTTATAGGGGAAGGGGTTAATTGTTAAAATCTACATTCATGAATTTTAGCCTGTTTTGCCCAGGCCTTGTGCATGGGTGTACTGTCATAGAGAAGTGAGACCTGATGTCCCAACTTTCCTCTTCTTTTTTCCTGAATTGCAGCTTTTAATTTTGACATAAGGCTGGCATAATATTTCCCTGTTAATGTGGTTTTAGGTGCACAGTAATCAATTAACAACAATCCTTTTGTGTCCCAGAAAATTGAGGCCAACGCTTTTCCACCTGATGTGTAAAGTGTGTAAGCGGCACCAGGGGTTTCTCCCATCTTCGCATTGCTTGCTTTGTGATGGGTGTGCCAGTTTGCTGGAAATGCCAGAGATTTAAAAGTGTATAGATATTGTACATGTGTAGTGTTGGGTACTGTTGTTCATCTGGTCATTTAGCCACTGGACCTCCTGCTGAGGCCCAACGTTGTGCCCCCCCCCTGCCCCATGAAGGCAGACCAAGTACACCAGTATTATAATTATTTAATCTGGCAGGTTCTGCTACCTAATTTCCTGAGAGTTCAGTGGCTAGGACTTAAAAAAAAAAAAAAACCTTCATTTAATTAGTTTTATTTCAATTGCAAAGGGTAATGTTGCTTGAATAGGAAAGGCCTAGAATATTGGCGAAAGTTAATTTCAACGTATTTAAATTTTGTTATGTGGAGTATTCGCTTGCATTAAGATAGTGGGGGAGAAGACTGGAGGGAAAAGACAGAAATATGGGGGCAATAGAGAAGGCACCCCCAAGGAACTCAGTGGGGCAGTCCCATGCCCCACCAGGAGGGAAAGGGGGGATTGGCAAGGAGGAGAGGAGACAGAAAAGACTCCCCTCCCCCACCCTGCCTGGGAGAGGGAATGAAAATGGCCAGGCAAGGTGCCTTGTCCAAATCGCCAGGTGGTGTGTTGGCAGCAAGGTGCTGTGGGATCGCAGATAGCTAGTGCAGGGGGGGGGGTATATCTGCACTCAAATTGAGCTCTGCCAAGATGATAAGGCATGGGACAGAATTCCATCCAAGTTTTGTTGTTGCAGTCAATATGTTTTTCTTTCTTTCCTTCAAAGCATTTCTCTCTTACTTCTTTCCTTGTACTTTATTCTTTCCCTTTCCATTTCTTTTCTTATACTCTCCTCTGGTTCTTGTACTTTATTCTTTCCCTTTTCCTTTCTTTTCCATTTATTTTCTAATTCTTTCCTCATTTTGCAACACGAGCTGTTCTTGGTTCCTGAGTGTGAACTGGGTCTTTGTCATGAGGATGCGGTGCAGGTCTTCGTAGGTAGGACATTCATGTATGAGGTGGTCCCAGGTTTCTTCCTCTCCGCAGTGATATTGCAGTGAATCTGAGAGACTAAAGTCGTAGAGTTTCCTCCTGAAGGACCCATGTCCCGTGAGGAGAAAGGTGATATGTAGGCCTGGAACAAACCATGTGGGCTGGCTTGGGTATATCTGATGTATGTCTGGGAAGAATTTCCATGTTGTGGCTCCTTTGGGGGGAGTCGGACCATCGAGCCAGGTCTGCAACAGGTGTGTCGTTAGACGTCTCTTTTCAGCACTTGTGTTGTTTGTTGGATCGGTGGTGAAGCCAATGCAGGTGGCCGCTCTCCCATAGACAGTTGGTAAAGCAGCCCACAGCGCACAATTTCCAGGTCAAAGGGAAGGGAACCAACGAGGACCTGGAGCATGTGAGTGCTAACCCTACAACATGCTCTGGAGATAGTCAGGAGGATAGAGCACTGTATGGTGTCTAGTTTTCTCCTGTTTACTGCAGTGATTGCTTTGTTATACCACACACCTGCGGCATATGATAGAGCCAGGATGAAAATAGCCTTGTAGAAAAGGGAGAGTGTCCTCTTCTTCAAGCCCCAGTCCCTTCTGGTAACTCTGGAAATCATAGTGGAGTAATTCCTGATTTTGGTACGTAGGTAATTGAGATGTGGGGTGAATGACATGTTCTTATCCAGGACTATCCCGAGATATTTTAGTTCCATTTTTAGCTTTATGGTTGTTCCGTGGATTTTTATCTGTGGGGGCCTCCTAATATCCAGAGAACCCCATCAAAAGGATTGAACTCGTTTTTTCTGGCGAAATTCTGAGCTGGTTCTCTTGGGTCCAGTGCAGCAGTGTTGAGATGGCTTGATTTGCCATTGCTTCCATTCGGGATCTGCTGTTTGCCTCAAGAATCATTATCAAATCATCGGCGTAGGCTTGTGTTTTTACTGTGTTCAGATCAAAGTTTAAGAACTCATCAAAGTGCCGACCGGGCTAGCCAGGTGGGTAAAGTGCCTGCCTGGCAACCCAAAGGTCGTGGGTTCGAATCCCGCCTCGGGCTTGGATCAAAGTACTGCCAAAACCTTGGGAGGTGCACTATGGCCACAGAAGCCGATGCGCCAACAACTACAAAAAAAAAAAAAAAAAACTCATCAAAGACCAGATTCCACAGAAGGGATCCCAGGACAGAGCCCTTCGGGCAACCCCTGAAGACTGGTCGTGACATCTGGCAGTACGGAGCACTGACGTTGACTTTTCTATTTGCTAAGTAGGTCTGAATACATCGGGATAAGTTGATGGGTATGTTTGCCTTCTGGAGCCTGCCAAGGACACTTAGCCACCATAGCGAGTCAAATGCCCCGGCAAAATCTATGAAGATTATTAGGAAATACTTGCTGGTGCAGGTATGTGCTTTTTATTATGTTTTCCAGAGCATCAGCTGCAGAGGGCCCTCTTCTAAAACCGTATTGATTCAGAGAGGAGAGCCTTGCACCAATGTAATGTATTTCAATTTTTTTGATAGAGCAGTTGTTCGAAAGTCTTGCTGAGTACCAAGAGCAGTGCAGTCAGCCTATAGGATCTTGGAAGGTCATGTTTCTTTTTTGGGTTCTTCATTATGAGTCTCACTCTTGCTGACCTCCAATCAGTGGGGAAGTAGCACTATGTGAGGCAGTGGTTAAATAAGTTCAGGATTGTGTCCAAGGTATATTTGACCGTCTTTTTGACGATTTCAGGTTCCAGTAAGTTTTTGTCAGTTGATTTCCTGTTTCGAATTTTGTTTGCTGCAATTTCAAGATCTACTCGAGTGATGGCTCCTTCAACATGTGAGGGGTTGTAGTCAGCATTCTCTTGGCATAGTCGTATCTGGTCAGGGATGCTTGGAATAACAGGTGGTAGGAATGTTGCGTCCAGGATGTTGTTTATTGACTCATGCCATGTTCTTGTGTAATTGCCTTGTGAGCGTTTGGTGGCAGGGATGACCTCACCCCTAGGGAGTTTGTTGGTAGCTATTTTGGTGTTTCTGACTGTTGAGACCAGGTGTTCCCAGGAAAGTTTCTTTCTGATTTTGATTTGAGCTGTGCATTTGTTTCTTTTTTCCCTGTAGAATTGCCTCAGGGCCTCTATCTCCACCTCTGGCTAAGGGCGATGAGCTCGCTGGTAGCGTTTTCAGCAGGTGTTGACTTCATGCCTTAGTGCTTGTAGCTGTGGGGACCACTCCGAGAGTCGGTTTTCTCCTCTTGATATTTGCATAATTATTTTAATGCATCATCCATAAATAATTATGGATGATGCATTTGCAGCATCCATAATTATTTTACTGATCGCACATTGTTGTTGGTCAGGACTGAGGTCTGAGGGGTTAAAGTTCTGGGCTGTCTTATTCAGGGTTTCACCGGAAGAGGTTCCAGTCAGCCTTGTCGACTGCGAATCTGTGAAGGGTCTGTCTTGCTGTTGGTTGGACATTGAGAGAGCAATGCAATTGAAAGGTGAGCACCGTGTGATCAGATGTTATCCAGTCGCCTTTTACCGTCCAGGAAGAAAGGTGTCCTGCAATCGAGCGGCTTGCAAGGCTCGTGTCGATCATCACCTCCCACAGAGTGCTCGAGTAGGTTGGTAGATTATTTAGTCTATTGAGGATCGTGAAGCTGCTGTTGGAAAGGAAATCTTCTAGGCATTGACCATTATTAGTGCCATGCCTGTCTGGTGTTTCGCTGTGACGATCTGACTGGCAATCTCAATTCACATCAGCACCAATGATGAGTCTGGCATTTGAGAGTTGTATGAGGATGTTTTCCAGGTATCTGATGACTGGGATGATGTCAATTCCTGGTCTGCTGTAGAGTGAGATTGTATAGAACTCTCCCAGCGGTGTGGTAATGTGAGTGCATGCTGCCCAGCTGGTGCAGAGATCAAAGATGTTTGTGACGGTGAAATCTGGGTTTCAGACAATAACAGCTGCCCAGGTGGTATCACCCTCCACCTGCACCACCTTGTAGGTTAGCCGGTATCCTTTCACTTCTTTCTGGTGTGTGTGTGTGTGAGGCTCCTGAATAAGGAGGTCCAGGTTTTCCTCCGCCTTTTTTCTAAGTTGTGCCGCAACTGCGGTAGCTCTCTGGGCGTTATGTTGTGCAGATTTTACAATGTTGGTGTTAAAATTTTTGTGGTTATTCCCCATAGTCAATCCGTGATTGGAGGGCACTGCTTTTATTTACACCAGACATGTGTTGTCGCGGATCGTGTGGTCGGCTGGCATTTTCTGGGCTTTGTAGTTTGTGCAGGTTGGGGACACTGACTTGTTCGAACAGGTGTTGTATTGATGTCCGCTTTCTGCACAGTGCCCGCAGGTTGGCTGCTTCTGTGCACATGTGTGTATTGTGTGGCCGTAGCAACAACACCTGAAACATTTGTAACCTAATAATAATAATCTTCCAACCTAATAATCTTCCACCTGATGATTGGGTTTAAAACTTTTTCAGGTTTGAGATCCCTTGTGCTTCCACTGCATGTTTTCTAATTTGGATTTAGGCTCATAAAAATGTAGCCAAGTTTCATCACCAGCCACCAAAAAAATAAAAATCTATCTGGTTTAGCGAGAATTAATTTTAAATTCTTTCAATGACTCTACACTTTGCTTTGATGTTTTTCATAAAATTCCCGGAAAGGTTTCTGGGAATTTCAAGATGGAAAGGCATCTTGCACAAACTTTGGACATTCGCAAATTCTCATGTATCATTATTAAATGCTTTCATTGAAAATGTTAAATACTTTTTCAAGTTCAGATACTTTACTTCTGTTTTCTAAAATTTTTTTCTTCGACGATGGCAGTTATTTCAGAATTGATAGCCATCCAGAATTTTGATTGTTCATCATCAACTGACTCCTGTCCTCTTTTGAATTCTGCCTACCATCTTGCAACAGTAGCTGAAATGTGTGATATTTCCCAAACACTAGTAATTCTTTCATGGATTTCTTTAACATTCCACCCTCTTTGTTCAAAAATTGATTACTGAATGATGCTCAATTTGCTAGATATTCATTCTTCTTCCACATACCCAAACTTTTGTATTGGCTTTAATTTTGACTTGGTGCATTATGGCCTAAGTTGTCAATGCGCCATTAAACACCAAACCAACCAACCAATCAATCAATATTCCATATACCAGCATAAAAAATTAAATTTTAGAAACTGCATGAGATATTAACATAGAATTTTTTTTTCATATTATTGTATAAGACATTAAGCTATCAAAATAACTTATCCTATAATATATTAATACATTTTATATATCCTGTTGTCATAACTTTTTGACCACTCCTCATATAGTATAGCTATACAGCCTAGAAAAATATTTAGCAAACTAGTGAATGGATTAAAATCATCCTGGCATGAGCACTGAGGCCTAGGGCTTACAATACAGGGATCCCGGCCATTTTTTTTCTGGTATTGAAATACCAGTATTGATACAAAAAATACCTATAATATATTAATACATTTTATATATCCTGTTGTCATAACTTTTTGACCACTCCTCATATAGTATAGCTATACAGCCTAGAAAAATATTTAGCAAACTAGTGAATGGATTAAAATCATCCTGGCATGAGCACTGAGGCCTAGGGCTTACAATACAGGGATCCCGGCCATTTTTTTCTGGTATTGAAATACCAGTATTGATACAAAAAATACCAGTTTTTCGGTACTAATTTAAAAAAATAATTGTTTATAATTTAATCACATAAAGGTTGTAAAATAACCTTTATGTGATTATGATGTCATTATCTCTACTAGCAAATGTTCGATAAATCATCGATAGGACACCATGTAACATTGCAACCTGTCCACAATTCTCGGACAACTTCATGTCTGATCATAACTCCCAAGTTCCATTCCTCCACTACCGACTTTAGTTCAACTCCAACAAGTGTATGTTATTTTGGGGTTGCTGTTCCCCAGGTGAGACGTTGCATTTTGCTGAATTAAAGCATAGCTGCCACTTTTCTGACCATCCCGGAAGCCTATCTAGGTCACTCTGAAGAAGCTCTGCTTGGCGATGATCATTAACTACTCTACTGATCTTTACATCATCTGCAAGATTAGACCTCACACCCTCCATCCCTTCTTAGATGTCATTTAAGATAATCAAAAACAACAGTGGTCCCAGTACTGATCCTTGGGGAACCCCACTGCTTACATTAACCCAATTTGAGGAATAACCATTTATCACAACCCTCTGCCTGGTGCGCTCAAGCCATTATGCTATCCATCTAAGAATTTTCCCTATGATTCCAGCCTGCTCCAACTTATAAAGCAACCACTCATGTGGGACTGAGTCAAATGCTTTGCTGAAATCCAAATAAACAATGTCGAAATTATTCCCTAAATCCAGCTCACGAGTGACCTGTCAAAATGACTAACCAGATTTGTTAAACATGATTTTCCCTTTACAAAACCATGCTGTGTATCCTACAGAATTCCATTTCCATCTAAAATGATCTTGAATTCCACCCTTGATCATTGCCTCCATGATTTTCCCTACTGCTGAAGTTAGACTGGCCGGACGGTAATTTCCCGTTACACTCCTAGAACTGCCTTTATGTTCCAATTTATACCAATCCAACGGAATCTCTCCCGAGTCCAGTGATGCTCTCATAAATTTTTTCTGTTTATACTCGGGCACGACAACCAAGTCAGTGGAGTTTACAATAAATTGTCAATACAAATATTTATCGTATTTAGTAGTCACAGGCTTGAGCCCCGGTCTACTCAAGGAACGTGTGCTATGCACTCTCGCTCCTGACTACTGGGCTACGTCAGACCTAATTAGCCTTAATGGTTCAATGCACTCACTTTCCTCCTCCTTAAGATTATAGGGTATATGCCATCAACCACAGGAGCCTTACTAGCCTGTGGGCACGAAAGTTTTCTCATTAAATCAACATGTGAAATTTCAACATCATTAATTAAATTTTTTTCAACTTCACTCCCATAATTTCTCATTGACATGAAGGGTTTTTCTTCTGCAAATATCGATGCAAAGTAACTGTAGAGTTCATCTGCAACTTCAGCTATGGTATCTAATGCTATCCAACGCCCATTACATAAGGATCCAATCTGATTTGTCCTTCTTTTCTTTGCATTTATATATGTGACGAATTCCTTAACTGCACTCTTTGCTCTCTTCTTTATTCCTTATCCCCACTCTTTGCTCTCTCCTAGACTCAGTAAAGATACTATAGTGAAAATTATACTTTGCTTAATAAAACTTCTTTCTCCTTCAGAAAATGATGAACATAATTCAACCATGGAAGACCAACATTGAACAGAACAGTGTTCCGCAAATTCTTTCCAAAATAAGAAATTGCCCAACTCCAATGAGATTTTAAAAGATGAACTTGAGTCAGAAATTAATGAAATACTTTTAACTATTTTTGCTAAAAAAGTTCAAAGCCTAGAAAATATGGACTGAAGATCGTCTTCGATTATCTCAGTACAATAGTACCAGAATAGAATAGAATCCGAAAGGGCTTTTTTGCCGCTAATCAAATACTGTGTATACCAAAATTAGATCATTTTAAATGATCATACTATTGATTGCTTATGTTTCTTAAGAGCTCACTTTATTCAGACAGGTAGTGTGGATGCTTAAACATAACTAAACTTTGCAGTAATAATATGTATTTTTTTGTTTTTGGAATAACTGTATTTTAATGATTTTTTTTTCTGAATATTTATTATTGCAATAAAAGTTTATTTAAAACATGAATTCAAGTAATTACAGCACTTGTTTTTTTTCCTTACTTTATTGCACCTAATTGTCATCAAACTTTATTGAGAAAAGCGTTTGTTTTCGGAATACCGGTATCCCGGTTTCATAAATTAAAAATACAGAAATACTGATATTAAGATTTTTTGACCGATATTGTAAGCCCTACTGAGGCCATAGCTTTACTTAAAAAAATAGTTAAGAGTATTCTGTCTGTCAAATGTAGAAGATAGTTCTGTTTCTTGAATATTTCTCTAGACTGTATAGCTTCTTCTGTATACATGAAAGTATTTAATACAGCAGGTCTACATTTAGATTTCACATATAGAAAGTATAATTTTAAGAACTAAAAACAAAATTCAGTTATTTTGTGATATATTCTTTCTGTGCGCATGTGTGGTTTTTGAGTTTTTATACATAAGTAGATATGTTATTTTATTTATACTCATAACATTTATACTTATAAAGGAGCCAATTTCATGGATCCTTTGAATTTCATTTAACTGAGTTCTACTTTATTTTTACATTTGACAATTATTTTTAATATACAAAGGGTACTAGGAAAGTTTTGCAATATGACGCAACAATGAATCACAGGAAGCTGCTTGTTGCTGCATGTTGAGACATGTTCATATGTGCATAGTAGCCGCCGCACCAAGTCGATGGGCTCAGTTATTCATTAGTAGTGAGACTGTAAAGTGCTTGCGATGGCATCGTGGTCACGAAATGAGATAAGGACAGTTTTGCGGTATAATTTCGTGCGTGGTTTAACCATAGACCAGTGCTTAGAAGAAATGATTCTTGCACTAGATGATGATTGTCCACATCGTACAACGATATTCAGGTGGTATAGAGAATTCCAAAGGGGAAATTTCACTCTGGAGGATTCTGAGAGGCCGGGAAGGCCACGAACGTCAGTTACGGAGGAAAACGTTACTGCTGTGAGGAAAATGCTTGACGAAAACAGGCGAGTGACCTACCAACAGATAGAGGATACTTTGGGCCTAAATGCACCAGCAATTCGTTCGATTCTGCAAGATCATTTGCACGTGAAGAAACTTTGTTCTCTCTGGGTGCCGCATCAACTGACTGAAGAGCAGATGACACGATGTGTGACTTGGTGCCAGGAGATGTTCAAAAAGTTTGATAAGGGACAATCTCGGTATGTGAACAACATCGTGACAGGTGACGAGACTTGGCTGTACTATTACGATCTGCCGACCAAGGCTCAAAACAAAGTTTGGGTCTTTGATGATGACGACACACCCGTAATTGTCAGAAAATCCCGATCTGTAAAGAAGAAAATGATAGCTGTATTTTTCAAATCGAGTGGAATTGTGGAACGTGTCGTTTTGGACACGCAGAAGACAGTCACAGCTAAGTGGTATACTGAACAATGCCTGCCTAAAGTCATTGGATCTATGAAGAACCTGCGGCCAAAGTCAAGAATGGACACCTGGTACCTCCATCACGAAAATGCTCCAGCTCACCGCGCCAAAGCCTGCACCGAATATTTGACCACGACAGGACTGAAACTTCTCGAGCACCCTCCCTACAGACCAGACCTTGCTCCCTGCGACTTTGCACTGTTCCCGCATGTGAAAATGAAGCTAAAAGGGAGGCGGTTTTCCTGTGATGAAGACCTTCTACGGGCTTGGGACAACGAGTGTGCTTTACTCCCTAGTGAAACTTGGCAGAACTGGTTTAAAGATTGGTTTCGGAGGATGGAGAGGTGTATTGAATGTAGAGGAAATTACTTTGAAAAAATTAAATAAACAAAGCTGTATTGCAAAACTTTCCTAATACCCTTTGTACAAACTGTTCAAATGTAAATAATAGAGAATTTAATTAATTTGTACAGGTCGAATTAAACGCTCATTAGATGTGGCTGTTTACTCTTTTGTTGGAATAACATTTGGATATTGGTGAGTACATAATTTTAGGGGTTTAAGAATTAGCAATGTGAACAGTAAGAGATTAATAATGAAGCTTGAACTAGAACTACTTAATTCACAAAAACAAATACTGTCATTGTACTATGCATAAACAAAAAAACAACAGATGTCAATTGGAAACACGAAAGAAATATTAATTATGTTGAAAATACTTTAAATGTGGAAATAAGTCTCTTATATAAGACGTGGAGTTAAGTTATATTCAATTGTCAGATTATTGTAGTGTGCGATTGATTACAACTTTTCTTATGTAGTTTAAAGATTTCACTGCATAATTATCATCCAAATCTGCTATAACCATTGGGTGTATAGGTCACTATATTACATCATTCCATTTCTTCCATGCTATCCTATTTCCTGTTAGAGATTTGGTCACACCTAGAGTAAACACCCTTTGGAAATAAGTGGAAAATTAAGCACCTCATCCTGCATAGAGTAAAATCTGTTTTTAATTTCTTAAAGGATCACTGATAATTCCCAGTCATTTCATGCCACTTCCTATACTACTTTTTTAGTGATTATATTGTTAGTGATTGTCCTTACTGCTCACAACACTGTCTACTCCATACACTTGAGTCTGTGAAGACAGATTTTACTCTGTGCAGGCTGAAGTGCTCAATTTTTCACTTCTCTCAATTTTATAGGTGCACCATACCACTAAAAGAACACCTTTAGAACACCTTAATTTGCAAAACCGAAGCTTTTCTTGGTAAGAGCACTCCTTTTTGTTCTCACTAACCTCATTGCCCTTCTCTGCACCCATTCCAATAGATCCACATCCTTCCTAAAGTGAGGCATCCAGACCCCTGTGAAATATGAGTCAAGTAGTCATGATGTTTTCATTTTAAATTCAGTGGAAAAATTACTGAAGATTCAAGAAACCATACATACTTGACAAACTGATTCTTTGAAATCTTTTATTTTGTATAAATTTTGTGCACACACACATGTCAATTAAAAAATAGAGGTTAGCATTTTACAAGTTTTCCACTGAAATATAAACAAAAAAGTCTAGATACATTTTGTATTTAAAGCACTGTTTTAAATACAAAAAGCATCTAGACTTTTTGTATTTAAAATGTATATGGTGCCTCCGTAGCCAGGTGGGAAAGAGCAGCAGTGCGTAGCACACGCTTCTTGATTAGACCGGGGTTCGAGCCCGTCACCACCAAATACGGAGGATGCGGAAAGGTCAGGGAATGACCACCGCATATCCCGGAGCAATATGGCCTTAGTTGCTAATGCTCCTAAAAAAAAAAAAACCAAATAACATAACATAATAACATAAAATGTATATGATATTAGCATTAGTAGAGGCATACGATGCAAGAAAGCAAGCAAGCTTATGCAGCATCAATAAAAAAAATAAAAAAATACCCTTCTATTTCACCCCTCCTCGTTCCAAATGCCTGTCCAGCTCAGCCTTAAATTTATTTAGGCTATTAGCTTCCACAACAAAAGATGGAAGCCTCTGTTCTGCCAATCAACTACCCACTGGCTAAAAGCAAATTTCCACACATCTATTCTACAACTATCTTTCCTCAATTTGAAACTGTGCCCCTTCAGGTTTTTAGTCTGAGCAAGAGAAAGAATCCCATCAGCATTCAGCTTGCTCAACTCATTCAAGGCCTTATACACCTCAATCAGATCACCTGCAGGTGCTTACTCTCCAGGCACTGCAATTTGCAGAACTTAAGCCTTTCTTGGTAAGAGCACCCCTTTTTTCCCCTTCTTTGTACTCATTCTAGCAACCCCATCCTTCCTAAAATGAGGCCTCCGGACCTGTACACAGTACTCTAGGTGTGGCCTGACCATTGCCTTGTATAATGGGATAATCACCACCCTGTCCCTGCTAGCAAAATTCCTATATATCATTGACAAGACTCCATGACCTGCCCTGTCTGCCCGTCTGCACTGCTCAGCAAACTTCATATTTGACTGCATAATTACCCACAGGTCTTTTTCACTTTCTACTTCCCTGAATATAGTACCACACAGTTGGTATGTTTCTCTTCAGTTATTGCTACCCATATGCAGTACTTTGCATTTGTCAATGTTAAACTTCAGTTGCCACTTCTCAGCCCATTTTCCCAAATTATCTAGATCCGGTTGGAGTAGCATACTGTCTTTACTGTCGTTAACAACCCTGCCAACCTTTGTATCATCTGAAAATTGGACATTAAATTTGATATACCTTCATCAATATCATTGATAAATATACAAAATAAATATGTAAATAATGATATTACAACAATGGGCCCAACACCGAACCCTGGGGAACTCCCCAGGGTTTGGTGATATGATATGGTCTGTGAAATTTCATGTTATTTCTGATGAGGCATATGGTGGCTCATAAACATTACTTTTCTTTACCATTATCAGAAATATTGAATCCCTTATCTACACATTTGCCCACATCTGGGAGAAAAGAAACATTGTGTTGTGAGACAAGTTCTTAAAAACGTGATTGCACAATTTTGAAAGTTTCAAGAAATAGCACACTAAATTCATATAAATAATTAAGATTTAAAATGTCTAAAGAGTTTATTGTCTTTTACCATGCAGTTTTATATATTAGCTCATGCAAACCCAAAATTAAATAATTTTTGAACATCGTTACTAGTAAACTTGTGAGCATACAGCATGAATACACATAAAATGTGGGCAATAACTACCATATTGTGATATTGCTGTTTTCTCTTCACACTTTGTGATTTTTTTATACTTGGAATTCTGTACACTAATTGTGCTACTTTTTGCCCCAAATTGAGTGGTTGTTGCCTACCACTCTCTCATGAACTTTGAAATGTGCCTGAAAAGGTTGAGACCACTGGTTGATATGAACTGATATCGATCATGATAGCATATATTCAGATATTTCTGTAGTCTTCAGTAGACTGTAACTGATTAGGAAACGTTGTTTGACTTCTGTTGAGCACTGAATCAACTTTGATATATTAGGCTGTCAGAAATGAAATAAATAAGGTTGGCAGTTTGGTCACATTAATTAGGCCTATCTGATGTTTTAGTGGCTTTGGAAAGAAGCAAACATGTTAACAGCAGAAATTTAGTTAAAATTTGGAGGTGAAAACTGCTGTTTTCACTTCCAAATAATTACAGAGATTATCAGAATTACAAATAAAAAATTCAGTAAAATTTAATTTCACTTGAATAAGCTGAAAGGCACTGCAGGTGTATGCCTATGTAAGAGTTAAATCTGATTCACTTCTCTGTTTTCTGAGATTACAATTAAAAGAAATATCTTGAAGTTTCCCAGGATTTTATTTATTTATTTATTTTATTTATTTATTTATTTTTTTGTGAAAGTTGAATAATATCAATGATATTGTTCTTACCTGACTTTTGTGAGAGTAGTGAAAAGATGATGCCAATATATTTATTAACAAAGTCTAATATGAGCTTATCTGGAGATCCAATAAACATAGTCATCAAAGTAATAAAACTAAATTAATTAAAACTAAATTATAACATTCCAGTTCCAAACTGGAATGTTATAACTTAGTTTAATTACTTTTACAGCAATCAAAAGGCCCATTTTCTTTCTCATTATTTATCAACCACTTCACAGAAATGTCAACAAAAAAATAGTTTAGATAGTTTAGTTGTCAGAGCTGCACTACAAGCTCTCCTTGCTCATTTTCTCTGAGAAAGTAATCATTTGTTTAGAGAAGTCTGGGTTCAGGTTGTGTTGGAGATATTAGCATTAGTAGAGGCATATGATGCAAGCTTATAAAACATCAGCCAAAAAAAAAAAAAACACTTCCCATTTCACCCATCCATTCGTTCCAAAGGTTTGTCCACTTCTTCCTTGAATGTATTTAATCTATCAATTTCCACATCAACAGATGGAAGTTTGTTCCAGCAATAAACTACCCGTGGCTAAAGGCAAATTTCTGCACATCTATTCGACAACTGTCTTTCCTCAATTTCGGTTTATGCCCCCTCAGATTTGTAATCTGAGCAAGAGGAAGGATCCCATCAGCATTGAGCCTGCTCAATCCATTCAAGGCCTTATACACCTCTATCAGATCACCTTGCAGGTGCCTAGTCTCCAGACGCTGTAATTTGCAGAACTTCAGCCTTTCTTCGTAAGAGGCCCCCTTTGTTCTCCTTACCAGTCTTATTGCCCTTTTCTGTACTCATTCTAGCAACTCTACATCCATCCTAAAATGAGGCTTCTTAGATTATTTTTAAAATATGAAAAATTCAGTGTCTTATTAATCAAAAAATATATGTAAAAAATAAAGCCCCATAAACTTGGTAGAGAGCAGACCAGGAAAATATTTTCAGATCAGATTGAGTGACTAGAATAAACATATTAGAAATTTATTAAAATTAATTAATTAAAAGAAAAACTGACAGCATATGAGCAATTAACCAAAAGTTAGAAAGAAAGAAAGAATAAGATAATAAAGAGAAAATAATTAAATAATGAAAAATTAATTATAAATAGTAAGAAATTGTAGGCAAAGGACTGACAAACAATTGAAACCTACTAGTACAGCTGCTTGCCCTCAGATGGTCATTCCATCTCCAGGAAAAACTCCATCGTGTACTAGTCTCCATGTTCAAAGACTCATATGATGGTGATGTCATCTTCCCTCCAGATCACTGCATGTCCATCAGCCTTGTCCAAGAAGGAAGAAAGCTATCCAGTAGGCATCTAACTCTTAATCCAGAGGATCCCAAACTTTCTTGGTTCAAGGCGCCCTTAGTGTCCAAGTAATTTTTTCACGGCACTCCTATGCCAAAAGAAATACCTAACACAGTGGTTTTTGACCTTTTAATATATACCTATATAATAATTTTATTCTTTATATAGAGGTACTAAATAAAGATCAATTATAGATCACCACAAAATTAAAAATATACTGTACAGTGGATACCATACACCTTTTTTAGAATGAAATCAATATAAAAATTTTAAAATAATAATAATAACTTTATAAGTAACTTAAACCCAAATTACACGGCACCCCATGAATGTTGTTACAGCACCCTAGTGTGCTGGGGCACCCCAGTTGAAAACCACTGTCTTAAATCCATTTTTGGCCTGGGCTTTCTCCTCACTTTTGTTTGTTTGTTTATTTTAGTCAGTCTTTTGCCTGCAGTTAATTTATGAGGACAGATAACATCTAACCATGTTTTTATTGTTCTTTAATATGGATATAATTCTTCTGTACCTGTTATTAGAGTCAGTTTTAACCAGACACATGCTTTCTTACTGTTAATGACTAATTTTGAATAAGATCTCATTGCCAATACTCACTATGTTGATTATTGATAAATTTGACCATTCATTTAAATTTAAAATGCTATGACACACATACACTCCCTTCACAGCATGATGGTTGAGAAAAACTGCTTTTATTATTTCTGTTGTTTGAGTAAGAGAAAAACCTGTACCATGGACAGAGTTACCTTTGGAAGATTTTAATTGTTTCTTGCTTTTGTTTTATAAAGGTGTTATTGTAGATATGAATATTCTCAGACCAAGTTCCTTTATCAGAAACTGAAAGGAAAATTACATGAGGCAACTCTATTAGAAGGAACAGAGATGGGAATGGACAGACCCAAAGATGAAGCATAAAATATATCCATGCATATTACTATTTCTAAAGGTTTGTTGCAAAATCTCATTTTTACAAGAAATATAGCTTATGATTAAATCTAATCAAAATGATATATTATTTTCTTGTAAATAGATGTACTGTATTTACATCTGTAATCCTCTGGCCAATGTGGAATTCATGTCTCACATGGAGAATTTAGTTTAGTGTTGAGGCCTGAAGCCAAATTCTAATAAAGGTTATTTGTCACTGCTAATAATTTTTTTTTTGTATGTAAAAATTAAGAAAATAAGTAGTAAATTGTGTTTCTTAAATTGAATCTTGGCAGTATACATTTTCTTTCTTTCTTGTTTTCAAGTTAAAAACAGAACTTGCTTTTCGTAAATATTTTATCCATCTTGGCCTCCGTAGCCGAGTGGGCAGGAGCGGGAGTGCAGTAGCACACGCTCTTTGAGTAGACCGGGGTTCAAGCCCCTGACTGCTGAATACGGTCGATCTGCCAACCCGCACTGGACCAGCGTGGCAGATTATGGTCCATTTTCCCTCAACATGAATTGTTGAGGAGGCTTCCATCCTGCAGTGGGTTGATAATGGCTGCACTTTTTTTTATATATATAAGCCTCTCAAAAAGATTAAAATGGCCAGCCATCAAGGAAATTAGCCCTTTCGTGAGTGGGTTTCTGAACTGTATGCACACAAATCAGCTTGAATTTTTTTTAAAGGAATTTGAAATGCATAAAAACTAAAAGAATATGCACATAAATGTTTTTAATTTTTTTTTTTCTATATTGACAGCCAAACCATAAGAAGACCATAATCATTTTAAAAAATAAAATCAAAAGTTTGTTTAAAAAATCATAAAAAAATAAAAACTTGTCATTATTTATTTTTAGTTTTCATTAATATCCTCTGTTTATATTTGTATTATTCAATATTGTTTCATTAATTTCTGGATATGAATTCCAGAGGATTTCTTCAGTTTTGAATTTTGTAAGACTACTTCATCTGACATCTTGTTGAAAGAGTATGCTCTTCTACATTAATTTTCGAAACTATCTTAAATATAAAAAAAGCTGCTATTAGTTGTAATTGAACAAGGTTTTGTTATCTTGTTTTTTCACTGCACAATAATCTTCAATGAATATGGAGATATGTGAAATTATCTGATCCTGAAAAAATGTCTTCATCATCCAGAGTTTGATCCTCAATCCACCTAAATGCCTTTCCATGTTGTTCATAACTTACTAAATTTACCTGCTTAAGTAAATTAGTAGCTGCTGTGAGCATATATATTTAATTTTGTAAGTATTTTCAATAATCGCCATTATTATTGTTTGAAGTAGGTTAAATGTGCAGCCACCATCCATTGCATGTTCACTTGCACTGAGCCATTTTAACCCTTATAATTTAACAGCTAAAGAGATTTCTTGGCCTGTGCATAATAGCTATATTTGCTAACTTTTATCCAGACATATTTATATGATGTGGAATAATTCGGATGGCTTTTGAAACCCATGTACAGTACGGTACTACTGGTGCTTGGCACTAGTTATTATTAATAACTGATGCAGTACCACTACTTTGCTTAGTGGAGGCTTGAAATAGTGAAACCCACGTGTTTAGTCTCCAGAGCAAAGTTTCATACCCTTCCCCCATCCCCATCAACTCATGCACAATACTACTAGTGCTAATACTAGCCAGCACCACCACCACTACTAATAATAATAATATAACACTAATAACATAATACTGTAATATAATACTAATGCTTTTAGCATTAGCATTATTAACATTAGCATTAGTAGAGGCATATGACGCAAGAAAGCAAGCTTATGCAGCATCAGCCAAAGGGGGGGAGGAAACACACTCCCATTTCACCCCTCCGTTCATTCGAAATACCTGTCCAGCTGAGCCTTAAATTTATTTAGGCTAACTTCCACAACAAAGGATGGAAGTGTTCCACCAACCAACTACCTGCTAGCTAAAGGCAGATTTCCACACATCTATCCTACATCTGTCTTTCCTCAATTTGAATTTATGCCCTCTCAGGTGATTATTCTAAGCAAGAGGAAGAATTCCATCGGCATTGAGCATGCTCAAACCATTCAAGGCTTTATACACCTCTATTAGATCACCTCCCCTATGCCTAGTCACCAGACACTGTAATTTTCAAAACTTAAGCCTTTCTTTGTTCCATTCACTAATCTTGTTGCCCTTCTCTGTACTCGTTCGAGCAGCTCTACACCCTTCTTGAAATGAGGCCTTTAGACCTTACTAATACTAAGATTCATTAGTTAGTAGATGACTCTCACCAACCAGTGCAATACCACTATTTTGCACATTGGAGGCTTGAGGTGGTGAAACCCATGTTTGGCCTCCAGAGCAAAGTTTCCAGCATCCCCCTCCCCCACATCTCCTTTAACCCATTCACATTAATACTAATATAAAATAATAATACAATTCTATAATATAAAACTAATACTTACTAGTACAAATATCAACACTAGGTAGTAGATGACTCTCATTAACTGGTGCAGTATCACCACTTTGCTTATTGGAGGCTTGAAATGGTGAAACCCATGTTTAATCTCCAGAGCAAAGTTTCTAGCTTCCCCTCCCTACCACCCCATTCCTTCAACCCATGCATGATACTATAAGTACTAATACTAACCAGTACTAATACTGATATAATATAACTAATAATATAATAGTACAGTTATTTCTGCTATAACATGGTACATGTGTTCCTAAAAATCTCCACGTTATGGTATTTCTCGCATTAAAAGCAATGGGGCTTATGGGAAAAATAGGGATACGGGCAGAGCACTCAAAAAAAAAATGTTCAATCTGGTAAGTAAAACACTAAAAAAAGTTAGAAACCTAATAAAATTGCTAACACAGAATTAAGCATCTTAAATTTCTAATAAATAAATAAATATTACAGTAAATATAGCACTGTAATATATACATACTAATTGATATTTCTGTTCACTGACTTTTATTTGGATTGCAAAATTGAAAACAGTAAAAAAGATAAGCAATCAATAATGATGAACAACCCACACACAAATTACACAAGTGAGATACAGAGTAAAAAGCTTAAAAAATAGAAATGAAGGGAAAAGGATTCTGAAAATTTATTTGTTTTTATGTGAGCTCCTGAAAATGTGAGTTGGCCTACAGTATCACCTGTTATCTTGTGAATACAGTGAATGACAACAGCGTGCCTCCAATCAATACAACAACTGTAAATGAGAAATATGGCCCACACACAGTTGACATTTTTTAAGCTTTGTAAACTTGTATGTATTGCTACGCAGGTCACTATGCAGGTTACTAGGTGGTAGATGACTCTCATCAACCGGTGCAATACCACCACTTTGCTTATTGGAGGCTTGAAGTGGTTGAACCCATGTTTAGTCTCTAGAGCTAAGTTCCGGTCAACCCTTCCCTATCTCTTCCATCATGCAGTATGATTGAATACTTTTGAGGTTATGATGAACATCGTGGCGAGATCCAATATTCCTTACATTTCAAGGGTACAGCTCTAAAACAGTGTTCGCAAGCTGGCTGCTAATTAGTACACCGGACTGAACCTATTGGTAACTCACTAGGAGGCTTCAGATCAGCTAGCGTATAATCTTGCTTCCTCTACTCTGCCAGATAGAGACTGGAGGGAGTCTGAGTAGTGTATATGCGGGGAGCATTATCGAGGCCACGTTATGTCAAGGGTCTGGGTATATTCTTACCATGTGTACACCATATCCAAAAATTTCATTACTTCATACAGCATGTCCCACCCACTTTTTCTTACTATTGAATACACCATGAATTGTCAAACTAATAGAGCAAGCTTATCTGCAAAAAGATCTAAACTTCGCAAGCACTTCCTAATTCATTTCACAAATATACGTGGTCTCAATTCTAATCTCGATGTCCATTTCCACTTGCAGTCTGCCAAACCCCCATGTACTTTTTCTGACAGAATCTCAGTTATCGGCTGATTCAACTACTGATCATCTCAGATACCCAAATTATTCACTATATAATTCCTTTCGCCTCAAAGGTGGTACTTGTGCATATGTCCGTTCTGATATTCCCTGTCAGAGACCTGGCAATTTGGAATCTCCTCTCTTTGATCTTCTCTGGCTTAAAATCTCTCTACCTCATTGTGTCAAATTCATCTGTTGTCTCTACCGTTCTCCCAACTCCACTAATCACTTGGAGCTCTTTGACTTTCTCCACTCCAACTTTCCTAACAGTGAGGTGATTTTAATGTTCACAACTCCAGCTGGCTTCCATTTTCTAGTCACACTGACCCAGCTGGTCAAGATGCTGAGGCTTTTGCAATTACTAATGACCTTGCTCAGATTGTTCATTTACCTACAAGAATACCGGACAATCCTAATCATACACCTTGATCTTTTTCTCACAAACAACCCTTCTAAGTACATGGACGAAGTGAGAGGTCCTTTAGGCACTTCAGATCACAACTTGGTGATTGTCTCTTCTCCAATGGAGCCTTTATCTCATGGCTATTCCCAACATCATGTTGTTTGGCATTACAAGAATGCAAAATGGGATGACCTGCGAGATTTATTTTCTTCTTTTCCTTGGTCGGATTACTGTTTCAAAACTTCTGATGTCACCGTTTGCTCAGATCGTGTCAGTGAAATTATTCTTGCAGGAATGGAATCCTTTATCCCATACTACACTTTAAAATCTCGTCCTTTATCTAAACTTTGGTTTTCCAATAAATGTGCTAAGGCTGTTCAAGAGAAGAATGTTGCATATCGTAATTGGCTTGTTTCTAATTCTTCAGTTTCATTTCCTGTCTACACCAAAGCTCGCAACAATTGTAAAGCAGTTATTAATCAGTCTAAACTAGAGTTTGAACAGGCTAAGAGTAGAAAACTTGCTTCTTGCCCTAATGGTAGCCGAGAATTCTGGTCTCTTGCCAAAGCTATTGGCCGCAACTTTTGCCCATCTCTGCTCCCACCTCTGTCCAAACCAGATGGTTCTGTTGTCACTTCAGCCAAGGATAAAGCTGACCTGCTAGCATCCCATTTTTCTTCCAGCTCACGTATTAATGATCTTGGTAAAACACCTCTCACCATTCCCAACACGCTCCATTCAGTGCCTCCTGTGGTCTTCCGTCAAAAGGATATCAGAAGGATTTTGATGAATCTTGATGCTAAGAAAGCATAAGGTCCTGATGGTATTTCTTTGCTTGTTCTCAAAACCTGTGCTCCTGAACTTACTCCTATTCTTTGCCGCCTTTTTTCACTTTCTTATTCCAAAGGTGTTTTTCCTTCTGCTTGGAAATTTGCTCATATCCAGCCAGTTCCTAAAAAGGGTGACAAATCCCTCCCATCCAATTATCGTCCCATTGCAATTACTTCTACTCTTTCTAAAGTAATGGAGAAATCAATTAACCGCCAACTCTTAAACTACCTAGAAACCTTCCTTCTGATCAACGATCGCCAGTATGGATTCCGTCAGTGTCGATCCACTGGTGATATTCTGGCTTATGTTACCCATTTATGGACTAATTCAATGGAAAGGTTCGGTGAAACACAAGTAGTTGCTCTTGACATCTCAAAGGCGTTTGATCGTGTTTGGCATAAAGGTCTTCTAAACAAGCTTCCACCTTATGGTTTGCCAACTGTTTTTAGTAATTGGTTATCCAGTTTTCTCTCTGATCGCTCACTGAGGGTGATGGTAGATGGCTCTCTGTCTTCTAACTTCTCCACTAATGCCGGTGTCCCCCAAGGTTCAGTTCTTTCCCCCACTCTTTTCCTCTTGTATATCAATGACCTTCTTCCATTGACTGGAAATCCTATTCATAGTTTTGCCAATGATAGCACATTGCATTCAACTTTCCATTTTGAGAAATCTTGTCCTGCTCAATCCGCTTCAACTTCTCGAAAATCTGCTACCAATTCCTTAAATGCTGATCTTCAGGTAATTCTCCAGTGGGGCAAAGACAATTTAGTTGATTTCAACCCTTCTGAAACTCAATCTTGTCTTATATCTTGCAAAAAGCATTTTTCTGCTCCTATGCTTATCTTTGGTGGCACTCCGATTTCTAGGTAAGCTGATATATCTCTTTTGGGGGTTACCCTGACTTCTAATCTCTCTTAGCACAAGCACATTACAAATATTGCTTCCTCTGCATCTAAAAACTTGGTTTTCTCTTTCGCTCTCGGCGTTACTTTTCTTCCAAACAGCTGCTCACTCTGTATAAATCGCAAATCCGCCCTGCCATGGAATATTGTTCCCACATCTGGGGTGGTGCCCCCAAAACCTCTCTCAGGCTTCTTGATTCCATTCAGAAGAGGGCAGTTAGGTTAATTAATGATTCATCTCTAACAGAGTCTCTTCACTCGCTGTCTCATAGACGCACTGTTTCTGCTGCATGCCTCTTCTACAAATACTTCCATGGGCACTGTTCTTCTGAATTGGCTTCTATAATTCCTGCTCTCTCTTTCAAAACAGACCGAACACATGCCGCCACCAGCCAACATCCATTTACTGTCCAACTCCAAACACACAGAACCAAGTTTTCATCTTCCTCATTTATTCATTCAACTGCCGTTTTCTGGAACAACCTTCCTTCATACGTATTTCCTGAAAATTACAATCTACAGAAGTTCAAGTCCAATGTCAACAAATATCTTCTTTCGTCTTCTCAACCTCCAACCCAAGCACGGTACGAAGTACTATAGGTTCTAATACCTGTCTTGTTTGGGGTTCACATAAAAAAAAAAAAAAAAATCCCATTTTTCTTCCAACTCATGTAAAAAGGGTGACAAATCCCTCCCATCCAATTATAGTCCCATTGCAATTACTTCTACTCTTTCTAAAGTAATGGAGAAATCAATTAACTGCCAACTCAAACTACCTAGAAACCTTGTATCTGATCAACTATTGCCGGTATGGATTCCGTCAGTGTCGATCCACTGGTTATATTTCTGCTTATGTTACCCATTTTTGGACAAATTCAATGGAAAAGTTTGTTAAAACACAAGCAGTTGCTCTTGACATCTCAAAGGCTTTCGACCGTGTTTGGCATAAAGGTCTTCTAAACAAGCTTCCATCTTATGGTTTGCCAACTGTTTTTAGAAATTGGTTATCCAGTTTTCTCTCTGAACGCTCACTGAAGGTGATGGTAGATGGCTCTCTGTCTTCTAACTTCTCCGCTAATACCGGTGTCCCCCAAGGTTCAGTTCTTTCCCCCCACTCTTTTCCTCTTGTATATTAATGACCTTCTTCCATTGACTGGAAATCCTATCCATAGTTTTGATGATGATAGCACATTGCATTCCACTTTCCATTTTGAGAAACCTTGCCCTGCTCAATCAGTTTCAACCTCTTGATAATCTGCTACCAATTCCTTAAATGCCGATCTTCAGGTAATTCTCCAGTGGAGCAAAGACAACTTAGTTGATTTCAACCCTTCTAAAACTCAATCTTGTCTTATATCTTGCAAAAAGGATTTTTCTGCTCCTATGCTTATCTTTAGTTACACTCCAATTTCTAGGTAAGCTGATATATCTCTTTTGGGGGTTACCCTGACTTCTGATCTCTCTCTTGGCACAAGCACATTACAAATATTGCTTCCTCTGCATCTAAAAACTTGGTTTTCTCTTTCGCTCTCGGCGTTCCTTCTCTTCCAAACAGCTGCTCAATCCGTATAAATCGCAAATCTGCCCTGCCATGGAATATTGTTTCCACATCTAGCGTGGTGCCCCCAAAACCTCTCTCAGGCTTCTTGATTCCATTCAGAAGAGGGTAGTTAGGTTAATTAATGATTCATCTCTAACAGAGTCTCTCCACTTGCTGTCTCATAGATGTACTGTTTCTGCTGCATGTCTCTTCTACAGATACTTCCATGGACACTGTTCTTCTGAATTGGCTTCTATAATTCCTGCTCTCTCTTTCAAAACAGTCTGAACAGTGCTGCCAACATCCATTTGCTGTCCAGCTTCAAACTCACAGAACCAACTTTTCATCTTCCTCGTTTATTCATTCAATTGCTGTTTTCTGGACCAACCTTCCTTCATACGTATTTTCTGAAAATTACAGTCTACTAAGTACTATAGGTTCTAATACCTCTCGTGTTTGGGGTTTACATTAAAAAATAAATAAATAAAAAAAACTATGTTCAGCTTGGTGCCAGGTTTTCCATTCACCTAGTGTAATTCACAGACAAAATCATTCATGAGCCAACACAAAAATCACATTATACTTTCATTGTTCCCTAATATATCAGTCACGTTGGAGCAAATTCATGTTGCTAAAATGCATGTTACAGCAGAACTGGGTGTAATACACTGCTCAACAAAATTAACAGAACACGTAGAAAACATGGTGTAACTCATGCAGTTGTGATGAAGCGGGACAAAATTTGGTATGGTGGTGTACCATAAAATCATGATGAAATGAGGACACAGCAGGAAACTTTGGACAGATATAAGGGACATTTATAGGGGTTGTATAAGGATTGCCAAAAAAGGTCATATTATGGAAGTTGATACAATATGCTCAGAAATATGGTCACATGACATCAGTATGTCATAAGATCCCATCTAATGGTAAACAGGCCTGACAGGGGTAAACCACGCTCGACATAAATAAATTTTCTGTTTATACTCTGGGGTGGCCACACAGTCAGAGGAGGTCACAAGATAGAAAGAATACGAGAAGCATCACCATATTTAGCAGTCGTGGGCTTGAACCTGGTCATTCAAAGCATGTGTACTTATGCACCCTCACACCTGACTACCCATCTATGGCGGCCGTGTATAAGGGTGCGTATAAGATTCCGTGGCAACAAATCCCATTCTTCTACCAGCGCAGACCTTAGCTCATCAAGTGATTGAGGACTTGGTTTCAGTGTGCAATGTGACACCCAAGGGCATTCCACACATTCAATCAGATTTAAGTCTGATGATTGTGCTGGCCATGGCAATAATTGGATGTCATCAGTTTTTTCAAGATATTCCTCCGCCATTTAAGCCCTGTGTGTAGTGGCATGGTCACGAATGAAAAGAAAATATGGGCCAAACAACCTCCCTAAATAGTTGCACGTGGGATTGAAGGATCTGTTCTTGGTACCTCTGTGCAATTATGGTATCCCTTCCAGCTGCCCACATCAACGCCAGAGCTTGCACTTGATCATCACGCAACACAGCAGCAACCCCCAAGGCAGAATGCGCTGGTACCACAGGAACTAGTAGTAGTTGGTGACTCTATTGTTGGGGAAACAGGGAACATGGTATGTAAAAAGGATAAGTGGAATAGGACCAGGGTATGTCTGCCAGGGGCAGAGGTTGATGACGTTGTAGAGGGGATATTATCTTTTAAGGGCACAAAAGGTGATATTGTTGTACACGTTGGCACTAATGATATTAAGAGTAGGAGACCAGTGGAATTGCTTAACAAGTACAGGTCACTGTTGAAAAAAAGCCATGAGTTGAATTTGAAAGTGTCTACAATTCTGCCCAGACATGATAGGAGGGAGTATATGATGAGAGCCTTGTCAATCAATTCGGCCCTGGAAAGATTGTGCAAGGCTCAAGGGATAGAATTTTTTTCAGCCTGGTCTGTACTTGTTAACAGGAGAGACTGCTTCTACAGGGATGGGATACACTTAAATAGAAAGGGTGCAAGCATATTTGCTGATGCTATCGAGGCAGTGTTAGGTGGGACGGAACACTGCTAGCTTGGGGGGGGGATACAAGGACTAATAGATTAACAGTAGCCACTGGCAGAGGTGAAAGTGATTCTTGCACTGCTTCTATTGGAATGAGCAGCAGCCTGGAAAACAAGATACAGGGTATTTCATACTGGGAGTCATTGCAGTACAAGTAAACACATGGGTTGTGTTAGGGTAGCTAAGAATAGGAACAGGTGCATGTATGCTTGCGTATACACCAATGCTAGGAGTTTGGTAAATAAATTTGATGGATTTGAAGTATTGACTCAAAACATCAAAGGCAAATATTGTTGGCATATCAGAGACATGGTGTCACACAGATATAAGGAATGCAGAACTGGAATTTGGGGAGTACAGTGTGTACGGGAAGGATAGATAGGATAGGAAGGGAGGAGGAGTTATGCTATTAGTTAAGAAACACATGAAATCCAAGGAAGTGAAGCCAATCGACATAGCTGGACAGTGCAGTGTCGAGTCAGTTTGGTGTGACAAAAGCATTGGGAGATCAAAATTGAGAGTAGGAGTGTGTTATAAGCCTAATGACTCTGATGAGTATAATAAGAAAATGTAGAGGGGAAATAGAGTGGGCCAGTAAATCAGAGAGTCTTATAATGGGGGATTTTAATCTCTCAGATATTGACTGGAATTTGTGGTTTGATCATTCACACACTAGCAAAGGCTTTTGTGGATTTATTGGATGATTGTTTTCTACATCAGCCTGTTTGGGTGGCAACTAGAGGAAGTAATACTCTTGATCTGATTACCAGTAGTGATTCTTCATGCATTAAGAATCTGCAGATAAAGGAACCACTAGGTGGCAGTGATCACAGTGTGCTGGAATGGGATTTACTCAAAGAGGTAATTACCATCAGGGGTAAAGGGAAGGGTTTTTGCTTTCGTAAAAGCGACTATGGTGGTCTGAGACAGTATTTAAATTCTATACAGTGGGACCAACTGATGATGTTACCAACAGCAAATTCAAAATGGGAAGCATTCAAAGAATTAATCTTGGAACCTACTAGGCTTTACATACCAACTAAGAAATATTGTTCAGGGTTTAGTTCTAAATGGATGTCAGATGAATTAATGAGACATATGGCAGAGAAGAAAAATGCATGATATACATATAAATTAATGGGTGACATGGAAGCCTATGATAGATATAAGCAGGTCTGTAACCAAGTCACGAAGGAGATTAGGCACGTAAAGGTAGATTATGAGAAATCTTTGGCAAAGGATGCAAAGAAAAACAACAAAGAGTTCTTTACCTATTTAACTCTAGAAGGAAAGGGGTGAATCAGATTGGTCCACCGGATATTGATGTTTCAACTATTGATCCTGCTCAGATGGCTAACAAACTAAATGAGTATTTTGCATCGACATTCACACATGAGTTATTCAGGGAAGGGAATGCCAGAGGTGAATTAAACTCTGGCAGTGAGCCAGATGATTTTGTAATAACTGAAAAGAAAGTGGAGGAGAAATTGTTGAAGAGAAACATAAAAAAGGCACTTGGGGTGGGTGGGATCTATCCAGTTATATTAAAGGAGACAGCAAAGGAAGTAAGCAAACCCTTAGCCATAATTATGAGAGCTTCTTTGGACTCAGGAGAGGTACCCATAGAATGGAGATGTGCAAATGTGACCCCAATTCACAAAGGAGGATCAAAGGGCGACACAAGTAATTATAGACCTGTTAGGTTAACTTCTGTTCCAGGTAAATTAATGGAGGCACTGGTTAAAGAAGCACTGCAGGATCATCTAGACAAGACTTCAGTTATAGCTCGGACACAGCATGGTTTTGTTAAGGGAAAGTCTTGCCTGACCAGTTTGATTGGATACTATGATGTGGTAACAAAGGAACTGGATGCAGGGAATAACTTTGATATCATATATTTGGATCTTAGAAAGGCTTTTGGTACTGTTGCACATGGAAGACTGCTGAACATATTGGAGCAATGTGGCATTGGAGGCAAATTGCTTATGGTTGAGTGGGAGAAGACAGAGAGTGGTAATCAATGGACACTGTCATCGTGGACTAATGTTATTAGTGGAGTCCCTCAGGGTTCAGTGTTGGGTCCATTGTTGTGTTCTGTATTTATAAATGATATTGATGATGGTATATCAAGCTTAATGTCCAAGTTTTCAGACGATACGATGGTTGGCAGGGTTGTTAAGGACACTAATGATGGTACACTGCTGGAACAGGATCTAGAAAAGTTGAGCAGATGGGCTGATAGGTGGCAAATGAATTTTAATATTGACAAATATAATAGTATCTTGTCAATGATATACAGGAATTTTTCTATTAGGGATAAGGAGGTGATTATCCCCTTGTATAAGGCAATGGTCAGGCCACACCTTGAGTACTGTATAAGGTCTGGAGGCCTCATTTTAAGAAGGATGTAGAGCTGTTGGAATGAGTATAGAGATGGTCAACAAGATTAGTGAATGGAACAAAGGGTTGCTCTTACGAAGAAAGGCTTAAGTTTTGCAAATTACAGTGTCTGGAGACTAGGCACCTGTGAGGTGATCTGATTGAGGTGTATAAAGCCTTGAATGGTTTGAGCATGCTCAATGCTGATAGGATTCTTCCTCTTGCTCAGAATAATCACCTGAGAGGGCATAAATTTAAATTGAGGAAAGACAGATGTAGGATAGATGTGCAGAAGTTAGCCTTTAGCCAGCAGGTAGTTGGTTGGTGGAACAGACTTCTATCCTTTGTTGTGGAAGTTGATAGCCTAAATAAATTTAAGGCTGAGCTGGACAGGTATTTGGAACGAATGGAGGGGTGAAATGGGAGTTTTTTTTTTTTTTTTGGCTGATGCTGCATAAACTTGCTTTCTTGCATCATATGCCTCTATTAATGCTAAAAACATTAAGAGTAGTGCAACCATTGATGATTATTCCACTCCACACGAGAACACTGCACTCTAAATGCTCCTTTCTCTGATGTTGGAGGGATGGTACAGCTTTCTTCATTATCTCCAGATGAAATAATGTCTAGAACCTGTTTGTAGGCTAAAACAGGACTCATCAGAGAACAGAACTATACCCCATTTGTCCGGGCTCCAAGTCACATGTCATGGCACCAGTTTCAATGAGCTCTGTGGTGGTTTGGGGTTAAGGGGATACAAACCACTGGCTTCCTTGTGTAGAGTCCACTTGAATTGAGCCTTCTTAACAGAGTCTAGTTGGAAGTGTTTTCACCTGTGATCGCAGCAACCTCAAGAGTCAGTTGATGACAGAACATTATAGAGTTCTGTCTTACTATTAGAGCTGGATAGCAGCCTGTTCTGGTTGATGTAGCTTTCGGGCAACCTTGCCCAGCTATTCTTGTAATGGTTCCTGTCTCCTAAAATTGCTTCCATAGTGGCGAGATGACACTGTGTGGCACATTAAGCCAACGTGACCTCCATCTGTTACCGTTCAGCTTAAAGTCATCCAATGGCCCTCCCACTGAGCAAGCCAAAAAAAACAGGAATGAAGTGACGTGGTCGCAACCTGTATTTTTATGGGCATGAATAATTTACATAATGTGTGGCCCTGTAAGGTGGTAGATAGGTTTCTATTGGATACTTGGAATTTGCATGCCAGGATGCGCCTATTAAATCAAATATTCGCCTTTGGCAACACTGTTCACGATGAAATATTTGTGAAAAATAAAACATTTTGTTCTGTTAATTTTGTTGAATAGTGTATAATTCTAACACTAGGTAGTAGATGAGTGTCATCAACCAATGCAATGCCTCCTCTTTGCTTATTAGAGGATTGAAGTGGTGAAACCCATGTTTGGTCTCTAGAACAAAGTGTTTGGTCTCTAGAACAAAGTTTCTGGCATCCCTTCCCTCCCTCCCCATCTCTTTTAACCCACGTGCACAGTACTACTATTAGTTTTGATACGTTTCATTAAAAATAAATCAAATACTGTTGCTATCACAATGTATAACAAACTGACACAGAATTAGTAAAGTTATTCCACATGTGTCATTGGATAGCAGAATAACAAATGACACACACTATCACTGTACAGAGAAAAATTACTCTGGCAAATATTTCAATTTTCATAATATAATATTTATAGTGAAAATCAACAGCCTATATTTTGAAGGCTGTCATAAAATAAAGTGGACCCTGTTGTACAATATTAACCCATTCCAGAGACACTATCGTATCGTGAAAATATCATAGTGTGAACCCACTAACACATTGTTTTTTAGTACTTCGTTCCAAGACTGAAAATTGAAATTTTTGCTATATAGCTAAATTATTTCTTTCTCTAAAAGGTGATTTTTATAATGGAAATTGTAAATATTGATTAACGCACAACACAGAAAATCACTTCAAGTAAAGGATCCAAAAACAACACACGTGGCCAGCACATTTACCTATGCTGCTTTTAGCTGAGAGGAAGGACCATATGGCCGGTCGGAGACAATCATAAGCCCATCATATTTTAAGTGAAATAAGTAGGTGCCAGTTAACATGATCACTGGCTAGTAGCATCAGCTGTTTTATAGAATCAAATTTCAAAAAAACAATTCAAATCATTAAAATGCACTACACTATCATCATTATTATATGTTCGGTTATAAGAATCAATTTTGAATGCCTTTGTGATTTTTTTTTCTTAAGCGCATTTCTGGAAGTGACTACCATAAAACAGTAAAAACAGTTTGCATTTTCTGGTTTATTGGGCTTTTCTGTTAGTGCAATTTATTATAAACGGGTAGTAAACTTGATCTTATTGCATTTGCGATAATACCGATAGCTGGGATTCTGGGACATGCTATTATAGTGAAATGTGCTTCCCCCATCATTGAAATCTTCAATCATATAAAAAAACATAAATTTTCAGGACCTTCTCTTCATTCTTACTTTTTAAGCTTCATAAACTTGTTACTCCGTTCTCACTTGCGTGTATCATGTCAGTTGCAATTTGTGCATGCCATGTTCTTTGTTATTGATTGCTTATCTTTTTTTTTTTACTGTTTTAAATTTTACAACCAAAAATAAAAAAATCAAAAAAAAATCAGTGAATAGAAATATCAATTAGTATGTACATATTACAGTATGTATTAAATAAGCTATGTATGTAAGCATGAATTTATTTTTATTTTGCCAACCTGTGGAAAATATTCTACAAATTTTCATGTATCATTTAATTTCGTTAATTGATACAGTAATAAACTGTCGTAAAATAATAAGAGGAGTTTACCTCAATATAGTACATAGAACACTTCCGTATGACAACACTCCAGAAATTAAAACAAAAAAATCGACAACTTACTGTTACATTAGAGTAAAATATAAATAATTAAAAACCAATTTAACGCAATTAAAAAGAATCTAACGAAAATATTCAAAATGATTTTCCTTCCATCATTTTGAATATTTCCAGGAAGGAAAATCATTTTGAATATTTTCGTTAGATTCTTTTTAATTGCGTTAAATTGATTTTTAATTGATTTGAATTGCGTTAAATTGGTTTTTAATTGATTTGAATTGCATTAAATTGGTTTTTAATTATTTATATTTTACTCTTGTACCGGTAAGTTGTCGATTTTTTTCGTTTTAATTTCTGGAGTGTATCATACAGAAGTGTTCTACGTACTATGTTGAGGTAAACTCCTCTTATTATTTTATGAATATTAATATCAACGTAGAACGTATTGAGTATTACAGCTCTGATTCATACTAAGTAATAAACTGTAAATTTCTGCTTTATATCTTTTTGCGTGTACAGCTGGAAAATTGTATGCTTTGTTAAATCTATGATTAATCTCTTCCATGAACAGTAACTTACTGATGGACACAAACAATAGAGTTAATTCCACACAATCAAGCATTTTTTTTTTTTTTTTTTTTGTTATTTCCATTCCTTTGCTATTTATCCAATACCATATACACTCAACTCTTTAAAATCCATAAATGTTAAAAAAGCAATCCTGCACTTGTATCAATGATTGCATTTGTTTTTAAAAATCCATGCAAAGAAGGGTGATATATCTCTCTTTATAAGATGCTTGCAATACTGTTTTGCCCTTCAATTCTTGCTGGCCCATAAGATCATTGCATTGTCTATGCAGTTTAAACTGCATAGACAATGCAATAATCCAATTCTCATAATAAAACAAACTTGGCTTTGCAACAAATTTCCCTGGTATTGCAGTACTTTTAGACAGAAGGCCTTGTAACCAGCCATCTGTTCCCTCGTCAGATAGCAGGGCGGTCACTAGTGACAACATTAAGATGAAACACTTTTAAAAAAATTTTTTCGATGTGAGCTCTTATATGGTATATGAAATTGTAGTTTCAAAAGTTGTAATTTAGCTGAAGCTGTCTGAGTGTTGTCACTGGAAACCCTCTGCTATTTGATATGGGACCAGGGAGTCCTGAAAAACACTGTCATAGAAACCCATCTATTTAAACAAATAGTCAAACTTTTGGCAGGGTCATCTGTATGAAAGTTGTGCATTACCATTGCAGCTCATTACAAAAGCAATTTTGTTCTGATGTCAGAATTAAGAACATTGCTTTATCAATGCAGAAAAATTCAGTTGGCTGCAAAAGCAGACAAAAGGACAAGGTAGTCCTGGGCACATCTTATAATTTCTTTGAGACCATATATAATATCATTTATTCAGTGAACTTTGTAACTTAGTCTAGCAGCACTTGCATGAGCTGGTAATCAGTTTAATACCACTTTAGGACAGTCAAGAGCAAAGAGAGATTGAAAATGTCCACTGCGTGTACAGCTGGAAAAATGTTAAATCTACCACAAACCGTAGCTTACTGATGGGCATGAACAATAGAGTTAATTCCACACAATTGAGAGGGGTTTTTTTTTGTTACCATTATAACTAATCATACAGCTCACCAGTGCATGACTAAAGTGGGGGTGAGCAGCTCGAGGTCACTCACTTGGCTTCCTATCCCATATTAATGCTATGGGAGAAGAGGCCTAGTGAGTGATCGTGATCTCTTGTTTTTCTGTTTCTGCTATGGTTTTTTTTTTTTTTTTTGCTGTAAGCAGCAAAAATGAAACTGGTAAAAATTGTGACATTTGCCATGACTGTTTGTCACTTGTTCATTAAAAACCAACTTATTTACAGATGTAAATAAGTTGTTGGTAGTGCTTAATATTCACTGAAATTAGCTTCTCAAAAACTGTACATCTCCTAGGTACACCTCTCTAAAATCTGTAAAATTTTAAAATCCCGCACTTCACACAATCCTCAATGGTGCCCGAGTTTCAGAGTTTGCTGTAATGCTAAATTTCTTTTTAAATTAATTTTTAATTATAATTTTCTAAACTTTCTTTTAGCTTCCCCTTTATCCGCTCTTTCTTCTTCCTTATTTTTCGAATTTCCTTCATTGCTTCTTGGCCAATATGCTATACAATGAACAGATGAAGAATGTGCCATTTTCACATTCACTTTAATTCAAATTCTTAATTCATATTTATATATATAAAATGAAATTGAAGTTTAGAAATTAAGAATATGTTAACAGAATGGCTAAACCAAGCAGCAAACAAAGAAACCCAGTCCTTTATTATAGCAACAAGAAAGAAAGAGAGAGCAAGCGAGCAGAAACTAAATACACTCCTAAAATTTAGAAGAGCCACTTGAAATAAATTTAGTGAGGCCCCCTTGATTATTTCAGTTGTCTAACTTTTAAATTATTTTAGGAATGGATTCCTTGTTCAAAACCCTTATTCTTAATTTAGTTCTCCCTGTCATTGATAATGGACTAGTTCTCTTTGTATTCACTGCTTTTTATTTAGCCGCTCTGCTAACAAGCTCTTGCAGCCATCAGTGCTAGTCTCTGTCTTTGTACTTTTTCCTTTATTATTTTTCAATTATGTTATCAATTAGATATAAATGCACTGCTCATATTACAATTATGTAATTTGATTTCTCTCTACTTACATGTTCTTATTTAACCTTGCTTTGTGTTAGCAACTTGGTATTGCTTTGTGAGTGCTATCAGCTACCATAATTTAATTTTTCACAGCATAAAGACCATTATGCAAATCTGTTGCATCAGCACTGGTTAGAGTACCTGTCATCATTTTTTGCATTGATGCATTTTGTCTAACATTTGAAATGCAATCATTCTATAGCAATTGTGGCCCCTGGCCTTCTGATGAGATGGGAATCCAATAGTTGGTCAGTTTTATTTTTGCTTCTTATTACTGGTTATGTTGTGATAGGATTTCAGTTCCTTTGCATACTGATATTTCCCACAATTCAGCTGTGAGTTGCATATTTCTTCTTCTTCCCTTATTCTTAATTTAGCCCCCCCCCCACGTTCTGTCTAGTTGCTATAGTAATGGATTAGTTTTCATTGTATTTGCTGCTTACCTAGTTTAGCAATTCTGCTAAGCTCTGCTTAGCAGAAACTAAATACACTCCTAAAATTTAGAAGAGCCAATTGAAATAAATCGGCTGAGGCCCCCCCCTCTCTTGATTATTTCAGTACCCAATCTTTTTTTAGATAGGGGCCAAAACAGATAAAACTGAAGGTTATAGGCAGGGCCACTGCAGCCCTATGTGCCACCAGTAAGCAAAATCAAATTTGCCACCCTACAATATTTGGATTAAAAAAAAAAAAGCGTAAATAATTATTATTAATTTATTGAAAAAGAAGAGAATTACAACATATCTCACATGTAATATAATGAAACAACAAATAAAAATAAAAAAATAATTAAATTAAATTAAAAAATAATTAAATGATAGCTTCAGAATACAAGTGTTTTCAGTGTGGATGTTTGATGAAGTGTGCCAGCCAGTATGCAAGGGCTGATGTGGTGATGTTTTTGTTTGTTTGTTGTCAAGTTGTTTCTTAATGATTTGATGTTTTTTTCAGCAATTGTATGAGTTGTTAGTATCAGGTTCCCTTTATATTAGCAGGGTCTGGGGACAGCAGCCCCAAAAACAAAACAAATAAAAAAAAAAAGGAGCATTTCTGTTAAAGTGCATGAGCAATTCTCGTTGTTAATGCACATTAAATTGTCTAGTACTGTACGGGTGAGAAGAATCAGTGGTTGTATGTGGTGTTAATTTTTGTCAGTTGTTTAAAAAAACAACTGACAAAAATTTCTTTTTCTTCAAATTCTTGCTTAGTAGCATGAATTAAGAGCCAAACAATTGCCTGAAGACTAGAGGTTCGAACAATGCGTTCCCAGTTAAGTGTCTCGTAATCGGTTCGTTTTATGGAAATTTTTTTCATTCTATGGAAACTATTTTAAATGTGATTACCAAGGGAAATTCAAAAAATATAGTCAAATAGAAAATTTTGCTATAAAGAAGTTCATTGAACAGAAGTCTCACTGTATATGTAAAAATAAAATTTGGCGCCCTCCTAAACTGCTGCCCATAAGCAATGCTTACTTCACCTACCCACTTGCGACAGCCCTGGTTAGGCTAATTAGGCTTTTATATATAGAATTTAATTTTTGTTATCTATGTATGTTCATATTTACAGTGGTTTTTTTTTTTTTTTTTTTACATTTAATAATTAAATGTAAAATTCCACCAATTACATAATAATATTCCATTATATAGTTAACAATATTGGTAAATTCTGGTGAAGATATGTAAAACTGGGAAAGCAAAGTTAAGAGTAGCAGTGTGTTATAGGCCTAATGACTGATGAGTACAACGAACAACTGTACATCACTATAGCTGCAGCATCTTATGCACTCTTAAACCCCCCCCCCATAACACACACACAACTGTAAAGAGAAATACAGTGGGCCAGTAAATCAGACTGTCTAATAATGAGAGATCTTAACTTCCCAGACATTGACTGGAACTTGTGAGTTGGTCTCTCGCGCACTAGCAAGACTTTTGTGGATTTATTGGACAATTGTTTTCTACAGCAGCAGCATGTCCCAGAGGGTGTAATACTCTTGATCTGATTGTCAGTAGTGATTATTCATGGATTAAGAATCTGAAGTCACCTTTACAAAAGCAACCCTCCCCCTTTACCCCAGATGGTAGTTACATCTTTGAGTAAATCCCACATCAGTACACTGTGATTACAGTGGTCTCAGGCAGTTTTTAAATTCTATATAGTTGGACCAACTAATGATGTTACCAACAGAAAATTTCTAAATGGGAAGCATTCAAGGAATTAATCTTGGAAGCTAATAGGCTTTTCATACCAACTAAGAAATACTTTTAAGGTTTAGGCCTAAATGGATGTCAGATGAACAATTGAGACTCGTGGCAGAGAATAAAAAATGCATGGGATGCATATAAATTATCAGGCGACACAGCAGCCTATGGTAGATATAAGCTATAAGCCTAATGACTGATGAGTACTAGTCTGTAATGAAGTCACAACGGAGGTTAGGCAATTGAAGGCAAATTACAAGAAATTTGGCAAAGGGGTGTAAAGAAAAAGAAAATGAGGATTCTTATGTAAACTCTAGAAGAAATGGGATGAATCAGATTGGTCCACTTGATGCCAATGGTTCTACTGTTGATATTTCTGCTCAGGTAGCTGACAAACTACATTCTACATTTAATCTACATTCACACATGAGGAATTCTGTAGGGAAGTGGACAGAAGCATATCAAACTCTAAACAGGAAGCTAAATGATTTTGTAATAACTGAAAGCAAAGTGGAGAAAAAATTGAAGTTGCATGTAAAAAAGGCACCTGGGGTGGATGGGATCTATCCAGTTATATTAAAGGAGGTGGCAAAGGAAGTAAGCAAACCCTAAGCCATAATTAATGAGAGCATCATTGTACTCGGGGGAAGTCCCAACGGACTAGAGATGTGCAAATGTATCCCCAGTTCACAAAGGGTGACAAGAGTAATAACAGAACTGTTAGTTTAACTTCTGTTCCAGGGAAAATAATGGAGTCATTGGTTAATGAAGCATTGCAGGATCATCTAGTCATGGCTACAGTTATAATACAGACACAATATGGGTTTGTTAAGGGGAAGTCTTGTCTGACCAATTTGATTGGATACTATGATATAGTCACAGAGGAACTGGATGAAAAAAAATTTTTTGATATCGTATGCTTTGATTTCAGGAAAGCTTTTGATACTGTTGCACATGGAAGACTGCTGTACAGATTGGAGCAGTATAGTATTAAGTGCAAGTTGCTACAATGGATAAAAGGGTGGTTGAGTGGGAGAAGACAGGGAGTGGTGATTAATGTTATTAGTGGAGTCCCCAGTGTGCATTGTTAGGCCCACTGTTGTTTTGTATACAGGCTGACCTCAATTAACACGATTAATTCGTCCTGCGAGCGCATCGTGTAAAACGGAAACGCGTTAATAGAATATAATAATCAATAGGAAAAATTATAATTGGTCCTTGAACTTCAGGAATGTCCATAAAGAATTTTAAATAGCTTTTTAACTGTATACCATGTAAAAGATAATGAAAATAATTATGGAATTAAATGTTTGTTGCATAAAACAGCGGTTCCCAAACTGTGTGCCGCAGAATATTTTAAATTTTCGAGGGAAACATAGCAATACTCAAACATCTGTTGGACACAGCGCGAACTACTATATCGAGGTAGTTCACAGTTTCAACATTTCTTATTAAGCTGTTTGGACCTAACTACTTAATAAACGGACCTGTTAGGAACTTTTGGTCTAGGTGCGTCGTGAAAAAATTACTGAGACACTAAGGGCGCTGTGAACCAAGAAAGTTTAGGAACCTCGGACATAAAATACAAAGTGAAGAAACAATTTGTTACGAAAATGTTTGAACAGTGTTGAATTTCTCTTTACATCGATCAATTTTCGATAGCCAACAATAATCTTCTCTGGGCCCTGGAAAAATAAATATCACAGAGAACTTCAAACAAAAGGTTTGAGGTTCTCTGCGATGTGAAATATTTCATCTAGTTCTTTTACCGTTATCTCCTTCGCGGTAACATTTTCATCTGGCTCATTTAAAAATTAGAATTTTTAAATGCAAGTCTGCATTTACTTTATTAGCGGGAGACAAACAAGTAACACATCTTCTTCTGATGGTTGATGGAACACACTGAGGTGGGCAGCAGGCAAACGTTTGTTTATTGCCGGCCAACGCACAGTAAGCTTAAGGCGTGATTCAAATCTTTTTCAACTATCACATAAAAAAAAAAAAAATCATGAAAAGTGGTAACTGAAAAACGTGTTAATCGAACTCACGTTATGCGAGGCCTGACTGTATTTATCAATGATATTGATGAAGGTAAATCAGGCTTAGTATCCAAGTTTGCAGATGATACTAAGGTTGGCTGAGTTGTTACTGACGGTAATTGCAGTGTGGTACTGCAACAGGATCTAGAAAAGTTGGACAGATGGTCTGAGAGGCAGCTGAAGTTTAACATTGACAAATGCAAAGGGAGGTGGAGAATGAATACACATACACAGGGAGGTGGAGAATGAAAAAGGCTTGGGAGCAACTGTGCAGTCAGATATGAAGTTTTCTGAGCAGTGGAGAAGGGCTGCCAGAGTAGGTCATTGAGTTTTGTCAATGATATATAGGAATTTTGCTAGCAGAGACAAGGAGGTGATTATCCCTTTGTATAAGGCAATGGTTGGGCCACACCTTGAGTACTGCACAGGTCTGGAGGCCTCATTTTAGTAAGGTTGTAGAGCTGCTGGAACGAGCATAGAGAAGGACAGCAAGATTGGTGAGGGGGAAAGGGGTTACTCTTACCAAGAAAGGCTAAGTTCTGCAAATTGCAGCATCCGGAGACTAAGCACCTACAAGGCGATGACTGAGGTGTATAAGGCCTTGAATGGTTTGAGCAAGCTCAACTGATACAACTTTTCCTCTTTCACCTGAGGGGGCATAAATTCAAATTGAGGAAAGACAGTTATAGAATGTGCAGAAATTTACCTTTAGCCAGTGGGTTTTTGAATGCTGGAACAAACTTCCATCTGTTGTGGAAGTTGAGAGCTTAAATAAATTCAAGGAAGAATTGGACAAACTTTTGGAACAAATGGATGGGTGAAATGAGTAGGTGTGTTTTTTTTTTTTTTTTATTTTTTCTTCTTTTGCTGATGTATAAGCTTGCTTTCTTGCATCGCATGCCTATGCTAATGAGAAACAATAAGGAAAAATATTATATACAGTAATACCCGAAGTTACACAATAGGTGGGTCCAACGAAAATCGCTTAAGTCAAATTTGCGTAAGTCAGGGTACAACTTTGCATATATATATGTATATAAATTTTGTTTAATTGGGACGGACTAACAAAAACACTAGTTTAGAAGAAAAATATTTAATAAAATTGCAGTTCTTTATACATATTAATACAAAATATGTATTAAAAAATAAATGAGTTACATAAAAAAGTTATTTTGATGTCGATGGCTTCATAAAATCTAACAAATTCATCTGACGACACAGCGCCTTCTTTTTTTCATGCAGAATTTCTTCGTAGCAAGCTAATAATTTTTTTATTCCTTGCTTTGTAGCTATAACGCATTCTTCTTTGGAGTCTGTTTTATAAAATTTTTAAGCCCTTTTCAATTGAGCTGAGACCTTCTGTCAAGCTTGCAATTGTCGTGCGCTTTTCTGGTGGAACTGGGTCTGAAGTGTTGGATACTTCATTGACGTTTTGCTCATGCACCTCTATGAGCTCATTCATTGTCAGCTCCTGACTAAGTGAATCCAACAGCTAGTTGACATCATCACCATTGACTTCCAAATCTAATTGCCCAGCAAGATTAACAACTTCTATCACATGAGCGACATGATCAGTTTCTGGCGTTGTTTTCATCTGGGTTTTGAAAAAAAATTGGTAAAGTTACTTCCAGACACCATTCAATGTTTTTTTGTGAATTTCATCCCAAGATTCTTCAATGATTCTTACGGCATCTAAAACATTGAATTGTTTCCAAAAGTCTTTACAGATATCTCACTATTTTGTCTCATAGCTTCAATCAAACGTGCAAACGAACACCTCGTGTAGTAAGCCTTGAATGTTTTGATGACTCCCTGGTCCATCAGTTGAAGCAGGATGGTTGTGTTTGGAGGCAAAAACACAACTTTCACACGTGGGTCGAAATTAATTAGGGTGGCAGGAGGATGACCGGGTGCATTGTCAATAAGAAGCATCACTTTAAATGGAATCCATGTAGACTTGCAATAATGTTTGACTTCGGGTATGAAGTGGTGACCAAACCAGTCCTCAAAAACAGAGGCTGTCACCCAAGCTTTATGATTTGACTTCCAAATCACTGGTAAGCTAATTTTAGATATACACCGAACTGCGTAAGTCAGGGTATTACTGTATTAAAAACATATTTCCAAAAATAATGATAGTGAAGTTGTATTTTGTTGCATGGTACTTTTAAACTTGTGGGACACTTAACACTTTACGGGTGCCTACAAGGCCATGTGAAGAGATGAGCAGCATGCCCATATGTTAATACAGTGGTTTTCAACCGGGGTGCTGCCACAACATTCCAGGGGTGCCACATAATTTGGGTTTAATTTACTTAATCTTATTTTTAAAATTGATATGTTTATTTCATTATAAAACGGTGTACAGTATCTTTTTAATTTTGTGGTGATCTATAACTTAGAACCTCTATATAAAGAATAAAATTATTATATACTGTATATATAATCTGTATTATGAAATGTAATTTTTATAATTATATTATTGTAATAACTGTAATATAACATATATATTTTTAATATTATATATATATACACACACAGAGAGAATCAGATGACAGGCAGAAAATTGATTATATTGAGTAGTGGTGCCGTTATTAAAAAAAGGTTGAAAACCACTGTGCTAATATATCAGATTGGTCCACTTGATGGTGGTGGTTTGACTGTTGATGATCCTGCACAGATACCTGACAAACTGAATGAGTATTTTGCATCTACATTCACACATGAGGAATTCTGTAAGGAAGGGGAGGACAGAAGTTTACTAAACTCTAACAGGGAACTAAATGATTTTGTAATAACAGAGAGCAAAGTGGAGGAGAAATTGAAGTTAAACATAAAAAAGGCACCTGGGGTGGATGGAATCTATCCAGT
The DNA here is from genome assembly GCF_048544385.1 of Mastigoproctus giganteus. Lineage (NCBI taxonomy): Eukaryota > Metazoa > Arthropoda > Arachnida > Uropygi > Thelyphonidae > Mastigoproctus > Mastigoproctus giganteus. The sequence goes on from NC_143577.1 coordinate 165,264,116, forward strand.
TATATTGAAGGAGGCAGCGAGGGAAGTTAGCAAACCCTTAGATTCAGGGTAGGTTCCCATGGACTGGGTTCAAAGGGTGACACAAATAATTATAGACCTGTTAGTTTAACTTCTGTTCCGGAGAAAATAATGGAGTCACTTGTTATAGAAGTGATGCAGGATCACTTAGACAAGACTGCAGTAATAGTTCAGGCACAGCATGGGTTTGTTAAGGGGAAGTCTTGTCTAACCAATTTTATTTGATACTACAATGTGGTCAAGAAGGAATTGGATACAAAAAATAATTTTGATATCATATATTTGGAATTCAGAAAAGCTTTTGATACTGTTGCACATGGAAGACTGCTTTACAAATTGGAGCAGTATGGCATTAAGGGCAAGTTGCTGCAATGGATAAAGGGATGGTTGAGTGAGAAATGGCAGAGAGTAGTAATAAATGGACACGGCTCTACGTGGACTAATGTTATTAGTGGAGTCCCCCAGGGTTCGGTGCTGGACCCCATTGTTGTTTTGTGTATTTATCAATGAAGGTATATCAGGCTTAATGTTCAAGTTTGCAGATGATACAAAGGTTAGCAGAGTTGTTAATGACAGTATGCTACTGCAACATGATCTAGAAAAGGTAGGCTGAGATGTGGTAACTAAAGTTTAACATTGACAAATGCAAAGTACTGCATATGGGCAGCAGTCACCCAACTGATATGTACCAACTGTGTGGTACTACACTCAAGGAAGTGGAGAATGAAAAAAACCTGGGGATAATTGTGCAGTTAGATATGAAGTTATCTGAGCAGTGGAGACTGGTGGCCAGAGCAGGTCATGGAGTTTTGTCAATGATATAAAGGAATTTTGCTAGCAGAAACAAGATGATTATCTCCTTGTCAATAATGTGTGGCTCAATGGTCAGGCCCACCTTGCATACAGGTCTGGAGGCCTCATTTTAGGAAGGATGTAGAGTTGCTAGAACGAGTATAGAGAAGGGCAACAAGGTTGGTGAGAGGAACCAAGGGGTGCTCTTACCAAGAGAAGCTGAAGTTCTGCAAGTTGCAGCATCTGGAGACTAGGCACTTGCGAGGTGATCTGATTAAGGTGTATAAGGCCTTAAATGATTTGAGCAGGCTCAATGCTGATTAGATACATTCATTTGCTCCAATTACAAACCTGAGGGGACATAGAGAAAAGGCAGTTGTAGACTATATGTACAGAAGTTTGTCTTTAGGTAGTTGATTGCTAGAACAGACTTCCATCTGTTGTTGTGGAAGTTGATAACTTAAATAAATTGAAGGCTGAACTAGACAAACAATTGGAGTCACCGGATGGGTGAAATGGGAAGGTTTTTTTTTTTTTTTTTTGTCTGATGCTATATAAGCTTGCTTTCTTGCATCATATGCCTCAACTAATATTGAATTTTGTTATATTTTGCTAATGCATTGCAGTCCTCTGCTCGACTTTGCACTTTCTTCATATTATTTGTACTGTTTATGTTAAATTGTACCATTGTATTAGCAACACCTACCTAATACCTCCCATATACATCTCATAGCAATGAGCTTGGGTACCCATGATGACTGTTGACTGCCATAGCCTATACAAATCAGTATTGAGCACAGTTGTGCTTGGTGATTTAGCTGTGCTGCTCCTGTTACAAGACATGATGCTCACCAGAGGTATTGCCCACATGTAAATTTTGGCTGGTCGTTTAATCATTGTTTAGCCAGTCACACAACCCTACTGGCATCAGCATGTCTTGCCCCATGATCGTTCCACCTTTGAAGTCAAAATGGACTAGTGCTGATCCATTTTTCTTCATAAACACCCAAAAACTGATTGGCATATGTGAGAACTATAATCTTATATCAGCCATTCCTGACTTTGAGCCTTCAGCCATGTTTCATAGTCCATTCCTACAGGAGAAGGGGGGAGTGCTAATGAAAAACCAATTGAGTGCATATAAAAAAAACTAATTAGTCTTTACACATTGATAAGTACTTTAATGGAGACCAACACCTATCAGTATTTGTGCTCCTCATACCAGCATTACATCATCCTGTGTGAGAACTTAGAATAATGGCTTATGTTGGACAGGCATTATAGAAAATAATAAAAATATTTTAATAAATATTAAGAAGGGTTGATTTAGGTGTAATCTAGCAGAAAGGGATTCATTATTATTCCGTTTATGTCAAATTACAATTAAATTTATTTTATTTTCTATAACCCTACTCCAATATACATTATTATTCTGAGCTTTCATAGTTAGGCCTATGTAATGCTGGTATGAGATACATAGAAACAGATAGTAGTTCCACTTTACAGAACGATCCATCAATGCATAACAAAAAGTAAAAATAGTGTGGTAGTATCACTTGTTTGATAAAAATATGTATGTATATTTATTTTGGATTAATTATGCACAGATTCATGTTATTACTTAGCACAGTTCAACATATCAGTATCAATTATATGTACTGCATTATACATTGTTTTTTACATCAAGAGTAACCACTTGAACAAAACACATTTCGAGAGAGTGATGACTTAGGTATCTTGACCCAATTCATATGGAAGGAAACAGAGGATTAGTAGAAGCATATGATGCAAGAAAGCAAGCTTATGCAGCATCAGCCAAAAAAAAAAAAAAAAAACCCTTCATTTGTTCCAAATGCCTGACCAGCTCAGCCTTAAATTTATTTAGGCTATTAACTTCCACAACAAAAGATGGAAGTCTCTTCCACCAATCAACTACCTGCTGGCTAAAGGCAAATTTCTGCACATCTATCCTACAACTGTCTTTCCTCAATTTGAATTTATGCCCTCTTTGGCAATTATTCTGAGCAACAGGAAGAATCCCATCAGCATTGAACATGCATACTCAAACCTTTATACACCTCAATCAGATCATCTCACAGGTGCCAGACACTAATTTGCAAAACTTGAGCCTTTCTTCGTAAGAGCAACCCTTTGTTCCATTCACTAATCTTGTTGCCCTTCTGTGTACTCGTTCTAGCAACTCTACATCCTTCCTAAAATGAGGCCTCCAGACCTGTACACAGTACTCTAGGAGTGGCCTGACCATTGCCATGTATAACGGGATAATCACCTCCATGTCACTGCTAGAAAAATTCCTATACAGTAAACCCCCACTATTCGCGGTCTCTGATTTAATATAAAATGAAACCTAAAAAAAATGTGAATTTTAAAGGTGTGTGAACATTTTCCACCATAAAAAACATGGGTGTGGCTAAAATTATCTTTCCTGGTCAAAACAATGCTCAGTGGGTGGGGGGAGGGTTGACAAAATCGCGAGCGTGGATGTTTCTCGCTAATCCTTGATCAGTATGTGTTATGTGCTTGTAATGGAAGGTTTCGCCGTTTGCTTTTAATTTATATGCTTATAAATTGAATAAATTTATCAATTGATATGCTTACAGAAGGGATAAATCTACAGTTTTGCAGTGTAAAACAGACTTTTTCAAGTGTGTTAACGGAAGAAAGTGACTTTATTGTGGACAAGTTCTTTCTAACCCGTACAAAAATATGGCTACGAATAACAAGGGAAATGTGAAAATATCAAAGGTGATGACATTAGCGAATAAAATTGAGTTATTAGACAAAATTTCTAATGGTGAAAGTGTCTCCTCAGTGGCAAAACATAAAATCAATGAGTCAACGGTACGATCAATCAAAAAATTGGAAGAAAAAATCCGTCGTAGTGTTCGTGAAAATGCGCTAATTGCTTCAAAAATTAGCTCTCTAACTCATGATGTTAAATTAGAAAAAATGGAAAAAGCTTTAAATCTATGGATAGAAGACTGAACTCAAAATAAAATTCCGTTAAGTTCACTCATCATTCGTGAAAAAAACTCCTTTAACAACACTTTAGTGAAATTGTTGATAGCACTGGCAGGATAAGTTTTTTAGCTAGCAAAGGTGCTGGTTTGAAATTTCTAATAAATATTACATTTAATATTAAATTGTTTCTTATTTTCATTTCAATGCCATATGCTTGCATTTCACTATGTACTGTCTATGTACATAGTCATATTATGAAGGTACATATAATACATACATAGACAAAATTTTAGACTAGTTTTTCTTATATATTTCATACTTTGGAACGGACCCCTTTATTACTATGGGAGCCATGAAGTATTCGCATTTTCGCGGCATTTCTCAGGAACGTAACCCCCGCGAATAGCGGGGGTTTACTTTATATCATTGACAAGACTCCATGACCTGCCCTGCTCAGCAAACTTCATATTTAACTGCACAATTACCTCCAGGTCTTTTTCACTCTCCCCTTCCCTGAGTGTAGTACCACACAATTGGTACATTTCTCTTTGGTTATTGCAACCCATATGCAGTACTTTGCAATTGTCAATGTTAAAACTTTGGTTGCCACATTTCAGCCCATTTGCCCAACTTATCGAGATCCAGTTGGAGTAGCATACTGCCTTTACTGTTGTTAACACCCTGCAAACCTTTGTATCCTCTGCAAACTTGGACATTAAACCTGATATACCTTCTTCAATATCATTGATAAATATACAAAACAACAATGGACCCAACACCATACCATGGGAACTCCACTGATTACCACTCTGTCATCTCCCACTCAACCATCCCTTTATCCAGTGTAGCAACTTACTCTTAATGCCATACCTCTCCAATTTGTACAGCAGTCTTCAGTGTGCAATAGTATCAAGAGCTTTCCTGAAATCTAAGTATATATCAAAATTATTTTTGGCATTGAGCAGTTTCTTTGTGACCATATCATAGTATCCAATAAATTGGTCAGACAAGACCTTCCCTTTAACAAACCCATGCTGTGTCTTAACTATTACTGCAGTCTTGTCTAGATGATCCTGCAATGCTTCTTTAACCAGTGATTCCAGATTTTCCCTGGAAAAAGTTAAGCAACAGGTCTAGTATAGTTGCGTGTGTTGCCTTTTGAACCCCCTTTGTGAATTGGTGATACATTTGCACACAACTCCAGTCCATGGGGACCTCCCTTGAGTTCAAGGAAGCTGTTGTAATTATGGCTAAGGGTTTGCTTACTTCCTTTGCTGCCTCCTTTAATATAACTGGATAGATCCCCTCCACCCCAGGTGCTTTTTTTTTTTGTTTAACTTCAATAATTTCTCCTCCACTTTGCTCTCAGTTATTACAAAATCACTTAGTGTCCTGTTAGTTTGATAAACATCTGCCATTCCCTCATGTTTGAATGTTGATGCCAAATAGTCATTCAGTTTATCAGCTACCTGAGCATGATCATTAATAGTCAACCCACCTATGTTAAGTGGTCCAATCTGATTCATCCCTTTCCTTCTAGAGTTTACATAAGTAAAGAACTCTTCACTGTTTTTCTTGTAATCTGCCTTTGCCTGCCTAACCTCCTTTGTAACATTTACAGCTAGTTTATATCTGCCATAGGCTTCTCTGTTACATGATACTTTATATGCATACCATACATTTTTCTTCTCTGCCACAAGGCTCGTTAGTTTAACTGACATCCATTTAGGTGTAAACCTTTAGTATTTCTTAATTGGAATGAAAAACCTAGTAGCCTCCAAAATTAAGTTCGTGACAGCTTCCCATTTAGAATTCAACATTGGTAGTATCATTAGTTGATCCCACTGTACATAATTTAAAAACTGTCTGAGACCCATTTAGTCACCTTTATGAAAGCAAAAGTCTTCCCTTTAGACTTGATGGTAGTTACATTTTTAAGTAATTCCCACATCAGTACATTGTGATCAATGTCACCAAGTGGTTCCTTTATCTGCAAATTCTTAATGCATGAATAATCACTGCTGCTAATCAGATCAAGAGTATTACTCCCTCTGGTTGCCTCTTGAACATGTTGCTATAGAAAACAGTCCATTAAATCCCCAAAAGTCTAGGGAGTGACCAATCCATAAGCCAATATCTGGAAAGTTAAAATCCCCCATTCTATGACATTGATTTACTGGCCCACTGTTTTTCTGCACCATTGCTCATTATTTGCTAACATGCACACATTAACTCAATTTTTTTTTAGATATATTCATATTATGACTTTTTGATTGCATTTTCCTTAACTTGACTTGAGTTTATTTTGCTAGCTGTACCATTTTAAATTTCATATCCCATCACTGTTAAGGTCCTTGCAAACTATCTACCTAACAAGAAAACCCAAATGGTCAAAACTAAGGCCTGGGTAGTGGCTTTGAGATCAATGCACAGAAGTTCAAATAGGGTATAGCCTTATTCATAAAGAATAAGGCATTTCAATCCTCTGGAAAAGGTGTTTTCAAATACTTCTTAAAGGCCTCTTCAATTAGGGCTGAATTAGACAATCTCAGGCAAAGAAAACAGGGATATCCCTGTGAGTTATCCATAGATTTAAAGCCTGCAAGTCAGACAGTAAACACTTGTCTAGACATAATATAACATGGCCTTAGATACTGATGTGTTATACAGTAGACTTTCAGAATAATGGCAACTTTGGGGATTCAAGGTGCAGCAAAATGGTGCAGAGAAAGCAAAATGGACCAAGCAGCTGTTTGTTTAGGGGTTTATTAGGCACATTAGCAACTATGGCCATAGTGCATCAATTGAGTAGCAAACATTTTTAAGGAAACAATGCATGTGGTACATGCTCTATTCAATTAACATTTTAAAACATTAAAGACCCATTTAAGATAAACATGTATTATTGAATAATATTTGAAATTGGCCATTCATTTAGTTACTAAAATGTGTGCATGTGCACACACATTTGGATAATTTTTTTTTATTTCTCTTATAACATGCAACCTTTTCTGGCAATACAAAATTGAGTGGCCAGTGCCCTAATGTACAAAATTTTCATTGAAAGAAATTTCTTGAAGTGGGATTTCACCCTTTCTTTTATTAAATTTTATCTCCCATAATCTCTGAACTCACACAAATTGTTTAAGTTACTTCAGAAAATAGCTTATTTTATGAACACATTACTTTTTGGCTTTTTAAAATAACACAGCTGCATACTCTCCCGTTGACTTAGAAATTTTCCTCTTGGAAAGAAAGTTTATACTGAAATACCCAGTTTTTTTAGGCTCACTGCCAAAAGTGCAAGTACATAGTTTAAAATATTACTTAACTTTCATTTAGCAGAAGCTATTTGATTCAGCATTAACAGTTACTATCTCTACAAAATACAGAGAACTAAGAGGGCTTAGCACAGTTGAAGGTCATCAAGGAGGAAGAGTATTTTAGTTTACTCTTCTTCCACAATAAACTTTTGCTGCAGTATATTCTGTACGCATGCATGCTAACAAAATCTTGTTCAGAAGAAATAGTTGTATACATAAGTATAATGGCACGAGAATAAATTCGATATAAAAGTAATGATATACATAGGTTAATTTGTTTCCCTCTTTAGGGCCAACATAACTCTGACCCTCAGCTGATTATAATTTGTCTAAGGTTGCTATCATTGTTAATCAAGATCTTCATTGTCAATGTGAAAAATGGCTGTATTATCATAAAGGTATATCTTACCCCTTCACTTTTATTAACTAATGGAAGACTGACCATCTGACACTAAATGCTACCTCTAGTAGAAAACTATTAAACCTCAGAGAATAAGAATTTTTATCATATACCCATACACTTCAATGTTTTTCATTGCTTGATGAATTGAAGACAAGAGCATGTTTATAAACTGGTATACCTTCATTTTTTGTGATTATGACATTTCTAGACAGTAACAAAGTTTTAAATTTTGTTGCTTTCAAGTAACAGAATCTGTTGTGTAGTTTCTCAGTGATTAATATTTACATGAAATATTTATTGAGGACTGAAGGAGCTGAACATTTGTCAGCAGTAGTGCAAATTCTCTCCTGCCTTTTTTTTTGTTGTAGTTTAAGGTTATCATTTCTTCAAGTACTGAAGGAAAGTTACAGGTGCAAGATGTTCCAAATCTACTAAAGTTACAGTTCTTGCTCACACTGTTTCACCAGTTGCTTGTGAAAGTCTCTCTGAAAAACTGGCTTCGGATTTATATTAGTAAGAGATCTTTATATACAAGGTTAGCATTAGCATATGATGCAAGAAAGCATATCCCATTTCACCCCTCCGTTCACTTGAAATACCTGTCCAGTTGAGCCTTAAATTTGTTTAGACTATCAACTTCAACAAGTGATGGAAGTCAGTTCCACCAACCAACCACCCGCTGGCCAAAGGCAAATTTCCGCACATCTATCCTTCCTCAATTTGAATTTATGCCCTCTGAGCTGATTATTCTGAGCAAGATGAAGAATCCCATTGGCATTGAGCATGCTCAAACCATTCAAAGCCTTATACACCTCTATCAGATCACCTTGCTGGTGCCTAGTCTCCACACACTGTAATTTGCAAAACTTAAGCCTTTCTTCATAAAAGCAACAATTTGTTCCATTCACTAATCTTGTTGCCCTTCTCTGTACCCGTTCCAGCAGCTCTACATCCTTGAAATGAGGCCTCCAGACCTGTATACAATACTCAAGATGTGGCCTAACCATTGCCTTATACAAGGGAATAATCACCTCCTTATCCCTGCTAGAAAAATTCCTGTATATCATTGACAAGACACCATGAGCTACTCTGGCAGCTTGTCTGCACTGCTCAGAGAACTTCATATCTGCCTGCACAATTACCCCCAGGTCCTTTTCATTCTCCACCACTGTCAGTGTAGTACCGCAGAGTTGATACATTGCTCTGGGGTTACTGTTTCCCAGATGTAGTACTTTACATTTGTCAATGTTAAACTTCATTTGCCACCTCTCAGCCCATCTGTCCAACCTTTCCAGATCATGTTGCAGCAGCATAGCGTCAGTGGTGTCCTTAACAACCCTGCCAACCTTTGTATCATCTGCAAACTTGGACATTAAACTTGATATCCCATCATCAATATCATTCATAAACACCAACGGACCCAACACTGAACTCTGAGCAACTCCACTAATAACATTAGTCCACGTTGAGCAGTGTCCATTGATTACCACTGTCTTCTGCCACTCAACCATCCCCTTATCCATAGCAGCAATTTGCCTCCAATGCCACACTGCTCCAATTTGTGCAGCAGTCTTCCATGTGCAACAGTATCAAAAGCCTTTCTAAGATCCAAATATATAATATCAAAGTTATTCCCTGCATCCAGTTCTTTTGTGACTACATCATAGTATCCAATCAAACTGGTCAGGCAAAACCTGCCCTTAACAAAACCATGCTGCATCTGAGCTATAACTGAATTCTTGTCTAGATGATCCTGCAGTGCTTCTTTAACCAGTGCCTCCATTAATTTACCTGGAACAGAAGTTAAACTAACAGGTCTATAATTACTTGTCAGCCTTTGATCCTCCTTTGTGAATTGTTATACATTTGCACATCTCCAGTCTATGGGTACCTCCCCTGAGTCCAAAGGAGCTCTCATAATTACAGCTAGGGGTTTGCTTACTTCCTTTGCTGCCTCCTTTAATATAACTGGATAGATCCCATCCACCCCAGGTGCCTTTTTTTATGTTTATCCTCAACAATCTCTCCTCCACTTGCCTCTCAGTTATTACAAAATCATCCAGCTCACTGTCAATGTTTACTTTACCTACATCATTCTCCTTCCTGAATAACTCCTCATGCGTGAATATAGATGCAAAATACTCGTTTAGATTTTTAGCCACCTGAGCAGGATCCTCAACTGTTGAACCATCACTATCCAGTGGACCAATCTGATTCATCCCTTTCCTTCTTGAATTTAAATAGGTAAAGAACTCTTTTCTGTTCTTCTTTGCATCCTTTGCCAAGGATTTTTCGTAGTCTGCCTTAGCGTGCCTAATCTCCTTTGTGACTTGGTTACAGACCAACTTATATCTATCATAAGCTTCCATGTCACCCATTAATTTGTATGTATCCCATGCATTTTTCTTCTCTGCCACATGTCTCATTAGTTCATCTGACAACCATTTAGGCCTAAACCTTGAACAATATTTCTTAGTTGGTATGTAAAGCCTGGTAGCCTCCAAGATTAGTTCCTTGAATGCTTCCCATTTTGAGTTTGCTGTTGGTAACATCATCAGTTGGTACCACTGTATAGAATTTAAATACAGTCTCAGACCATCATAGTTCCCTTTACCTCTGATGGTAGTTACCTCCTTGAGTAAATCCCACTTCAACACACTGTGATCACTGCCACCTAGTGGTTCATTTATCTGCAGATTCTTAATGCATGAAGAATCACTACTGATAATCAGATCAAGAGTATTGCTCCCTCTTGTTGCCTCACGAACATGCTGATGTAGAAAACAATCATCCAATAAATCCACAAAAGCCTTGCTAGTGTGTGAGTGACCAACCAACAAATTCCAGTCAATATCTGGGAAATTAAAATCCCCCATTATAAGACTGATTTACTGGCCCACTCTATTTCCCTGTACAATATCTTATTATACACATCAGAGTCATTAGGCCTATAGCATACTCCTACTCTCAATTTTGATTTCCCTATGCTTATGTCACACCAAACTGACTCGACACTGCCTTGGCCAATGTCAACTGGCTTCACTTCCGTGGACTTTGTTTCTTAACTAATAGCATAACCCCTCCTCCCCTGTCTATCCTTTCTATACACAATGTATTCCCCAAATTCCAGTTCTGCATTCCTTATATCTGTGTGACACCACATCTCTGATATCCCAACAATATCTGCCTTTGATGTTTTGAGCAATACCTCAAATTCAAATTTATTTACCAAACTCCTAGCATTGGTGTACACACAGGTATACATGCACCTGTTTCTATTCTTGGCTACCCTAACACAACCCATGTGTTTACTTGTACTGCAATGACTCCCAGCAGCCTCTGAAATATCCTGCATCTTGTTTTTCAGGCTTCTGCTCATTTCAATAAAACAGTGCAAGAATCACTCCCACCTCTGCCAGTGGCTACTGGCAATCTATTAGTCCTTGTATCTCCCCAACTAGCAGTTTTCCAACCCACCTAACTCTGCCTCAACAAAAATTCTTGCACCCTTTCTATTTAAGTGTATCCCATCCCTGTAGAAGCAATCTCTCCTGTTAACAAGTACAGTCCAGGCTGAAAAAAAATTCTACCCCTAGACCTTGCACAATCCCTCCAGGGCCGAATTGATCGACAAGGCTCTCATCATTTACTCCCTCCTATCATGTCTGGGCAGAATTGCAGACACTTTCAAATTCAACCCTAATTCACGGCTTTTTTTCAACAGTGACCTATACTTGCTAAGTAATTCCTCCGGTCTCCTACTCTTAATATCATTAGTGCCAACGTGTACAACTATATCACCTTTTGTGCCCTTAAAAGATGATATCTGGGTTGTTCAATAAAAAAACCCTGTCCTAGCTGCAGAGGTGCTAGCCTGTTGACTCTTGGCACAGGTCCTTCTCAACATAGCCACTGTGCAGATTTACACATTTTCCCCCTCAATGGATGAGACTATGGATATCATTTTGTATAAGTGGCAAGGTTGAAATCTGAACCACAACTCTGTTGCAGAAATGAGGTGTCTCGTTGTCAGGGAAGTAGGTCCTCCAAAGAAATGATTTGAGGGAAGGAAACAAGAAGTCCAAAAGGGGTAGTATTTTATATCCACAAATGGCTGCTTGTGTTGTTGCAATTTCAGAAATGTGAACTGGGGCATTGTCTTATTATTAATAGCCATATGGTACAAGGAAGCCTGAGGCTTATGCTGCACCAGCCAAAAAAAATTTTCTGAACCATGCTGAGAGAGAGAGAAAGAAAGGGGGGGGGGGGAATCACCAAGAAAGAAGAATGATGATATCAAGCTCAGGACCCTGAGTGTGCCAAGCCCATACTCACCAGATGGGAGCACCTCACATCTTTGAACATGCCACACCTACATGTTTTGATTTTCTCCTGTGAGAAAATTGGCATAATAGGCACCTATAATTGTTCTACCTTTAGGCAGGTAATCAGTCATTATGCCTTTCTCATCACAAAATACTGTCAGCAAGACCTTTCCTGCTGCCACTTGGACCTTTACCTTCTTGGGGGAGGGGGGAACCCTGATGTTGCCATTCCATGAACTGCTTTTTACTTTCAGGGTTTAAATGGTGCATCCAACTTTCATCATTGTGATCAGACAAGAGAAAATCTTCCTTATTTTTTTGGCAGTGCTAACAACTCTTGTGATTTCTGTGTCAATTGGCCTTCTGGAAACCAGTTGATAATCGGGGAATCCAGCTTGCACTCAATTTCCATAAATGGAATTGATAAAGGACTGTTTCAACAGAGCCCACACTAATCTTCACAATTAACGACGCCACTTTTCTGATTATGCTGTTATCAATGGCTGAATGGGGACAACCTGGAATGAGCTCAGATTCTACCAATGTCCGACCACACCTAAACTGTTTTTGCCAGTGCTTCACAATGCCATAGGATGGGGCTTCATCCTTATATATAGGAGTCATCTCCTCATGAATTTCTTTAGATTTCCATGAAGAACCGATTACAGTTCTAGCTTCAACTCTGTCCATGATGCTACTTTGTGATACGTTCAGCTCTAAGAAAAAAACAAATTAAGACAGGGTGGAAATTTTACTTTTAGTACAGATATATGATGCTACACACAAAATATGACTGCAATATGTGGAAGTAGGTGAGGGCAATTCTTTGTTGAACCACCCTTGTATCCTTAAATCATTTGGATTCTTTCATAGTGACAGTAAATCAGATTTTTTTTCAAATCCCTTTTAAGGGAAAACTTTTTGCATGTTGCTTATAGGGGTATTCTAGTCACTTTGAGTTACATAGAGCAGTTGTATTGAATTAAAGTTCTACAAGTTAATTTAATATCCCTAAACTTTACATTTTGTGAGGAAAATAACTTATGTTCATCACTATTTTAATGCACATTGCTTTTGTTTTTCCAGATCAAAGTTTTGGAAAGTATTGCTAAACTTTTTTTAATCAACTTTCTCTTCCATTGAGTGTGATATACTCATTTATCAAAAAGTTAGTACAAAGGGTACTAGGAAAGTTTTGCAATATGATGCAACAATGAATCACAGGAAGCTGCTTTTTGCTGCATGTTGAGACATGTTCATACGTGCATAGTAGCCGCCGCACCAAGTCGATGGGCTCAGTTATTCATTAGTAGTGAGAGTGTAAAGTGCTTGCGATGGCATAGTGGTCACAAAATGAGATAAGGACAGTTTTGCGGTATAATTTTGTGCGTGGTTTAACCATAGACCAGTGCTTAGAAGAAATGACTCTTGCACTAGATGATTGTCCACATCGTATAACGATATTCAGGTGGTATAGAGAATTCCAAAGGGGAAATTTCACTCTGGAGGATTCTGAGAGGCCGGGAAGGCCACAAACGTCAGTTACGGAGGAAAATGTTACTGCTGTGAGGAAAATGCTTGACGAAAACAGGCAAGTGACCTACCAACAGATAGAAGATACTTTGGGCCTAAATGCACCAGCAATTTGTTCGATTCTGCAAGATCATTTGCACGTGAAGAAACTGTTCTCTCTGGGTGCCACATCAACTGACTGAAGAGCAGATGACACGATGTGTGACTTGGTGCCGTCAGATGTTAAAAAAAGTTTGATAAGGGACAATCTTGGTATGTGAACAACATAGTGACAGGTGACGAGACTTGGCTGTACTATTACGATCTGCCGACCAAGGCTCAAAACAAAGTTTGGGTCTTTGATGATGACGACACACCCGTAATTGTCAGAAAATCCCGATCTGTAAAGAAGAAAATGATAGCTGTATTTTTCAAATACAGTGGAATTGTGGAACGTGTCGTTTTGGACACACAGAAGACAGTCACAGCTAAGTGGTATACTGAACAATGCCTGCCTAAAGTCATTGGATCTATGAAGAACCTGCGGCCAAAGTCAAGAATGGACACCTGGTACCTCCATCACAATAATGCTGCAGCTCACCGCACCAAAGCCTGCACCGAATATTTGACTACGACAGGACTGAAACTTCTCGAGCACCCTCCCTACAGGCCAGATCTTGCTCCCTGCGACTTTGCACTGTTCCCGCATGTGAAAATGAAGCTAAAAGGGAGGCGGTTTTCCAGTGATGAGGACCTTCTACAGGCTTGGGACAACGAGTGTGCTTTACTCCCTAGTGAAACTTGGCAGAATGGTTTAAAGATTGGTTTCGGAGGATGGAGAGGTGTATTGAATGTAGAGGAAATTACTTTGAAAAAATTAAATAAACAAAGCTGTATTGCAAAACTTTCCTAGTACCCTTTGTACACTGCATAGTGTAAGCTGATAGAAGGTGAAGTAGCATAGTGAATGTTATCTCATATTGTGAATGTCTTCTCAAATAAGCAATGCTTCACCAGTGAAGCAGACTACTTATTCTTGGCAGATACCACCACCCAGACTGCACAGTTTCAAGCCTTTTTGGGCTTCTCATTGGTGGGCAGGTTAAGTACCCTGGTGTTACAATAAGTGACAACCCAGGTATGAAGTATAACTCCACAATATGAAATGCCAGATGGTATGCAACAGTATGCAATGCACTAACTTGTTTGAATAGTGAATTTTCCATAGTGTGAGGCCTTTAGCCCTAAAAGCTTTTTAGCCTATACTCATTTGTTAAACATATGCTAGAAGACTGTATATGGGATACTTACCATGTAACTTGGAGTTTGGGACCACTGGTTTAGTTTTTTTAATATGAAAAAATTTGAAACCATTATTAACATCGCATAAGTCATTGCAAGTGTGATTAGCCCTGTATAACCTTCCAGCATATAGTCTGTACAAGTTTCATATCACTTTGCTAAGAAATTTTGTAGTACTACCTTTACTAAAGTAAACCAACACCATGATTTTCAGTAATTCTCTCATCCCTTGCATACTTAGATAAGTATGCATTAGTCTTCTCCACTGGTGAAGCATTACTTATTCAAAGCAATGCATAGTTTTAATTATCTCATTGTGAATACCTCAAAAAAAGTATTCACAATGAGATATAATTAAAACTATGCATTCATACTACCTGGATATTAGAAATGTATATGCAGTACCCAGGCATAAACCAACTTTTTCATACTCAGCATCAGGCAAGAAATATTTAGATACTTTTCTTTAATTGGTTGTTTAAAGAAATCCCTCATCCTAACAAATTTCTTTTTGTTGAAAGATTGTGCTAATTTTATATGAAATTCAATTTTATTTAATTAAATAGAATAAGAATTTGTAATATTACATGCTGTTGTTATTTGGTTTTTAGGAGCATTAGCAACTAAAGCCATATTGCTCCGGGGATATGCAGTGGTCATTCCCTGACCTTTCCACATTCTCTGTATTTGGTGGTCACGGGCTTGAACCCCGGTCTAATCAAGAAGCGTGTGCTACGCACTGCCGCTCCTGCCCACAGAGGTGCAATATTACATGCGTAATATTAGCTGTTACCATGGTGTATTCTATATACACAACCCATTTTAAATATCTGTTAAGATTCAGTATTCTTATAGTATGTTCTCTTGCACTCTGCATTCAGTTGGAATAACTGAATTGTAAAAAAACAGTTCAGACACCAGGCTGTCAATTTTTTTCACATGTTTCTTCCTCTTTAATCTTAAAAAAGAAAAGAATGTTAGGATTAAAATGTTATTTAATTCTCCATAAAATCTTCCTACTCTCCCACCAAAAGTAAAATTCATCCACTGATTGATTTGCCACACCACCAAGAGGGTTAATTTTGATGATCAGAAAATTTATCTGAAACCCCCAGAATAGCTACACATAAGCAATTTTCAGATATTTAGAAAATCCCTTAGCACACTTTCCTAATTATATTTCATTTGTTTGTGATAAAAATAAATTTTTGACATAATGAGCACTAGTTTAAAAAAACACTTCTGTAACTATGAGTTAGTCTCCATAAAGGAGAAATTTTATTGAAAATTATCAACATACAACATGTGAGGAACAGTCTTGTGTAAACTGCATATAGCAAGCTATTAAGATTTGTAAAAGATCTAAAACAAAAAGGGTTAAATAAGCAGATAAACTAAATGAACTTACTGAATTCTGAAATGCAAGACCAACACAGCAAAACAATATAATGGAATGTGTAATAAAACTGGTGAACACACAGATGACTAATGAAAGTTACTCATTTACAAAAGCAAATGCAGTAAATAACAGCCTAGAGTTGACACAAGACAAGGGGAAAAGACAAGTCACATCTGTGCACCTTGCATCTCTTCAAATATGGTACAAAACTTTTTACAGAGGTAACACCAAATGACTGATTGGGTGTTACTGCTATTTTTGTACACCAACATGAAAAATAGAAAGAAAATTAAAAAGAATCTTAATTACAGATGCAGCTGTATTGTCTTCATTTCGATGTCATCATGGTGACAAACTCTGTAAGAAAAAAAATGAGAAGCATTAGAATACATTAGATAAGAATTTAATTTTGGAATGAGTATAATTGATTAGATTAATCAGGTGATAATGTGACATTTAAGATTTTGCTGTTATTACACAAAGTTTCTAGGCATTCCACACCAGTTTAATTCATAATGCTTCATGAATATCAAAGTATTCTGTTGAAAATAAAACTACCCTGATGAACTACAGTGCACCCCCATCTTTAATTTTATAGCCAGAAAATTTTGCTGCTTTTAACAATGCATGTAGTAAAATCACTACATAATGTTGAGTTCAAAACAAGGCATTTGATGGCTACCATTCCTGATATGGTAAACCCTTTCAATAGAGTAGAGCCAACTAATGATTTCTTAATCCTACTAGTAAACTGCCACATATGACATTAAGTCACAAAATACATCTTATTATGCTATGTACTATTACTTGAACTAAATATTTATTCTATCTATTAACAACTGAATTTTTCCTTGCTGATCTGTTTTGCAGAATCCATGAGCTATACATGGAATTATGATATATATTAATGCTTTTGTTTCCATAGAGAAATTAATAGCTCAAAATTATAAGAGCTTATGAAACTCTTGCATATTTGATCATATAGAACCAGTTTAAACTAGGTTTTCACACAGCCAAATTGTAAATTTATCACAACTAAAAATTTCAAACTTCTTGCTTTTGGAACAAAGCAGAGTTAAAGTGTATACTAACTCTTCCCAAATAGGTTTCTCACTGACCTGAAATTATCAAGTACTATGAAGTTAGATTTGATTGTGTCAAACCTTGCTTACTGAAAAGCAGTGTCAAAATACATTGAATTGTCTTGCTAATGCCAAGATAACACTAATACTTTAAGTACTGAGACCACACACAAAATAAATATCCTTGGAAAAAAAAAAAAAAGTTCATTCATAAGGAAAGACAACAGGTAAGTGATACCAGAACTAAGGCATAATTTCAAATTGAAATCAAGCTTGGTCTTGTTAATTAAGTGACAAGACAAATGTACAATTTAACCTCATTAGTGGGAAAATCAAAATTTCTGTGCCTTCAAAAATCTGAAAAATTTTTTTTTTATGAATAAAACTAAAAAAATGATTTTCTATATTAAATGTTCATTTTTGAAAATTAATTCACTTTCTACTTATCAGAGAGCAAATGCAAAATTTAAAATCCCCACCCTTCAAACCAATACTTTTGATGCAAGAATGCTTCACTAACAGCAGCATTCACTGCATAAAATATGAAGTGGGCACAGTGATTTCAGATGATGCATCAATGTCACAAAGCTAAGGAGCATTACTGATTGGAGGAGAGGCAAGTGTACTACAAATTTCTTCATGAAACATGTCAAATCAACATCCACATATAAATTAGGTTTAAAAGTTTCTAATAAAAACTTCTAGAAACTCAAAGAAACCATTTTCAAGAATGTGTCAGGAGTTCAGCTGTGTGGATACAGCAGATAAAGAACAAAAAAAAAATTAGTAGTGTGGGGACAAACTGATTTTGGATGGAGTTACAAAATTTAATTTTTTAAATGAAGGTTTTGGATCTGCAGTAAGAGGCTAATAATAAAAGAGTAGATATAGACTGAATTAACAAGTTCTATTAGCTAGTGAGTTACTGTGATAACTTACCTCCACAGGTAACTGAGGAGGACATCTTTGTAAAATTCAAAAAAGTAAACAACTATGGATAATGGGCCTGTAAGGATTTTCAGCATTATTTTAATTTTATTGTGCTGGTGCAGCAAATTCCTAGGGCTTAAGTTACTCAAAATTTGGCTGAAATAAAAGCTACAATGAAAGGAAACTACATCCAAATACTACATCTATGGAAATCAAATAACTGAAAAAGACTGTTAGACCATAAACCAGGAGATACTTGATTCTTCACTTTATTCCCTCTACTAAATTGTCAATCTCTGCTAGGCAGACTTTTGGGACATATTTATGAACACTATAGACAGGGTCCAGTCACCATTATGACCACCTACCTAGTATTCAGAATATGCACTACAGCCAGCCAATGTGGGAGGGACTCAATCCCGGGGAAGGTTGCTACAGGTATGTGACCATGCAGACTGCAGTGTACCCTGGAGTTGCTGGAGGATTCATCCATCTGATGTGTTGATCAAGGTGTTCCCATAGGTTTTCAATTGGGTCAAGATCCAGGGAATTTAGTGGTCAACTTTAAGCCTCTGTCATGCTCCTCAAACCATTCATGGACAATTCTGGTGACATGGCATGTTACATTGTCTTGCTGATAGATACCATTGCTCCCAGGGAACATTGTCAATATGTACAGGTGAACCTGATTGGCAACGATTGATAGGTAACCATGTGTTCAGGGACCCTCCAGAGGTATCAGCAGACCCAAGCCATGCCATGAAAACATTTCCCAGACAATAACACCAGCCTGCATTCTGCCAATAATTGTCTATTCTGAGATTTCACACCTAATACACTGTCCATCCTCTTGGTGGAGCAGAAACTGACTTATCGGAGAAGTCCACCAATTGCCACTCGGCAGGGGTCCAGTGTCTGTATTGCCGTGCGAAATGACAGCGTTTGCAATGAACAGCAGTCACAAATTGTGTTCCAGAGCCCAATGCACAAGACTCTGCAGTGTCATGTTGGAGATCTTTCTGGTAACAGCATGGTTCATTTGGAAAGCAGTAGCACACAGATAGGTCCTGACCAACTGTTTCAGCCGACATTCACCTCTGGGATCAATGGTGCATTAGACTCCACAGTTGGCACGTTGGGTTGTCAAAACTGTCCCATTCATCCAGTCTTGATACACTTTCACCACTGCAGCATGTGAGCATTTCACAAAGTCTGCTGTTTCGGAAATGCTGGTACCCCTGGCCTGACAGCTGATGATCATGCCTTTTCCAGGTCTGATAAGTCACGTGCTTTGCCCATGACCAAGGCTGTTACTGCATTCATGGATGCCAAACATCAAGCCAACACTGTAGAGAGTCATGCTCACAGTGTGAACTCGACACGTGTGCTATATGATTCGCTAGGCATGTGTGATGTCTGCATTGGGAGGTGGTCATAATATTGTGACTGGACTCTAGTTTAGTTGAATTACTAGTTTGATTATATGCATCCCTGTGTTAAATTTGTCTTGAGGATACTAGTTCTTTCTGTGTCCTCAAGACAATTCTATATTTTACCATTATGAATCAGGTCTTATAGGACCAAATGAATCACTCAATTCAAAATTAACAGCATTTCAGTACTTTGAAAGGTCTTTTAGTGGCCAACAGAATTGCTATAATTAATACTATGGCAGTAAATACTCTTAACTTTAGTACCTGGGTTTCACCTTGAATGGCTGTTTTGCAATTCATTGGTGAATCAACTTTGATTATAGTGCAACACTTAATCATCTAGTACAAAACGTACATGTGTATTCAACTTGCTGCACAGCAGTTGTGAGTTGTTTTAATCATGATTAAGCATCCTTATTAGAATATCAAGGTTAATGTAAAAATCCTAAAGTACTACCACATGGATAAAAGTACACTGTAGACTTTATATAAGTCTACAGTGTACTTTAGGAGGTTTGCATTTTATTGGTAGTTAGAAACCACCAAACTAAAGGATACAACAAAAATAATGATCATTACTTAGTGAATGAGCAAATATATTAAAAGTTATATTAATCAGTTTTTGGATGATAGAAAGATTTTACTCAAATTTGTGATTTTATTGCCAAGAACAAATTCACACACAACCAAGCCCACACATGTAAAAATCAAAAACACCTACACTATCATTATCAATTTAAAAAGAAAAAACAATCACCTAAAGATTAAGATCATGGAAATAACAAGACCTGCATTTTACATTGAAATAACTGCCTGGTATGTACTTGGGGTCTACATAGTACCTGATTATGTCATAGGTTTTTTCCAATTTCAGTAATTGATTTAAATGAAGGATATGAATTATCTACATTCTGATTCTAGCCATTGAAGTGCATGGCTGCTGAAGCCACTGTTACCTGGGGGGGGGGGCATGTTCTTTGTCACTGCAGTCACAAGATAGGGCAGCAGTTTAGGCCTGGAGACAAAACATTTGGTACAATAATCTGGTCACTTATGCTTCAATAAGTAGCACAATCATCTTTGCAATATGGATCCAGCCATAAATGTGTCCTGACTGCATGACAAGTTCCTGATAACCTGCATTTCCTTAATGTCCTCTTGAGTAAATCCCTCAACTCTGAGTCACTCATCTTTTCTTGTTCCTGAAACAGGTGCAAATGCTTCATGCAAACTTCACTCCCAACACTTCAATTGTTGATGGCAATATGATTCCCTGTGCCTTTTCTGCTGTCAGAAACAGATACTTCAATTATTTGATCGATTAAAATTTCCTGTAATGCATCTTGAAGGTTAATATGCCTTAATTCAAGGGTTGGATCTGAGGTGGTATTCTTTGGCAAATAGCTCACCTTTATTTTAATGTCAGAGCTTTGAGGTTTTCTTCAGGAGGTTGGGCAAGACATTTGTCCAGCAACAAAAGTGCTTGGGTTCTACATTTTTTCTTAAATGAGCACGCATACATACACATGGCACAAAACATTTATGAAACCATTCCTCTAAAATCTCTGCTGTCATCTAGGCATTCTTACTGTGGCAATATGAAAATACTAATGCCATGTTTTTGTGGTGAGAAACACATTGGCACTTTTTCTAAGCATAGTGATTTGTGCTGTGCCAGTTTTATTGTCACAAAACAGCAATGTCACCCTATCCTTCATCACATTAAAGCCCAGTGCCTTTTGTTCAAATTTACAACATAGTCTTATCAGGAAGTATGTAATAAATGTTGTTTCACTGCAACTAAATTTGTGCTGGAACACAGCTGCCTTCTCATATGAAGACAATTGTGATGGATAGTCATCACCAGATTGAATTTCACCTGAAATTACAACCTGGCAAGTTCTATGCCTTGTTTTCTATTGGCTTAGCCAGCCCTTGCTTGATTTGAATTATTTCTTGCACACTTGTACTACACTGGTTGTCTTGAGTTTTACAGCTTGACTCTAGATATTTTCACCAGATATAGGGAATCCTGCACATTCTTACATCAACACAACCTTATCCATTGGGCTATCACTTGCTGTCTTTCACTACAAGTCATTTGAAGCAACATCTCTTAAGAAAGATGATCTTCTATTTCCCTGCATCTGTATGTGGAGACACCTCTGCTTGCATCTTTCCCATTTTAGTAAGTCCAGTGCAGCTAGCTTTTCTTGAACTGACAAAGCTTTTATTTTGACTTTCCACTGACATTTTTTTATTAAAAAGGAAAGAAAAAAAAAGAACAAATTTAAATATACACATTAACGTTATGTAGAGCAAGCTTATGTCCAAGACAAAAAAGGAATTATTTGTCTTTGTAAATTAGTCAAGAGTACCTCCGACCCAAGCTGTATTTGCAAAGCATTAAGACTGAAATAAAAAGAAATTAAGTGGTATTATAAAGTTTTTGTAGGACATCATTTACAGATAGCAATTGTGCTACTTGCTCCATGAGCTGTTTAAAAAAAAAGCTCAAAAACTGGTAAGTGTGCTGGAACAAATCACAAATTGATCAAATTTGAAACACATGAAAAACACATGAAAAAAAAAAAGAGTGGTGGGGGATGGAATTGGGATCCAATTTTGGAGCTATAATGGAATTGGAATCCAACCCTTGACCACATTATATTGAATCTGCATTAGATCATGTCTATAGTGTGCTATCAGAAATTTCAATAACACAATTTTGTCACCAGCATTACTGGCCTTCTGAGGTGAAGATAATATCAAATCAAGTGGAGGGAGTTACACTAAGAAACCAATGTAGCAGTTAATTACTAGAATTATCTGATTATGCTAGAATAAGCTTTGTACTTGCAGATAGCAAGATTATATGGAAATGCAGATAGATTTCCCTCATATATCACTACGAGATGGAATTATAATTTACAGTGTAAATTAAACACAACATAAAAATATAAAGAGTATTTTCAGAGATTCTAGAGCAGCAGTGGCAAACCTTTTTAAGGGTGCATGCCAAAATTGGCTAAATCTTTAACTATCCTTGCATGTCCCTCTGAAGACAATATTCAAGACATTTAATCACAATTTCATCAGTACATCTCACCACAGACTTCAAACAAATCACTGCATGAATGCAGCTATTTACTGAATGGTGTGGTGTGAAAAGAGAACAGGCATGTGCAGGTCACAACTCCAGGTGAATTCCATAATTTCAAAAGCCAAGCTATAATGAAACTTATCTTTCAAATATTAGGTAAGAAAATAAGGATATGAAAAAATTATATTCTGACCACTTCCCCCATACATTATTATTTGGAACTGGGTGACTGAATTTAAGCAAGGTCAATAACAAATGTCAAGAAAATTTTGAAAAATCTGCCTTGAATTACAAGAGGTTTCAATCATTGATAACCACAAGTCCCTAAAAATAAATGAATCTGTGCAACCCCTGCTGGTCACTATCCAGTTTCTGAATAGTTGGGTTACAATACATAGTTGCTAAACATATCCTGCATACAAGTCCATCCTACTATCCACAGATAAATAAGCATCAAAACACTCAGTAAAATGGACAGAAAAAGATTTAAGTACAAATCAGGAGGTGAATGGTGGAAAGAATTTTTTCCAATTTTTCTAGGATTGAAAAAAAAGTGACTGTGGATGAGATGCTCATTACTGCAGCACACAACTAACAGTGTGTTGAGTAGTATAATAAAGGACCTCTTCCACATGAGATTCTGAAGGGCACAAAAACTACCAAGCCGATAACAGATTTTGGAAAAAGGAATGATATTCACTGATTATAAATCCCCAAAACTGGCTAGAAGGATCCTCTTATATAGCAATGATCACATTAAGTCACAATATGTGTCCCTTTGGATTATTATCCTAGCACCAAAAGAATTAGAAAGGGAAACACTTGAGACAGTTGTTATTTATACAGTCAAAAAAAAAGCAGTAAGAATGAAAACAGTGGGTTCAGTGCAAGGTTCTAGGAGAGATGAGAATGTTACAAGTATGTTGTCCTGAGAGGTGAATGAAGAGGTACCTTGAATGAAAGACACTTCAAGATTGCTTTGTACTTTCAATGAAAGGCCAAAAACTTTAATTTCCCTTTATTTTACACTAGTTGGCATCAATTTCCTCCCTGAAATAATTGACAGATATGTTCAAGAAATGTACTTAAAAAGTTAATCCTCAGTTTTCAAATATTGTAGGTTAATGACCAAAAACCAAGACCTGTAGTTTGTCAAATCTTTTCCAACAATTTTTTAATTTTTTTTATAGAGCATTTGGAAACTTTCTACAACATTCAAGAACATTACATGCAGAAGAAAGGTACTAGAACTTCACAATACTGTAGAAAACTGATATTCTACCAGTACATATACCGATAAGTGAAAACATTATGTCCAGCAAGTCATTATGCAAATCAAAGCAACTGCAGGTGAACTGCGCAGGTCAACACAGATCCATTAATCAGGCATTAATCTTGTTCTTCAGATGGGAAAGGCAGTGGATTTAGGAGAGTTTGACAGAGGCCACATTGTAATGGCCAGATGACTTGGTCAGGGCATATCAGATAGCTGGTGGGGTGCTCACAGTCAGCTGTGGTTAGTACCTACCGAAAGTGGTCTGAGGAGGGAAACCCATGAACTGCTGGTGAGGTGTTGGACAACCACAACTCACTGATGCTCAAGGTAAGCATAGGCTCTCTGGGATGGTACGTGGCAACAAAAGGGAGACTGTAGTGCAACTAACTGGTAATTGGAATGCTGGTGACAGGAATATTGTGTCAAAACACAATACATCAAACCCTGCTAAAAATGGGGCTACATAGCCACAGGCCACTCAGAGTGCCCATGCTAACCACGGTTCACCAGCAACAGTGCCTACAATGGGCATGCGAGCATCAAAACTGGACCTTGAGTGATTGGAAGAAGATTGTCTGGTCTGATGAATCACGTTTCCTGTTGCTCCATGTGCATCGTTTACCTGGGGAATGATGCTGCCTGGATACACCATGGAATGAAAACAATCTGGTGGTGGAAGTGTCATGCTTTGGGTAATGTTATGCTGGGATACCCTGGGTCCAATCATTCGTGTGCCAGGCACTGATGTCTACCACCTACCTAAACGTCATTACTGACCAGGTACACCCTTTCATGGCAATGGTCTTCTCTGGTAGTGCAGTCTTTCAGACTGATAATGCACCATGCCACACCACCCCAATTGTTTGAAGAACAGGAGGAAGACTTCCAAGTATTGCCCTGGCCTCAAAATTCCAGACATCGATCATCTGTGGTTTGTGTTGGAACAGCAACTCCAATTTGTGGATTCTCAACCACAGACCTTACAGGAGTACCAGATACAACAAGACATTTAGAAATCTTGTACCATCCGTGCCTCGCTGGGTATGAGCTGTTTTGGCTGATGTGGAGGGCCAACATCCTATAAAGTAGATGGTCATAAATGTTACAGACTTGACTGATTCCAGAAGATGCAGAATCCAGAACAAATATAGAGCTAGACTAACTCTTGATACCACAAAGCCAGGAGGAATTGAACCTCTCCAAAATCAAGGCTTAATTACTCTGATCACAGCTTCTGCAGTGAAATCTTGAAAAGGGTGTAGAGGTGTCTTTTTGTAGACAGGTAATCTAACATAACTATTACTACATGGATGGTGCTTTGGTGTATTGCAACAATGTCCAGAAATTAATGAAAGTTGCATCTGGAGCTCAGAGGCCTCTATAGCTGAGTGGTAGTACAATAGCACATGCTCCTCAAGTAGACTGGGATTCAAGCCCCCCGACTACTAAATATGGTCGATCTGGCAACCTGCACTGGACCAGTGTGGCAGATTATGGTCCATTTCCCTCAATGTGAAATGTTGAGGCTTCCATCCTGCAGTGGGTTGATAATGGCTGCAGTTTTATCTTGAGCTCATTCATCCCTGAATAGTGGAGGCATTTCATTGATTCATCCAAGGTCAGTTTGAGAGCAGTTTTACTCCATAATTGAAATAAGTATCCATCTATACCACTGGCCCATGCAGTTAACATGAATGAAACTTAGATTTTTGCAAAAAATATACAATCAAGTATACAAATGGAATATCTATGCCAACCTACAAGTGGTAACTTTGCTGACTGGATTGCAAGGTGGATACACTAAATACTGCTGTTTTTATAGTCTGACAGCTGAGCAAAAGGATTCCCACTGCAGGGTAAAGAAAAATGGCCAGATCACTCAGAAACTACACCAGGCCAGAAAAATGTAGCACATCTCCTTTGGTGGAGGTCACATCAAGCTCAGTTTGATAAAAAAAAAAAAATATTGAAAGCAATGGACAAAAGGAGGATTTTCCTGTTTGAGGCAAAAACTTCCTGAAGTCAGTAGGGCCAAGTTAAATAAATAAAAAAAAAGGAATTTGTGGGTCCTCAATTCAGACTACTAAAAGTCTGCCAGAACTTTTTAGGCAATGAGACATCACAAAATTACATCAAAACCATGGATGAACTAATTTTAGCATAGAGTTGGGATACATGTTAAAGCTTCATTTCCTGAAAACTTGCAAGTGTTCTCCAATAAACACTGAAAGGTTTCAGATATTTTTCAAATGGAAGAAAGACACCAGTGAAAAATAGTCCAGATATTTGGCAGACTACTGTTGGAATCTCATACAGGAGACACCAATGGACAATTACAAATGGCAAAAAAAAGACAAAATAAGTGTTCACAAATAAGATAAACATTTTTATAAATAGAATAAGGTTAATAGACCCCACTGTCAAATATTTAGTAATGTATTGTAACATTTTCTTACAATAAGAAATTTTTTACTGGAAACTTTTGTACTTTAATCTCTTCTCCCTTAAAACTTGTAGGTGTTTTAGCAATATGGTTCCAATATTTGAATTTAACATTCAATCTTCAAGAATCACCCTGAATTTCAACAGGAAGCAAAAAAAGTTTTTCCAACCAGTGTTATAGGTTATCATCCTATGCAGAAGATTCTAAAAAATTTTTGCATAGTAGGATTACCTATAAATGAAAGGTCATGATAAAATTACAATGACAACATAAGAAAGATAGACCAGACCATGCAGGAACTATATACAATGGAGTTTTTAGGAAGGGAAAAAACCTTGACACTATTCATTCCATTTAAGTAAAAGCAATTCTTGCATTACAAGTATCAACAAAATTGAAAATATGAACATTAATTGCAAAAAATGAATGTTAAACATTCCTAAATACCACATTCCAAACCACATGCGTAGCTAATACAATACAGTGTACCCAGCTTTATGATATTAATCAGTTCCAGAGACATCATTGTATTGCTAAAATATTGTAATGTGAACCCAATAACACATTGTTTGTTGTTAATTCGTTTCAAGATCTTGGAAGCTGAAATTTTCACTTCCCTGTATAATTAAACTACTTCTCTCTAAAATGTCATTTTAAGGTCATGAGCACAACCTTAAGGCCATATAAAAAAGGTCTTGAGCATGGTTTGTAAGTTGTATTATTTACCAATTCAATCATTAAAATGCACTACACTTTCATCATTACCATATGTTCCGTTATAAGAATTTTAAAACACCTTTGTGATTTTTCTAAAGCACATTCCTGGAGGTCACAACCATAAAACAATTTGCACTTTCTGGTTTATTGGGCTTTTCTGTTACTGCAAGCAATTATAAACGGGTAGTAAAAACTTTCTTGCATTTGCAAAAATATCAATAGCTGGAATTGTGGTTTTTATGTTATTATGGTGAAATGGGTTTCCCTTTACTGAAATCTTCAATCACAAAAAAAACAAATTTTCAGAATCTTCTCTTTTAAGCTTTGTAAACTTGTTACTCCATACGAATTGTGTTGCAATTTGTGTGCTGTTAAAAAATGTTTATGCATGCAATCATGAAATTTATAATTAAGATTATCTTGGAAACAAATGCCTCTTGAAACATTTCTGAAGATAACTCTTTGTGCAACAAACCAACGAGTGATCAACGAGCATGCATTTAGTCAATGAAGAATAAACATTCTTTAACATTTATAAGTCTTAAATAATTTCTCTATTATAATTTGCATGATTTTACAGGCTATGTTTTCATTTTTTTCAATAAACCAATCATTGTTGAGAACGTAACCCCTATTTTTAAACTTAGGTCTATGGGAAATAAATTCCCACTTTACAAGTGCACTTAACTTGTAAAGTTGAGAACTTCATTATGAGTACTGATATAGAAGTTTTAAAGACAGATTTTTGTATATAATTACATATTTTTACATTTTTAGAGTTAAACATACCTTCATAATTCACTTGACCATCACCATCAATATCTGCTTCCCTGATCATTTCGTCAACTTCTTCATCTGTAAGCTTTTCACCAAGATTAGTCATGACATGGCGCAACTCAGCAGCACTAATAAAACCATTACCGTCCTTATCAAACACCCTGAATGCCTCCCTGATCTCTTCCTCACTGTCAGTGTCTTTCATTTTTCGTGCCATCATAGTAAGGAACTCTGGAAAGTCTATAGTGCCATTGCCTGTAAGAAAATGGCAGAGATTAGTTAAGTGTAAAATGATGCCACAATGTAAAAATAATCAGTTTTATGTCACTGTACCATAAACTGCAACTTTTATTCTATTAAGGTAAAGTAGTAGAACCTGAACAAGCTGCCATTTCTGTATAGCAAAAATTCTTATATGGTGGGCTCAACCTGCACTCAGCTCTACAGTGATCATTTACAAATTTAGTCAAAATAACACAGTAAAATGAAAATTGTCATATTATAAAATAATTTATGCTCATATTTTTACAAAAATATTCTGCTTGAAAAAACCCATGGAATTACTCTCCCATTTTAATTTATAAAACTGTAATTAAAATGGAGACTCACTTTAGCCTGTCCCAAATACAGTGATGGTGTTGTGCCTGAGTAAAGAGGAAGCTCTCAATCTTGGGAAGTGAGTGAGTCCAACATTGACTTCCTGAAGCAGCAGTCAGGTATGTGTGATGCACAAGGGAAATTCTTCAGACTAGAAAGTTACAGGCGCAACTTTTGCTGCATAAAAATATTTAGTCTCAGCACTGCTCTTCTAAGTAGCACCCCCAAAAACTAAGATTGGAGGGGATACGAGGCCAGATGTGATTTATATAATTACACCATGCAGCTTTTAGAATAAAGGAAAAACATGGTGTCTTTAAATGCACCAAGTGAAAACAATATACTAATTTTGTTTGACACTAGATATCATTAGCAACAGCAGCTTTCTTATTAAAAAAAGAAACAAATCCAAACCACCTCTTCCACAAAGCCAAAACTACAAAAAAAGCAGCACATTAATGTAAACACTGACCATAAAGGTTGGTTTCTGCTAGTAACATGTGCAGATCACATCTGCTAGAGAGCAACCTCCTAGACTACCCAAAAGAGTAATTAACCAAAAGAGGTTAATTAATTATCTACTATTTAAACTCACTTACATGCTACAGATATTTAAGTTTCTGCTAAATGACTGTTTTTCACCTGGCTAAATATTCCCAACACCAGCATTGCCATGACCAATTGTTAAAATATCAAGGAATGATTTGAGATCATTTTTTTCTTTTAAGTTACCCAACCAAGGACCCACTATGCATCATTTTTTTATAAGAAAATCTGGCAGGTTCTCAAATTGATACTGTCACTGTAAAACATCTATTGCTTCATCTGTTTCTTTATCATTAAACACACCAAGTACTAGAAACTTATCTATAAAAAATATTTCTAATTTGAAAATGCACTGCCAATTCACCAGCATTTCTTCCAAAGTTGGAAGAAATGCTAAAGAAAAGCACAATACATCAGAATTATTCTGATGTTATTGTGCTATGGTCAACTTCCAAAATGGAACAAGCAAACTGATTTAGTCAAGCCAGAGAGTTATTTGGTTTTTAGGAGCAGTAGCAACCAAGGCCATATTGCTCTGGGGATATGCAGTGGTCATTTCCTGACCTTTCCACATCCTCCTTATTTGGTGGTCACAGGCTCGAACTCCAATCTAATCAAGAAGCGTGTGCTAAGCACTGCTGCTTCTGCCCACCTGGCTATGGAGGTGCCTTCAAGCCAAAGGAGAACATAAACAGGCTTTCTGCACAAGTGGGGATAACACTCCTAGAATTATCAGCTTGCTTGGCCTGTTCAGGATTGCTTTCACAAGAAATGATTCAGGAAGGTAAGCTTACATATCAGCAAACAATGCTACCTATCTCATCTATTCCCTTTAATAATTTGTCTAATTCTTCAATAAATTTATTCAAACTATTTGCCTTCACAATGGCAGTTCGATGGCAGTTTTTGCCAACAATCACTCTCTGGCTAAAAGCAATCTGTCCCCTACAATCATACTTTAAATTTACACTGATGAGCCAAAACATTATGACCACCTATCTAATATGATGTTTGTCCTCCACATGCAGCCAAAACAGCTCATACCCAGCAAGGCATGGATGCTACAAGATTTCTAAATATCTTGTGGTATCTGGTACGTGTTGGTACCAGATCCTTCAACTCTTGTAAGGTCTGTGGTTGATACACCACAAATCGTAGATGCTGTTCCAACACAATCCACAGATGCTCGATGGGATTGATGTCTACGGAATTTGGAGGCCAGGGCAATACCTGCAAGTCGAGGCTAGTGCAAGCCAGACGTGTTCAAAGCTGTTAAGTGGATTTTTCTTATTTATTGATTTGAAATTGTTTTTCAAAAACTTGATTTAAATTTAGTAGTGTAGCATTATTTTGCAATTTTCTGATTAATCTGGTGTATTTATTCTTTACTCTGCCTTGTAATTGCATAAAAGTATTGGTAAGGGTATAAAATCCACATGTTACAAGTTGCAGCTCTGCTGAACGAGAAGTTTTTTAGCCATATTTAGCTGCTTTACTGACCTTTTTTTACATCAAATTATTTTCTATAAGTAGCTTATAGACCTAGTCAGGATTGTTAGTTTATTCTGAATTGAGACAGTGAGATTTGAAAGTTAATTAATACTTAAAGTGTCCATAGATTTACTGATCGTAACTTGCTGCCTTTGTCATACGATACGTTATGTACCGAACTAGATAGCGTTAGTATAGTATAATATTATCAGTTGATTGGTAGAATCTATTAAACTTGCTGAACTTTGTTGTCAATTAAATTGTACTTTAACTAAATACATATAACGACTTAGATTACAAACGTAACATAATTAATACATAACTGATATGGAAGTTATATAAAGGGAACTCATAGATAATTAATACTTGACACTGATACACACACACACACACACACACACACACACACCATTATAACTCTGTTGGGATACAAGTTAAGGGTGATAATTTTGTAATGAAATTGAAATTTTATTGCAATTAATCAAAATCATGACTCAGACCAGAGCATCAAAGCAAAAGGCTCAAGCTAATGGAAGTGCTGTGGCTCAGAGGAGAACTGAGGGGGGCAGTTGCCTACTGAATCACAGCCTTTAAAAATGCACTGCTTGCATGATGTTTGTGGAGCATTCAGGTACGGGACATGATATTGCCATGGGGGGATGTGTGTTTGTGTGTGTGTGTGTGTGCGCGCACGTGCGCGATGCAAGGAGTGTAACGAAATCAGGCAACTCAGCATTGTTATGGGCCTATATGAGAGCTTGAAGGACAGGGTGGATGCCCTCAAAGGAACTAAATTGAGGGGCCCATCAAGCTCTCAGCTGACCACATCAATGCCAGAGCTTGGTCATCACACAACACAGTGGCAACCCCCAAGGCAGAATGCACTGGTCCCACAGGGCCAAAAGTTGATATTGTAGAGTGGATATCATCTTTTAAGGGCACAAAAGGTGATAGTTATATACATTGGCACTAATGATATCAAGAGTAGGAGACTGGCAGATTTACTTAACAAGTACAGGTCACTGTTGAAAAAAGCCATGCATTAGGGTTGAATTTGAAAGTGTCTGCAATTCTGCCCAGACACAATAGGAGGGAGTATATTATGAGAGCCTTGTCGATCAGTTTGGCCCTGGAAAGATTGTGCAAGGCTCAAGGGGTAGAATTTTTCAGCTTGGACTGTACTTGTTAACAGGAGAGACTGCTTCTACAGGGATGGGATACATTTAAATAGAAAGGGTGTAAGAATATTTGCTGATGCTATCGAGGCAGTGGTAGGTGGGTCAGAAATCTGCTAGCTTGGGGAATACAGAGACTAATAGATTAACAGTAGCCACTGGCAGAGTTGAAAGTGATTCTTGCACTGCTTCTATTGGAATGAGCAGAAGCATGAAAAACAATATGCAGGATATTTCAGAGACTGCTGGGAGTCATTGCAGTACAAATAAACACATGGGTTGTGTTAGGGTAGCTAAGAATAGAAACAGGTGTATGTATACTTGCGTGTACATACAATGCTAGGAGTTTAGTAAATAAATTTGAGGTATTGCTCAAAACATCAAAGGCAGATATTGTTGGGATATCAGAGACGTGGTGTCACACAGATATAAGGAATGCAGAACTGGAATTTGGGGAGTACATCTACAGAGAGGACAGACAGGATAGGAAGGGAGGAGGGGTTATGCTATTAGTTAAGAAATAGCAAAATTCAAGGAAGTGAAGCCATTTGACATTGCTGGACAGTGTAGTGTAGAGTCAGTTTGGTATGACATAAGCACTGGGAGATCAAAATTGAGTAGGAGTGTGCTATAGGCCTAATGACTCTGATGAGTATAATAAGAAACTGTACAGGGAAAGAGAGTGGGCCAGTACATCAGAGAGTCTTATAATGGGGGATTTTAATTTCCCAGATATTGACTGGAATTTGTGGGCTGGTCACTCACACACTAGCAAGGCTTTTGTGGATTTATTGGATGATTGTTTTCTACATCAGCATGTTCAGGAGGCAACTAGAGGGAGTAATACTCTTGATTTGATTATCATTAGTGATTCTTCATGCATTAAGAATCAGCAGATAAAGGAACCACTAGGTGGCAGTGATCACAGTGTGCTGGAATGGGATTTACTCAAAGTAGTAACTACCATCAGGGGTAAAGGGAAGGGTTATTGCTTTCATAAAGACAACTACAATGGTCTGAGACAATTTAAATTCTATACAATGGGACCAACTGATGATGTTACCAACAGCAAATTCAAAATGGGAAGCATTCAAAGAACTTATCTTGGAAGCTACTAGGCTTTACATACCAACTAAGAAATATTGTTCAAGGTTTAGGCCTAAATGGATGTCAGATGAACTAATGAGACATATGGCAGAGAAGAAAAATGCATGGGATACATACAAATTAACACATAACATAGAAGCCTATGATAGATACAAGTTGATCTGTAACCAAGTTAGAAAGGAAGTTAGGCAGGCAAAGGCAGATTACAAGAAATCTTTGGCAAGAGATGCAAAGAAAAACAGCAAAGAGTTCTTTACTTATGTAAACTAGAAGGAAGGGGATGAACCAGATTGGTCCACTTGATGTTGATGGGTTAACTGTTGATGATCCTGCTCAGGTAGCTAACAAACTGAATGAGTATTTTGCATTTACACATGAGTTATTCAGCAAGGGGAATGCTGGAGGTGTATTCAACTCTGGCAGTAAGCTAGAGAATCTTGTAATAATTGAGTTCTAATAATTGAGAGTAAAGTGGAGAAGAAACTGTTGAAGATAAACACAAGAAAGGCACCTGGGGTGGATGGGATCTATCCAGTTATATTAAAGGATGCAGCAAAGGAAGTAAGCAAACCCTTAGCCATAATTATGAGAGCTTCCTTTGACTCAAGAGAGGTACCCACAGACTGGAGATGTGCAAATGTGACCCCAATTCACAAAGGAGGATCAAAGGCTGACACAAGTAATTATAGACTTCAGTTTAACTTCTGTTCAAGAAAAATGAATGGAGGCTTTGGTTAAATAAGCACTGCAGGATCATCTAGACAAGACTTGAGTTATAGCTCAGACACAACATGGTTTTGTTAAGGGGAAGTCTTGCCTGACCAATTTGATTGGATACTATGATGGAATCACAACAGAACTGCATGCAGGGAATAACTTTGATATTATATATTTGGATCTTAAAAAAAGCTTTTGATACTGTTGCACATGGAAGACTGCTGCACAAATTGGAGCAGTGTGGCATTGGAGGCAAATTGCTGCTATGGATAAAGGGGTGGTTGAGGGGAAGAAGACAGTGGTAATCAATGGACACTGCTCATCATGGAGTCCCTCGGGGTTCAGTGTTGGGTCCATTGTTTTCTGTATTTATAAATGATATTGATGATGGTATATCAAGCTTAAATGTCCAAGTTTGCAGACAATACAAAGGTTGGCAGGGTTGTCAAGGACACTACTGACACTATGCTGCTGCAACAGGATCTGGAAAGGTTGAGCAGATGGGCTGAGAGGTGGCAAATGAACTTGAACATTGACAAATGTAAAGTACTACATGTGGGAAAGAGCAACCCCAGAGCAATGTATCAACTCTGGTACTACACTGACAGTGGTAGAGAATGAAAAGGACCTGGGGTAATTGTGTAGACAGATATGAAGTTCTCTGAGCTCATGGTGTATTGTCAATGATATATAGGAATTTTTCTAGCAGGGATAAGGAGGTGATTATTCCCTTATATAAGGCAATGGTCAGGCCACACCTAGAGTACTGTATACAGGTCTGGAGGCCTCATTTCAAGAAGGATGTTGAGCTGCTGGAATGAGTACAGAGAAGGGCAACAAGATTAGTGAATGGAACAAAGGGGTGCTCTTACAAAGAAAGGCTTAAGTTTTGCAAATTACAGTGTCTGGGGACTAGGCACCAGCAAGGTGATCTGATAGAGGTGTATAAAGCCTTAAATGGTTTGAGCATGCTCAATGCTGATGGGATTCTTCCTCTTGCTCTGAATAATCACCTGAGAGGGCATAAATTCAAATTGAGGAAAGACAGATGTAGGATAGACGTGCAGAAATTTGCCTTTAACCAGCAGGTAGTTGGTTGGTGGAACAGACTTCCATCCCTTGTCGTGGAAGTTGATAGCCTAAATAAATTTAAGGCTCAGCTGGACAGGTATTTCAAACGAACAGAGGGGTGAAATGGAAGTGGGTTTTTTGGCTGATGCTGCATAAGCTTGCTTTCTTGCATCAAATGCCTCTACTAATGCTAATGTCTTCATGTTCTACAAACCAGTTTCTAACAATCTGGGTGGTGTGGCATGGCACATTATCCTGCTGAAAGACTGCACTGCTAGGGGGGGAAGACTGTTGCTATGAAAGGGTGTACCTGATCAGCAGTGATGTTAAGGTAGGTGGTAGATGTCAGAGTGCCCAGCACATGGATGACTGGACCCAGGATATCACAGAAAAAAAAACAATCGTCCAAAACATGACACTACCACCACCAGCTTGTTTTTGTCCCAGGGTGCATCCAGGCT
Organism: Mastigoproctus giganteus; assembly: GCF_048544385.1. NCBI lineage: Eukaryota > Metazoa > Arthropoda > Arachnida > Uropygi > Thelyphonidae > Mastigoproctus > Mastigoproctus giganteus. The sequence continues at coordinate 165,299,098 of NC_143577.1, forward strand.
CCACTTCCCCAGGTAAACAATGCATGCATACCCAGCTACCCATATGGTGGAACAGGAAACTTGATTCATCAGACCAGACGACCTTCTTCCAATTACTCAAGGTCTAGTTTTGATGCTCGTGTGCCCATGGGCACTGAGCAACCTGCAGCTACACAGCCCCATTTTCAGCAGTGTTTGATGTACTGTGTGTTGTGACACATTACTCCCTCACCAGAAAATTGCACCATAGTCTCTTCTGTTGCCACATACCATCCATGAGAGCCTTCGCTCACCTCACCTGCTATTCGTGGGGTTTCTGTCCTCTGACCATTTTCGGTAGGTACAAACCATGCCATGCCATTTCGGATATGCTCTGACCCAGTCGTCTGGCATTACAATTTGGCCTTGTCAAACTTGAGTCCACTGCCTTTCCCTTCTGAAGTTGCTTTGATTTGCATAACTCGCTGGTCATAATGTTTTGGTTTATTGGTGTATGTCCCTTTGTGTTCTATTTGCATATAATTTACCCATTTAAGGCCTTAAACACTTTAATCAGGTCCCTTCACAGGTACTTAGTTTCACATTGAAATGTGCAGAAAAAAAAATCTTGCAGTAAGAGTACCCATCCATTGACAGAACCCCATGAGCTGTCCTAACAGTACACAATTATCCCAGGTCTTATTCTCTGCCATCTTTAATGTGGTGGCACCTAACTTATGTTATTAGCAGTACTTTTGCATTTTCCAATGCAAAACGTTTGGTCTTCTCAGCCCATCTAATTTTCGTAGGTCTTGTTTTAGCATTATACCCTTCAGAAATGGGCAATAGACTTGTCTTCATCAATATTATTAATAAATAATAAAAAAATGCCCAAGAATGAACCTGGGGCTCCACTAATAACATTAACCCAATAAGATCAGTGCCAATTAATAACCACTCTGGCATCTGCCACTTAAACACCCTTTTGTTCACAGCAGCTTCAACTCTCCTCTAATGCTACATTGCTCCAATTTAAATAGTAGCATGTGAAACAGTATTAAACATTGCTGAAATCCAAGTATACAATGTTGAAATTAAAGTTAAGTTCCTTTATTAATTATGGAATGTCCAGGGTACATCTGCTGGGGGCAAAAATTAATGATGACACCAACAGATTGTAAGATTAGGGGGGTAAAGAGTATTATTCATGTAGGGACTAATGATATTAATCATGCACGATCTGACAATTTGTTAGACAAATATAGGACCATGCTGAAAAAATGCCGTGCATTAGGTCACAATGTCTATGCATCTGCAATTCTACCCAGGCACAATAGGAGGGTTTATATGCCGAAAGCTTTGTGGATCAACTCAAGACTAAGACTGCAAGGTGGGGGCAAATTATCAGCTTAGCTTGGCCCACACTTGTAAGTAGAAGGGATCTGTTTTGTTGAGACAGATTTATTTAAACAAAAGTGGTGCAAGGATTCTTACCAGTATTATTTAGAATACCTTAGGATTCAGGGGAACTGCTAGTTTGGGGGGGGGGGTAATATAGATACATATTTGATGATTTGGTCAAAGTAACACTTGCACGTACCTCAAGAGTTGTTTGTTACTGCAACAGATTACATTAGCAAGATGTTCTGAGGACAGAAATTTTTCAAATGAACAGGTAGCTAATGCCAGCAAAGTAAGCTGAAATAACTTCAAGGGGTCTGTTGGGTTAGTTAACTATGCAAGAACAAAAGTCTTAATTTATACAGTAATGTCAAAAGTGTCATCAATAAAATAAGTGAATTCAAACTGCTGGTTAGGACAAGTAACACTGACCTTTTATGGGGTCATGGAAAAGTGAAATTCAGGATCATTTGGATAGAATTGAAATTCTCAAGGATACTCAGCATGGTTTTGTAAAGGGAAAATCTTGTTTAACAAATCTGGTTTGCTATTTTGAAAGGGTCACTCCTTAGCTGGATTTAGAGAATAATTGACATTGTTTGTTTAGATTTCAGCAAAGCTTTTGACTCAGCCCCACATGAGTGGTTGCTTTATAAGCTGGAACAGGTTGGAATCACTGGGAAAATCCTTAGATGGACAGCAGGATGGCTTCAGGGCAGGAGGTTGTGATAAATGGCTACTCCTCAGATTGGGTTGATGTAATAAGTGGGGTTCCCCAAGGAACATATTAGGACCACTGTTTTTAATTTTCATAAACTACATTGATGAAGGGATAGAGGGTGTGATGTCTAAATTTGCAGATGTGTTAAAATTGGTACAGTGGTTAATGATCACTGTCAAGCTGAGCTTCTTCAGAGAGACAGACTTCAGGAATGGTCAGAAAAATGGCAGCTATGCTTTAATCCAACAAAGTATAAGGTATTAACACTTGGGAAACTAATCCCAAAATAACTTATTCACTTAGAGTTCAACTAAACCCAGTACTGGAGGAAAGGGACTTGGGTGTTACGATACAGTCAGACATGTAATTCTGAGCATTGTAAACAGGTTGCAAGAAGGGCCCATGGTGTCCTATCGATGATCTATCAAACTTTTGCAAATAGAGATAGGGATGTGATAATCCCATTATATAAGGCTTTTATTAGATCACACTTGGAATACTGTGTTCAAGTATGGAGATTGCACCTAAAAACAGAGCTTCTTGAAAGAGTGCAAGGATGGGTAACTCTCCTGGTGAGATCCAGCAAAAGGATTTCCTTATGAAGGAATACTTCAAATAAGTGGGATGCAGAGCTTGGAAATTAGACATCTTAGAGGAGATTTGATTGAAATGTTTAAGGCTCTGAGAGGTATCAGTAAAATGAATGAGGGCAAAATTTTCAAGACCATAAATGATGCTAGAACTAGGGGACATAAATTCAAGTTACAGGGGGGAAGAGATGTTTAGATTGGACTGCAGGAAGTTTTATTTTAGCCAGCGAGTTATAAATTACTGGAATAAGTTGCCTACATGGGTGGTAGAGGCTGACAGTTTGGGGCAGCTTTGATTTAACCCAACAAAGTGCAAGGTCCTAGTCCTATACCTGGGGAACAGTATCCCCAAAATAACTTATACTTTGTGGAGATGAACTAAAGTCAGTAGTGGAAGAAAGGGACTTACAATATGGTGAGACATGAAGTTCTCCAAGCATTGTAGACAGGTTGCAAGGAAGGCTCATGGTGTCCTATTGATGATTTATTGAACATTTTTAGTTGTTGTTTGGTTTTTAGGAGCATTAGCAACTAAGGCCATATTGCTCCGGGATATGCGGTGGTCATTCCCTGACCTTTCCGCATCCTCCGTATTTGGTGGTGACGGGCTCGAACCCCGGTTTAATCAAGAAGCGTGTGCTACGCACTGCTGCTCCTTCCCACCTGGCTACGGAGGCGCCACACATTTTTTAGTAGAGATAAAGATGTCTTAATGGGACGATGATGTTAATCCTTTATAATCCATTGGCTTTTTATTAAGTTATTAGACTGCACTTGGAATACAGTGTTCAGGTGTGAAGACTGCACCTAAAAAACCCTGATCTTTTTGAAAAGTTCCAAAAAGAAGTAGTTTGCCTGGTGAGATTAGAAAAAAGCATCTGTATAAGGGAAAACTGAATATGTCAGTTGCACAGCTTGGAAACTAAACTAGGAACCTTAGAGGAGACTTGATTGAAGGGTTTAAGGCTCTGAGAGACAAAAGTAAAATGACTGAGGATGAAATTGATGGTTATAAATGATTCTAGAACTAGGGGCCATGAATTCAAGTTTGGGGGTGGGGGAGATGTTTAGACTGATTGCAGGAAATAAAATACAGCTGACTTTTGAATTTGGAGAAATTCAAAAGTCAGCTGGATAGTTACCTATGGGAGGAGGGAAATACAGTATATAGGTTGTCTATTTTCTTTTATTTAATTTTTTTGGCTAGTGCAGGCATAAGCTTCCTTGCACCATATGGCCATTACTAATACATGCTGAGCAGTATTGTGAAATATTAAAATACACCCAATCAGCAATTATATTTACTTGTGCAAAACTGTCTGGCTGATGAAAGTGCTATGATGGCACTTAGATGCAAATAGGCTAAGTTCATTGCTTAGATCAAAACAGTGAAGACAAATTAGCATTCCTATCACAACTTAGAATAGGCCACTAACAAATGACATACTTGTAACAGCAATAAAATTAAGCCAGCAAAAGATCCCTATCTGCAATAGGAACTACAGAAAAATCCCACTGATATAATCAAAGTAATTCTAAACATAACTGCTTATTGAAATACTAAGAAAAACCTGTTTCTTTTCAACAGAAAAAGAAAGGTTATAACTGGAAACAAGTGTCAAACTAAGTTAACCTTCATAAAAATTAATCACACACAAAAAACCACACTATAAAAGCACAGTATATCAGGAAAAGAAACCAGATTACATCCCACAGAAGCAAATTAAGAGACCACATAACAGAATATTTTTAAGTCACCAATAATAACTCCTATGTAAAACTAGTTAGAAAAGTGCTGTTGAATAAAATTAGCTATTACAGTAGACTTTCAGAATAACAGCACCTTTTGGGATTTAAGGTGCCTTTATTTAGATTTTTCCATTATCTAGAAAGTCTACTGTATATACTAAATTACCAGAGGAAAAAATCCCAAGGAATCTAGATTTTTAATTGCTAAAGCTTCTTAAAATGAGAAGCAAAAGAAATGCTAAACTAATGGAATGATCAGAAGCACTACATTACCCTGGGTAGGGGTAAATTCCAAATTAAATAGGGAAGCCAAGTTTGATAGATCAAACTAATAAAATAAAGTTTCATAAAAGGCAAAAAACTTAATCATCAACAGAAAGGATAATTAAAATGCTATTTCTCTCATTATGACCATTCTGATAAACAAAATATCAAAAGGAAACTTATACAGGCACTCCCCAGCTTATGCAATACTCAACTTACAGAAATTCAATTTTGTGTTTGCTGGCCAGTGCAAACTTAAAACTGTGGAAACTTATTTTGCATCACATAGGAACAAATAGAGGTATTGTGAAAATATCGTAATGTGAACACAATAACTTTTTTTTGGCAATTTGTTCCAAGACCTTGGAAGTTGAAATGCTATATAACAAAGCTATTTCTCTCTCTAAAAGGTAATTTCTTTAATGGAAATTACACTACACTTTCATCATTATCATATGATGAAAGTATTACTGGAGCTCGCTACCATAAAACAATTTGCACTTTCAGGTTTATTGGGCTTTTCCGTTAGCGCAATTTTTTTTATTATAAATGGGTAGTAAACTATCTTATTGAGGCACCTCCGTAGCCAGGTGGGCAGGAGCAGCAGTGCATAGTACACTTCTAGATTAGACAGGGATTCGAGCCCACCACCAAATACGGAAAGGACCACTGCATATCCCAGAGCAATATGGCCTTAGTTGCTAATTCTCTTAAAAACCAAATAACTATCTTATTGCATTTGCAATAAGACTGATAACTGTGGAATTGTGGGTTTATGTTATGGTGAAATGTGTTCCCCTCACTGAAACCTTCAATCATATAAAAAAAATTCCAAATCTTCTCTTCATTCCTATTTACTTATTACAATGGTGAAGGGAAAGAGACCAACAGAAAGTGCCAGTGCTACGAAACGAAATAAAATTGATTTAGAAATGAAGACTATTAAGAAGTATAAAGCAGGACAATTTTATCATCTACTGCATGGGAATTAGGTCTCACTGCTTAAGCAGTAAATACTATTATAAAGGGCAGTGCACATATAATAAAAGAACATGTTAAAGGGTCAACACATTTATAAGTACGGCAAACCAAGTTCGTGGCAAGGCAAAAAATGGGTGGTTTAATAGGTTCAAGCATCATGCTGGTTTCCAAGGCATTAAAGTAGGCAGTGAAGTTGCCAGTGTCAATTCTGCAGCTGCAGAGAAATTGGTGTTGGAAAAAACCCCTTCTAAATTTCCACAGTGGCATATTTATCAACTGGAGAGTTAATTCTGGCAATGATGCTCAAAAGCTAAAACTTGCTGGCATTATGCCCATCTCCTCTTTCTGTAATGTGCACAAGATAAATTGAATAAATAATTCAATTTACATATTCATCAAACATTTCTTTTTTACTTCAATTAAATTCAGCACACAGTTGAAAATGCTGCATTTAGGCAAATTCTGGCTTACATAAAATTCAACCTGCGTTGAGTTCTGTAGAATGCAACCCTTACATAAGTCAGAGTGGCTGTAAATACCCTTTATAGGTAAGAGAAAGGTGATATTTTTGGTTGGCGCTGGCAGTCAAGATATGAAGCTTGAAAAACTTATGTCAAGTTAGTTTAACATTAATAATGCTAATTTAAAAAAAATAAATTCACCTACATGAAGTATATAAAATGACTATACATTTAAAATGAAGTACATAAAAAAACACCTCTCATTTAGAAGGGTTAAGAAGTTACAAAATTTAGTACAGAATAAAGAAATTAAGTGAAAATTCTAGAATGCTAGCAAGACTATCTATAAACTTGTGAAAATGAAATGGTGAATTTAAAAAAATAAGTCTTCCTAACAGAATGATGATAGAAGTCTGTGCCATACATAACAAGTGTAAATACCTGAAAGTAAAAATAATGCTGCAGATGCCCATCTCTTCAAGGAAAGGCTATAGGGCACTTCAGCAAGGCTGACTCAGAGTGTAAGAGCCACTCTTAACACTGACAATCAATAAGCAAACATTCTTGACCAAAAACATGTAGACACATACCCATAGAGAGCACATCTAATAAGGATAAAGTGTTTTATTTCAAACTTGAAAGAGTAACACCTACCCTGTAATTACTGAAACATAGCTGCCAACTTTGACTTAAAAATGGAAAATCAGCTAACTGTAAGCAGGAACTGTCTTTTGAAGTCTAGACTCTGGACTTCAAGACTCAAAAAAAAAAGTCAGAAATTACAAGACTTGTTTCATGTTGGCTACCCAACAGAAAGTTGGATGGCATGAAACAGGAGTCCAGAGACTTCAAACAGTTGGAGCATTGGTATTGACTTGTCAAATACCAATGCAATGGGGGAAACAACATCAGCACCTAACTAATGCAAGTCTAATTTTAATTGCCCAAGTATGGAGACTTTCTGATTGCACCTTACAGTATGGCATTACTGTCTGTAGCAATCAAATAGCACTTCACTCAGATCCATTACCTGCTGTTTGTTCTTCTACAACTTATTTTACTATTGGGAAATATTTCTAAACAATGCACCTGCAAGATTAGTACAACTTTAAAGGAAGATAACATAGTAGGGGGTTAAAAAAAGTCTGTATTCACCAGTAAGCAGTTGTGATAGAAGACAGAGAAACACATTGTATTACTTTTTCAGCATAGTCACCAGACTAAATGACATTTTTGCCACCTCTTAATACACTTCCACATACCAGTTTTGTAGAAGTCCTGACTATCCTTCAAACCAAGACTGCAGTAGAAATCACTACTCATCAGTAGTAAGGTGTTTTCCACAAAGAAAGGAATTCAAGGGCAGGAAAGAAATAAATCTGGGGTTGCAAGGTTAGGAGAATAAGCAGGATGCAGCAATATTTAAAACCCACATTCATAAGCACACCTCACTGCAGTAGGCAAGAAATGTGCAGGGACATTATCATGGAGCAGGCACACACACCTTTTACAGATTTCTTTTTTCTTTTATAGCAGCACATAGCTTTATCTGGAGATTGTAATAATATTTTGTTGTCACAGTACAGCCCTTCTGAAGGTAATTATTATTACACCATGCTGATTGCAAAAAACAGCATCACCTCACCAGCATTTGCTTGCACATTTGCCTTTTGGGGGGGGGGGGTACAATTCTATTGTTTTTTTTTAGATTTGTTTAGTGATGGATCCAAATTTCATCCATGGTGACTAGCTGTGAAAATAAAAAAAAAACTTTTCCCGGCACATCAACATTTCACGTTGCACATTGTCCTTTCCTTTTTCTAGGAAGTGGTCAGATGCACAATCTTGCTACCTCTACTCTGGCAGAGTAGAGGTAGCAAGATTATACACTACTTGGACTGGAGGGAGTCCAAGTAATGTGTATGTGGGGGGGACATTGTTGAGGCCATGTTATATCAAGGATCTAGGTATATTCTTACCATGTGTATGCCATATCCAAAAATTTCATTACTTCATACAGCATTTCCCCCACCCACTTTTTCTCACTATTGAATACATCATGAATTTTCAAATACAGTCAGCTTATCAGAAAAAAAAGATCTAAACCTCCCAAACATTTCTTAGTTCATTTCACAAATATACATGATCTCAGTTCTAATCTCAACAATGTCCATTTTCACTTGCAGTCTGCCAAACCTCCATGTACTTTTTCTGACAGAATCTCAGTTATCAGTTGATTCAACTACTGCTCATCTCAATTGAGCAAATTCTTCACTGTACGATTATTTTTGCCTCAAAGGTTGTATTGTGCATGTCCATTCTGATATTCCTGTCAGACTTGGTAATTTGGAATCTCCTCTTTTCGTTCTTCTCTGGCTTAAAATCTGTACCACATTCTGTCAAATTCATCTGTTGAATCTACTGTTCTCCCAACTCCACTCATCACTTGAAGCTCTAACTTCCTCTCTTTGCAACTCAACTTTCCTAACAGTGAGGAAATTTTCCTTGCTGATTTTAATGTTCACAACTCCAGCTAGCTTCCATTTTCTAGTCACACCAACCAAGCTAGCTGAGATGCTAAGGCTTTTGCAATTACTAATGACCTTGCATGGGTTGTTCATTTACCTACCAGATTACTGGACAATCCTAACCATACAGCCAACACATTTGATCTTTTTCTCAAAAACAACCCTTCTAAGTACATGGTCAAAGTGAGTGCTCTTTCAGGCACCTCAGATCACAATTTGGTGATTCTCTTCTCCCCTTTATCTCACGGCTATTCCCAACTTGTTGTTTGGCATTACAAGAATGCCAAATGGGATGACTTGCGAGATTTCTTTTCCTTGGTCAGATTACTATTTCTAAACTTGTCATGTCAAGATTTGCTCCGATCATGTCAGTGAAATCATTCTTGTAGGAATGGAATCCTTTATTCCACACTCCACTTTAAAATCTCTTCCTTTACCTAAACCCTGGTTTTCCAATAAATGTGCTAAGGCTGTACAAGAGAAGAATGTTGCACACTGTAATTGGCTTGTTTCCAATTGTTCAGTTTCATTTTCTGCCTATATCAAAGCTTGCAACAATTGTAAAGCAGTTATTACTCAGCTCAAACTAGAATTTTAACAGGCCAAGAGCAGAAAACTTGCTTCTTGCCCTAATGGTAGTTGAGCATTCTGGTCTCTTGCCAAAGCAATTAGCTGCAACTTTGGCCCATCTCTGCTCCCACCTCTGTCAAAACCAGATGGTTCTGTTGTTGCCTCAGCCAAGGATAAACTGACCTGCTAGCATCCCATTTCTTCCAACTCTTGTATTAATGACCTTGGTAAAACACATTACCACTATTCCCAACACACTCCATTTAATGCCTCCTGTGGTCTTCTGTCAAAAGGATGTAGTAGTAATATTGGCATGTGATGCAAGAAAGCAAGTTGTTGGTGTAGAGGTTTTTCAGCACAAGGGCAACTGAGGCCATAATGTGCCTATTCAAATATTTGGAATGGTACCGGAGTTTGCCTTATTTGTTATTAGATATATGGTGAAACTTCTAACAGACACCTCTCGTTAATGGACATCTCTACAATGGAGATTTTCAAATTCTCCAACTCGCCTCTATTGGTTTTAACGTGTTTGCAGCTTCTGTCTAGTGGACATTCTCTGTAACGGACGCGGACAGGCAATCTGCACTGTTTCGTTTAGATTAGCACTTAATCTGATCTCCCCATAATGGACAGCAGGCAAGCTTACGGCCCTTTTTCTAGGAACTTTTCTTCCTCATATTGCCTCAATCGTGTGTTTATTTTCTATTTCCAATTCTCTGAATTTTATCAAGGTTTACGTTGCGGTTCTAAACCCTTTTTCAAGAATTAAGGCACAAGTAAAACTTCTGATGAATTCTGTGTGTGCAGGGGGGGAATATGGTCAGCCTTTCGTCTTTTCAGTTTCCAGTTTTGTTCAGTGTCGTGTGAAGTGCACAATGTCTTCTCGTAAACATTTAACTCATTAAAGCGTATGATCGGCAAAAAAAAAAAAGTGTTCGCACTCACTGCAAAATTCAAAATCAGGAAGATGCAGGTAAACGACATCTTAAAGGAAAAAAATGAACTACTCAAACAATTTTGGCAACACAGAAATGATAAGGTTCAAAAATCATTCCTGAAAACTGTTGGACTTCAAATTGACAATGTTATGTATGAGTGGTTTTGTCGTGAACATGCTAAAAAAAATTTCATTAATGGGCCTATTATTAGGGAAAAGGCTTTGGATGTTACAAAATCTATGGGAGTAAATGAGTTCAAAGCTTCTGTGGGATGACTAGACAAGTTCAAAACTCTGCATAAAATTTCTTGGAAAACCGTAAGTGGTGAAGGTGGATCTGTTGATACTGGGGTTGTAACAGAGTGGACCATCAAATTGGAAGATATGTCATGATTTTGAAGCTAAGGATATTTACAACTGTGACAAAACAGGGTTGTTTTTTTAAAGCTCTTCCTGAAAAAACAGAGTCTTAAATAACGAAAAGTGCCAGGGTAGAAAAATTTCTAAGGAACGCTTGACTGTAGTATTGTGTACAAATATGCTGGTAGACTTTGAACAACCTCTTGTTATAGGAAAACCACAAAATCCTCGTTGTTTCAAGGGCATAAAGTTGAATCTTGAATGTTGATTGGAAGTCTAATAAAAAAGCATGGATGACACGAGATATCATGAGCGAATGGATAAGTCACTTCAACCAAAACATGATTCTAAAAATTATTCTTTTCATGGATAATGCTGCATCTCACCCGCACATTGAATTGTCCAACATTCAAATTGTTTTTCTGCCACCAAACACATCTGCAGAGTGTCAGCCCTTGGATCAAGGGATAATAAAAAATTTTAAACTTCACTACAGAAAACGTGTTTTAAGACATGTCATTGCAAACATGAATGATGTAACATGTGCAAGTGACCTTGCAAAGAAAATCAGCATCCTAGATTTGATTCAATGGATTTCCTCTTCAGTAAATGCAATTAGAAAACAAACTGTCATGAACTGTTTTGTAAAGTATGGCTTCTCAAACACAAAAATTGAAGTTGTGAACAGCAATGTGGAGCACCAAGAACTTCATCTATTGATAATGTACGATACTTCAGCTACAAGTGATCCTGGCTACAAAGATATAGACTCTAACCTCACTGCAGAAGATGGTGCTATAGATATCAACTAAATTATCATCGATATTTTTCAAGAAGTTCCTCATGAGGATGAAGAAATGGAAGGTCATTATGTTGAAGAACATTAACGACGAACCACCGATGAAAATAGAAGCGCTCATACAAATGAGTTGTTTAAAGATGTTTTTCGCCGCTGAAGTATCTTACTGAAGGACTTTCGATGGTTTCTTCACTCCAAACAAATGTTGAAAACAAAATTATCAGCTGGAAGAAGGAGCAGAAGAAAATAAGTGATTACTGTATGTATTTTTCATAAGATAAAGTCATAATATGACTAGCATAATTGTATGTATATTATTTACAAAAATATTGTTCAAAATCTGTATATATATTTTAATTTAATTTTACATTAAACATTTTTTTCTCCCTCAGTCTTGTTAGCAGTCACTTCTCTCTAACAGACACATTTTCATTCCCCATGGCCATAAAGTTTAATTTGTTTGAGATAAGCGAAAAGCTCATCCAGATTGGCATTGTTTCCCAATAGGTGGGTTAGTGATAAAGGTTCCTGCAGTTGTGTCAGAGAAAGGAAGGTAGTATTTCTGATATGGGAATAATATGAACAATCTAACAGAATATGTTGAACTGTAAGTTGTGATGAACAATGCATGCATGCATACAGGAGGGTCATCGCCCATGAGCAGGAACAAGTGGGTCAGGTGTGTGTGCCCTATGCACAATCTTGCGAGTATTACTTCTTCATGCCTGTTTTTCCTCAAGCTCTAGCTCCATATTTGTGGTTCTTGTTTAATTTCAAATAATTTATTGTTTGAATGTCTTCCAAATGTTTAACCATTGGTTCCTACAGATATGTCTGATATGTTTTAGGAAATCTATATAGGGTACTTGATAAGATGTAGGTGCATTGCTTTTTGGGTGCATGGCTGCCTGGTCTGCTGTTTAGTTACCTGTGATTCCAGCATGCCCTGGAATCCAACAGAAACTTACGGTATGATTCCGATTCCTCAAATGATTTAGACGAGACTGGATTTCTTTTACTACGGGGTGTGGGGGTTGAGAAATTGTTACTTATTGCGGAAAGCGCACTCATGGAGTCCGTATATATTAAACTATTAGTGTTGAGACAGATTGATATTGTATATAGCTAGGTGGATTGCATAAAGTTCTGCAGTATAACTGCTATAGTCAGCCAGGCAAGATACAGATACTGTAAATGTGGGAAAGACTGCTGCAGCACCTATGGCATCATCTGATTTTGAGCCATCAGTATATATTAAGCAGCTCTGTGCACTGCTAGCGGCATGTCCTTTGTGCAGTTGCTTGATATAACAGTTTTCCATGGACTTTTTCCCCAATGTTGGAAAAAGGTGTCACAGTAAGGTGGATTTGAGGACCAAGACAGATCAGATATTTTGGTTTCTTTGAGCATGTTTTCAAAATGAAAATTCCAGCAATGCATCAAATATTGTAGTCTAATACCAGTTGGTCTATTTTCAGTGGGTTTATTGTTATAGAATGTTACCCTTTCAGGATTGAAAAGTAGTAGTTGATTTGAATGATCTGGAAGGCTTTTAATCCTGACTGCATAGGTGAGGAGTAACATTTTCCTTCTGAGGTGGAGTGGTGGTTCGTTTGCCTCTATATAGACTTTGGACCAGGGATGTTCAAAAAGCTCCAAGACCAGTGCAAAGAGCACTGCTGTGCTGTGTCTTGTAAGTGCAGTTTTCCTAGCTGAGTCATATACTATTGAACCATAATTTAGACAGGACCTGATGAGCAAATGATACAAATGCAGGAGAGTGCATCTATCTGCACCCCATGCCATGGCAGAGATGGCTCTGAGTATATTGAGTTTTTTTCAAGCAGAGAGTTCTGAGAAGTTATGTGCATGGCAAAATTAAGTTTAGTATCTAATATTAAACCTAAAAAGCAGATATTGCTGGCAAGAGGAATTGGTTGGTTCTTTAATTTAAGTTCAGGCTCTGGGTGTAATCTGCACTTTTTACAGAAATGAACTGCTTTGACAGACTATAACAATTTTGTACAGTCCATGTCTCTAACTTATTTATGGAAAGTTGTAAGTGTCTCTCTATGCTGTTAATGGCATGATATAGCAAGATCGTTGGCATACATATTTCTATGGTTTTGGGAATATTCTGCGTCATGGTATTTAGTCTAATTGCAAAGAGGGTAGGACTAAGTATGGACCCTTGAGGCACCCCTTCTTGAATAAAATATTGTGAAAGTACATTCTGGTGACAAACTTGAAAAGTTCTGGATGAATTGAGGTATGTGTCCTTTCAACCCTGGGTATACAGCTCTCAAAGAATGCCATACGTCCATGTGGTATCAAATGCCTTTTCAATATCTAGACTCACCATTTCCAGATGTTCATTTTTAACATATGCATTCCGAATATTAGTTTCAGCTCTTACCATAAGGTCCAAGCTGGATCTGTTTTCTCGGAAACCATATTGGTTGATATTTAGCAGCATTTTGCTTGCAAGAAGGCAAGTATGCGCTTATGCAGCATCACCCAAAAAAAATTTTTTACACAACCATTCCCTCTAAATGTTTGTCTAGTTCCTCCTTAAATTTATTTAACCTATCAACTTCCATAATGACAGATGGAAGTTTGTTCCAGCAATTAACCACCCACTGGCTAAAAGCATTATCACAAATCTACTGCCCATCTGTCTTTCCTCAATTTGAATTTATGTCCCCTTAGGTTCTTAATCTAAAGAAGTGGAAGAATCCCATTAGAATTCAGCATGTTCAACCCCTTCAAGGCCTTATACACCTCAATCAGATCACCTCACAGGTGCCTAGTTTCCAGCCACTGCAATTTGCAGAACTTAAACCTCTTCGTAAGAGGATCCCTTCATTCCCCTTGCCAATCTTGTTACCCTTCTCTGTACACTCTCAAGCAAATCTATATCTTTCCTAAAATCAGGCCTCCAGACCTGTACACAGTACTGAAGGTGTGGCCTAACCATTGCCTTATACAGAGGGACAATCAGCTTTTCCCTGTTAGCAAAGTTCCTATATATCATTGACAAAACCCATGACCTACCCTAACAGCCTGTCTACATTGCTCAGAAAATTTCATATCTGACTGCACAATTACTCCCAGGTCTTTTTCATTTTCTACCACCTTAAGTGTAGTACAGGTGACCCCTGCTTAACGCTGATAATTCGTTCTGTAAAAAGAGTGCTGAGTGAGTGCCACATTCCCATAAGGTAATGTATGTATTTGTGAGTTGGTGCCATAGGATATTTCCTAATCAATAATGAACAGTAGTGAAAAGATGCCCAAATGTCTGTCAAAATATTTAATATTCAAATATTTGTACATATAAAATATTCTGCATTACATATGTATATAATTATGTGATAACTACTTAAGTATCAAAATTGAACTTGCAATTCCAATTAAAATAGTGAATTTAATTGATGAATTTAATCATGAAAAATGTGTCGATTCTGGGTTGAACTTTGGCCCTCTTCCAAATAAACTAAAAGGGATATTAATTTTAAATCCCCCGCAGCATTACCCCCAACAATAAAGTCAACCGATCCTTTGAAACCTGGCATGCTTTTTTCTTCTTTCAATATGAAACTTCTTTTAGGCATTAGTTTCCACAAAATTCCTGCTTCATCTATGTTAAAAACTTGTTGAGAAGTATAACACATAATACCCCTCTTCAATAATTTTAACAAGTTCTTTTTTGCTGCACTTGCAGTTTCTCCCTGGATTATCTATTCAACCAGCCCTTACTAGTTTTAAATGGTTCCACTTTTTTTAGGCAAGTTTTCTTCAGATCATCATATTGGCTAATCTCCATCTCTCTCCCCCTCTTTTTAATAACATTTAACTTAACTGAATTCTGCATTGGATATTATCTTCGATAAAATTAGTTAAAGTCTTTCCATTTCAATCCTAATAGCCAGCCTAGCCCTAGTTGCTTGCAGTGGAACAGCTATCTTTCCTGCTGCTAAATTTAATTATTTTTTATAAATGTTCTTATGCAGTTAAATTTGTTAAGTCCTAAATTATGATTGTCTTTGACCAGAATCTATTCTGCTTCAAAACGTCTAATTTAATTTTCAAATTCAGTCTTCGTACTGCGCTCAGATGTTGTTGCTTTTCATTCTTATTGGCCATTAATAACTCTTCAAAAATATAACTGCATTGGTTGCATTAATTATGATACAATGTTCAAGTAAACTGTCTATTTTGCATGATACAGTACTGAGTGATGACTAGACTTCGGATAAATGCATAATGCAAATATTACAAACTTGATCATTTTTTAAAATGTTGATCTCTGAACTACGTAACAAGTGACTACTGCAATGAAATTAGCGTGTGAGAAAATTTCACTGAGTGTGGGAAACGTTTTAATGCTGTTTTGCTATTCATTTTCAAGCTATCAACTCCATCAAATTAAACAATTTTGTTAAATATGCCAAAAATGCAATCTGTAAAAGAGCGTTATAGTGATCTGTGACAGCATTATAGTCAGATACGGGTTATAATATAAGAACAGCATTATAGCAAATCAGCATAAAGCAAACCGTGTTATAACAGGGGCCTGTTGTACCACAAAGTTGGTACTTTGCATTTGTCAAGGTTAAACTTCAGTTGCCACTTCTCTTTGAAAATTTTCTGGATCCTGTTGAAGTAGCACACTGCCATTACCAACCCTGCCAACCTTGGTATCACCACAAACTTCAACACTAAGCCTGATATACCTTCATCAATATCACTGATAATTATACAAAACAGTGGACCCAACACCAAACCCTATGGGATGCCACTAATAACATTAGTCCATGAAGAGCAGTGCCCATTGATTACAACCCTGTCTTCTCCCACTCAACCATCCTTTTATCCATTGTAGCAATTTACCCTTAATACCATTCTGCTCCAATTTGTACAGTAGTCTTCCATGCACTACAGTGCCAAAAGCTTTCCTGAAATCCAAGTATGTTATCAAAATAATTTTTGCATCCAGTTCCTTTGTAACCACATAATATACAAATCAAATTTGTCAGACAAGACTTTCCTTAACAAACCCATGCTGTGTCTGAATTATTGCTGCAGTCACACCTAGATGATCCTGTGATGCATCTTTAATCAGTGACTCACATTTTACCTGGAACAGAAGTTAAACTGGTCTGTAATTACTCTTGTCACCCTTCGATCCCACTTTGTGAATTGGGGATACATTTGCACATCTCCAGTCTGTGAGGACCTCCCCCGAGTCCAAGGATGCTCTCATAATTATGGCCAAGGGTTTGCTTACTTCCTTTGCTGCCACCTTTAATATAACTGGATAGATGTCATCCACACCAGGTGTGTTTGTTTATCTTCAATTTCTCTTCCACTTTGCTCTCAGTTATTACAAAATCATTAAGCACCCTGCTACAATTTGATAACCTTCTGACATTTTCAATCCTTACTAACTCCTCATGTGTGAAAGTAGATGCAAAATACTCAAGTTTGTTTGCTATCTGAGCAGAATCATCAATAGTTGAACCATCAATATCAAGTGGACCAATTGGATTCATCCTCTTCCTTTTAGAGTTTATATAAGTAAAGAAATCCTTGCTGTTTTTCTTGCATCCTTTGTCAAAGATTTCTTGTAATCTGCCTTTGCCTGCCTAACCTCTTTTGTGACTTGATTACAGACTAACTTATATCTGCCATAGGCTAGTGTCTCCTGATAATTTATATGCATCCCATGCATTTTTCTTCTCTGCCACAAGTCATTAGTTCATTTGACAACTATTTAGGCCTAAACCTTGAACAATATTTCTTAATTAGGTATTAAACTTTTAGTAGCTTTCAAGATTAATTCCTTGAATGCTTCCTACTTAGAATTTGCTGTTGGAAAGTTTGAATTAGTCAAAATCAGAAGGATTTCAACAAATCTTGATGCTAAGAAAGCTCCAGGTCCTGATGCTATTTCTCCACTTGTACTCAAAACCTGTGCTCCCAAACTTACTCCTTTTCTTTGCTGCTTTTTTCACTTTCTTATTCCAAAAGGTACTTTTCTGCTCAAAAATTTGCTCATATTCAACCAGTTCCTAAAAAGGGTGACAAATGCCTCCCATCCAGTTATAGTCCTATTGCCATTACTTCTACTCTTTCTAAAGTAATGGAGAAATCAATTAACTGCCAACTCAAACTACCTAGAAACCTTCCGTCTGATCAACTATTGCCAGTATGGATTCTGTCGGTGTCAATCCACTAGTTATATTCTTGCTTATGTTACCCATTTATGGACAAATTCAATGGAAAAGTTTGTTAAAACACAAGCAGTTGCTCTTGACATCTTGTTTGATCTTTGACATCTTTTGATCATGTTTGGCCTAAAGGTCTTCTAAACAAGCTTCCATTTTATGGTTTGCCAACTGTTTTTTGTAATTGGTTATCCAGTTCTCTCTGATCACTCACTGAGGGCAATGGTAGATGGCCCTGTTTTCTAATTTCTCCCCTAATGCTGGTATCCAGGATTCCTTTTCCTCTTGTATATTAATGACCTTCCATTGACTGGAAATCCTATCCATAGTTTTGCCGATGATAGGACATTGCATTCCACTTTCCAGTTCGAGAAGCCTTGTCCTGCTCAAACAGCTTCAACTTGTCGAATATCTGCTACCAATTCCTTAAATGCTGATCTCCAGGTAATTCTCCAGTGATGCAAAGACAACTGTTTATTTCAATCCTTCTAAGACTCTTGTCTTAGATCTCGCAAAAAGGATTCTTCTGCTCCTATGCTTATCTTTGGTGACACACTGATTACTAGGCAAGATGATATATATCTCTTTTGGGGATCACCCCGATTTCTACTCTTGGCACAAGCACATTACAAATATTGCTTCCTCTGCATCTAAAAAACTTAGTTTTCTTTCACTCTCGGCATTACTTTTCTTTCAAACAGCTGTTCACTCTGTACAAATTGCAAATCCACCTACCATGGAATATTGTTCCCACATCTGGGGTGGGTGCCCCCAAAACCTCTCAGGCTTCTAGATTCCATTCTAGAGAGGGCAGTTGGGTTAATTAATTACCCACTAACAATCTAGTCCTCCATCCACTGTCTCAGACAGTACTGTTTCTGCTACATGCCTTTTCCATGGGCACTGTTCTTCTGAATTGGGTTTATAATTCCCACTCTTTCAAAACAGTCCAAACGTGTGCCACCACCAGCCAATATCCACTTACTATCCAACTTCAAACTCACAGAACCAACTTTTCATCCTCATTTATTCATTCAACTGCCATTTTCTGGAACAACCTTCCTTCATACATATTTCCTGAAAATTACATCTACAGAAGTTCAAGTCAATGACAACAAATATCTTTTGTCTTCTCAACCTCCAACCCAAACATGGTACTAAGTACTTTAGGTTCTAATACCTCTCTTGTTTGGGTTGGGGTTCTCAAAAAAAATCCATTGCAACATCACTTCATTCAGTGCTGCAAAGAAAGGGGGGGGGGGACTTGTCAGACTGAAACCAAAATTGGTGTGGTTGCTATAGATTTCAAAGTATCAAACAAAAAAAAAGTATATATATTTTTTATCACTACTTCCTGGTGAATACAAATATTTTGAACCCTCCCCCCCATACATGCAGCACATCTCCTTACAACACAATTTGTTCCCAATAGTGAAATTCAAGTGCTACTGAGACAGGATTTACTAGTCCAGTTAAAACTAATAAAAAATTTAGACAATAGCAAATTCCTAAGGAAAAGTAATGAATAAAGACATGCAAACAGTAAAGTTGTTTAAACTAGGTTTAAGCAACTTCACTGAAGCTACAAAGACAAATTTTCAGTGTGCTTTGGCTGGCATCAATAAGAATCATGAAAGGTAAACATTTAATTATCAGAATTTGTATGCAGATGCCAGGCAAAAGCCAAACAAATTTTATTCCCTTTACCTTGTTTACAAAAGTTAAACAAAGTCACGCCCACTACAGGTTGTACAACTGTCTCTACCCTCTTGATCATACTTCCTAGAAACTAATAGGTAGCAGTCCAAATTCACCTCCATTCCTCGTTTGAAAGATGATACTGATTTCAGCCAAAGCCAACACTGCAGTTTGGCCATAGGTTTTCAGGGAAAAAAAAAGTCCAATCTCTGAGCTGATAAGTCAGTCTGACATTATCCACTAAACAGTTAAGTTCAAAATGGCATTGTGCTAGTACTGACAGGGATTATTTCTTTAGCACTGTCATGGTGTAGAGAGTTCATAATTATTCAATTATGTCAAATCTTTTAGACAATTATATGAAAACTGCCTCAACTTCATAGTGGAGATGACACATTCTAACAAGAATGTCTCCAGAAAATTTCCACACCAATTTTGTTGCTGCTTTTTTGTAGAGACAATACATCCATGTTTGATTGGATTTTTTTTAATTATAATGCTTATTGCATGTACCAAGTTTAATATTTGTCAATTATGGTCAGTCAAAATACAGTTTATTTTTGTCTTAATGCCTACCTCTTCCTACCCCATAAAGAGATTTACAGCTTCTAAGTTTAATGGAAAATATATTAGTAGAAGCAAATTTTATACTATTCATGTGCCAAAATTAAGTTTTCACAAAAAAAAATTTAAATGTTATCATTAATACAAACTAAGAATTTAATTATTCCCAGATAGCCTAATATCTGAGAATAATTAAAGTAGAATATTTAAAGGCTATTCAAGTATTCATGAATCTTGTTTCATTGAATGAATTCATGTTTCTTGTAGTTTTAATACTAATATATAAATTAATCTTACCATCAGCATCTACTTCATTTATCATATCTTGTAGTTCTGCTTCTGTAGGATTTTGACCAAGGGACCTCATAACAGTTCCCAATTCTTTGGTTGTTATTGTACCATCACCATCTTTGTCAAACAAGGAAAAAGCTTCTTTGAATTCTAAAAAAAAACCATACTACATTTATAAGACAGTGAAGAAAATAAATTTCCAAACATCCAAGGAATAAATAAAAATTAAAGTATTTACTAACAGCAGTTTAATTTATCCTATATAAGAAATCTTCTATACATGGCCATAAAAAGCCCTGGCCCTCCATATCAATAAAAATGGAGAATTAATTTTTATGTCAGAAGAACAGAACAAATATTCAATGTAATAAAATAAGCAAGAGTTAA
This sequence comes from Mastigoproctus giganteus, assembly GCF_048544385.1. Taxonomy (NCBI): domain Eukaryota; kingdom Metazoa; phylum Arthropoda; class Arachnida; order Uropygi; family Thelyphonidae; genus Mastigoproctus; species Mastigoproctus giganteus. Next base: position 165,319,590 of record NC_143577.1, read on the forward strand.
AAATGATACTACAAATTAGACAAGATTAATTTTACTTAACACATTACATCTTAAATAAAAGATTTTAGGAGTGATTATTAATAGTTTTCCATTAAGCTATCAAATTATGTTAAGAGGAAAAATCAGATTAAAAAACTGATCCCAATATATAATTAATTTAATAGATTGAGAAGGAATCCAACTTCTGCTGCTTCACATTAAGGTTACAACTCTTTGGGGACAGTGTGCAGAGCTCACTCTGGTCAAGTCTCTGAATAGTAGCAAGTTGTTGAAATCAGGGTGCATTAAGAAACTCTTGCAAACAGAAGTTAAGCATAGTTTTTGAAATGTACTTAAGACTTTAAAATTGGAATCTAGGTAGTCTTATTTGTGTGGAGACTTGTAGAAATGCCTTTCAGGATGCAGGCAAAATCATTTGGTGGTACTTTTCAAGGCAGTGGTAAAATGCCTAAAAACATTAGCGTAAAAATTTTCACACACACTGTGCTGCCACTTTATTAGGTACACCACTGCTGTGCACACAAATGGTCTCCCACAACGTTGCAATCACATGACCACAGTTGTGGATATAAATGCAGCAGAACAACCTTTCTAGTATCAATTAAGCATACAAGCTGTAGAAAGAATGGGGAAAAGGAGTGATCTAACAGACTTTGAATGTGGCATGGTAGTAGGTGCAAGACATGCTAGACAAAGCATTGCTGAAATGGCAATTCTCCTGAACTTTTCACGCACCAGTTTCAAGGGTGTGTCGAGAATGGTGCAACAAACAGAAAACATCCTCTCAGTGGCACTCCTGTGGAAGAAAAGTGCTTGTTGATGGGAGATAGGAGGATGGCTACAATTGTGCAAGCAAACAGATGGGCCACAATGTCACACATTCACGCCAGAATACAACCTCAGTGCACAGAACAAAATATCTCAACTGACCACTAGCCGTGCTTTGTCACAAATGGGCTACAACAGCCGATGGCCACATCATGTACTTTGGTTATCAATGAAGAAAAAGAGAGCATGTCTCCTGTGGGCACATGCAACACCACCACTGGACTATTGAGGATTGGAAAACAGTTGCTTTGTCTGACAAATCAAAGTTCCTGGTGCATCATGTTCATGGAAGGCTCAGAATTTGGCCAAGTCAACATGAATTCATGGACCCATCACATCTGACTACTACTGTAGTAGTTGGTAGGGGCAGTTTTATGGTGTGGGGAATGTTTTCTTGGCACACGTTGGGTCCATTGACACCCATAGATTCATGCCTGAATGCCACATTGTTGCTGACCAAGTGCATCCGTTCATGTTGACAGTTTATTCTCAGTCATATGGTTACTTCCAGAAGGATAATGCACCAGTGCACAAAGCTCAAATCACTATGGAATGGTTCCAGGAACATGACAATTACTTTTCTTTGCTGCAGTGGTCTGCTCAGTCCCTGAATCTCAATCCTACTGAACATCTTTGGGATGAGATGGAAAGGGCTGTTTGCTGCAGGCCTACACCTCTGTCGAATTTCAAGGAACTGCATGACACACTCATGTCTGTTTGGTACTCCATTCCTGCACAACATTTTCAGCATCTTGTTCAATCCATGCCTAGACAAATTCAGGCTGTTTTAAAGGCTAAAGGAGGCTCAAGTACCTACTTGAGCCTCCTTTAGCCTTCAAAACAGTCTGAATTTGTCTAGGCATGTCTAGGCACACAGTGCTGCCACCTAATAAAGTGGCAGTACTGTGTGTGTGTGTGTGGTAAAATGAAAGAATTAAGACTTGCCAAATCACTTTGATTTTCAGATTAGAAAAATTAAAATATTACCCCTATCCCCTCTGAACTAGTTTTGCTGAAGGCTGCAGTAATATTGTTGAAGACCCTTACCCCCCTTATTCAAAATGTGGTCTATTTCTACAAAATTACTATAAGAGGAAACCACCACTACAATAGTATTAACATTAACAAAACAGAAATCAGCCAGTGGAGAAATGCCATGAAACTTCTGAGAATTGCCATGGTAGCCAAGTGGTCAGGTACAAGGGTACCTAAGTACACATGCTTTGAGCCTACATGATTTCTAAATAGTGATTTTTTTTTTCTATTCTATCTTGTAAACTCCTCTGACCATATGGTTATCCTATAGTATAAACAGATATTTTATGTTTATTTGGATTTTGGTAATATTTGAAAACCAGCAGCCTTCAATGGATGTGAAAAATATAGCAAGAAGCTTAAAATATCAATGCAAGATGCAAAGGAAAGAATGTCAACAAGACTGCTTTAATCTTTAGCTAAAGATTAATTGTCCATGTAACAGATACTAGAAACACAAATGAAAAGACATTCTGATCAATACCTGAGGCAAGAACCTAAAGAGGATCTACTTACTTTTTCAAAAAAGTAAAAAATTTATGGTGGATGAGCTTTTGTGTCAGTATAAAATGAAGCTTAGGATTTGGAAACAAGCTGTTTACAACATACTATACTCTGTTTCACAGCCTTAGCATATCACATTTAGATAAAGGATAAGAGTTTAGAGTGGAATAAAGAATAAGGGAGGACTTCATCTCCACAATTTTAATGACAATCTCAGAAGATATCAGGACTAAATGGTCCAACCACTAAAAAGGGAAATAGAAATCATGCCATCAATCCATTCTGCATTTGTTATACTGAAATACAAAGCTGAGATTGCACTATGGAAAAAGATTCTTAGGAAACTTGAGTGAAGGGAAATTAAGAACAAAGTCAAATAAAAATATTTGCTGGTCTTAAATTCTCATTTTTGCAAGTTTTTATTCTTTTTTGGAAATAATTTTTGTTATTTCTGTTTTGTGCACTTTCAGCATAACTTGCTGAGTTCATATTTGAATTCTTTTCTTCTTTTACCTGTCAGTCTGGTTTCCAGGGAGGAAAAAAGCCCTTTAATCTTCCCTACTTCAGAGCTTTTTTAAAAAGTCCTTTATGCAGCCTTCTCAGAAGGGCCCAAGGCAAATGGAGGGCAACATATCTCCCCTAAAATTATTCTAAACCATGCTAGGTTTCTCCACAATCATACCTGCTGATTCCCCTTTACAAAAAAACAAATTTGCAGAAGCCTTTCATTGTGGAAAGGTTAATTTTTATTCTTGTCTTTGCTTCATTTGTGAAATGACTGCTGGGACTTAACGTGTCAAGTTCTAGCACAAATATTTGTATTCAAATTGGTTGTCAGACATGGAAGTGATATTTGACAGTTTCTTGTCCCTGCTAAAAGATTATTCTTATATCTCACCAAATATCAAAAGTTAATAGGTATCCAGAAAATTCTTGTATAAAAATTGCTAATGTAAAATGTTTTCATAAGCCTAGCAGACACACACACACACACACACATTTTCCCCCCCTTAGAAAGGGTTTAGGATACCTAAGGGTAAATTCTAAAAATGCCTGGATATGCAAAATCTGTTCCTTCAGATGTAGCTGTTTTTCAATTTAGCAGAAAATTGCTGAAGTATGAGGTGACAGTGTTTTGAAGTCTGCACTACCAAATGCTAGTCTTATAAGACTAAAAAATTGGCAAATCAAAGGGTGTTGGCCTTATGTCTGTCACTCAATTCAGTTTCCTTTTGCTGTGAAAATTGGAAATTAAGATTTGGTTGTGGTTACTAGAACCACATTTTCTGGTTCAACTGTATTGAAATGTATTTTACCTTTTGTACTATTGTCTATTTTGCCTTGCAGACACTATTTGACAGTGTCTGCAAGCAAAAAATGTTATCATTCACTCATACAAATTTGAGTGTCATTCTTTCAACTATATATTTTAGAAATGGAATTGGGCTATTCCTTTATAGCTATTGTAGTTTTAGACATGCCTTTCTAAATTATGTATTTAAGTTGAAGCCTTGTAACATGCACAAATCTGAAGGGTAGAACATGAACTAACACTGTCACCATATCAACACTCGAGTCTTGGGAAAGTAAACTGCTTTGAAGTTTCTGAACTCCTTGAACACTTGTTCAAGGAAATTTTCTATGGCTCCTATACTTGTGTACCAGAGGTATATTATGGCAGAGCTACTCCAGTTTGGTATAGCACCATGCAGATGGACAGTCTTTGATAAATGCCTATATAATGTATTGAGCATTAATAAATAAGGCCTCAAAATAGATTTTAGATGAACTTAGTGACAGAAGAATGCATGGGATGATTTTAAATCATCAGGAGACAGAATTATACAATGAGTATAAAGCGGTCTCTAATCAAGTCATTCAGATGTGCTACAGCAAATTATGGGAAATCTCACTAATGTTACAAAGAGAAACACAACAAAGAATTGTATATATCAAGGGTGGCCAACTTAATTTCTGATGTGATCTTTTATTCAAAATGTGGCGCAATCTACCATCTCAAGAATTTCATTGCACATGGTTTAAAAAGTTAAACACTGAAAAATGTTGTTTATAAATTAAAATTCAAAATTTATTTTAAATTTGTATGTATTTAAAATTTCAATTTATGCGAAGTTTCTCTTTGTGTCATCTGCTGAGCTTTCAAAATCTGGGATATACTGTGATAAGGCCAACCGTAAAGAATCTCCTGTAGAGCACAGTGATTCTTCATCTTTGTTTCAAATATGAAAAGGCCAATTCATATAGATATGTGGAACCAAAACAGGAATTTAAAAGTTCACTGCATTTTTTACATTTAGGTACTTTTCTTGGCAAACATATTTCCAAAACTTTCTGATGATCTGGCTTTTAGGAAGATATTGTTTTGCAATGTAATAAAATTTTCATGTAATATTTTCTCCATGTGAAAAATTGCAGCAATTTTTTGACATTAAATGGGTAAGAAATATTGAACATCTTCAATTGTTTTAAAAATCGAAGAATCTGGTTTCAAAATCTTGCACAAATTTCTTAATTTTAGAAACATTTCTCACTGTTAAATTCAAAAACAGGATATTTTTGCAAATGATCTTGCATATTTTCAAAATGGTAGAATTTTTCTTTGAGATCCTTAGCCATTGCCAAAAATGGATTTATATGCAGAAATACTACTAATTGTGTCACCCACTTTTTTCCCTTGTAATTCCAAATTCAGATCACTTAAATTACTGGTAAAATCTGCCAAAAAAGCCAGCCTACACAATCACTATCTTATAGCTGCTGATAATCATCTCCCTTTGATCAACAATTTTTTTTAATTTCATTCAGCAAACTTCAAAGTCTCTGTAGAAACTTACTCCAACTCAGCCACCTCACATCTGTATATAAATATAAGATCTGGTTCTTTTTCAAGTTGCATTTTGAGAAGTCTCCTTTGAAGAGATTGTCCTCTGGTGGAATTAACGATTTGAAAGCGATGTCCATAACACTTTTAGTATTTAATCTTTTGCTGCCTAACACTTGTTGGTGGATGATACAGTGGTAACTCAAAATCTGAGAATTCATTCTTTTGGCACAATGCAATGAATCCGTTAAGATGCCCATCATTGCTTCAGCTCCATCTGTTGTTACTGATACAAGCTTAAATAGTGATAATTTAATTTTCAATAAAATGTTTGAATGATTTAAAGATATCAAGAACTAGTTCTTTCTTTAAACAAAAAACTATACCCAGCAGTTCTCTAATGGCAGAATCATCAAAACCATACAAATAAAAACAAGCAACTGAGCTGTATCAGTGATATCTGTAGATTTATCTAGTTGTAAAGAAAAGTACACAAAATTAGAGCATGCAGTTGTTCACTCACAGTATTGAGATAATTGTAGATCTTGAAAGGCACTTATTTCATTTTTGTTCTTAACTTTCAAAAAGAATCTTATTTCTAAAAATACATCTTTGATGAATTGACCATCAGAAAATGATTTGCATTTTTTTGCAAGAAGATGACTCACTTTAAATGATGCTACAGTTACTGCTTCGATTGTAAATTAGGTGTCATGAAGAAATTGTTGCACAAATAATCTGGAGTTAAGTTCTAATTTATTTCTTTCTAAGGTCACTATTCGGTGGAAAATCCAATTGGTATTTACCATGGAGTGCCTCTCTAAATTTCCTTTTTTGGGTATAGCCACAGAAGCATTGCAAATCAAACAGCAACATTTTTCTTTCACCATTACAAAAAATGTAATCTAGTTCCCACTCTTGATGAAAATGATACATTTTACTCTTTTTCGTAGTATTTGTTTTAAATACTAAAAAAGGTATTAAATTAACATAAGTACTGTCCAGTTATTAAATCAGCAAAATATATTAACAGCAGAAATAGAGTCACATTGGTCCACTTAATATGCATTACATAACTATTGATGATACTGTGCAGGTTACCAACAAACAAATATTTTGCATCTATATACATAAAGTTCAGAAACAAGGATACCAGAAGTCCAATGTTGATTATGAATAAAAATTGAGAGGAAGGTGGAAGAGAAATTGTTGCAAGAGTAATAAAGGCATTTAGGCTGATAAAAATCTATCCAGTTATAATAAAACAGGCACTAGATGGAAAGTAATTTGATTTTATATATAGTTAAACTTCAAATCAATTTTTGAACTGTTTTAGGAAAAAATTTAAGTTTACAGACTACATAGTTATAAGTGCATCAGAGCTAAATGTGCAGAGTGGACTTGCACTTCAAATCTATAAGGTTTTTACTGTGCAGAGATAGCACATCTGAGGCCATAGAACTGTCAATTGCAATTTATGAACAATTATACAACTCATTGGTAACAGGTTACTCAGTTTGAGTTTCACTATTTGTGCTCTCAGTTCTTTTCAATATTAGACAGATGATTTACCAAACATTTTCAAATTTTACATTTGTTATTTGCAGACAAGTCATCCATTTGTGTCTATGTGCTAAATAAAAGAAAGGCAAGTAACCTAGAATATTTTAGCTTTTTTGAAAAACTAAAAGTCTTAAGTTTCTACAAGCCTTGTGATAAGTTTTACTGTAAAAAAACCACTGACAAAGTCAATGTATGGAGTATCGAAGCTTCCTCTTTCTTGAAGTCCAGCCTTTCTTTTAAGGCTGATAACCATGATGAACTCTCCTAACGAGCCAGTACCTTAGTGTTTCCCAACCCAGTCCACAGGACTTATGACTAAATCTTTTTGCAGTAGGCAATCCCTTAATAGCACTGATGGGAAATAGATATATATTAACAAAATATTGTTCTATGAGTACCTAATTTTATTTTAAAAAAAATATAGTATAGTTCAATATTTTCTGGTCCATGGTTTATACCTCAAATATAAATGGTTTTTATCTGAAAAAAAAGTTGGAGAACTGGCTTAAAGTATAACCCACGTGGAATGGTCAGCAAGACTGGGTTATTTTAAGGAGAGCTGACACTTTCATTCCCCCACCAAGATGTACTACACACAGTTCAGTATGTTTTAAAGGAAATGCTTTTTCCTGTACTGGTCAATATTTACTGCATTTTTATGTGCCATACATTACCCTTTTATGAAAGAGGCTACACTTGAACAGGACTATGCACAATAAGTTGCAGTATAGACAAAGTTCTTTCAGCTTCTCAGTAAAACTATCCAAAATATGAAGTTTCAAAGCTTTTGATATGTCTCCATAATTAATGATCCGGTTATGCTACTTAGAAAAATAATCTAGATATACTAGGCACATGGGCTGAAAAATGACAAATTATATTTAACACTGATAAATTCAAGATACTGTATTTGGGTACTAGTAATCCAAAAATAAGTTATCTGGGCAGCAGACTAAAGATAATTGTTAGTTAAACTAAGACACGAAATTGTACAGTCAGATCTGACAGTTTTGAACAGTACATATAAGTCAAGAGGTTCTGTCAACAATATACAACTTTTCCAGCAGGAAAAGAATTTTCCCCTTGTACAGAGGTTTTTTAAAGACTGTACTGTGATGTTGTGTGCCATTTGTCAGATCATTTCCATTGATAACATCATAGAGGAATGTGCCAACTGCAGATTAAAAATAAAATCTATTAACCAACCCCCATTTTCTTACCTATAAACCCCAGCAGCTCACATCTGGGGAGTATGGGCTTGGCACACTCAGGGTCCTGAGCTGGATATGATTCTTCTCCTGGTGATTCCCTTCTTTTTCTGGCTTTCTCTCTATATATCATGGTAACTCAATTTTTTTTGGCTGGAGCAGCAAAAGCACCAGGCTTGCTTGCACCATATGGCTAATAACAGTTTCATTAAGATAAGCCATATGAGAGAAAATAGGAAACCCCACATCAGCAGTACAGAATTAGGTCTGTAACAAATTTAGCTAAAACTGAATCCAATTTTTACAGAGTTTAGCTTTTGTTATTGTCATTTGTATATTACACCAGCAAAATCAGTTCTTGACAGTGTCATATTGCTAATGAGTGTGTGTGGTTCCAATCTATGGGGAATGTTAAGTCAGATTACTATAAAATAAGTGACAATGATCTCAAACTCATAATAGCATCTGTTAAAATGCTACTGCTCCAATCTCCACCCCACAATATAGGGGTGCAGATTGGAGTATTTTCAGGAGGATGTCCAGAAAAGCATGTTATTCATCAATTAGAACAGCTACATATAACAAACAGTTGATAACTATTCAATATCAACTAGTATTAATGTCTCCCCAAATCAAAGGTGATGAGGAATCAGGTAACTATAGGATGAGTTTGACTTCTGTGGTAGAAATGATTGAAGTATGTAGCTCAGGATGCAATTCAGTACCACTTTGACAAGGATAGCATCTTGAATAGATTCATGATGCTGTCCTTGTCGATGTCTAGTAAATTACTATGAAAGTAATTAAATATCTAGACTTCACTGAAGTCTAGAGTTTCTGGCACAAAGGCCACACTGCACAACCAAAGTATGGCTACATGTGGTAACAGTCAGAATCTGTCATTTGGCATTTGTTTTAGGTAGGAAAAACAAAAAAAAAAGTTGTATTGTTACCTATGATGTGGCTGAGCAATTCTTGTTGAATTGTCTTAATGTAGTCTGTGGAGCATTGTCAAACAAGGTACATTCAATGAGTATATGCTTTACTATTAGTGGTTGTAAGCAGTGTGTACACTGTGGAGGATCATTTCCTGTGAGCAGATGAGTATGACTATTAGAGTTCCTTTTTTATAGAAGCTAGGAGTCCATAATTGTGGTTCAGATATCAGTTAAAACAGCTTATGTGTTTGCTTTTTCCACAGAAGTGTCCATTGCTCCATACATATTCCATGTTTACTGCATCTAATCAGGGTACTAGACTAGATCATTTGTTGAGGCTATACTAGAGGGGATATTTTGCAGCATCAACCACCCTCATTTTCTGGAATACCACTGACTTGGGATCCAAGAAAAGACACCAATACTTGAAGGTATAATCTCATGTCCTTATGAGATTTAAAAGATTGTAAGGCAATGTGTTTTTCAGAGCTAAGGGAATGCTCTTTGAATCCATATATTATGCTTTTATTGATTGCCAGAAGTGAAACAAGTGTTAGTTGTATTAGGGAAGACAGCAGTTGCACCCACTTCACTGCCAGATTTTGAACCATCAGTGTAGATCTGGAATAGTTTTGTATGAATAAAATGTAATTGTTGGATGTTAATACTTGCTATAGCATCCTTTTTCCATTTCTCAAAGTAGTCATCACAAGAAAGTGTGAAGGTAGCAAAATCAGGATCTCTTAAGTCTAAGGCTATTATGAAAGTGAACATTCCAGCATCCTATTAGGTTCTATAATCTGATATGCTGAATTGTTCTGGGTTTATTTACGTAGTGGATTGCCTACTGTGGATCATGTAGTTATGGCCAAATAGGATAAGTGTGAAGACAACTTTCACAGAGTAGTTCATATGTAACATTGTCCTTCTGATACTGCATGGAGGCTCTTGAGCATCACAGACCTTAAATTGGGGATGTTATGTATGCAGCTAGGAAATTCTAAGAGTAGTGTTGGATGGAGGCAAGGCATGCTAAGGTACTCTCCCTAGCTGAGATAAACAGGTGCTCATTGGTTAGCTGAAATATAATTATGGATCTATATAAAGTGGAGCAGGATATAGCAATCTGAACCCCACAGTGTACTAGAGAGGACCAGAAGTATGTTCATTTTCTTAATGAAAAGTTTGTAGATGTTTGATGTGCTCTTGAAAAGTTAGCCCGAGGAGACAAATACTGTTTATGATTGGAAGAGGATGACTGGCCAAGTTTAACTTTGGTTCAGGATGCATTTTGTACAGCTCATTCTAGGAATGACAGGATAAAGTAAGATCATCAGCATAGAAAGAAGTCAAGTCTGTATCTGGAATACTGTGCAATTTTTTTTATTTATATTGCAAATAAAGTGGCACTGACAACAAAGCCTTGTGGAACTCATGTTTGAGACAGAGCCTGCCAGAATCTAACTTGGAAAGACCTACAACAAAGGAGGTTTTGAATAAAACATGGTAATTGGCCTCTCATATCAATAGAATATATCTTAGGATGCCATAGCATCATGTGGCATCAAAAGCTTTCTCTATATAAAGAGATGACATGACAAGAAGCTTATCTCTGATGAAATCATTTTTTACATTTTATTTAGCCTTTACCACAAAATCCAAGGATGATCTCTTCTGACTAGAGAAACTTATTATTACTGATCATGTTTCTGGACAGAATGTTGATTGATGGTGCACCATTTCTTCCAAATGTTTCACTTAACTTACTTGGCTGGTTAGAGAAATTGGTCTATGCTTGTATGGAACTGAGTGAGGTTTTCCCAGTTTAGGGTTAGTTGTTAACATAGGAATGTGCCAGGAATTGAGGAATGAAAATTCAGAAGAGATCACATAGTAAATTCAGTCAGGGCCAGCAGCATTTGTTTAGAGATATTTATGTATTCTCTTAGTTTAGATAGTGCAAGTGGTTGGTTATAGGATAAAGGACAAGTAGCTCTGAAGCTTAGTTTGGATTTCTCATCTTTGGCTTAATAGTTTGAAATGATAACTGCTATGCAAATGAAGTGGACAATTCACAGAATTCAGTTCCTAAGTCAACTGCAAAAGTATAGATCTCCTTCCAATTCCAGTTAAGAATAGGTGAAGGTATTTACCATTTAGCTGCCCTATTTTTTTCCAAATTATTCTGGCATCAGAATCTGTTGATTGATGAAGTAAGTTTTATCCAGGAACCTTTAGCTTTTCAACAGATGTAAAGTGCTTTGACTCCAAATCTCTTATAATTAAAGCTGGCAGGGATAGGGTATTTGTGGAACAAGTTCTATGCTGCAATTTCTCTTTTCTCCTTGTTACAATCTTCATTCCACCAGTAATTGGTACATCTATGGTTTTGTAATTGAAACTAGAATGGCAGCTATTAGTATTTACATTATGATATGCTCAGATATAGTCACCAGGAGAAGACTCAAATGTCATAATCAAAAAGAGGATGTGGTTGGTATATTTTGTCTAGTTTGCACTGGAAAATTTCCATTCATTTGTGTTTCTGTTTTGGAATGGGCAGTTTTAATTCTGCATATTAGCAGATCATGATCACTATTGAGAGAATTGCAAATAGCTGTCTGCTTGATACTTAGGAAAAGGATCACAGAGCAGATCAAGAGATCTACTGCAGAGGCTGCATAATAGGAAAACATTAAAATGGGTATACCAGTATTCAGTAGTGGCAAATTGAGTGCCTGGAAGCATTTCAATGAAATGCTCTGCATCCATCTGCAACAGGATAATCCTATAATGGATATTGTCCATTTGTCTGGTAAGCATACAGGAGATGCTAATTGCAAAACAAGGTTTTCTAGTTCCTGAATTATACATAGATGATTGGGTGGAAGACAAATCAAAATGACCATCAAAGCAATGCCAATCATATATGCCACAAAGGCTTCTAAGGAGGTTTGAAGAGCAATTTGCTTATAAGGAATTCTTGAGTCTGATAATCACTCATCCAAGAGCACTATTTGTAAGAGACCCATCTTGCCAAAATCATTTCAACAATTGACTGTTCAATCAACTGACCAATCATTGGTCAACTCTTAGATGTCATCTATGTTGCAATTCCATTAGACTACATTACTCATTGTTTAGAATTAGAAGTGTGCTTTTTAGAGGTGCTCTGCTTGAGACAGTCAATTTTTGACTTTTTTTGGACAGGATAGACATGTGGGCGAAGGTAAAGAAAACCTGCACGAGAACGACGAGAAACGTCGGATAACTTACGCGGAAAATTAGTTTGCCGATACGGCACTCTAGCGCTGCTCACTCAGTAAACAGACGGTAGGTGTTAACGGTCTGGAGCAAAGTCGAGAACGATATACTGATTGACAGGTAGGCGTGGCAAACGATGTGCTGATTGGTGCGCGAACACAACACACGATAACATCGGTTTAGTATCACTGTAGCAGCACTAATGGTAACTTGTCCTAATCGTACATGCCCTAACATTTACTGTAACGGTGAAAAAAGATCAGGTTACCTCGACTTGAATCCCATGGGAGCTTGAACCCCTCCCGAAGTGGAGGGGGTAACCTAACCTCTTTTCTTTAGAATCAGTCATATTTAGAAATACATTCATAAAAAAATAAATTTTTTTATGACCGTATTTTTATTTTCTTGTTCAATAATATGCCCTAATGGTGAAAATAGGTCAGGTTACCTCCACTTGAATCCCATGGGAGCTTGAACCTCTCCTGAAATGGAGGGGGTAACCTAACCTTTTTTCTTTAGAATCATGAGTGGACTAGCACATAAATTGTTTATTAATAAAATATTAATTTTTTTATTAATGTACTTTTATTTTTAAAGACACTCATGCGGATACACACGTATCATAACGTCAATCAGCACCTTAATAGCTATTCAGTATACTGTATATATAAAGAATCTTTCTTTCTTTTTCTATTATTTCCCAACCTAACGTTTAAGTTTAGGTTGTGAAATACAAGGAAACCTTCTCTTTTATTTCCTAACCTACCATTTAAGCTCAGGTTATGAAATACAACGAAAAACAAAGAAACCTTTTCCTTTTTTCGTAACCAAACCTAAATCAATAATACAGTAAAAGCACTCAACTCCAAAAATCTGCTTTTAATATGAGAAAAAAAAAACACAATGAAGAACATAAAATGAACAGAACAAAACTTTCTCAGAAAAAAAAATTCATGAGTACAAATCATACAGTTGGACCTGAATAGCTATTCGCAATTTGAGTAACAATATTGTGAAAAGTATCTTCATGATTTTTCCCATAAATTTGACGCCACATATATTCATTAATGTGACCCATCAACATATGTTTACAGCTGCCATTTATTCCTTTAGTTACACTTTTTAGTTTCTTCCACTGGGCTTCGATATTATTCGTATGTGCTCCTGTATGTGGATCTACAAAATGTTCCTTGTGTTTCACCGTTAAAATGTTTGTACTTTTTTTCTAAGGCCGTAATACAGCTATATGCACGCCATTCATCTGTTATGATGGTAGTATTTTTCTTCACTACTTTTCTAATAATGCGCAAAAGAGTTTTTGCTTTCCGATTTTTTATCAATTTCATGAAGACGAATTTAGATTCTCTTTCGAACACACCAAACACCCATTTCTTCTTAGCAGTTAAATTTCGTCCTCTGTGATGTTTTGGTTTTACCAGTACAGTTTCGTCTGCTTCTACAATTTTCCCCGATCCACCCAACTTAATGGGTTTTTTATTAACTGCAATCCACAAATATCTCTTAGTTTCTTATAAAACTTAATTGCTGTCACTTTCGAAATTTCCAGATGGAATGCTGTCTTAGTTACTGGCGTGCACGTTGACCAAAAGTACATAATGTACATTATCTTTTTCAATGAAACTTTTGTATTTTCCATAAAACTATGTTTCAATAAAGAAACTCGTGAAGAACATTTTTTGCAAAACCACAACTTTCCACATGACTCTGTTCGTGATTCAATCAGTTTAAAATAATCATTGCACTTAAAACAGTACAATTTCGGTCTTATCAATTTAGTTTTCATCAAAAAATCAAGCAACGTTTCATTTTCCTTACAAATTTCTTCCATCTTTAAAAGATTCATCGCTACTATTACCTGTTCACTGTTTATTACAAAACTATTATGCACCGTTCTTTACTGGTAAATACACAATGCCAACCAATGACTACACAGTAGCTTGTCGTCTGTCGCGCCCACCACCAATCATTTCATTGTTTGCCACGCCTACCTGTCAATCAGTATATCATTCTCGACTTTGCTCCAGTCCAATAACACCTACCGTCTGTTTACCGAGTGAGCAGCGCTAGAGTGCCGTATCGGCAAACTAATTTACTGCGTAAGTTATCCGACGTTTGTCGTCGTTCTCGTGCAGGCTTTCTTTACCCAAGCCGACATGTGTCCCATGTCATCTTCTGCATAAAGATGCAGAATGGATTCATCACAACAATTATTCTCTGCAGTATGCAAAGCTGTGGTACCAGTTGATTTCTTTCTAATATAATCTGCATTTTCCATTTGGTCTAGCATTATTGGAGCTAACTGAACAGAAGGTAGTATTTAGATTGGAGTATTGTTCATCCTATCTATAGGGTGTTGTCTTGTTGATTGTTATACAAATAACAGTGATCAAATCCATTCAGAAAATGGACACTTTTGGGGAAAACTGATGTATCTATTTGGGCTGAAGTAGAAAGTGCTTCTTTACACCATTTGGTCTTACTAAATGGTGTACTTCACTATGAAGTGATCTGCAAATGGTATAAAATAATCAGACCATTAGTTTTATTGCTATAGGTAAATACAGAATCCCAGACATTTTTCATATAGGAGTTGAGCTTAACTTTTACTCCTATTTCAATAAGTGTTCTAAGACCCATCAAACTCTCCAACCTTAAAATTAAGCTTCATTAGGCTCAAGATAGTCTTCCCTTGGATTGGAAAAGCACCAAGGAATTGTCAATCCATAAAGAATAAGAATGAAGTGGGTAACCAACTGCAGCAAGAAAAAAATTCAAGAGATGATATTTAAGGAACAGTTTTTGTAGAGGGGAAGTCTTTAGCTATTGAGAATTCACTGTCACTGTATTTATACAGTAAGCAAAGAATTTAGAAATGGACTAGGATTAGATGTAGGGTCCAGTGCTTGGACAAAAAGTTACATATTTGCTTTTAATGACAATATTAATGAAAGTTAACTTAAATTATATAGCAGCAGACAATTTTAAGTAGAAACAGCAACTGCACTGTTTTAGTCAGAAAATTTTTCATGGACTAGCTCTAGCTGTAAGTGTACTTTATAAAGTAAGTATTTAATGCATAATTAAGACTTCCTAAATAAAATTTAGAACAGTCTTTACTCACCAGCAATTTGCTCTTCTGTCAACTGGTCTGCCTATTTCAAGAAAATAAGTAGGTTGCATTTAGTAAACAAAAAGAAAAGTTAGATACTACTTATATAAAATTTTGTGCATTAAGGATTCTGAATGCAATTTAAGATTAGTTTGCAACTCAGCCATGGGTGTATTTAGTTCAAGCATAAAGTAACATTATACAAGATTTAGAACCCATGAGCTAGTAACCAGAACTAAAATAAAGGGTAGGTATATCATTCATGAAGGGTAGATATATCAGCATTACAATTATAAGGATAGCAATATATACCAGATAAAGAGAAAACCTATCTTCATCTTCTTTGATAAACCACTAAATGTTATGGATGAAAAGCTTAATTCTCAAAATGGTATCACCACAACAAAATCTGTATAGCATGGAAGCTTAAAATCTGACAAAATTCAAAAACATTTCAAGCTCTTATACTAAGAAAGTATCTGGAAGCCAGTCTATCCAGAATTTCTGAACATGTACAGTTCACTTCCAAATCTGGTGATCCATTACCAGGACTACCATTTCCTGGCTAAGTTTATGAAATAAGCAAATCCTTCAAACCACCTGGGAATCAGCAAATTTAATTCTCATTGGAGATTTGCCAAAGCAGCCTGTACAAGTTTTACAACTTGTTAACATCCATAAATTTGTCAAGTCATTTATAATTACTGCTTTATGAACATGGTTAGCAACTGATTCATGATATGAAATGGATCAGTTTTTTTTGTTTCACAATTTTGTACATGAAACATTAAACTGAGGCAATAATTCTCTAAATATATTTACTGTTCACCAGAGAAACTATTTTCTGTTTATACTTCAGGACAGTTGCATAGGAGTTTATACAATAGAGAATATAATAATAGCACTGAATTTGGCAGTAACATTGGCTAGAACAATGGTCAATTGAAAATGCAAGTGATACTGTACCTTTGTATTTCACCACTGTCATAATATTCTGAATGCTCTTAGAACTT
The DNA here is from genome assembly GCF_048544385.1 of Mastigoproctus giganteus. NCBI lineage: Eukaryota > Metazoa > Arthropoda > Arachnida > Uropygi > Thelyphonidae > Mastigoproctus > Mastigoproctus giganteus. Next base: position 165,335,915 of record NC_143577.1, read on the forward strand.
CTAAGTTGTCACTTGTAAACTTCAACCTAGATAACTTTGAATTTGTGCATATTCCTCCTAAAAAGGTGGTTAAGCAGCCCAGAGGATTTATGACCTTTCAAAGTGCATCTTATATTGCTTCTATGACACCACAGGTGTCAGGGCATGAAACAATATTTTTTGTTATCCTTCAAGTCAAAAGTGATGCCTTAAAACAGTTTAATTTAAACTGTTTTTATTTCAACTAAGACCATTTCTAATATAGTTGAGGAAGGATACTGTGGTGGAAAAAATGCCTTTAGTAATGACCACTTTTATACCACATGAATTTTATGAGTTCATTCATTTAAAAATTCTATTCAGGTTCAGTTCAATCAAATTCCTCTCATAAATAACCTGTTGTCAGCAACTCTTGCCAGAATGCACGGTAGGGGTAAAGACATTTAGCAAACAGGGGCTTGACAACAGGTAAGACTACATGTTATAATTCTGTTTAGCCTTAATTATGTTCAATTAACATGGTACTTTACTTCCCATTTGTATGGATAATTCTTATCTGTATTATAAATTAATAATAATTTATAATACAAAGTATAATAAGTAACGGTTATTTATAGAAATTTTGTAATTTAGCCTACAAATATATAATTTTGTTTTTCTGCCCTCTGTCAACCAATATGGTTGGATGACAGGTACCAGCAAGGTTCCTAAAACCTCACCTTAACATATAGGAATTTAGTTATTAATTGAATAAATTATCTTAAAATTTATGTGGTATAAGAGTGGTCATTACTAAAAGTATAATTCTTAGACTATCTCTTTATCTGGTTACTCTTTTATGGTGGTTGGTTTGTAATGTGCTGAATAATATACCCACCCTAAACTTGATGCTAACTGACATTAAAAATTAAGATTGCAATAATTTGTAATTGTTTCAACTACTGATCATGAACAATAAATGGAAAAAATCTTCCACAGTTAACATTTAAGTAAAAAATGTTACAGAAAATATAGTAAAACTTTGAAATAAATGTAGCCAATCATACATCATATGAAATACCATCTCCTCCTTCCCACCTCAAATGAAGACAATTGAAAGTTTAATTCAAACATTTGGTCCCAGAGAATCACAAATTCTGCTTTATGGAAATAAACAAGCTGGTCCTTCAGCCGTCCATAAAAGAAGTTCATGCCAAACCAACCGTAAAAGCTTGTGTAACACTGATAAATGTTACATATTCCTCCCCACTCAAGTACAAAATAGATGTAAGTACCAATGCTGTTTAGAAAAAAAATGTTTAATTCTTAAAGAAGGCACATTATCTAATGCTGTGTAGGAACTTAGAACCAAGTTTTCCATTACTAATGAGTAGTTAAATCTTGCTCACAAAAAGGAAAGTGAATCCCATTATCTTCTAAATGAAAGAAGAAAATCAATAACAGTACAGCCATATCCGTCCTACCAACTGTAGTACTGTATATAACTATGCTCAAAGAATCCTTGGTGTACTCCACCTTCAAATTTATGGAGGACAGCAAGGATGCAGATCTTTGCACAACATAAGCAGTTAAGTTAAACAGCCAACATCATAATAATTGCATCAAGAAGTTCTAGGAGTGAATTTCTTATCTGAAGACTTAAGATGGGAGGAAAGGAAAAAACCTAGACTACTTTTAGCAGGTCTTTTATTCAAAGATATAAAAAAGGTTTATTTATCAGTTAAGTAATTTGTATAATTTTACATATACAAAATTTTTTTTAGCAAATTTTATTTTCAAAGGCAACCTCTATCACACAAATTACTGAAGCATATGGTGAAAGTCTTATCAGGCAGAATGTTTGAATAGTACAAGTACTATAATGACAAATGAAGCATTGCATTATCCTTAAAGTAAAAGGCAACATTTTGCCTTAACAATAAAACTTGTTTTCTATATTAGAATTATTCTGGCCAATCAAATAAGACACAAAAAATACCTCATGTTGAAACATCTTCATTTTAAATATGAAAATGATAATTTAACTTGTGACCAGTGTAAGAGATTAAAATGGAAACAATTGAACTTTAAATATAAATGGGTAAAATCTGTTTTCATGATCAACAATTTCTAAAAAAAAAAAAAATTTGAGGCAATGCTTTGTGTAAGTAATCTATAAAACAGAAGAAATGCTAATTTTGAATGACAGCTTTAAAATTATACCATAACTGTTTGATCATAAAGCATTAATTCACAAGAATTTAAATCATACAGGTTATACTGTTTAGTTCATAAAGTTGAATTGGTATTTTATTTGAATCCACAAGCCAGGCTACTCCAGTGTAACTTAGAAAATCATTATACACACTATACAATCAGGAGGAGGAGACCCAATCTGTGGGAAAGGGAAAAAAATTGGAAGTTACTCCATGACAGTATGCTGCTGATATGACAACTACTGAATAATTTTTCGGTTGGTTTTTTGGATTTTTTTTTTAGGAGCATTAGCAACTAAGGCCATATTGCTCCGGGATATGCGGTGGTCATTCCCTGACCTTTCCGCATCCTCTTATTTGGTGGTGACGGGCTCAAACCCCAGTCTAATCAAGAAGCGTGTGCTACGCAGTGTTGCTGCTGCTCCTTCCCACCTGGCTACGGAGGCGCCTGAATAATTTTTCAAACAATAAGTTAGTTAAGAGGGTCTTAAGGCAATAAGTGTTGAGCAAACTTAATAGAAGTGTATCTTTGTTTTTATGTTGATAAAAAAAGGAAGATACAGATTAAGATTTAAAATGAATTGCAGACAAGATGTAAGAAAATGTTTTTAATCAAAAGAACCATCAATTATTAGAACAAATTCTAGATTTAAACAGTAGATAAATAGTTGAAATAATTAGATGTAAGGAGACTTCATAGGTTATATAACCTTACATCAATCACTTTAATACTAAATTAGTAAAGAAACTTAGAGAATTAAAGTTATTTCATATTCTTTTCAGTTCAACAATCATATAACAAGTTAAACTCAGGTTTCTTTGTTTTTTTAAATACACTAGCAGACCTGTGAAAGCAAATTTTATTTTAGCAAGTGGCTTAATATAGAGTAAGAAATGTTTGTCAGCTTTTCTACCTTTGTTCACATGGTAGAATTTAAACCACTTTCTTGAATATTGAGAAACTACACAAGCATATCAATACTCTTAATTTTTATTTCACAATATTAAATAAGTACTTTAGGGTGGAGGAATTTAATTACAAAATATTAACTATAGTTATTATATAGATTTGTATAACAACTTCAACTGGCCCTTTTACACAAGGACTCATTACCTACACAGCCAAAAACTAAATACCTTTCATGTAAAGGCATTCATTGGTTTCCCTATTAAAACTTCCATTGTGAAAACATCAACATAACCCCACACAACTGAGTTTTAGCAGGGCTAGTAAATACAGAGGCTGTATAAAAAAAAGTATATTATACCAAGCCACAGTCAAGTGACTAGCAATTTTAGATTTAATCAAAAAAAGAAATGATATTATCATAAAATAAAAAAAAACTTTACCACATTGATGTAGTTTCATCAATATATTTTGTTTACAAGCTAAAACTGCTACCTGTATGCAAGCAAAGTTAGTGTTCTGATGAACAAGATGTTATAGTTTTAACAGTATGCTCACATGGTAAAAATAATGATTAATCAATTTTAGTTGGCTTAATTTTTAATTAAGCTGAATAAAGATTTAAGCCTGTTGTAATTAACATTCAGTTCAATTTTTGAACAAGTATCCACTTAACTGCATTATATCAGGCAGTTTTTTTCCCATTTCAACTACTCAGTAGAGTTTCAGACTAAAAACATTACATCCTTACTCCAATTTTAGGTTAAGTCTATAGAACTTTTGTCTAAATAATTAACATAATTATTTGCTTGCTTGGCACAGTTATTACATACCAACAGAAAATAGTAATGAATAATTGTCACTGATTTTGTCTTATGTATCAGTACATTTTACTCTTTGGTGGCAAATAAGATATAACCACATGATCAATATATAGTGGATATTATCTACTTTGCAATAAGGCAGGTTAAATTTTGATGTTTAGATTTCACTGTTTACAGTTGTAATTATTTGCATAATTTTTCTAGACAAGAAAAAAAAAACTATCCTACAATAAAACTATGCAGACATTTTTAAAGTCTAATTTTACATGTAGGACTTAAAATCCAAGGAATTATTTACAGTTCTAGCCTTCCTTGTTATACCACATCAGTAATTAACAAAAAGTTAGATAAGTAAATTTGGGTTGGTAACCAGCATGAGCTATAGCACATTCAGTGAGGGAGGAGACCAAAGTCAATGTGCTACATCGAATCCACAGCCTGATTTCAAGCTCATGGGCAGTTTCTAATCAGTTCTTAACCTGCTACCAATGTAGAATATCTAAATATGCTTATGATTTTAGTCTGCTTAAAATCAAGGTTCTGTTTACACACCATCACAACTATATAGGTAAGCAATTTTCAATTGTTTGGCAATATTATTGTCAATCATTTAGTGGTCACATGGGCTCATACTAAACCAAACTGTTGACTTCTGCACTATACATAAGGCTGCTCAACCATTATCAATTCATGAACATTAAAAAACTTTCTTTATCAAAAAGAAAGTACAATCTGTCCAGCACAAGAGACAATGCCATGGTTGTTCAACAAATAGTACTAGAGCAGAAATGGTAAGCATTTCTCAGGTTTCATAACCTGGCCAACAAGTTGTAGAGAAAGTGATGCATTTCACCAAATACTATAAATTACAGATAAATCAAAAAACAAAACTGATGCTAATGAAGATAGCTTAGATGTTTTTGCATTTTGAGCCTCAGAAGATATGCAAGAAGTTGCATTGAACAAATTAGTTAATAAAATTAACATGCAGATGCACACTTAACACAATAACTCTAGATCTTAAATACTGCATAAACAGATTACAAAATTAAAATGGCAGCCTCCATAGCCATTAGAATGCACAAATGTTTAGGTACAACCTAAATAGAGCAGCACATGGGTCTCTTTCCCTGGGTCTCTTTCCCCATAATGCTAACAAAGAAATGTTTAAATTAGAAAGCCTCTGAAAACAGCATATAACCTCTGAGTATATATCCAAATGTAAATTGCCTGCATGTACAGGATCAAATTTCAAATAAAGCTAAGCAATGCTCCTTTAGGAGCACTTAAAGGGGCTTCAAAGATCAACAGTAGCCGTGCTTTAATACAGCAAAACACAAGGTCTTCACTTTGGGGGGAAATAGCAATTTTGAAGTATCTTATACTCAGTGATATTAAATTTAAATATATGAAAGCAATCTGGGGCAAGGGTTTACAGTATTGGCTGAGACAAAGTTCTCTGTATGGTACAGAAGACAATTGTGTGCTATTAATGATTTTGCTAAGTTACTTTGCAGAAGAGGGGTCACAATATCACTGTATAAGACTGCACTATGGGTTCAAGTATAGAGACTGCACTGGGAGGGGGGGATTCATGAAATAGCCCAAGCAACCACTTCAGAAGACAAAAAGGGCACCAATATAAGTTAAGACTTAAAAAATTCAAACTACAGGACTTGGTAATAGGAAGCTTACAGGGATCTGAGTGCTAACAATGGAATTGAACTTATAGGGGAAAATAGACTAGATTGTAGCAATTTTTTTTTTAGCCAGAAATCTTAATTTCTTAGAAGACATTACCTCCATGAGTAACTGAAGCTAAAAGCTTGATGAAATTCAATGGTCAGTTTGATAGGTACCTATGTGAGCAGGAAAATGTAGTTGATGGCAACAGCCAAAAAAAGAGACCTGGTATGTTATTCTACGGTAAATGTGACTGACATAACAATTATATCACTAAATTGATCAGTAAGCAATGTATGACAGCATTGCTCAGAAATGACAATGCAAAAGATAAGCAGTTAGCTTCAAGCTATTGATTTAAAATTAACTGAAAAATATCAGCAACAAAACATGCTGAAAAGTTTATCTAACATTTCCATTAAGTACTTGTATACATTTCTCTAGCAAATTCACCCATTTAAGTAGTGGGTTAAATGGCTTTGCTGAACATATGCTGTAAGACTGATTTTAATTTAGTTAGCATTTTGGAAAATTTTGCTACTTAAAAAAAAGGATGGCAATCAGGAGTTTAAAACTGAAGTACTTTATCTGAGTTATCAGGCGGAGCTGCAACACATTTAAGATGACAAAGATCCAAATAATCCAACCTATTAGAAAATTAAAGGTGAAATAAAAAAAAAAGTAAAGTGCAGCCATTATCAACCCACTGCAGGATGGAAGCCTCCTCAACAATTCATGCTGAGGGAAATTGACCATAATCTGCCACGCTGGTCCAGTGCGGGTTGGCAGATCGACCTTATTCAGCAGTCAGGGGCTTGAACCCCGGTCTACTCAAGGAGCGTATGCTACTGCACTCTCGCTCCTGCCCACTCGGCTATGGAGGCCAGCCAGCTACAAAGGTGAAATAACACAACTCAACTCTTCTAAATCAACAAGCAGCAGTCATTTCCAAGCCATTAATTTAAAGAACCAATTCCAAAGTTTATATAAATTGGTTACATTACCTAATAAAAATTCAAAAAAGAATTCACCTGTTTATATACTTTGGCACAATCACTAGTTTACAATTTTTTTGACAACAAATACAATCATCAACCATAATTAGAATATTTGCAAGCTTGAACCATGGTCTACTCAGATACATTTGCAATGCTGTACTCTTGTTTGACCACTCCAGCTGGTTATTTATTTGGAAGATGTCATTTGTACTAACAGTAAAGAGGAAGAAAATCAGAATATAGCAAAAGCAAGAAAAAAAAACTTGCTCTAAAATTAAAGAAAGCTATTCACATTTAACTGGTTCTTGGCAATTATTATTAGCCATATGATGCAAGGAAGCCTGAGGCTTATGCTGCACCAGCCAAAAAAAAAAATTTGAATGAGAGAGAGGAAATCACCAAGAAAAAGAATGATATCCAGCTCAGGATCCTGGGTGTGCCAATTTGTCATACTACTTGCTGGCTATATTGTGCAATTTCTTGTACACACCCCATCATAGGTTTGTTGCATGGTTCTAAACAGATACAGGCTGATCTGCATGTTACAACCTTTGTGTAAAAATAATTATGGGTCTACCCTGGATGAATGGCACCCAGGTGAGAGAAATAACAAAAGCTACATTAGTCATACCATGAGCAAAAACAAAAGCACAAAAAACTTAATTTTAAAATAAAGCATGATAGTAATAGAACAACATTACTGGTGATATAATTCAAACAACTGTTATCAGGCAGCCAGATAATTTGTTAATCATTTGTGGCATACCATAACTATTTTTCTAATCACAGCATTTTAAAGAATGTCACCAGAGGGAGTAATACTCTTGATCTGATCATAAGGAGTGACTATTCATGCATTAATAATCTGCAGATAAAGGAACTACTTGGTGGTAGCAAACACATTGTACTGATGTGGGATTTCCTTAAAGATGCAACTAACATCAGGGGTAAAGGGAAGGATTTTTGCTTTCATAAAAGTGACTACTATGGTCTCAGACAATTTTTAAATTCTATGCTGTGGGACTGATAATGTTACCAACAGTAAATTCTAAATAGGAAGCATTCAAGGAATTAATATTAGAAGCTACTAGGCTTTATATACCAACTAAGAAATACTGTTCAGGGTTTAGGCCTAAATGGATGTCAGATAAACTAATGAAACTTGTGGCAGTGAAGAAAAATGCATGGCATGCATATAAATTATCAGGAGACAAAAGCCTATGGTAAATATAAGCTAGTCTGTAATCAAGGAAGTAGGCAGGCAAAGGAAAACAGCTAAGACTTCTTTATTAATATAAACTCTAGAAGGAAGGGGATGAATCAGATTGGGCCACTTGATACCAATGATTTGACTACTGATGGTCCTGCTCAAATAGCTGACAATGAGCATTTTGCATTTACATGATGTAATTCTGTACAGAAGAGGAGGCCAGAAGTTTATCAAACTAACAAGGAGCTAAATGATTTTGTAATAACTGAGAGCAAAGTGGAGAAGAAATTTTGAAGTTAAACATAAGAAATGCACCTGAGGTGGATGGGATCTATCCAGTTACATTAATGGAGGTAGCAAAGAAAGTATGCAAACCCTTAACCATAATTATGAGAGCATCCTTGGATTCAGGGAAGTTCCCCACAAACTGGAGATGTGCAAATGTATCCCCAATTCAAAAGTGGGATCAAAGGATGACAAGTAATTACAGATCTGTTAGTTTAACTTCTGTTCCAAAGAAAATAATGGAATCTCTGGTTAAAGAAGCATTGTAGAATCATTTGGACAGGACTGCAATTATAACTCAGACATAGCATGGGTTTGTTAAAGGGAAGTCTTGTCTGATTAATTTGATTGGATACTATTTGGTCACAAAGGAACTGGATGCAAAAAATAAGTTTTGATATCATATACTTGGATTTCAGGAAAGCTTTTGATATCCACTGTTGTACAAATTATAGCAGTATGTACTTAAGGACAAGTTGCTGCTATGGATAAAGGGATGGTTGAGAGGGAGAAGACAGAGTGGTAATCAATGGACACTGCTCTTCATGGACTAATGTTATTAGTGGAGTCCACTAGGGTTCAGTTGGGCCCCATTGTTGTTTTCTATATTTATCAATGATATTGATGAAGGTATATCAGACTTAAATGTCACAGTTTGCAGGGTTGTTAATGACATTACACCACTGCAACAGGATCTAGAAAAGTTTGGCAGATGGGCTGAGAGGTGGCAACTGAAGTTTAACATTGCATTTGTCAAAATACTGCATGTGAGTAGCAGTGTGGGACTAGGCACCTGCAAAATAATCTGATTGAGGTGTATAAGGCCTTGAATGGTTTGGGCAAGATCAATGCTGATGGGATTCTTCCTCTTGCTCAGATTAAACACCTGAGAGGACAAATTCTAACTGAGGAAAGACAGTTCAAAGAGATGGTGCCAAAATTCACCTATAGCCAGAGGGTGGTTGATTGGTGGAACAAACTTCCATCTACTGTTGTTGAAGTTGACAGCTTAAATAAGTTTGAGGAACTGGATAAACTCTTGGAGCAAATGTATGGGTGAAATAGAAAGCATTTTTTTGTGCTGAATAAGCTTGCTCTCTTAGATCATGTCTCTACAATTGCTAATTTTAGGATATGATATGCCACACCAAGATGTAGAGTTACTTGCTACCAACCACATGGCTTTCCTTCATATTTCATGATAGGCAGCTGTGAAATTTGAATTGAGACTTGATCTGGAATTTTAGTGTATATAAACATGGTGTACAGTTTAAACCAGGCCTGGCCAAACCACAGCATAGTTTGCAGCCCACCAGATGATTTTTATACTACATCAGTGGGAAATCATTCACAAGCTGCATTAGGCACAATAAATAGATGGGCAAAAGTTGCGGCCAATAGCTTTGGCAAGAGACCAGAATGCTCGGCTACCATTAGGGCAAGAAGCAAGTTTTCTACTCTTAGCCTGTTCAAACTCTAGTTTGGACTGGTTAATAACTGCTTTGCAACTGTTGCGAGCTTTGGTGTAGGCAGAAAATGAAACTGAAGAATTAGAAACAAGCCAATTACAATATGCAACATTCTTCTCTTGGACAGCCTTAGCACATTTATTGGAAAACCAAGGTTTAGGATAAAGGACGAGATTTTAAAGTGGAGTGTGGGATAAAGGATTCCATTCCTGCAAGAATAATTTTACTGACACGATCTGAGCAAACGTTGACATCAGAAGTTTTGAAACAGTAATCCGACCAAGGAAAAGAAGAAAAGTCTCGCAGGTCATCCCATTTTGCATTCTTGTAATGCCAAACAACGCGTGGTTGGGAATAGCCATGAGATAAAGGTTCCATTGGAGAAGACACAATCACCAAGTTGTGATCTGAAGTGCCTAAAGGACCTCTCACTTCGACCATGTACTTAGAAGGGTTGTTTGTGAGAAAAAGATCAAGCGTATTGGCTGTATGATTCGGATTGTCCGGTATTCTTGTAGGTAAATGGACAATCTGTGCTAGGTCATTAGTAATTGCAAAAGCCTCAGCATCTCGACCTGCTGGGTCGGTGTGACTAGAAAACCGAAGCCAGCTGGAGTTGTGAACATTAAAAATCACCAAGGAAAATTACTTCACTGTTAGGAAAGTTGGACTGGAGAAAGTCAAGTTGCAAAGAGAGGAAGTCAAAGAGCTCCAAGTGATTAGTGGAGTTGGGAGAACGGTAGAGACAACAGATGAATTTGACACAATGAGGTAGAGAGATTTTAAGCCAGAGAAGATCACAGAGAGGAGATTCCAAATTGCCAAGTCTCTGACAGGGAATATCAGAACGGACATATGCACAAGTACCACCTTTGAGGCGAAAGGAATCATACAGCGAATAATTTGGGCATCTGAGATGAGCAGTAGATGAATCAACTGATATCTGAGATTCTGTCAGAAAAAGTACATGGGGTTTGGCAGACTGCAAGTGGAAATGGACATCACTGAGATTAGAATTGAGACCACGTATATTTGTGAAATGAATTAGGAAGTCCTTGGGAGGTTTAGTTCTTTTCGCAGATAAGCTTGCTCTATTAGTTTGACAATTCATGGTGTATTCAATAGTAAGAAAAAGTAGGTGGGACATGCTGTATGAAGTAATGAAATTTTTGGATATGGCGTACATGTGGTAAGAATATACCCAGATCCTTGACATAACATGGCCTCGACAATGCTCCCTGCATACACACTACTCTGACTCCCTCCAGTCACTATCTGGCAGAGTAGAGGCAGCAAGATTATACACTAGCTGATCCAGAAGCTTCCTAGAGAGTTACCAATAGGTTCAGTCCGGTGTACTAATTAGCGGCCGGCCTGCGAACACCGTTCTAGAGCTGTTCCCTCGAAATGTAAGGAATATTGGATCTTGCCACGACATTCATCATAACCTCAAAAGTCAATCATACTGCATGATGGAAGAGATAGGGAAAGGTTGACCGGAACTTAGCTCTAGAGACTAAACATGGGTTCCACCATTTCAAGCCTCCAATAAGCAAAGTGGTGGTATTTCACCGGTTGATGAGTCATCTACCACCTAGTACTGCCTGGTATTATAGAGGGGTGGCGTTCCTCCATGTGGTGTGGGCACCACACCTTGACCCCTACTTACGTTGGTTCACACCTGGGTGGTCACCCACCATGTACTTGCGCATGGAGGTTATACCCAGGATTACTAACAGTCCCACCATCGTGAAGGTGCAAGCAGAGGATTTGGCTGTCACAGACCGTCCGGACTTTGCCGAAATTGGGTCCACTTGACTTGAGTGTCACCTGAATATCAGTTCCATCAGCGTTTTAGACTCCCAGATAGCAAGTACAGCTTGTCTGGCATATCTGAGAGAATGTCTGTGACAACCTCAAGGACCAATTTGAGATTATCAAGCACAGATCCAAGGGATCTACTTTCAAATTCATCCTGTAGAGCTGCTATTACACATTTTATATGTCAAAAACAAACTTATCTATTAGAACAGCTTTTCCCAAACTGGGGTTCACAGACCAGTTCCAGGGAGTCCGCTGTGTGTGTGTTATTTACAGGGGTCCGCAAACTTTTTTTTATATTTGAAGGGGTATGTGAACTTTGATTTTTGAAAAGGTCCATAGTTTGGGAACCACTATATTAAAATAACAGTGTAAAATTAGTATTGCACCAGTATGACATTCACTTTCAGTCACTAATTTTTTTAATTGGGAGAGGAAACTTTATGGCACCATGTTTATCAAAAGAAACTTACTATGGTAAGTTTCCATACAGGTCCTCTGTTCACTTGTTTGCTACAAAGGTTCTGCTGTACAATTTGATAAACAATTTTTTGATTTTATACAAGATCATTGTCAGAATTAAGTTTCCCATTTTAAACTAATTCTTGCATGTCCCGTAAGAGGACTGATGAATTAAAAAGCATCTCATGCCTGTAGTTATGGTTTATCCACCAAATGGACAATTAAACCCATCTAGCTTCTTTTGTCTAACCATTTTATAATTAATCTAAGGATCCTGTCTGTGATCCCAATGTTTCAGCTTATGTAGCAATAATGCCAGTTATTTCCTACTTAAAACTTGTGCACACTTGACAGTTTACCAGATTAATTAGTTAAACAAGATTTCCTCTTACAAACTGTACTGCTGTTCTGACAACAGTGGCAGCATTTTCTTACCAGTGAAGGCTGAGCAGTTGTCTACTTCATTCTTGGAACCACTTACAGATTGGCCATATGTTAAAGCTCTACCTCCCTAATCTAACAAAAATCAAGTATTAATCAATACAGAGAAGAAACTACTTATTCTATGTCAGCAATAAAAAATTATGCTCATCTTCTAATCCATCATAATTTACACCTATTGCTAAAAGTAATAGGTGTCAGATTTCTTACAATAACTGGATCAGAGGTAAACACTGATTTTTCCCCTCACCATTTCCTTTAACTGGGAACTGATTATGCTAGTGTTTTGTTCCTTGCAGGTGAACTCAGTTAAATGGGATAAAAAGTAATCCCATTATAACCTTGGCAAGAAACATTTAAGTTAGTCACTGATACCATCTTTGTTCTCAAAATATTATAAACTGTAAAAAATTCCTTTATATTTAAAGACATTTTTTTAATCAAATACCCTCTGCAGCACTTCAGACATTTTAATCTCTCTTATCAAAATAGTTTTGAATATTCTCATCTTATCTTGACTAATAAAGATGTCAAAGCCTGCACACCAGCCACTCAGACTCTTCCATAACATGAACTGCATGTGCTACCATAGGGTTACCAGTATGCACTCTGCTAATTGGACACAACAGATGCTGTTAATTTAAAGTTTTTTGGCACATGCAAATAACTCAGAACAGGCTTAACTCAATACCAAATGTTTCCTGTTTACACAATAATTAGTCTAGAATGTGGGAGAACACTTTGTTAAAGTAACTGGGAGTTTCAGATATGAATATACACTATGAATATAAAGAACTGGTGCTTAAAGAAAGGGCATCACCTAGGAATTTCACATTTTATAACCCTTTTTTGCAATGGTACATTACATTAATGACTAGCATCACAAATAGAAATATAAACAAAAGATATTTATTAATAGTTAAGGCAAAATATTCCAAAATGAGCATTTGCAACCTATATACAACAGTTTTGATAAACACGATAATTATGGCTGAAGTGTTATCAGAAGCCCTCAATTTGCTTTATCATGTTAAATGGAAAGCAAAATGAAAAGTTCACCAGGTGCAAACTAATATTTAGTTTAACTGCCTTTGGCCCTGATGACAGCAGCATATTGTCAAAGCATTGACAAGATCAATTTCTGGAGATAATCAACTGATAGTTTGTGGTTCCAAACACAAATTATCACTTCCTGAAGTTCACGAAGAGTCTGGGTTTCTCTCTGGCAACTGCAGATCCCACACAATACCAACAGTTCTCTACAGGATTCAGGTCTGGGCTGTTTCCTGGCCAGACAACAGCTGTAATGGACAGCTCTTTCAACCATTTTTTCACCTGTAACAAATGTAAACACATACTGTCAAACCTCTAATGTAGAAATGAAGCTAAAGTAACTACAGAAGTGCCTACTTATACTTTTTGCCCAATGACAAAGAGCAGAGTTGTCCTGAAAAGTGGCAGCAATTTGCCTTCCAATACAGCCAGGTATCCATTGGCATTTACAGAACCTTTTTATAAGTTGCAGGTGATCTACTCAGTGATATGAAATGCACCCCCATATCATTTGGCTGGTAGGGAATTTCACTATAGACACCATACAGTCTGGATGGTATTCTTCACCATGTCTACAGCAAATCATTTGTCTCCAATCAGCCATGCAAGTTGAATTTCTTCTCACCTGAGAAAATAACCAACTTCCACTGCATGGGGGGGTCCATTAGACATGCTCCTCACAACAAATTGGGCCTTTTTCATTTTTTGTGCGAGGAGGGAGCTTCTTAGGACGACAGCTGCAAGTCCATTTTTGAAGAGGCGTCTGACTGTTACTATACTTGCTACCACTCCGTTATGTTCTTCCCATTCTCTTTTCAACTCAGACTAAGAAACTTTATGGTTTTTAAGGCATAAGCACTTCAAAATGCCATCCTGTTTTGGCATAGATTCATCTGCATCTGGTTCCTTTTTTCCTATCAGCAGAACCAGTATTCTTGAGTTTACTTAAAGCAACAACAGCACTTTCTTTGTGGCATCAACTGCATGTAACTCACCATTCTGACACAAGCAAGAAATGACTGCAACTCTTGCAGAGCATGCATATATAGCTGAAAGTAGCAGCTGATGCAATATCACATTGTCACCTATGCGTGTCAATCTTATCTAATGCAATCAGTAGGAAATATTGTCATATACTTACATCATTCAGATGACAATTACAATTTTAAGGGGTGATGCACTTTCTTTGAACACTAGTATACATAGTGCAATAACATGAAACTGTGCAAGCTCATGAAGACATGCATGAGCTGTCTGGCTTAAAATAAGCAAGTATACACAATGCCAGGGTCCTTGCTTGCCTTCAGGTTCACAAATTTTAGTATGCAACCCTCTACAATTTCCTTATTCCAGGTGACAGAAGAACATGTTGGAGAAGGATATTACCCTTCTGTTCATGTTATGTCTTTCCTGTAGATAAATGAATTACCATCCTCTTTCCTTGCAATGCAAACTGTGGGAATCATAGGGTTTCAAAAGCCCTCATTTAAGGACAAGAATCTTACAAACATTCAGTTATTGCTATATATCAGAATTCAGTTTTACAGAACATTAAGAGCAGAAGTACTGCTTAAGTTTCCCAATACACAACTTATTTCACATTTTACTTTACATAAAACAGTAACTGTTTTAAGTTTTGCTAAGTACAGTGCCTGGAGACTAGACACCTGTGAGGTGATCTGATTGAGGTGTATAAGGCCTTGAATGGTTTGAGCAAGCTCAATGCTGATGGGATACTTCCTCTTGCCCAGATTAATTGCCTGAGAGGACAAATTCAAATTGAGGAAAGACAGTTGTAGAATAGATATGCAGAAATTTGCCTTTAGCCAGTGGGTGGTTGATTTCTGGAACAAACTTCCATCTGTCATTGTAGAAGTGGACAGCTTAAATAAATTCAAGGCAGAACTAGGCAAACAGAGCTAATGGATGGGTGAAATGAGGATTTTTTTTTTTTGGCTGATGAGCCTGCTGTATAAGCTTGCTTTCTTGCATCATAATGCCTCTACTAATGATGAAAACTGAACATGCCAGAACAGCTTTTCCTGATTTAGCTTTCTCCACAGAATTTTCCAAATGGTGTTATGAAACTAGTGTTAAGACAGCACTTTCACAGCCACAGTAAACAACCAATTTTGAAATCATGAAAGAACTCTTGCAACTGTTCTTGCCCTCCACATTAAATGCCACAGTTATTTTGTGGCAGATATTACATATCAAGAAGATGCAAGTAAGCTTTAATAAGCACCTTGCTCAACTTGTTAAGAAGTCAGATCTGGAAAAACTCCATTTCCAACCTGAGTTATAGTTGTATTTTCAGAAAGGTGGATGTTGTTAAACCATAGTTTTCTACAAACTTTTAAGTTGGTTAAATATTCCATCCATAAGATACTTTCTTTACTTAATTCCCCATTTAAATAAAACATTCAAAGTTCTACAGGATCATTCCAAGTATTGATCAACTGTTCTCACAGCAAGTATTCAATTCATTAATATTTCACCAACAAATCATGACAAATATCTTGCTAAATACTTCATGATTGTCAAGTGCTTTTATTAAACTAAATAGGCGCATTTCTAGAAAGTTAGACTATAATGGAGCTTTCCTTCAATTTAATTGAAGAGATTAATAGACAGCTGTGGGCGTGTGCCCAGAATTGCAGAAATTACTCTGAAAAAGTATAGTTTGAAAGAGAAAATTTAAACGTTCGTAAAAACCAGCATTGCAATGATTCAGAAACCGAGTCAAAAGCACGGCAAGTCTAATTGCATTGAGGAGAGTACGCAGCCAAGAGAGTTGGCACACTATTGAGAATTTTACTGCATCGTGCTTTGCGATCTAAGTTGGGAGTTCAAAAGCAGTCACTTACAGGCCACAAAACAGCTTGTTTTACGCATGTTTCGGTGAAAACTTGCTATCAAGCAAGTTTCCTTTGTACTGGTATCAAAAAAAAAAAAAAAAAAACCCTTACCAACACTAACTATTCAGTAATTTTAACCAACTCTTACAATGAACTGTTTTATAAATCAATAAACAGAAGATTTGAGAAAAAAACAACTACGGCACACAATTCGAAATCATAACGCCAATAAAGTGAACATGAATTTTTAGAAGCAAATTTACTTAAAATCTTTTAGGCAGTCAATGTAATTCTGAGATGTCGCGCCACGCAAACAGGAAGTGTTCACAGAAATCTTATTGGCTAAATATAGGCCACCAGGTTAACTTAGTGATGAGAAGTTTGACATACAACTTGGAAAAAATTAAGTTGCTTAAAATCTCTGAAGAACTTGCCGATTCAGATTTGTAAAGTTTGGAATACGATCAATATCTCACTTTAAGCATTTTCTTTTAGGGATCAGGTGAGAGAAACGTTCTTTTAAATTTTTAATACATCCCATTAGAGAAATAGGAAAGTAATGCTAGCATTCATTCGTTTATGACATTTCTAAACTGTAATTCAAGGTTACCGCTGATTGCATTCCAAAATCGCAAAACGAATGCACTTTGTTTTCAATGACATTTCGTACAAGATAAACGAATGTACTGTTTAAACAGCGCTGATTTTTGAAAATTCTTGAAATCGTATATTTTTATTCTCAAGATAAGGCTCCTCCTTATGCAAAAATTAAACCACTGAAGCAAATAGCTGAATTTGTCTATTGGCAACAGTAGTATAGAAATACTAGTATAGAATAAGACTATACAATAATATTAACGCAAATAAAGGGAGAAAAAAAAAAAACTAAGGGGAAGAGAAAAAAATATATTGTCCCGCTGACACGTTGGTACATTCATTTACCAAAGTATGGAGACTTAAAATTTAGGTATAGTCCAACTTATGCATTTTTAAACATCGGAGTTTCTTTTTTTTCTTTCCTTTTTTTTTTTCTCTCCAACTAGATTACTTACCATTTTAGAATCCGCAAGCGAGAAGAACTTTTACCGGCACTGTCACACTACCAATAAGCACAGTACAGCACTAAGATCGTTTAGTATATACGCTCAAAGTGTAGGTTCAAAAACTAACGAATCGCCACCACAACACACAAAACACCAGTCTTCCGATACAAACTGTATTAATCCACCTAACGGTCGACTAAAAATCTTCAGAATTAGAAAACTTGTAGAAAAAGCACAAAAGTAATTATTATTTTTTTTCACCTTCTAACTACAACCACAACCTTACACGAAACCTACCCGAACATCGATGTTCTGTTATATATGTTATTTGTAAGCAGGATCTAAATTTTAGTGCGTAGCAATACCGTAGTATTTGGGTGTTCCTGTTCGCGGTGTTTTCTAGGCGCGCAGGATACAATGCTAACGAATCTTTACAAAATCAGTTGCCATTGGTTCACTAACACCTGCATTGCGTCAACTGCTCTGTAGCTTGATGCAGACGTCAGATGAGTTGTGCTCCTGGAAAAGAGCGGTTGGAATTTGTTGCGGGATGTTCTTCAGCGGTTCTCATATGTTTACGTGCATCACGTTAGTTTAATGGAATATAATGTAACTATATCAGTATGTATGTATGTACGTAATAAATAAATTCGGCAATTCATATAGAGAGTTATTTTAAATATGATTTTGATTACACATATTAACAAAACCCTTTTCTTTCAAAGAATGTGTTTATATTTTTGTAACAAATGCAAATCGTTCTGCCTAAAACACTTTCGTTGAAAGAGAACTAAAGTTACTAAGACATGTTAGATATTTATCGTTGCAAAGGTAAACCATTTAGCCATATTAAAATACTCAAAACGGTTTTGCGTTTGTTTATATTCTTGCGGGACGTGGTCTTTTGTACCTAGTTGTACAGAGAAACTTTTGATATTTATAATCATTCAACAATGATAATACTCCAAGTTTTTAAAAATCAGTTCGCTACAAGTATTCTTTTAGACAGTGAAATGTAATATCAACAGCGCTTTCAGTTGTGTATCAATACGGTGCACAGTAATTTAACTCTTTTTTTTCTCTTTTTGTTCTTGTTTTGCACCACCTGGACCGTTGGATGATACGCCACTGACCGTTTTGCTAAATTTAACAACCAATTCCATTAAATCCATTATAAAATACTTCACACCGCTGCTCTTTAGGCAACAGTTCTCATCTGCAAACCGTATACAAGAAACATTGTTTTAACAGATGAATTGTTATTATTGCATGACACTACGCATTCGCAAAGGTTATTATCGGTCAGGACCTTCAGTTCAGTGACTTTTCTTGTATGCATTTTATATAAGCCAATCTGAAAGTTAAATTCCAAACTGGGACCAACCACAAGTATTTTCCCCCTTGAATCTTCAATGAAAAAACAATATATATTTATATATATGGTTTTAAATCATATTAAACATAGCGTCTTAACCTTCTTGCAGTCACCTCCCTTTCAGTTTTATCCTACCACCTCACCAAAGACAGTTGTAGAATAGATTTGTTTTCAGCCAGCGGGTAGTTGATTGCTGGAACAAGTTGATAAATTCAAGGAGGAACTGGACAAACTTTTAGTGGGAATAGTGTGAAATTTTTTTTTTTTTTTTTTTGGCTGATGCTACATAAGCTCATACATTGATTACGCTTTCTTTCTTGCATCACATGCCTCTACTACTACCTCACTTATTCTACTTATCTCACTTTTCCAGGACCACTACATCATCTTCATTAGGGAGGCGAGCCTCACAGGTTAAGAACCCCTAGTTTAAAAGAATATTAGACCGCACTGAATCCTACCTGACATAAATTTAAAACATTCAGTTTTTTTTTTTTTTTTGTTTTTTTTAATCTTCATTTAATCAATCAAAGACATTCAATCTTCAATAAACTTGAAGATCCTTTACCCCGATAATAGAATTCTAAACAATTCAGCGACATCACTTAATTATGTAATTAAGATCAATTAATTAATCACTTGGTATTAATAATGGCAAATAATGAAAGAAGTTTAAATATCAGCCATAAAACAACTACGCACATTCATCTGCCCATCTCTAATAATCTGTCTAACCATTGAATTTATTCAAACGATTCGCGTCTACAACACCAGATGGAAGTTTGTTCCAACAATCAATTATTTTCTGGCTGAAAGCAAAGGATTGTATTCTGTTCTGCAGCTGTCCTCTCTCTCAAGTTAATATCTCCTTATGTTCTTTATCCGAACAAGAATAAGGATGCCATCAGTATTTAGTTTACTGATCAGGATTATCCATTTAATGCTGCCTTACATGCTTCAATCAAGTCTCCTCACAGATGCCTAGTTTTCTAGACGCTGCAATTTACAGAACTAAACTCTTTCTTGAGAGGAGAACCATTTTGTGCACGAGACTAACCTGTTGCTTTTCATTGCGCCCGTTCCAGAGTTGTATGCAGTATTCATAATTGTGACCTAATAAAACATTGCCTTATAAAACTGGATAATCACCTCCTTGTCCCTGATGGAAAATTCCTGTATATCATTGACTGAACTGTCCAAGCAGCCCGTCTGCCCTGTCCGAAGATCATATCAGATCGTGCAGCCTAATATGATCCCTAGGTCTTTTTCGTTCTCCACAATCATGATTGTGGCACCAGCAGTAATCCCAGAATATCTTAAAAGATATTCTGGGATTACTGCTGCCAGTATGCAGTACCTTGCATTTTTCAATGTTATGTTACCTATTTGATATATATCAATATTAAACCTTAATTGCCACTTCTCAGTCTATCTACCTAATTTTTCTGTCTTGTTGCAGTAGTCTACTGCAACAAGACAGTGCCACTAGTATAAACTCACTCCTGTCATTAACCACTCTGCCAATTAATTGCAATTACTTCTAATTAATGGAAAATGTTTAAGGAAACACAATAAAATTTTTGTCCTAACTGACCAATGAACTAATTTGATTCTATTAGTATTAGTAGTGCAAATGATACAAGAAAGCAAACATACAGCGTCAGCCAAAAAAAAAAACTTCCTCCACATCACATGTCTAACCCGTCTAATAATTTGTCTAATTCTAATTTAAATCCGCTGAAATCATTTTGCACATTTATCCTTCAACCATCCATCCTCAATTTAAATTTATGCCCCGTCATGTGAGTGTGTAATCTGAACATTTAACTCACTAAATTCATTCAAAGCCTTACTCAGACTTCTCTGGAGAGTCTAGTTTCCAGATGCTGCAACTTGCAGAACTGAAGCTTTCTTAGTAAGATTACTCTTTTATCAGCATTAGCATTCATAGAGGCATATATGCAAGAAAGCAAGCTTATACAGCATCAACAAAAAAAAAAAAAAAAAAACTTCCCATTTCACCCATCCAGTCACTCCAAAAGTTTGTCTAGTTCTGCCTTGAATTTACTTAAGCTGTCTACTTCCATAACGACGGATGGAAGTTTGTTCCAGCAATTTGTTTTTAGCCACCCACTGACTAAAGGCAAATTTCCATACATCTATTCTACAGTTGTCTTTTCTAAATTTGAATTGAATTTGTCTACTCATATGCGTAATCTGAGCAAGAGTAAGAATCCCATCAGCATTGAGCTTGATCAAACCATTCAAGAGCTTATACACCTCAATCAGATCACCTCGCAGGCGCCTAGCCTTCAGACACTGCAATTTGCAGAACTTAAGCCTTTCTTGGAAAGAGCAACCCCTTGTTCCACTAACTAATCTCGTTGCCCATCTTTGTACTCGTTCCAGCAGCTCTACATCCTGTACAGCTCTACATACTTTTCCTAGTTGAGATTTACCATCTCCGAAATGAGGTCTCCGTATGCAATACTCATGGCGTGGCCTGACCATTGCTTTATACAAAGGGATAATCACCTCCTTATCCCTGCTAGAAAAATTCCTGTATATCATTGGCAAGACCCCGTAAGCTACTCTTGCAGCCTGGCTGCACTGTTCAGAAAACTTCATATCTGACTGCACAATTAACTCCAGGTTTTTTCATTCTCCACTACCCTGAATGTAGTATCGCACAGTTGGTACGTTATTTTGGTTACTAATACCCGTATGCAGTACTTTGCATTTGTCAATGTTAAACTTCAGTTGCCACCTCTCAGCCATCTGCTCAACTTTTCTAGATCCTGTTGCAGTAGCGTACTGTCATTAACAACCCTGCCACCCTATATTAAGCCTTATATACGTTCATCAATATCAGTGATAAATACAGAAAAGAACAACGGGCCTAACACCGAACCCTTGGGGACTCACTAATAACATTAGTCCATAAAGAGCAGTGTCCACTGATTACCACTCTCTGTCTTCTCCCACAACCATCCCTTTATCCATAGCAGCAACTTACCCTTAATGCCATAACTGTTCCGATTTGTACAGTAGTCTTCCATGTGCAACAGTATCAAAAGCTTTCCTAAACTCCAAGTATATGATATCAAAATTATTTTTTGCATCCAGTTTCTTTGTAACGACATCATAATATCCTATCATATTTGTCAGACAAGACTTCCTCTTAACAAACCCAAGCTGTGTCTAAACTATAGCTGCGGTCTTGTCTAAATAATCCTGCAGTGCTTCTTTAACCAGTGACTCCATTATCTACCCCGGGACAGAAGTTAAATTAACAGGTCTGTAATTACTCGTGTCAAACTTTGGTGATCCCCCTTTGAATTGGCGATACATTTGCACATCTCCAGTCCGTGGGGACCTCGCCTGAGTCCTCCTCCTCCTTGTTTCCCCGACTAATGTCATGGCCTTCTCTGCACCCCGCTTCCAAAAGATCCACATCCTTATTAAAATGAGGCATCCAGACATGTATACAGTACTCAAGATATATTATGTGAGAAAGTGCTTTCTTCAACTTAATAAAGGTTATTTTTACGCTATAAATAACCGTTATTTGTTGGGCTTTAGGCGCATCAGCGACTTAAACCATATTTCGCCTTATATATTTTGTCTGTAAATTTCTGTGGTATATTTGACTGTCTGTTGGACGCAAAACCTGAGCTTCTGGGTGATAAAACCATGCAACCATTGCCTGAAACAAAAGCTGTGAAAAACGCTGCTACATTGCGAAAAAGATCCATTAAAATTCCTCACGTCATTGGCCGGATTTGTCGATGTTGTGAAGTCTTTTTTTCACCCAATGTGTGTGTAATATGGTGATTATATCAACTATATTATTCGCGAGGATATAAATCAATGAGCATTAGCATTCTTTACGGTTCCATGTCATAATGTTGTCAAATAATATTCATCTTTCGAGCTAATATTTTTCCATATAAACAGCATTCAGTCGTCAATTCTTCTAATGAAGGTGAATTCCTCGAATGAAATGAAAAATTATTTAACACAATATAGGCTACTGATACCTATTCTATTGAGGTATCAGTATCCTATATTATGTCTATAATGCTCTTCACACTGGGTAGATGCAGCCTGGGTTCGAATCCCGGCAAGGACGCAAGAAACTTTATCTGGGCTCTTTTTCACAACGTCGATAAATTGCCCGGTCGATTGCCCAGCGTCGATTGCCCGGTCTCGGGCAATAATTGTGCCGTTTAACCGGAAACGTTGGTTTTTCATCCAGCAAATAGAAAAATCAACCACGCAATTTACATAAACAATACACTAATGCTTTGTAGCTTTAGTGCTTAATACGCACACACTCGAAACAAGTCTACTGATCTGCTTCAAATATATTTCTTACGCTGAGTGATCACTTTATTAGAAATATCTATCTAATAGCGAGTAAGTTCCCCTTTAGCCCTCATAACAGCTTGGATTCATCGTAGCATGGACCTAACCAGGTATCGAAAGCGTATAACATGCATGCTAGTCTGTGTTGGCTCAATTGCTTCTCATAGTTGTTGAAAATTAGATGGTTGCCCATTTCCATTTCAAAGAGCTTGTTCCACCTCATCCCATGGGTGCTAAGGACTGAGAATTGATGAGTGGTGAGGCCATTGCAGTAGGCTGAATTCACTCTCATCTTCCTGGAATCAGTTCTGTATAATTGTGACCCTGTGATATGCTCATATCATGTTGCAAGAACCCATTTGCAGATGAGTACACTGCCTCCATGAAGGAATGTTCCTGATCGGAGCCATCGCGGATAGCACAATTGTGGGTAGCACAGAGCCTCAAATAAATTCAAGGAACTGGACAAACTTTTGGAGCGAATGAATTGGGTGAAATGGAGAGCGTTTTTTTTTTTTTTTTTGGCTGATGCTGTATAAGCTTGCTTTCTTGAATCATATGTCTATGAAAATTGAAAACCAGTACAGAACATGAAAACCATTAAAATATCTAGTACTTTTCCTAGTTGAGGTTAACCTTCTCCAAACATATACACATATGTGTATTGTACAATAAATAAAATGGCCACAAAGTTCCTTGCTGTGATTGCTCGGATTACCGGTGTGAGGTTTCTAAAGGCTTTGACTGCTTCTACAAAGCAGTTTTCTTACCACTTTTGACCTACGAGACCTCTGGGTGGTTTTTTAAAACTAGGGGCTGTCATGCAAAGATATTTTGATGGTTTTCAAAGGATTATATTGCTTTTGTCAATGCCTGCATGTCATACTTCGACAATTGTAGTGCAGATCATTGCTGAATTTGGAAGTTGTTTATATTGGTCTTGTTAATTTTCTACGGAGGAATATTCCACTGAATATTTTGGATTTTTGAGTTATATTTAAATGTTAATATCATGTCACCGAAGAAAATAATTCATACATTTCTAATCGAGGTTTGACGGTTTGACAAAATAGATGTAACTCCAGAACAAAGAACGTTACAGTTTTCAGTTTTGACACATTTCCTATCGGATTTACTTTTTTTTTTATACGAAGAATAGTTTCCTTAATCAGAAACTTATGGAAAAGGATGTATCTTCAACTGATTGTTGCCATTAACCCCGGGGGCTCACATCTGGTGAGTATGGGCTTGGCACACCCAGGATCCTGGGCAGAATAGCATCATTCTTGGTGATTCCTCTCTCTCTCTCTCTCTCTCTCTCTCTCTCTCTCTCTCTCTCTCTCTCTCTCTCTCTCTCAGGGTAACTCGGGAACTTTTTTTTTCCTGGTGCAGTATAAGCCTCAGGCTTCCTTTCACCATATAGCTAATAATAATAATTGTAGGAAAGTGGAAGATCGGAGGCGCATAGCCCTTTTTTTCCATCCTTCTTACCAAACAAAATGAATGAATAGTGTGGCAAAGACCTTGACTCCAGGATAAGAACACTACTTTGTTACAACCAAAGAAAATGTAATATGCTGCAATGAATTTTATGTCACTCTTTTTAAGAAGAGGATTCGTCTAAGTCGTTCTCTGGTTCCGACAAATCTTAACTTGATTTGCAATCTCTTGTTGGATGTTCCTTCTGATCAGGGCCGGATTTCCCATTAGACACTGTAGGCACAGTGCCTAGGGGCTGCGAAGAAAGATAAAAATTAAAAAAAAACAACAACAACGCTTCACTCTTTTCACTGTAACTAAACAAAAACGAGCTGAGAAAACTAGTGCGCAATCGACTCTAGGAGCTTCAATTCAATACGCATACGCTATCTAGCGACTGTTCTCGAAGCTAGAAAAATTGAAGTAATGATCGCTCCGTCAGTTGAAGTGGTTTATTATTTATTATTATAGTTGAAACTTGAGTCACGTTAATTGACGTGATTTGCAGTCAAAGTGTTAAAATAGAAAAAACATTTTACCCCCCCCCCCTTTTTTTAGCACATTTCGGAATAAAAGTGCCTAGGGACTACGAACACCAAAATCCAGCTCTGCTTCTGATGGATTTAAATCTTTACTAGGATCTGATTCTATCTTGGACGTAACCTGAACGTGACTTATACCTTGATGAGAGGGTATTCAGTGATTATAACCACTGTAACGCAAAGGTTATAATCACCATCCTCCCCCACTCTGTATGGAAAAGGCCCGTGTTCGAATCTCTTCAGTGATGATGCGAGGAATTTTTATGGAAATCTTAATTATTCTTTCATAACGTGGTTGAGTTAGTCAGTCGCAGGCCAGGTTTCATCTGCCGAATGATCTGGTTTTTCATCCGACCAATGGGAAAATTGAGAACAGAATACAGTACACAGTTTACAGACACAATGCACTGGTGTCTCATAGCCGTAGTTGATTTAGTGATTAGCAAGGATACTGACACTGAAGAGTGCATTTCATGAGAAGGAAAAGTGTACATAATAAACTTGCACATTCACTCCTAGGCTGAGTTTTATTATTATTATTCTCTTATATTATTTCTCCCTGATTGGAAGTTCCACCTCGTGACGGGTATTGCTAGCAAGTACACAGCACAGGGTGGTTGTTATGTCTAGTGTTACTGTTGGTCGAGGAACTCTCTAACTATCCTACAGGTGTTCAGGATTGCAACTTTCTGGAGTTCCTTGTAGGTGTTCGCTGGGAGACCTATTGCTGCTAGGCTGTTATGTAGGGTCTTTGGCACCATACCTGTGGTTGACACGATGATCGGGATGGTCGTTACTTGTTGCATATGCCACATCTCTTTGAAATCCTGTCTTAGGTTCGTGTACTTCCTAATTTTTTCCTCATAGGTTTTCTGCAGGTTGCCAGTGTTGGGTACCGCTATGTCAATCAGATAGGTAGCCTTTTCTTCTTGTCCACAAGGGTTATGTCCGGTCCGTTGTGCGGGATTGTCCTATCCGTTATTATGACGCGGTCCCAGAACAGCTTGTGGGTTGGGGTCTCTATTACTGCCTGGGGT
This sequence comes from Mastigoproctus giganteus, assembly GCF_048544385.1. Classification (NCBI taxonomy): domain Eukaryota; kingdom Metazoa; phylum Arthropoda; class Arachnida; order Uropygi; family Thelyphonidae; genus Mastigoproctus; species Mastigoproctus giganteus. The sequence goes on from NC_143577.1 coordinate 165,361,944, forward strand.
TCGTACTTGTAGTACGGTACACTTTCTTCGATCAACTGGTATTTCCTTGCTAGCTTCTGATGTACTATTCTGGCTACCTGGTCGTGTCTATGAGTGTACTCAGTCTGGGTGATCACCTTGCATCCCGCGGTGATGTATTGGATCTTTTCTGAGGCCAGGTGGCATCGTCGACATGTGTCATCGAACACTCCGGGCTCCTTGGCGATGTATTTTCTACAGTATATATTATTATTATTATTATTATTAGCCATACGGTGCAAGGAAGCCTGAGGCTTATGCTGCACCGCCAAAATTCCCGAGTTACCCTGCGAGAGAGAGAGAGAAGTAGAAAGGAATCACCAAGAAAGAGAAGAATGATGATATCCAGCTCAGCACCTGGGGCAAAACAAGCAAATAACTCACAGAGCACATGCAATTTATGAGCATAACACACAAGAGCAGGATGTTTTTTTTTTTTTTTTTTTTTTTTTCTGTAAAATATAAACTTCCGGAACGCTGAGGGAGCTGGGGTCCATCCACCCAGAATTTTTTTAGAAAATCATGGTGCCAAATGACCCAAACTTTCGAATTTGGGATGGTGGGGGGGCGGGTTACGGTCTGAATGATATTTTTCTGAGATCTTCAAAATATTATTTTTTAATTTTGGCTGTTACTTTTGCCGCTCGCCCTGCACTATCGCTTGTTTGTTGCAGTGTGTTTAATAAAGTCACTTTGTCCTTTATTTGATACTTCACTTACACAATAAAAAGCACACTTTCTCAGTGATACTCTTAGTTTTAAATAATGGCGTCATAAGCGCTAATTTTATATTTCATATTACAAACGTATAGTAAATTGGACAACAGTAATTAATAAAATTAATTTAATGGGTAATATTTATTTATTATTCAAAACGATTTTATAAAGATTTCCATAGTAAAAGCATGTTATTCTTTTACAAATTATGTCTATGACTGCATGATTGGTCCTGAATATGCCATGGTTTTATTAATCGATTTTATTAATTAAGCGTTGTGATGGGAGAACTCTTCAATAGATGACAAGTCAAGCTGTGCATCTAGATTAACTCTCTGCCAACGCATAAGGCACCAGTTTTAAGATCATTTTTTTTTAAATATATGATTTTTTTTTTTTTTTTTTTTTTTTGTTTCTTTTTAACTTCCAGAATGCCGTTCCGGAGTGTTCCAGCAAAAAAAAAAAAAAAAAAAAAAGCCCTGCACGTGAGTATATAAATTAGTTCTTGGGTGGCCTAATATGACTTTTTTTTTTTTTTCAATAAATTGGTCCCTCACTACATAAGCGATGGGTGTAGAAAAAGGGTCTTCCGACGTCCAATCTACAAATACTTTTTGATTCATTAATGTTCATTTTTATTTTTACCACATAAATGGAACGTGACAAGATCGCAAAAAAGCACCTGTTCGTATCTTTTTTTTTTTTTTTTTTTACAGGTTCAGAAAAAGTCATAGTGATATTTGTACTAGACGCCGCAGGAAGATTACAGAATAATGCTCTCTTCAAAACACACACACATACGCACCTCGATCAAAATCGAATATATGTACTGAACTGTATCCCCTAGGCGTAGGTTATACGAAAGGGGGTTGATAGAGGAGATGACCCATGAGTTGTGCAGCGCCCACCTCATTGAAGAAAAGAGCATGCTTTAACTGCTGTCGTGAATATGTCAACATTACCTAAAGAAGACCAACTGGTTCTTCACAGATGCGTCGAAATTCAGTTTGGTTTGGTTTGGGTTTTATTGGCGCATTAGCTTCGAAATTCAGTAAACAGTCCAATTCGTCTGAAGAGAAAGACAGTATAGACCCAACACTAAACTATGAAGTCTCTTTCCCCATTAGAGGAAAGAGACTCTATAGTTTAGTTTTGGATCTCTTTTAAATTGCGGTCTCTTTCCCCTAATGACCGCATTGAAAATATTTCTACGACACCGACTCTTCATGAACGGAACTTGGTGCATTTTTTTCTCAAGATCTTTGAATGGAGCAAATATGGCGTGGCGGCTGGTAGATACGGAGATGAAATCCTTTCATGCTATGTCACACATTTTAAGACTTCGGTAGGCGCCCGTAGTATTCTCCCCATAGCGCACAACTGGTGGTCACCTTTCCTCATAGTCCTCACTCTAAGAATATTTACAAATGGAGCAGTCACCAGATTCTCCACACATGAATCTATCGATCCACGTATGGAATGTTCTAGGACAAAAATTTTTGCGCTATTTAGTTGAGTACTGAGTTGTGTAACGAAACGCTCTCTTCAAAGAACTGGTTAAATACCATGAGAGCTGTTGCTCAACATGGTTTGCCTCTGTCTTTTTCACAAAAAAAAAAAAAAAAAAAAAAGTTAAAACTACGGTAAATTCGGAGATTTTTAAACAAGTCAGCAAATTTGAGCTAATTTCGTTTTCGCAACTGATAAATTGGCACTAAAATTAAACACATAACTCAGTTTTAAAATTAAAACTAATAAAATAAAAAAAAATCTTAATGATATTTTGAAAATTCGACAATAACGTCTTCAAAACTATATCGGATGCCAATTTCAGATGAAATTAACGGATGTAAGTTATCCTATAAGACATTTTATCTCAGATGATTATTTTTTATCCTTTTAAGGACAAAAAATCGTCCTTAAAAGGTCGCTCGACCAATTTGTACACGGTAGAATCAAATACACAAACCATCATTCAATTCGCGAATTACAGCGCCACTATACAACCACTCAAGTTTCGGCGAACTGTCTGTAGTTGACAGAAGAGTGTATGTTCAAGAGTAAGCTGACACAGTTGCAAGTTCTGACACGTTATTTAGTAGTTGTAAAGTGGCCTTAAGTTACGTGCTGAAGTGTGAACCGTTTTGTGAACTGCTTGATGGAAGATTTGAAGACGGCAACGTTTTGTTATACGCTATTGTTTCGATGTGGTATGAGTGCTGCAAAGACTGAGAGAAATGCCAAAGCTTTAAAAGGCAAGTTTGAAGTAAACCTTACTCTTTCTCGGAAAACTCATATACACACACACACATAGGGGGACTTAAATTTAAATTTGTAAAGGAGAGTTGCGGGATAGGCGTGTGAAAATTTACTTTTGTGTTGTCGGAACAAATTTGCATCTGATATTGTGGAAATGCTTAGTTATTCCAATGCATGGACAAATGATGTGGATTTTTTTTTTTTTTTTTTTTTTTGCTGACGTATAAGCTTGCTTCCTTGCATCTTTTGTCACTACTAATAAGAATGCAGGTACGAGCAATTGTATCTTGCACTGCTCTTACGAGCAGCTCAAGATACAGTTCATAGGACTCAATTCTTCTATTCCGGCTTGCAGATCATTTTATTTTCCTGCTTGCGTTGTCTTAAAACTGCTAAACTCAATTCCAAATATTAAATCCCAATTTTTGAAGCACTTCAACCACTGATCTAAGTCAGATATTCAGAAGAATGCTCACGTATTGGTAGAAAGTCAATAAAATGCTCTTTAGATTCCCCTAACTAATGATTAAACATTTAATTACACTGACCAACAACAGCAACAACAAAAATAAATAATAATTTTTTTTTCGCACCTCCAGAGCAAAAGTTGCAAGTTCCAAAGGAAACTGATCCGCTGATTCTAAAAATACCAAAATTACATCTCTATCACGTCTCCATTGAAATATATACTGTGATATAAAATATAAAATACGCGTATAACTACGATTATACAAGTCTGAAAGTAGTACTATCAAATCATATTATTGATATATTTATTAACTTAATAAAACCAATTTCAAGTCATGCAATAATACATATTCTTCGTTAAAAATGAGTCTTGTTTATTTTAAAATACTTTAATCACACATATATGTACTGCATATGTTCTGTTTCCTTAGAAACGTTTGCCACTCTAGAGTTTTTCTTATATTCCATTTTGCTTTCCCCTCTAAAGAAGCCAGCAGTAACCTTCCAACAGCAGTATCCCAGCGATGATTTGATACTGCGACTTTTGTCCTGATGAAAGCATTCCCCTAGCTAATCATTACGTCTAACAAATTTTGAGGAAAATAAAAACTGAGATGGGAATGAAGAATATGAATTTTCAAAGATGGTAGCCTATATCTACATGAAGTAGAGACACTGATGGGAATGCATTTCCATTGTTGTTCATTAGAATTGTGTTGAATGCCTATTTCGTTCAGAAGACTGCTAATATCTTTAAAAATTCATACCGCTTTTATAAAGAAATATTTTGAAAACACTTTGTGGCCTTTTCGATATACTGTAATTTTAGTTCCTGCTTCAACGAACTTCCACTGTTGTGAACTTTGCTTGCTCTTTAGGTAAGTTTAAATTACTAAGTCATTCAACTCTTCTTGTATAATTAAGTGCAGCACGTTGTAATCTTATACTTGGTAGTCCAAATTTGTTGAAGTGGCAGTGTCGAAAATCTGTAACAAGAACCCTAACTATATTCAACACTGTTCCCTTTATACCATTATTTTGGGGGATCTAGTATTGACAGGTCTTCATTATGTGGAACTGATCCTATTGTAGATGACATTAGCATTAGCATTAGTAGAGGCCTATGATGCAAGAAAGCAAGCTTACATAACATCAACAAAAAAAAAAAAAAAAACTTCCCGTTTCACCCATCCATTCACTCCAAAAGCCTGTCTAGTTCACCCTTGGATTTATTTAAACTGTCAACTTCCACAACGACAGATGGAAGTTCTTTCCAGCAATTTTAAATTACACAATCATTCAACTATTCTTGTCTAATTAAGTGCAGCGCGTTATAATTTTATAGTTGGTAATCCAAATTTGTTGAAGTGGACAGTGTCGTAAAGTCTGTAACACAAGAATCCTAACTATATTCAACGCTGTTCCCTTTATACCATTATTTTGGGAAATCTAGTATTGGCAGGTCTTCATTATGTGGAACAGATTTTAGGGTATTTGATGCTATGCTGAAAATCATGTCTATGATTTTTAGGGCTTTTGCTAGTAAGGAGAAGGACGTCATTATCCCATGTTACAAGGCGATGTTCAAAAACTATTATATTAGGCCACCCGAATATTTAAATTCATATGCAGTGCTATGTGTCTTATTTCTGTTAATTGTGTGTGTTCTATGGTCGAAAACCTCCAGTTTCTGGGGGGGGGGGAACCTTGCTATCTACTCTTGAGACTGACTAACTCAGCCACGGAGTGAAAAAAAGCCCATTAAAGTTCCTCGCGTCATCAACTGGATTCGAACCCGGGCCTTTTCCACCCGGTGTGAGAAGGACGGCGACAATACCACTGTGCTAGCGGCGCAGACAAGGCGACGTTCAAACCCCATTTAGACTACTGTATTATATTCAGGTCTGGAGACCGCACCTAAAAATAGACACAGAACTTCTGGAAACGGAGGCGCCAGATGAGGGATCAGTGAAAATCAATGCATACGTGAAAAACTGCTTAGATGGTGTGGACAGCAAAATTTGAACAACTAGACAACTAAGTTGAGATCAAATTATAAGACACTGAAGGGGCTGAATAAGCGAATGAGGTAAGTCTGTTCTATCTCGTAGTTGAGGCAAACCAGGTGTGATAAATATAAATCTGACAAAAAACTGATTAGATCTCATGAAACTCATCTATAAGAAGTGGGTTGTCTAACATTGGAGTAAGTTGTCTCCCATAGTGGTAGAGGCTTGGATGATTACGCTTTTGGGAATATGAATAGTTTGAATATTCTGTTTCATTTCAATTTCATAATAATGATTATTATTATTATTTATTTCTTTACTTTTTGGCTTATGCAAAAACGTTTGCTTGCTTGCATTATTTTACCTTACTAATACTATGTCCTCCAATACGTATGATAAATTAAATGAAAAAAAATATTTTTTTTTCTACATATTAATCGAGTAAAATGTTTTTTATATATATATTAATTGATTTTATATTTTGAGTTTTTAATTCATATTGAACAATCGTATTTGTTATACAAGAAATTTTCGATATTGCATTCGAAAAGGTTGCGCAACAAACATCTGAATCGTTTTATTTATACGATTCCTTACTTCTTCACAGTAATGAACGATTCGATGAGAAATTAATAAATTTATAATAATAAGACAACTTAATGACAATGTAAATTTAATAGCAATTGGGGTGAAAGATTACTAGGGGAGATGCCATTTTAAAATCAATTAGATAATTGTCATCTATACCAGCATTTTACTGAATATACAAGGGGCAGGAATAACCTCATCAACACTCACAATTCAGATAATATTATTGAGTTGGCAGCACAGAAATATATTTATTATGCAATATGTTCTTTTTTTAATTGCACTCCTGAGAACTTTGCCATTAGAAGCTGCCAACATAAATTATTCATTGATTGCACCACTAAGTGCAACACTTTTTGTTAACCTTTAATTGAAGAATCATCATAGAGATGCCTACAATCGTAGGGAATTCCTACGATTAGTTCCATTTCAAAGCATTGCAGCAAGCCTTCCTGTGAAGAAACTTTAATTTAATGTATGATAAGTAAATTGTAATTAAAAATATTTCGACTGTGATGCTAATCATGAAAAACAGCTACAGTCAAACATTTCAGAAGAAATGCCACTGCTCACAACAATTATGAAAAGCTGTATTCAGCTACATGAACACAGCAGAATCTTGTTAAAACCGGTTTGAAGGTTTACCCAGTCCCGCTATAAATTTATTTGTTTCCTTTGTTTCAAGAAACACATAAAGTTCTATTGCAGAAATTACAACACTTTGTGCAACAGGTTTATATACAAAATTTGATATATAAAAGGGAAATATGCAACTTTCTGGGACTTTTGTATAATACAAATATATTGAAGTATGAGTAGGCATAGCAATCTAATATTTGAAGAAAATTTGTTATAATGAATTAATGGAATAATATATACACTATACAACCGAAAGCGATGAGATTACTTCTCTTCCTCCCAGATCTTATCAAATTGTGTGCGACTATGAAATGTGGAAATATTTTAGCCTAGAAATAAAAATTCTCAAGTCAGCAATTAGCAAAATTCTGAAGAAATATAAGTTCAGAGGTGAACCTGAACCGAACAAGTAGAAGTGAAATACTTACTGACATGCGTTGGATGTCATGAGGAGATGACATGCGTTGAGACGCTGATTATACCTCATCTCGCCATCAGACCGTAGAGAACTTGAGTTTAGAGTTGGACGAGGTCACAGTTCGATGACGTTGAATTTTCATGGAATCACCGCAGCTCAACAACCTTTGATAACAAAAACAAATGCATATTATCAACTGGTACGGTGCAAGGCGCAACGAATCCCGACCATAGGTCAATGGAAATCGGCCCTGTGGACGACAAATCACACAAGACGTTCTTCCAGTCTGATGGACGTGTTTGAGTATGAGGACGTCTGGAGAATGCTTAGCGACTGAATATATTGTCCTAAATGTGACAAAAGGTGTTTGCATTTTTCTGGAGGGGGGATTTATCGTGGTATGGATTAGGTCCACTGGTCCCAGTGCATCGAACCATAAATGCTTCATCTTACAGTGTTATCCTAGACCATTCTCTGTGCGCTGCATTGTGTAAATTGACCCTTACATGACAATGTTCAGTGTCACAAAGCAAGGATTCTAAACGCATAGTTCGAAGAGATTATCGCAACATTGCAGTGACAGAGCGCCATCTCATATCAATTGAATATCTTTTAGGGAAATTGGAACGCAAACTTGGGGCAGGGTCAGAGTCCTCTTAGTTTGTAGAATTCGCAAATGATTTAAAGGAAGAGTGGAGAATATTACATCAGCTTTCTATCAGAAATTAGTTGAAAGTCTTTCTCAACCCATTAGTATGTTGGTTCAAACATGGGCCCGTATACTATTAATTTCTCTCAATAAAACCAGTTCTGTTCATAATTAGCTATGTCCTATGACTTTTGGTAGGACAGTGTTTGTTAAAAATGAAAAGTGCGAATTCTGTTATCTAGAAAATGTCATATACTACCAGAAATCGAGGATTACATGAATTATGCGAGGAATATGCTGTCTATGCTCTCACTGCTATCAAGCTTTCTTTCAAGCAGGGAGAACATCGAACTATTACGGATATGTGATAAAACCTGAAGGACATAATCTGTATGGCGTTATGAAAAAAATTACTTTTATGCTGATAAAGAATAATGATAGATTTTTGGATTCACGATGAAATTTACCTTAAAATTAACTCCCATCAAATTAATTCCTCGGGATGTTTTCGGACTCGCTGGTATCCTGCTCTAATATCTGATTAGTTTCCATTTCTTATCTATGCTATCAAAAACTTTTTCAAAAGTAATGAATAATACTTTTGAAAAAGTATTTGTTATGTATTATTCTTAATGTGGCTGTTTGGTCAAATGATGGAATGATACTCTCTATCATGATTTAAGTTGAAGAGCCATAATAAAAGGACAAAAGAATAAGTTCGGTTGAAGGATACAAAAAATGAGATTGATCATTTCAAGGCGATTTGTTATATATATTTATATAGTATTGTCCAGAAAAGGTGGCTATCCGATTCTGTTTGTTAATGTTAGTTTACCAACGGTTTCATTCTCTATTAATGCTTGTTGGACAACAATTTCATTCTCTGTTAGTGTTTGTTTATCAACAGTTTCATTCTCTGTTTGTTAATGTCTGGTTACAACCATTTTATTCTCTCTGAAGTACGAGTATTCTATTGAGAAATGAGCAAGAGTCAATTTTACTAAATTCGAATACTTTCACTTTCCACAAGGATGTCCGTGATCAGCATAAACTCTTAGGCAGCAATTGTGCAATTTTCATAAAACAGCTGAGTAAATGTGATTGCAGCTTGATTGGAAATAACCATAGGGAACTTAAAAGTTCTCTTACCGATATGTTGGAAATCGCTTGACACTTTGATAATATACTAAACTTTCCTCAAGTGTATATTAATTATAAGAATGGAATGGAAATATTTAATACTTAGTTATAGAAAATATCGTTGAAAATATTCACATAAGGTAAGGAAGCAAAGATACTGAAGTTAAATTTTAAAAAAAAAAATCGATTTCGGAGGATATCATATTTGTTATTGCATATTTACAACGTTCTCATTATAAAGTATCTTTATTCTTCTGTAATATCCAATGACGTTCTCCTGATGGTTACAAAAAATCAATTCAGGATAATTGCTTTTCCACCTATAGAACGTTATCTGCCTTATCTACTTATAAGACGTTAAGAATAGAATAGCATGAAACAGATGTTGAGCAGACAATGAAGACTAACTTTGATTTTGCATATAGTTTTTGGCAGTGTTAACGCATTACAAAAAAAAAAAAAAAAAAAACGAACTTATCCGAACTGTGACGGAAGTATTATGAACGGTTTTACTCGTAACATCACTTACGGGAAATACAAACTTGTGCCCTGACCAAACATACATACCTACACGTTTTGGCACTGTGTAAGCAGACATATGTGACATCACATTTCTCGAATTTTAGTAGAGTTCGCTGTCTAATTTGCATAGCTTCCTTTTCAAAAAGAAGCAATTGTTCGCTATGCTTGAGTGAGAGCCTTGAAAATTATTGAAGACGGAAGTAGCGAAATCACTGAAATATATCTTCGTAAAGGAGAGATTCCTTAAGAACAATCAACATAAATCGAGAGTTTTCACAGTATTCAGACATTACACAATCACAGCGGTGTTGCCAAATTTTGGCAGGAACCGCTTAATACAATAGATAAATAAATTACACAATCATATTGCAACAGAATGATTTTTTTTTTTTCATAACGCCCTCCAAGGCGTTGCATGTGGAGATTTACATCATCATCATCAGCCATTTTCAATTCACTGCAGGATGAAGGCCTCTCCAGCAACTTTCCAGTTCCTTCTGTTTTGTGCAATGGCCATCCATTTACTACCCACAAACTCATGAATTTCATCTATCCATCTCCGCCGTTGTCTTCCAGGTTTTCTTCTAGCTCCTCTTGGGTACCATTCTGTTATTTTCTTAGTCCATCTGTCATCATGTCTTCGAGCTATGTGTCCTGCCCAAGGCCATTTTAGTTCTTTAGTTTTGATAAGAATGTCCTTTACTTGAATTTGCTGCCTAATCCATGTGTTTCTCTTCTTATCTAACAGTCTGATTCCCAATATAATTCGTTCCATTCTTCGCTGTGTAGTTCTCAGCTTCTCTTCCATTCTTTTGGTGAGTGCCCAAGTTTCACTTCCGTAAGTCATGGTGGGAGTATACATTGGTTCATTATTTTACGTTTCAGACAAACTGGGATATTGCTCTTCAGTATGCTATCCATCCAAAATTCTTCTCTTTGACTTCCAGCCATTTATCATTATTACAGCTAATAATTTGTCCCATATAAGTATATGACTCCACCTTTTCAATTACTGCTCCTTCAATCATTATGTCCATTTCTGTGGCATACTTGTTCATCATTACTTTTCTATTTTTTTTTCTTTCTTTTGTTTTAGCCATATTCATCTTTAGTCCAAAATCCTTACTAACTCTGCATAACTGATTAAGATTTTCCTATAATTCTTTGAGATCGTGGCTTATGACCACAATGTCATCTGCAAATCGTAAATGGTTTAGATACTCTCCATTCACATTGACTCCTTTTTGCGACCAGTCTAATCTTCTGAAAGCTTCCTCAAGGGCAGCAGTAAACAGCTTCGAAGATATATTGTGTCTCCTTATCGAACTCCTTTCTCAATTTTAAATTTGCTACTGTCTTTGTCTAGTCTAATAAAGGAGATAGCGTTCTCATATATTTTCTTCAAAATCATAATATATGGGGTATCTTACCTTGTCTTTCCAGTGCTCGAAACATTGCCTTATGTTTTATGAAGTCAAATGCCTTTTCATAATCCACAAATGCCATGCATAATGGTGTTTTATATTCATTTGCTTTCTCCATTAGCTGTGATATTACGTGAAGGTGATCCATAGTTGAGAATCCTGTCCTAAAGCCAGCTTGCTCTTTTGGTTGATTCTCATCAAGTATTCTTTCTAATCTGTTAGTAATGACCCTTGTGAACAACTTATAGATGTGGGATAACAAGCTAATTGGTCTATAATTTCCGATTTCTGATTTATCTCCTTTCTTATGCAGCAAAACTATGATTCCATTATTCCACTCTTTAGGCGTCACAGCTTTTCTAATGCATTTTGTGAAGAGTCTTGCCAGTTTTTGTGTCACCTCTCTTCCTCCCAATTTTAACAACTCTACAGTAACTTCATCTTCCCCCGGGGCTTTCTGAATCTTCATTTTCATCAATGCATGTTCTACTTTATCAGAAAGAATATCGGGTATGTCATATGTGTTGCTAATTTGCGATTAATCTTCCCCACTGCTGGCATCATTCCCTCGCTCCTTGTATAATTCTCTATAGTAGTCTTCTGCTATTTGAATTATGCCTTCTCTGCTATTTATAAGTACACCATCGCTATTCTTCAGTTTCACTATCATTTTTCTTTCTGTATTATTGCTCATGGCTGCTGATTTAAGTCCTTTATTTTCTCTTAATGCTTGTTCTACTTTTCTTGTGTTAAATCTTCTTATGTCCTCTCTGAGTCTCTTTTTCTAATGGCTTTGCATAACTCAGTATACTCAATTTTCTCCTTGTCAGTGTTTATCTTGCTCTTCATTTGTCGCCTTCGGTTCATCATAACAAGTGTTTCTTGACTAATTTTTTCTTCTTTGGATTTCTTTTTATCTATAGGTTTCTTGGGCTTTTATCACTTTCAGAAAGTTGTAATATTCCTCGTCGATATCTTGGTTCTGAGCAGTCTACAGAAGCTCAAACTTGTTCTTAATTTCCAGTACATACTACTTTTTCTCCTCTTCTGTTATCTGAAAGACCTTTGTATTATTTACTTGAGTCAGTTTTTTCCTTTCCTTTTCTATATATATATATCAAGTGTACATCTTACCATTCTGTGATCACTTCCAACATTTACCTTATTCAGGACGGTAACATCATTCACGATATATCTTCTGTTAGTGAGAATGAAGTCGATTTCATTAGTTGTTAATCCATTTGGACTCTTACATGTCCACTTTCTGTTCACCCTTTTCTTGAAAAAAGTGTTCATTACTGACAATCTTTGAGATTCTGCAATTTCCACAAGTCTTTCACCTTTTTCATTTCTTTCACCAATTCCGAAATTTCCTATAGTTCCCTTTTCTGCGCTGTTTTTTTCTTTTACCAGCCTTAGCATTGAAGTCCCCCATAATAATAGTGTGGTGGGATTTCTGCTCATCTAGAAGACTCTCTCAATTTCGGTGTACATTTCTTCAACCTCCTCATCATCATCATGGCTCGATGTTGGTGCATAAATCATTATAACCTTTAGCTTGTACCTCTTAGAAATCTTGAGTATTATTCTTGACACCCATGGTGATGTACTTTTGTATTCCAAAATGTTGTTTTTTAAATCCTTATGGACCAGAAACCCAACTGCATATTCACTCCTTTCACTGTTTCCATTGGTGTACAGCAGATTTCCACTTGATAAACTTATAAGTGATTCATTTCTTCTTGTTTCAGCCAAACCAATGATATTCGAATTCACATTTTCTAATTCCTTTTCCAGCTCTAATATCCTGTCTTCACCGATGAGCGATCTTACATTGTAACAGGCCAAGTTCAGTTTCCGTGCATGGCAGCTTGGTCGTACCCAAAGATTCTTAGCACCCTCTGCTTCCACTCTGATCCTCTCACTGCCGTAAGAGGGGGAGTGAAAGCCGCTGGAGACTGAGGGCCATTTGTTTCGTCGTGCTGTCATATGCTGGAGGGTTTGGTCTTTTCCTCTTCACGCTGACCAGGCGTCTTGAAGAGAACCACTCTACACGTTCGTTGCCACCTAAGTGACGTAACAGGGCTTACCATCGAGAAGGTGTGCATGAGTGGGTTTTAAGGCAGGCAGGCCAACCGGACTTCTCCTAAATCTTCTGTAATATAAAGATATTGGATCCATCAGTGTTTTAGACTGAGTGTCTGATAACACACAGAATACCTGTTCCCCTCTAACATACCTGATCTAAATAGTGTTGCCTTGATATTTATAAAACATTAACGTACAATTTATACTTAGATTCATTTCAAACGTACAATTTATACTTAGATTCATTTCAAAGGTGAAACTTTTCGAAAAATTTATATATCATTACCTGTCCTTCAAGTTGCAGGTTTGAAGGAACTTGTGTTATTCATTATATTCAGCACACTTGCTTTTTCCTTATGAAACAGGAATTGAAATTTATTTTAACTACTGTATATATTAAATAAGAAATATGTTAAATTCAAAGTTAAATTCGAACAAACTAACACGGTATTTCACGTATTTTTATCTTTTCCTTTATCATATGAAGATTTTTTACTCATTATGCGGTTGCTGTTAAAATGTTTTTTTTTTTTTTTTTTTTTAACATTTGGACGCCATTTTTGAATTACGTTATTGTTGTAGGGTTTTAGGAGCATCAGCGACTAAGGCCATATTGCTCCTTATAGGTTGTCTCTAAATTGCGTGTGTTCTGTGGTCGATTCTCTGTTTGCTGGATGAAAAACCCTAGTTTCCATAGAGAAAACCATGCAACCTCTCCCGAGAACGACTACTAATCTCGTTACCGCGATGGAAAAGAATTTCTTGAATATCCTTTATAAACAATGCAACATTCTTATTTTTCGGTATTCAAGAGTTTGGATAACCTTTTTTTTAAGGGTAATATTTAGCCCAGATATAAATATTAACATTGTAATATAGGTATTTTTGAGATTATATTTTGTATAAGCTTCTACTGAACCTGCATCATTTCGGTCACGGTTAATCCGGCTCTTGACGATGTGCACTTATTAAATTATTTGCGACCTCTGTTTCACAACTTCTCCAATTAGCCCTACAATTCTATGCAATATTTTGCTAATTAATATTCTCAAAGTGTGCCACTTCAAAAACTGTTGGGTTAGAAAAAAATCATTCTCTCTCTCTCTCTCTCTCTCTCTCTCTCTCTCTCTCTCTCTCTCTCTCAAACACAATACGTGCGCATGTGTTCTGTGCACTTTTCTAACCCACCGTTGCTGCTTTCATACAGGAGATTTCTAGATACTGTACTTAATTAAGAATGGTAAGGTCTTCGACCTTTGTATCTTTATCACACATAAATATTCAAGTTACTTTAGTTTCATTTTATATTTTAAAAGTGAATTTTTATGACTCTATTACTTTCATTAGAAACTGCCATCTTGTTATATTTGATATTTGGACGACCTGAATCAAAAACAGGGACAATTTGTTCATTTTAACAGCCTTCCGCTACCAATGTTATCATTATATCCGTTAACGTCAACGGACTAGTATGTCAAGGCAACAGCAGCGATTGGCATCCCCGCGCCTCACTAAACACCCACAGAGACACCTACGACTGTAGAATGACTATACATGATGGAGCATAACTATAATTGCCATGATGAGGAATGAGATGCTTTTTGAAAGTCTAAAGAATGAATTAAAATTTTTTTTTCAAGAAAAGCTATTAAGAGAAACTTTAAAATATTTTTTCTTATAATTCACAATTCCAAAAGGGAAAAAAAAGAAACCCACGAAAATAAATGCTCTTTCTCCAAACTGGTGGTCATCACACATCACAATGATAAAGACGCCAAAAACGCCATCCTGCTACAAAGTTGGTAGGTGAATGCTTTAATAACTCCTGGGAGACAGTTTGGCTGACTCTGCTGTCTCTGGCAGCTTTTTCTCTGTTATAAATGGTATCATGAAACTTGCTTTGCACCTGATTGTCACTGATCAATAAAAATTAACCAACGGCATGACAAATTGCATTGAATGCCATTTCACAAGAACGCGAGGCGCTATTTTTAGAAGAATTTAGAAGAATGAAGATGTAATTTGTGAAGGTCCATCAACGTGATCGAGAAGAATCATTTATATTGCTTTTTTTTTTTTTCTTTTCTTTTCTTTTTTTTTTCTTTTTTTTGTAAGGAAAACTGATGTCGAGTTTTGGCATTTGTATTTAACAACAACTTATAAAAAATCACTTGCGTGATGAGAATATGGCTTTTTATTTCGTTAAACTAGCGTTTTTCAGTCAGGGGGTTGCGACTTCCTGGTGGGGTTTGAAGAATATCCTGGTAGGTTGCTTCGTAATATAAAAACTATAAACAAAAAACATGGTGTCAAACGAAGAAAGAAAATAAGCTTGTTATTATCAGCTGCTGTTGTTGCTGCTTTTCTTGTTTTTTTCTCAAAAGCAACTGCCATGGGGCGTCCGTGTATTACGACTGTAAGTTGCGTGTATTCTGTAGTCAGTTTACCTGATATAAAACCAGAGTTTCTGGAAAGGAAAACCTCACAACCATCGCCAGAAATTCACTAACTTGGCCACGATGTGAAAAAAAATCCATAAAAATTCATTCCATCTTTGACTTCATTAGAACCAGACCCTTTCCATACGGTGAGGAAGGACAGCAATTTTAACCAACCTGCGAGAAGAGCCATGCCCAGCAATAGGTCGAAAAACTGTCACTGATCTGATTCACTCACAAAGCAGATTAACTCTCTGATCTGATTCACTCTCAGAAAGAAGCATTTAGCGAGCTTTGTCCATGAAAGTATTTACATTGCAGCATATATCCTTTCATTGTACGATCCTGAAGCATAGCCCTCGCGGCGGCAAGCACAGTGGTTACGATCGTTGACCTTCCATACCGTGTGGAAAAGGATTGGGTTCGAATTCCGTCGAGACGGAAGGAATTTTTATGCGCTTTTTTATATTTTTTATTTTATATTCACGCCATGGCCCAGTTATTCGATCTCGGCTGAGTTGCAGGGTTTTTATATCAAGGGTTTTCATCCCCTCAAATAGACCACAGAATACACGCAGTTTACAGTCAGAATACACTGACGCTTCATATACTGACGCTTTGGAAAGAGCCTTCTGCTCTCTCCAAAAAGAATATTAACACAGTAAGAATAGTAATAATAATCCCATTGCTATTATCTTTCAAGTGTTAAAATTTTATTGTCGGAGTATCAATACTGATAAAGGCTTTTATGCGATGTTGTATGCAAGTTGGATTCCACAAATGCTGATAGATGAGCAAAAGAACATTCCATTGTAACAACGAACAGTACGTTTACAGTTGTTTCAAAGTAACTCTGGGGACCTTTTATCGCTGTTTATCACCATGGGTTCATAACTTTGATCCGGAGAACAAACGACGAAGAACAGCATGCCGAGACTTACGAGTTGTGTGAACGATAATTTTCAGAAGTAGAATCAAGCATCAGACGACACCGGACCGAATAGATATCCAATTATTTGAATGCCAGAGGAGAGGCTGCTTCTGATGTGATTTGTGTTTTCATTAATTAAAACTAATTTTAATTTAGATGCTAATCAGGAAAGTGGAGTATTCTTTTAATTGAAGCATAGCTATAATACAACAATGTCATATTATTGAAATATGCACAAGCAGATATTTCATATCCAGTAAAATTTGGCAGTAAAATCACGGAGCTCATTCAAGTGCGATGCCTGCGGGAGGTAGATCCTCGGGAGTAACGAGTGTATATAACGGGAGTAACGAGTGTATAATCACCATCCTCCTAACACCGAGCAGAGAGGGCCTGAGTTCGAATTCTGCCAGCGAGACCAGGAATTTTTATGAGCGTTTTTTGCAATGTAGCTAAGTAAGTCGGGCAAGGGTGCATGGTTTTTCCATCCAGAAGTTCGAGTTTTTATTCGACCAAACAGGCAAATCGACCACAGAATGAATAAACACAATTTAAAAACACAATGTGTTGCCCTCTCTTTCTCTCTCAACAGCTGCTTTTAGTTATTTGTTGGCTTGTGCATGGAAATTCATTGTTTTATACATGAGTTCAGTTCTCATATATTTTGATTCGTGTAATAATGGCGCAAATTTCAAGAAAGCAGGAGAGACTCACGTAATTTAAAATAATGTCAGAAGCATAAATGGTCACTGTAAAGAGAAACTTAGCCCTTAATTTAGAATCATGTTGACAGTCTGAATATCCCTAAATGCATACCTTACAAATGCTGAGTGCATTAAGAAATCCTTGGGTTGCAAGAAGAGCTTCGTTGCTTTAACGGTTGTCAAAATTATTCGGCTTGTAGACAAAAAAAAAAAAAAAAAAAAGATGATGAAGCAAAGATTTTCGAAACATACAAGATCAACCCTCCTATCTACTTTTTCCGTATCTTTTAAATGAACATACATTGTTGGATTAGTATTTAAGTAGTTGGGTAAATAATGTAAATTAATACGCACTGAAGGTTTTCTCCTTCCACTCCCGTTTTCTTCAACATTTATCAATCAGAGTAACCAATCCCTTTCCCCCGGAGTTATTTATGGTTTCGCAATCCGCAATAAAAATCGTCCCATGACACGCACGCACACACACACACACACACACACACACACTGAGAATAAGTAACAATAGTCTTCTCTATCAGTGAAGCGGTACTCATTCGAGGTAGTGCAATATCATGGCAACTCGTTGTGAAGGAAGAGCACAATATGAGATACAGAGCAAATGATGCCTTCCACACTACCATCGTAGTTTCTTAAGAGTTATCTATGGTGTATTTACAGCGACATTATATAGATATTAAACTCTTATTATTCTTAACGTATTATGCCTTGTGCATTTAGTTATTTTTAAACACATACTTGCAGACACAATACGCTGACTCAATACAGCCCAAGATGTTAAGCAATCCAGCAACCACAGCGCATCAATAATTTATAAGTTTGATAGTCCAGGAAGCTCTGGATTAAAAGCTGTTGTGATGCAAAAATCAGTCATTAATTTTTAAAATAATATTCTTTATAAAATGGACTCCAAAAGCGAAATTCATGTGACATTCGTTAGAGTACACTACAATTTTTAGAAATGCTTGAAAATACTTAGTATGATTCCGATCTTAGAGTTCTTCGAAATTATTCCCTTTTCCGAAATTATTTCTCTCTCTCTCTCTCTCTCTCTCTCTCTCTCTCTCTCTCTCTCTCTCTCTCTCTCTCAAGTGCTGTCGATGCAGTTGTGGTGCTCTGCAACTGCCAGTTTTTCATTTCAACTGTGTCAGAGGTCGCGAAGGAGATACAGCACGAAAGTTGGTTAGACGGCGTCCTGCTAATTAAACCAGTCTCAAAATGTGCTGATGCAGAAAATAAAGTTATTCCAATTAACTCGTACATCTTTAGACATTCTGCTAAACTTCTCAAAGTACGAACTCTACTTATATGAACGTTGAGCGTACCTTAATATAGATTAGAACATTACATTGTGTCTAAACACACAATCCCTGTAATAGGAACTATTTTGAAATTTTCAAACGAAAAAATAAAGAGCATTACTGAAAAAAAATGTTTTGAGTTCCGTCACATCGATTAGTTTTGATCAGCAGACGATAGACCTTTCATTTCAACAAGTTATTTTGGATCGCTGGGGCCTTGTCCTTGAGCGATTTATTGAATCTAGTGCATATTTGAGATCCTTGCAATGATATCGTATCTATTATTCATCCAAATTCTGTCCATCGCCGCAGACATCAGTTTGATCTCCTGAACGAAAAATTTCGTTCCCTTAAGTAGAGAAGAGATTATGGGCCTTATAGTGCAGTCGGCTAGCCACCCCTCTCAGCTCCCCAGAAAAGAAGAGCACTGTTGTTTATCAAAGCCTGTGTTCGGGTGGAAAAAAAAAATCCCAGGGAAAATCCTGGGAAAAGCCGTTCCCTTTGATAAGCTTTGATGACCTCCTGCAGTATCAAAGAAGGGAAGGAGCCATGTGTTACCAATAATTGGAAACAGATAGCTCCTCCCCTCTTTATATCCACACATACTGTAACTATGATTACCGATAACTGCTTATAGAATTACATTATATATATATATTTTTTATTACATTTTTATTAAAAAACGGCCCTTAGCCAGAAACTGGCAAATCCACTATATACATACATATTATATATGTATGTATGTAAAGATTAAAAGTCATATAAATTACAATGTCATAAAGTGAGCCGGGAGAATTCAGTTAATCAGTCTCAATAAACATATAACATGTCCAGAGAATAAATCACATGACATTAGAATTAGTTAAAAATATAAATTGTGGCACAAGGAATCAAAGGACAAGCACATGGCACAATGAGCCATATGACATGAATAAGACCAAACGTGACATAAGGAGCCACTGATCTTACGAAGTCAACATGAGATAAATACAAATAACAGTATGATCAAGTGACTACATAAATTGTCCAATAAGATTATCCTGTTTACAAAGGAACACGATGATCATTACAAGGTCAATTACACAGTTTATTTCACCATCTTAAACTGTCACACAAAATTCATGTCAATAGTCTACAAATCTACTATTCTTTCCTCAAGTTCAAGCAGAACTGATCTCTGGAATAATATAATTACAAAAACGAGTGAAAACTTATTAAAGGGCTTGTAAGTATTCACATCTTTTCATTAAACGAATTTCACTGTGGGAATTCCTGCTGGCTGTCGTTTAAATTAAAAAAAATATATATGTAAGTAAATTTTCTGTTTATACTCTGGAACGACCATATAGGGTCAGAGGAGGTCATAAGATGGAGAAAATACAAGAACACCACGTAGTTAGGTCGCAAGAGCTTGAACTATGGTAAACTCAAACGAGTATACTACAGTACCCTTGCGTTTGACCACTCAGATACTTTTTTATGTTCCTTTTATGATATCCTAACTTTTTTAAGTGTCATTTAAAGTTATTGTGTTAATATCTATTTATATGCATACTCATTTTTTTGGATATTTAATTATCTAGTAAGCATAATTTATAATTTATTATCAAAGCTTGTAATAATAAAATAGCAAGATAAACATGATACCTGCAGAAGATACAAATGATTTCTTTCTTGATTTACCTATAAAAACCAGGAAGTAGCTACATTTAAAGTAATTTTGGGGAAGTGATGTCCTTGACGAGGAGTTACGATACCACACACACACATACACACACACAACAGGTGTAGTGGAAGTGACGGCACATCCGGTTCCTTATACAGTACATTGTTTGTATAATGTTAACATTAGATAGCAGAGTACTCGTAATTTCCCCTCCCACGTGCGATTTTAACTGATTTGGCAAGTGAAAGCTGTGGCAATGACAAGTACATACTTGGACGATGGGCTGTCCCTTACTTTTTTCTTTCTTTGATTTTGTGAGTCAGTAGTCTCTTAGCACTCCTACCACCTCACCCCGATGTTTTGTAACAAGAACTTGTGTAAGTTTTGTGAAAATAAATAATCAGCAGTAGTGGAACGGCGAATGAAAAGCTAACTAAATAACTTCGTGCAAAGATAATTTTTGCAGGAAGTTATTTATTTAATACAGAGTGTGCTGCCACGGGTCGCAGGCTTTTTATTAAATTTTGGATGGTCTACGAACCAGTTGTTGAGACAATAAGTTAGATGTAATTCACTCAGTTATTAAATCCGTTCTTATGTAGCGATTTTAGGTGTGTGTGTGTGTGTGTGTGTTAAGCACCAAAGGGTGAGGCAAAGGCTACGAGGCGTCGGTATATCGATTCTGCTGAATTGCCTGTATTGTTTGGTCAGTTTGCGTTTGCTGGACGAAAAACCCGAGCTTCCGGAAGAAGTAAAAAACCATGCGACTCTCTTCTGAGACCGAATAACTCGGCCATGTTGTGAAAAAAGCCAATAAAAATTCTTTGGGTCATTAACGGGATTCGAACTCGGGTCTTTTTAACCCGGTATGGGGAGAGCGGTGATTATATCCACTGTGCTACCGCGAGTCCACTATTAATTTATTGGCAGCTCAGTTTTTTTACAAAACTTACCGAATATCAGAGAAGTAAGTATTATATTATTATATGAAATCATTTTTAAAAGTTTTTTTTTTTTTTTACATGACATTAACATACCGTTTTTACTGGATTTGAGCTATTAGAGATACCAAATTAAAGGTCCATTGCGATCCTAAATGGGAATGTTTGATGACATTTCGTGCCTTGTATTATGAGTGCAGATTCTGTTTTATCGTTATTATCATACCGTATTGAACATCACATCATTGCAGCTCTCAACGATCGCTTCCCCTTTTATTGTAGGCTTCCTTTTTCATTCTTGTGCCGCCCCGAATACCCCTCTCCATTAACCATACTGCTTTGGGAGTACAATATCTTAATATTATTGCTATGATGGCCATATTCAATTTATGTTATTTACACTGGTTCCATTACGAGGCCAGAAATGATAGAACTGATAGCCTTAATTTTTCCTTAAGTGCTGGTTTTGCTTTATCCCTTAGCTGAATTAGGAAATTTAGCTATGAATTACGTTCTCTCCCAGACCTATTTGAGGATAGAATTTAGAGAAGGGTTATGTGACACTGACTGTTTCAAGAGGATGTGATGAAAGAGATCGTCCCTTTGCTGAGATCTGATTAGTAATAATGGAAATTGAGCTGAAAATAAGGATAATGCTGGAACCACATATTGACTCGAACCGTTCGTTCTGGATGAAGACACGTTTTTGCTGAAAACTTCCCTTCATCTTTTCCTCTGTTTATGTCCCGTATAATCGATATCTCTAGAACAAACTGTTCCGCTTTCGATCACACCGAATGAAGTTTCGAAAGTTTTTTCAGCTCCTGGAAAACTTAATCTTTATGACACAGGATGTCATAAATACTGATATTTATTTAGATCAACATTAAAGAATACGCTGTGTAAATGAAATGTTTGTTTAAGAACTAGAATAAGTGTCTGGATGACATGATCATATGGCGTTTTTCTGAATTGCTTGAACATTCTTGGCTATATTCATATTAACTTTGATTCATTATCAATTAATTTCTCTTTTAATCAAATCTGTAAACTTATTTCTTGCTTTAGACATATCCCAAGCAAAACTGTGCAGTGGTATCCAATGCACTTTCCTTTTGCACTGCCTGTTTGTAAATTAAAAAAAAAAATGAGTGCTTGACGAAGTTTTCATATGTACATTTGAATTGTATTTAACCCTTTCCCTAAAACAACTAGAGTGTAAATTACATATCCTAAGATTAATTTATTTATAAAGGAGTATACATTGCTGGTCTGATGATGAACGTTGATACGATCAAGTATTTAAGCAAACAATATTTATTCACAGGTTAATGAAGATAAAATTGTATACAAATTTTGTAAAACTTGCACAGAGACAGTTGTACTTGTAGCTTCATGTACAACATAACCATTCAGAATTACATTTGCCACTATTATTTCCCGGGAAGGATGATATGTAACGTATTTTGGTCTTAATTATGATCTTTCCTAAAAGGAAATTTTTTTTTAAAGTTAAACTAAGGCCTGTTTGTAAGTCCTGTTCTCTTCATCACTATGGATGCGAGAAACAAGGACGCTCAAAGTGGGGAATATAGCTGTTATCTTAGACTGACTAGTAGCGATTTTGTATTATATCATGCTTAAAAATTTCGTTCCAATCATTAAAGATTGCTTCAGTTAATTTAAACAATTATAATAAAGATATTTATGAGATATTTATCGATATAAGATTAACGAGCAAGGTCGGTTAACTCCCTCCTCCAGCATCAATCACCCATCAGTGTGAATCACATAGTGACTTTTTTTTTTTTTTTTTTGATTTGGTAGTTGTTGGTGCATCGGCTTCTGTGGCCATATTGCACCTCCCAAGGTTTTTGCAGTACTTTGATCCAAGCCCGAGGCGGGAATCGAACCCGCGACCTTTGGGTTGCCAGGCAGGTACTTTACCCACTCGGCTAGCCCGGTCGGCCACATAGTGACTATAATATACAACACTGACAGCTTTAAATAAACCTACCTGACTTAATGCCTGAGGATTTGGAGATAATAATTCTGGGACTCCCCGTATGCGTTCATCTTGACTGTCCTATTTGCATTATTGCCACCATTCACACGGCCTCCGTAGCCGAGTGGTCAGGAGCGGGAGTGCAGTAGTACACGTTCTTTGAGTAGACCGGGGTTCAAGCCTCTGACTGCTAAATACGGTCGATCTGCCAACCCACACTAGACCAGCATGGTAGATTATGGTCCATTTCATTCGACACGAATTGTTGAGACTTCTATCCTGCAGTGAAGTGATAATGGCTGCAGTTTACCTTTACCTTTTTACCACCATTCACTATGCTGTGCTCTCTAACATATCAATAGTTCGAGTGAACTTACCAAAAAAGTTAGTTCATTTCCAGTCGTCCCTTCAACTGCTCTGAGCCACTTTGGTCTGCCACCGGACACAAGCGGATTTATTTCTCGGGCTTGAGCCTGCAGCTATCTGAGATAGTTTTTTTTTTTTCCTTTGTTAGCGCATCGGCTTCTGTGCCCATAATGCACCTCCCAAAGTTTTTGCAGTTCTCTGATCCAAGCCCGAGGTGGGATTCGAACCCGCGACCTTTGGGTTGCCAGGTAGGCACTTTACCCACCCGGCTAGCCCTGTCGGCTATCTGAGATAGTGGATTCTTCTTCTCTTCTACTCTGTTTCGTGCATCGCCTTTTAAATGGTTGATTTTTTGTTTGTTCATTAAGGTGGATCCATTCTCAGTATCGAGCCATTTAATTGCTGCTTTGATTTATGAACTTTATTAGGTGGCAGTTAGTTTGCAGACGATAAAGATTTGTTCTTTCCGAACTGTACATTTTATTCTTTACATTGCAATTGTGGGCAGTATCCTGAAGCCTAACCAAAAGTAGTGTACAGGTGGTGAGTAGCTTGTGATGCATTTGTCCACTGAAGTTGTCCATACTTTGAAATGTATTGACGCATTTTCGACACCTTCTTATGTAGACTTTTCACCAAAGTTTAGTTGTACATGATAAAATTGGAGCAATTAAGTCAGGGTGAATTTTATTACTTAAATGGATGCCAATTTTCCTCGTAATTAGACTAATAAATATTTATTAAAATAATAAAAATAGCAGAATTCCTTAAATTTTATAAAGCTAAATTTTTGTCTATTCACCGAAATTTAATTCATTTAAAGTCAAGGATCTCGACAGTACCTTATTTCAGTGAGTAATCTTGTTGCGTGCGTATTTAATAATATAATACAAAATAAAAATAGCTAATGGGTTAACACCTTGGTTTTCACTCCCTTTTTCTATGTTCATATTCATAACTTTAATTTACTCATTCTCTTTCCATCAGAATGGGTACTTTCCATCAGTACTTTTCTCGTTTCAAGCCTCGTGAGTAGCACAATTGGTAGAATAACCGTCCACATTCGGGATGGAAAAGGCCTGAGTTCGAGTACCGTAGATGACGCGAAGAATTTTAACTGAGCCTTTTTCTGGCTCAGTTAGTCAATCTCAGGCTAGGGCAGCATAATTTTTATTCCGGGTAACTCGGGTTTCGTCCAGCAAACAGAAAATCGACCTGAGAACGCATGCAATTTACAGACAGTATACAAGGAGCAATATGGCCTTAGTCACTGATGCACCTAAAACCCAACAACAACAACAACAACAATCTCATTGCAATCGGTTTTCTGCTGTTTGATATAATTAGTAAAACAGATATGTATAATTAATTAAATTTATTCGTGAGCATTAAAACTGAAATATGTAAAATATGAATTTATTAAAAAAAGAAAAGAAATATGATAAAAATACAAAGAGAACAACGGTTCTAGAGGTTTGTTATCAGACTTGATTACGTGTGTGTGTGCACGTGAAGAGAGAAAGTGACTAAATGAGGCTTGCTGATTGCAATGAAAATCAAGGTTGTCGTGGTAGGTGGTGAAACCACGTGATTTCTTTCCACGAGGGCGTTGCATTTTATCATCCTTTAAACTAGCTGACTGGAGTAGGTTACGAAACGCTGTACGTTTTCCCTGACAGCTCACACTGAGCAAGCTGATGAATATTTTTCTTCAATTTTGCGTGTTGCGTCTCCAGATAATTAGACACACGCTTAAGGTGTGACTCGAAATGCACAGAAAAGTTGGCATTTTGATTCCGGTTAGTTAAACTTTACCAGAACTAACAAGCGCCCTTTAAACAGGAAGTTGAAAAGCAGTTTGTTTTTCCAGCTTCCTGTGTTTCAGTTAGTTAAAAAGATATATATTTGTACACTGCCAGCTCTAGAATGAAAGAGGATGTTTGAAGAATGAAAATAAAAATGTGAAGTTGAATAATTTACTGCCATAAAAAATGCCGCTGGCATTTGACAAATAAATGCAGTTTGAAACAGTATTTTTGAGCATATATAAAGAGTTGGGAGGCCATAAAGTTTGACCATAATCTTAAATTTAAAACATATGAAATTGAACCAGGTTGAAGCTCTACGTACCCCTTCTTGACGTTCGCTTATCGGGCTAATTTCTTATGTAAAGTTGGTTTTTATTCCTTTAATATTAAACTTTTTTTTGCTTAGGTGACTCAAAATAACAGCTCTAAATTACTCAGATCTCAATGGCCAGCCACCCAGATTCGCGATAAAATTAAAGTTCGGTCAACAGTAGCTAACCTGGCCTCCACGACAGCCTCCATACAACAAGATTTTGAAGAGAAAGCAGAAATTGTGAATGCGCACATTGACATCAGTCTACTTTTTTTGACACCATTAACATACAGGCATTGACCTACCTTCTGGAGCATTAGTTCTCAATTCATGGCGACCTTCAATGATTTCTCAATGCCATTCTACGAGACAGAACAATCCTCAAATCGAGTTAAAAAACTAGAATGAGACCTATCACATTAAATGCTCTAATGAGGGGCTAATTCGGACTCTCTGTTCACATCTATTAGTATTAGTAAGGCCAAATGATGAAAGGAAGTCTTATAATTTATTGCTTTTGACAGCCATGATACACCGCTTATAGTTATTAAAAAGTGTTTTTTCAAGTAGTCTTACATTTCTGGTGGATTACACCCCTGTTACAGGTCCCCTTTCAGTGTTTATAGTAATTAATATTTGTCCACATTGACGTGTCCATAGTCCAAAGAGAGAGAGAGAGAGAGAGAGAGAGAGAGAGAATGATTTATTATTTATTTATTCAAACAAACTGAAAGTCGTAACCGGAATCGAAAAGCAGCGTTCGCCACCAACAAGCAAAAAGAGGCTTGCTGACCTGGAAACATGCCTTGCCACACAATAAACCCGCGAAAATCTGCCCGGTTTGTCTTCTCACTTAAATAATGTGATCCCCCACTGAGGTTCAAATCTCATTCAGCAGTATTCCTAGTATTCAAGCTTTACAGAAATCTGGGAATCTGGGAATTTTTGACAGAAAGCTGCCATTACTCAAGTTTTCTCATGAATGCAGATGCCTTCCATTTTAAATTTGAAAGACCATGGCAGAATACCAGAATTCAACTAGTTCAAGTCAAAGATATTCCATATTGCGAAAAAATTTGTTCTCGCTTTATTCATCCATCCTGTGCTGTAGCGAAATCGCTTCGTGACGCGCATACCTTTCGGTGAGACAGGTGTACCTGACACCTGGATGTTCACGCTGCTGACCCTCACAGGGTAGGAATTCGCCTGCACACCTTTGTAGTGGGCCAAGTGACATTGACGTCTTCGGATGCCCCACGCTACTAACCCTTAGAGGTTAGCAACGTGGGATCTCACCTGTATACCTTTATACAGGATCTCATATACCTTGCGGTGGGCCAGGTGAAAGCGACATCTTTTGATGTCCTAGGCCGTAATGGCACCAATAAAAGTAAAAGATTGCAAGGCACCCTCGCCCTGCAATCTTTTACTCTTCCCCTGAGCCTGGGCGAGCCCCCAGCTCAGAGATTTACCACTTCACTACGCCCTACCTCACTCATCTGGAGGACGCCTATCTTCCTCGTCCTCCATTTTTCTTACCCTCTTTAGCTCTCCACCTAAACTGTCTCCCTCCCTCACTCACTCCCCCTTTTCTTCAGTTGATTTCTGTGCAGGAAGCTCAGGCAACCCTGGCGGAGACCATCCAGAGACTAATGGGCAGCCTGGCTTACCTCCTAGCGGTGTGTACGAGCAATGTGGGGTCCCACTAGGGGCCCTCATGCCAAAGGCTAGAACAAATTGTTATTGTTGTTGTAATTGGGTTTTATGAGCATCAGCGACTAAGGCCTTAATTGAAAATATGCATGAAACATATTGCTTCATGTATATTGTCTGTAGATTGTGACCAGAACAAAACAACAGAACCTAACACAATACTATACACAATTAACACAATACTATACACAATTAACACAACACTTTTCTAGGATTTACAATAGTACTGTACTTCTTCACAAGAGTACTTACGGCGCAGATATGGAAAACCACTTGTGGCGCCTGCCCCCAAACTATGTATACTATGTACTATGGAGCAAAATCTGGACATCTAGAGTCATCGCAAATGTTCAGAGAATATATGCCCCAGAAACAACCTTGTTTCCCGGAGAAAGAACCCACGGAATAAACAACACGCGCAATTTATTGACATGTTATACACGCACTGATAAGACAGCTCTTGGGAGGCCTTAATATGACGGTCTGTCCACAATTCCTAACAGAAAAACGAATTCTCTTCACTGCAAAGATGCTTACAAATTTATCACAGAATCTAATATTTGGAACAAATGCTTGTAGCAAGTTCCTTAGTTTGATGTGACCACAACCAGCATTAATATGCAACAACAGACTTCACTCATGGGATCAATTTTTGCCAAAAGAAATCCTTCTCTCCTCCGTCTAGGAGTTGAGCCTTCTTACATTTGTTAGGGATAAAACTTCCGAGAGATCGTTTTCAGGGAAATCACATCTTCTGTCAGGGGCAACTATGTCCTTTGGCCATCACTTGTAGTCTCTTCATGATGCTGACCGATGCAGATTATCAATATACTCGTAATCTGTGCTGTGACATAAAAAAATTGTGTCCCTTATTGAATTGTGCCCTGCTGTTCGTATCTTGTGTCATCTTTACGTCAAGTCGTGCTGTACTACTATAATAATAGTGGTCAAGCTTACTATTATTTTGACTGACAGAACTGAATACTTTTAATGCTAAAACTTTTAAGTTTTAGCCCATTTGTCTCAAGCTTAATTTATTAATCGTAGTTTATACTCGTCCTTATCACCCTGTATAAACAATTTATCAAAATACAATTTATGTATTTTGATTTGTTGTTAATCCCTGGAAATTTTGCCGTGACTGGATTTTGTGCAAGCATTGCATACCCATCCTGGTGTATGTACAATAAAAAGTATTTATTTTTATTTATTTTCTTGAACAGTAAATGAAAACAGTCTCCATTTTTATGGGCATGGAAATGCCATATCACACCAAAATCTTGGACACTTGTAGTTGTTAACAAAATATGCATTCGTTTAATGAAATTAAAAACATGTTGGTCCACCTTTAGCTGTTTTAGAAGGCTTTCTGCTAATTTCTGTCACGAGCTGATATTATTGTGCTCCCCTCGTAGTTCCATTAATAAAGAATCTTGTTCTCGCCTTAATTCTGCAGTCTAATTCGTATCGAAGATGATCAGTTGAGTGAGATCGAGCTCTGTGCTGGACTTTTAAATATTTCGATGTCATTCTCTTCAAATCACATGTTCATAATCTTTGCTTTATGACACGGACCATTTGTGTGTTGGAAGGTGCAAAAACTGCTTCTAACTATCAAAACGTAGGGCACAGAACTGTGTAGGACGCACCACTCACGATTTCACCCACTGCAACTAGTGGACCTAGTTCATACTTCCAGAAACACTACACCAATAATCATTCCTTCGCTTGCACACTTCGCTCTTGGGAAAATACACTTCTCGTAGTAAATGTTCAATTAGAAGTACAGCTTGGCTCGTTGCTCAACAGGACCGATTTCCATTTATTCACAATCTTGATTCAGTGTAACGAATCAAGACAGTGGATCAATGTAATGTAAATTTTTTTGTTATTGTTGGGCTGCAATTCTTCCGTGAAAATTCTTCGCGTTGCAACACGTTTGTCTGCGGCCACTCGCAGCTTCAAAATCAAATTCTCCAGTCTGACAGCAGAATGAGGTAATCAGCCTCCTCAATGAGTGTCGGTTTTGTCAGTCAGTCAGTTAATATTTTATGCCTACCTGGTCGTTTCTTACGCTGTCACTGGATATCATTTCTTTAGCACATTGCCAATTTTCTCCTCAGGAATGTTCTGTTCCTGAGTAAAGGCAAGCATAGATATTTCCCCACATGTCATTGCAGTATCATTCTCTCTCTCTCTGTCTCTCTCCCCCCGTGTGTTCATTTTTCGACGCACACGCTTGAAATAAATTTCAGACTAACCGCTGATCATCCTTTTAGGCCAAAATATTTTCACATTTCGTATCACACAGAATTTCCGGCAATCAGAACGTAGGGCACAGAACTGTATCTCATAAGTTTTACTAGGATAATGTATATCAATAGCGGTGATAAAATTTTTAAACCTAACCGAGAAGAATAGCATGTTCCGCAGCATCAAATTAAAGGTAATTATTTTAGGTATATGCAACAAAAGCAAATTGGAAATAAATTTAACTTGTAATTTGAAAAACTCAGAGATAACACAAATTTTCAAAAAATCAGAAATACTGGATTAAAATATTGGCTCTTATCTGTACAAAGATACTCATGAAGATTTTAACTTTACGATTTAATACGATATGTATAAAGCCTAAGCCAATGTCACTAGTATGAGAAAAATGTGCTACATAAAGCCTGATCCAAAAAGGGCAAAATCCTGTCAGTGGCAATTGGCTCTCCTCACATGTCACAATGTTATCTTCACAAAAGTCTTTAATGCCATCTTCCAATAAACAGAACCTCTCAAATAAAAAAATTCTGTCGCATATTAATTCTGTGATTGCACCATCTAATTGGCCGTTTTGGTGATTGTCGCCATGTTCTCGGTGTGTGGTAGGTGCCTATCTGCGGTGCACTTAACTACAGTAACGAACTTGTTTCTAAATTCGCAAGAGGGGGTTGCCAAAATGTAGAGAAGTCAGACATGCATGAAAATCTATACATATTTGAACAACTTACTATAAACTCTCGTATGGCCCACATAAGGTCTTGTAAAATGATTTTTATTGGTTTCTTCGTAATTGAGTCCAATTAGATTTGAGAGAGAAGCGAAGGCCATGCTGAGAACCCTCCTTAATTTTCAAAGCATGGAGGTACGATGCACTAATATCCTGCAGAGCATATCCGTGCTACTTGTAAGACAGTTAATGCTACTTGTATAATTGCTTTTGAATTTGAAAGTAGGCAATTACTCGAGGAAGTGGAGAAGGGTACAGCAAACGAAATTTTTTATTATGTTAATTACTGTATTCATTAACGTCTACGTGATCGCTGTTTTCAAAGAATTCTCCTCCATTCACGGTTAACTCTCGCGTGTAGCGCAGTGGGTATAAACACCGTCCTCTCACGATGGGTGGAAACGACCCGAGTTCGAATCCCATCAATGATGTGAAAAATTTTACTAGCTTTTTCGCAACGTGACTGAGTTCTTCAGTCTCAGACGAGAGTTATTTCTTCTCGGAAACTTGGATTTTTCGTCCATCAAACAGACCGAAGAATGTACGCAATTACAGACACCGCGCGCTTCATAGCTTTAGTTACTTTTATGCTTAACACACATACATACCGAATACGCTTCATCGTTGACCGAATCTACCCATATGTGTGGAGGAAGCTGCTTCTTAAATCCTAATGCTTAATGTTCATTGTCACATATACAATTTAACTAATGGGGAACTACATGTTTTAGAGCTCTTTTTGGTATTGCTCTCTCTCTCTCCTCTTTTGGTATTGCATTGAGAGAAAAAAGTTTCCTTTACCTCCAAAGGGTTTTCGCGCGATATTGCATCACATAAGGGCTCAATCATGAATTTATGGGTACCAGGATAACATCACTCCCCCACTTCGAAGGCTGGTAGACTTTTTATTGGTAGACTTTTCTTCCGAGGAGAAATGTTTTGTGGGATGGGAATGCACCCACTTGGTAGGTAATCGGCAGAGGCCGTGCAAATGGGAGATGCATTGGATGCGCCGAACCCAGGCCCCCGATCTAGGGGACCCAGTAGGGAGCCATCAAAGTCTCAACGTAAATAAACTAGGCCCCTTAATCCTTTTACATCCGGGTCCCCCAAGTACCTTTGCACGGCCCTGGTAGCCGGGTTAGCTGGAGTCTCAATGTTTCTCGAAATGATGTGGGCGTTTCCAGCTATGCGTTTAAGCCACCTTAGTATTCAGTTCCAGCCCATAATATAATGTTTCAGAAATGTTTAATTAGATAGTATGAATCAGAGCTGTAATACTCAATATGTTCTACGTTGATAATAATATTAGTAAATTAATAAGAGGAGGATTAATAATAAATTAATAATCTATTAAACATTTCTTATTTACTAATAAGAAATGTTTAATAGATAACCAAATAGTAAGCGTTACGTGGAACCCGTACTACAAAGTTTAACAATATAAAGTACAATTTTAAGTACATGTATGCTGTTTTATAAACATCTTTATTGCCCTCCTAGCATATGAATGCAGTGTCGGGGTCAATGTACTTTACTTATTTATTGAATAAATAATAATAATAATGAGATGTTACTATAGTAGAATGTTCAGCGTGGATGAAATAGTGACTTTCGAGTAAGGTGGATGAAAGGCTGGCTGGTCACTCTCTTCCATCACTTCGATTTTCAATATCTTGCGATTATGATCCTCGAAAATCTCATCTGGAGATTCGACAACTTAGAAGAAGCTTATCCAATATAATCCAGTCCTTTGCTTTCTGAAAAATAAAACGATTAGAACTGTGGTGGAATCGAAGCAGCATACACATATTATTTTCGAGACTGAGTAGTTGGTCTGCCCCTAACAGTTCGAAGGAACTTGTAATTAACCCTACGAAAACCCTATGAAATACTTATGAGTAAGGTTTATAAGCATAAGCTCATAAGTATTTCGTAGGGTTTGAATTATTTGCAAGCTGTAGGAATACTGACTTAGGTCGAAAGAAAGGCAAAAATTTAGACTTAGAAGTTCTTACAGCATTTAAAAAAGTTGTAAAAATTCGATATGCAGATGTAAAATGCTTGCTAATAAACTTTCACTTTGTGATATTATTTCTTTGCCTTGGGATGTACATCTTAGAAAAAAATTAACGAACCACTACCCCACTCTTCATGCAAAAGTGGAGTTGTAGTGTTTCTTAGGATCTTAGATTGTTTGTTCTTGCTAGTCGGAAGTAACTGATATATCTGTTTCCTGAGGAAAAATCCCGTCCTTGGAGCTTCCTTTTGAAGTCTTTACTTTAAACAGTCTTCCAGTATCCACGATCAATTAAAGCTATTCTGTATTGTATGGCGTTTGAAAAATTCTCTTCTAGAAATACAATTGCTTTATTATGTTTTCTATACTTGTTCATC
Source organism: Mastigoproctus giganteus (assembly GCF_048544385.1). Taxonomy (NCBI): domain Eukaryota; kingdom Metazoa; phylum Arthropoda; class Arachnida; order Uropygi; family Thelyphonidae; genus Mastigoproctus; species Mastigoproctus giganteus. The sequence goes on from NC_143577.1 coordinate 165,394,482, forward strand.
TACTTACAAAACAATTTATTGCATTAAGAAAATACACCACCCAACGAAAAGTCTTAGAACAAAGGTCCACTGAACTTTTGGTAAGGCAGTGCATTTCCAGCTTTAGCCATCCATAGCAGTTCAACGAGGTGGTAGGGAAATTTCCGCGTTGTCTCTGATTCTACGCGATGCTACAATAATCTTCGTAGTTGCCAACTTATCTAACCCCCCCATGACCATTCCGGAGCATAAACAGAAATTTTAATATTTAAAATGTCAAGCACGAGTTTGTTTTATTGTGCTGATCATTTTTAATACCTTTTTTCGCGAATATCTGAAGTAATCAGTACGTGGCTTTTTATAAACGTAACAAACTGGTACAGTTTTACGTTGCATCCACCCCTCCTCCGTATGCAGCGCGAGCATTGCAACATCAACCACCTTTCGCAATCAATACTAGCAGCTCATGCATATTGCTGATTCCGCATGTGAGTATCCAAAGCGTTACTTTTTAAGAACTTTCTCTTTACCTCTCCTGGGAGATTCTAAAACGTCTTAAGCAGGAACGAGCTTGTGCGTTTGCGCAGGATAACGCATCTCTACCATAACTATAATGGGGCGCTTTGTATAATTAGTAAATTGCACATGGAAGGCTTCGTGTGCCTTCAGGTCTCCTTACGTTGCTCAAAAGCGGGTGCAATGCGGAGATTATAACGGAATTTTGTAGCAATGATGCTTGCGCAATCTAGCCTTTATTTGCTAAAGTTGGCAAGTTATGCATCGAACTACGTCACTGTGGATTTTTATCATTCGTCAAGAATTTTGCTTCCCTAATTATTCGAGATCATCGTTCGAATTGGAAATTTTAAAACAGAAAGAGAAAATGCGTTTTCATATTGTGACTACACCAAATTATTATATTATAATAGTATTCCTATAACATCGCGTCAGCTATCAAAATTGGCCACTGCACATGCGCACAACAACGAAATGCGCTTTTACGAACTGGATATCAGTTATGGTCTCTGCATAAGAAAATTTAATCAGAAAGTAACATAAATATTAACGCGTGTAAAGTTAAAATTTTATGTAAAAATTTTAGGATAAAATAAAACAGATAAAAGAACATTCAAATAACGCTGGATTGTTGTGATCTCGTTACATTTACTTCGTAATTTCTCTCTGTTGTTCGCTCCAGAAAAGAAAAATATAAATATAATCTAAACTCCAGAAATTAATAAGGAAGTGCGGCAATTAGCCACAATTAAAGATTAGATAGCTGCAGGCTTAAGTGAAAGTGCATGAAATTAGTGTTGAAATGTTAAGAAGAGGGAGATTTTAACTAAATGCACCTGATGATTGCGTACTAACAGTTTTTGCATTTCTTTCGATGTCTTTAACAAACTTCATTTCCTGAGCAGTTAAAAAAGAGAAATAAGCCTTCTTACTTAAATAAAGTATCTACGTAATTAACAGGTACGAAATTAGACTGGCTTGGCTCCTCTAAATAGCTCGCGACACGAATGCAGCGCCTTGAAAGAGGGAAAAGCATGGATTCGCAATAAAACATGTGGCAGGTAATTTTATTCGACTGTTCCAACAAACTTTAGCAATTCATTCTTTTCGTATGCCGAAAGTTTAAAGGAGTTTTCTGTTCAAGAAAGACGATAACAATCGCTTCTCGGCGCACGCTCCATCAAGGGTCTGGCTGAGATGGTTTGCGATGATACCGCATTGCGTCCTCCGCTGAACAACTTACTCCCCGCGCTGCGCTAGCTACAGCCCCTGTGGTGCTTCACTGCAGCAACCCTGCAGCACAAAACCTATGACGTGTTCTGAAGAGAACGGTTGTCATGACAGTGGCTGCCTAGCACGTGCACGATTTACAAACAGCGTTAATTCATTATCTTCAAAGACAGAAGAATAACAAAAGCTCCTTCGGAAAATAATTGCTCCGATCGCTCCCTAACTGCGGCATTCAATTAATACAAACTTCAAGGGCTTTCCCGAAAATTAGAGGGAAAGCGAGAAGAAATTTCGTTTTTCGTCGCATCTTTTTTTCCTCTCGCGTTCATTTGCTTTTGTTTGCGTAAAAATCGACGCTTTTGCTCTAATGCAACTCTAAATCCAAAACTATTTAGTGGTTATTATCGTGGAAATTGCGTTTTGTTTTTATTTGTGTGTGTGTGCGTTATGCAAGCCTATTCGGACCACCTAGTATCGATCAGGTAGGCTAAATGCGCCTGCGCAATGCAGCACTTTTCATAGAGGGATTTTGGAACTCGTTTATCAAAACTTGGCACATCTCTTTAGAAACGTTTCGAATGACAATCACCGCATTAGCATAAACACACACAGATGACGCAATTAAGAGAAACTTTGTTATTTTAAAGTCAGTAGAAAAGCATTTAAGAAAAATGATTATTTATTTCAAAATTAAATTCAAACGTGAATGTTTCATTCATTAAATCAGAGGAAACTGCATTAGAGATCGATATTGTTTGTTGAATGTCGGCGTGCTAGTCGTAAACACGTTAACTCATCAGTACTAAATGCTCCATTCATAAAATGCTTTCCCCTGTGGTCTGATACCTCTGTTTTACATGACATTCCTTCGAGCGATGTCGTCAGAGAGCCACGCTCATCAAAACTAAAGAAACATGTGTCAATCGTTCCTTCAGCTGAGGGAGAATTGTACTGGCGTTTCACATTTGGTCATTTGCAGAAAATACGTTCTAAGCAACTTTTGTTTTTCACCTAATGATAACGTCAGAGTGCAGTTTATGATATTGCGTCAATGAATATGCACTAGTATTTCCAAAGACACGGAAATACTTTTTGATATAAGGCAATCTTTTACTGAGAGTAATAATAAACTGCTTAATTAGTTTCTCGGGTTGGGAACGCTTGTACGTTTTGCGGTGCCAATGAATACAAAATAATAAAATGGAGAAAGTAAGATGCGCTTTATTTTAAAACTCAAGCTAAGTACAGTACATTGGACTTTATTTACAACTGAAACAGTTTATTTCTCTTGAATTGTAACTGGAACACCCTTGAAAGAGAAAATGAAGCGAAGCAAAAGCTGCTAATGCAGCCAGCCAATGGGATATTCGATGTAACTATTTGGCGGTTACATCTCGCGGGAACGCCTTTTACTCTAGCGTAAAATTATTGCCCTGTACATTCATTTGCAGGTTAATTCGCAGTAAACGTGGATTGGTGGTAATCATCACTTTGTTAAGGCGTGTATACAATTAAACGAAAAAAAAAAAAGAATAAGCACGAACAACTCAAATTTTCTATTAGGGGTTGTTTGGATTACCACGTGAAAAATTCGAAGGACTGAACAATCAATCTTGGATTGCTCGCGATCACTGGCAGTATTTTGGATACACCCAAAGGGATTAGTTGATGTTCGTTGTTCAAGCGTGGATGCTGTTGTTTTCTTTATAACGTACCTCGACATTTTTGACTGCATCCTATACGAAGATCTGGGGCAAGATTTAGTGAACATCATCCCAATATCTGAAAATCAATTAGACCAGTTACTCCAAACCCCTGAACGTTTATCTGCTCTTCAAAACTTTGCTGCGGAAGTCTTTGCTCGCAGGAGGAAATCATATAGCGTGGTCAACGCTCCCGGCGTTGGGCCCGATATGGATTAGATAGAACTTTTTCTTTTCTCTCTCTCTCTCTCTCTCTAGTGTACCTATGCATTTTTTTCCCCTCACTCTGTCTGTAGTGTACTTTTTTTTACCATCGCCACTTGCTTTTTTTTTCTCTCCTCGCGTTCTGTCTGGAGTCAGCCACTCTAGTGCAGAAATTTTATTTATTTATTTTTTAGCAGCGCCACTTGAATTTTTTTTTTTTTATTTCATTACTTGCACCACGGATGTTTTTTTTTTTTTTTCTCGCCCTCTGGAATGGGCCCCAGAGGATCCTGGCCCACCTTCTGGCAACATCAGGTGGGGCAGAGTCTCTTTGAGACGGGTACGTGCTTTATTGGGACTGGCTCACCTTCTCATCTCTTCAGGTGACTGATGCTTATGGGTAGCCAAGTGGCCAGAACACAACAACAACAACAGAACATGCCCACTTCTCACACAAACCTACACCAATCGCATTTCTGGCCGTTTACAGTTGATTCTGTTCTTCACAGCGACATGAGGCGGAGTTGAAAAACGTTCCACGTGCCGCCCTTTACATATATATATATATATATATGTCCACATGTCATTATTTATGACATCCTCAGCATGGCGAACAACTGGATCACAGTCGAATGAGTCTAATGTCTTTTCGTCCAATTGTACTGACTACAATTGAGCGATAAATAGCTGCGAGTGATCGTTGGTGTTCTGCCTGTACTCGCCTTTACATTTCTGAAGTTTATTATTAGCCATATGTGCAAGGAAGCCTGAGGCTTATGCTGCACCAGCCAAAAAATGGAAGGGAATCACCAAGAAAGAGAAGAATGATGATATCCAGCTCAGGACCCTGGGTGTGCCAAACCCATACTCACCAGATGTGTGCCCCTGGGGTTTGCAGAATACATGTACAGTATAATCAAATGAAATGTTTAGCGATTGTTAGTTTAGCCACTCATTCCGTTCAAATATTATGCCTTACACATTGAGTTCAAATATTATGCCTTACAGCTAGCATAGCGCCTGGGCTAGCTGATCTTTCATTACTCTATTAAAAACTCGGTGCGAAAATTACTATTATTATTTTTTTTTTCAGAGATGCAGTTTCATAAGAGTAGAGGGGACAATAAAAACCGCAATTATCAACGATTTTCTTTGATGACATAAATTGAAATTTTAACTTTACCTCTTTAATTGGGTTTAAAGTTAACCCATTTAAAGAGGTAAAGACCAACATCTAATCTGATGCCCAGACATAGGCGCCTGAATCGCCTCAGCGCCCATGACTTCGGTCTCTGGAGATATTTTCTGGAGGGGGGGGAGTTCCCTGAAGTTTGAACCATCCCGAAAAAAGAAGCAAACCGACCAAAGGATATACTCAATTTATAGACACGATTGTATTGACTCCTAGAGGCTTTAGCTCCTTAGCGCAAAATCAAAATAAACCAAAGCTACAAATATTAGTTTCGTCTGGATTGTGCCTCGAGGAAAAGAGGTAAGTATTACAAATAGCGATTTAGGTACGCTCTTTCGAAAATCAGGGATTTCATTCAGAACATGCTTGACAGGATCATGGACATTCCGCTTCTTCATTCACGATGGCCATCTTTCGTGCATCCCAAGAACATCGTCAAGAAAAGTAACTCATACTGCAGAGTAGGCTGTTTTCACTTAAAATGAATTTATTCCACGATTTTAGCATTATACATACGTACTGCATGGACAGGAATTAAATAGTTTATTTATAGAGAGCTCTACCACAGTAAAGTGATTGCCTGTTGTTTTCTAGTTTAGAATATTCAAAACACTCGTCTTTTTAATATTCTACATTACATAATATCAATGTTTAGCTTTTTTTTTTTTTAGTCGATTTCTGTATATTGTGTTTCAATGCCAAATTCTGTTCAGACTGGCTAAAAAATTTAGAATTATTTAGCTAGTTCTGACAGGAACTTTTTCACGTACTGTACATACAGCACGACCAATTGCTGCCACACTGATTTTTTTATAAATGCGATGAAAAACTTCATATCATCTTTAAAAATAAATAAAAATTTAAAAATTTTGTAGATATAGAAAATTTTAAATTTTTAAAAGAACACTTTTGTGGTAAGAAAGTGCCTATAACACCACCCACTTGAAAAGGTTGTGTTTATTCTGTTGATGTCGTGAAAAAGGCGTTGAGGACTTCTCAAGCGGGGTTGAGTTATTCAGTTTCAAGTTAAGTTGCAGGTTTTCATCCCGAAAACTCAAAGTGGGTTTCCAACGCCCGTGATACACGTGAGCCACATCACAGTGATGTCTCATAGCATTAATACCTTGGCACTAATTCAAAACACTTCCAACATCAATCACTTATCGAAGGCTCCCATGATTGTCTTTGGAACTTTCGATTTCTCGCTCACTTTACAAAGAAGATAATTCTAAAGAGAAGAGGAAAACACTCGCACTTTCATTCAGCATTAGGATCGCTCAGTTTTATATCGCATAATCATGCAATCGTTATTATCAAGAATGCAGAACGATAAGCGTAGTTTTCCAGTCTTCGCTATATTTTCTGATGGTTTTTGCTGTGCTCTATTCTACTGTCAGTATGCATTTGTTCAAATTACATTATTCAGGAAATGGAGAGTGTACAGTAATGTGCCTTCGCGAACAGACAGTTTTATTTCTAGGTTATCCAGTAAAACTTCTTTTGTTCTCGATTAAATTTGCTTGCCATCTCTCTGAAAGAAAACAAACACCAGCGAGCAAATTAGAGCAAAACGAATTACAGTTATTCGATAAATAGTGCCATGTTGCTTAGCGCTGTCTCCAATCATCTTTACGTTCTTTACGGAAGTCCCTACCTACAGTAAATACCTCCTCGGCAGAGTTGAAGGCTTTCATTGCGCAGTAAACAAAGCGGCCTTGACCTTGGGCTACTCGCTAGCTAGCTGCAAGCGCAACCTTCAGCAACTGCGCTTTCGTCTTGCTCTTTCCGAGTTCATGCACCTTGCTATCGTTAAAAGTGTAGTATTGCATCACCCACTGCTTAGCGCAATACTTTCCCAACTTCTTGATATCACCACACCACGCACGTGTCAAAAATAATTCGACACCCCCAGAATTTTGTAATTAATTGACACCCCCGCCCATTTACTTCCTTATCTTTAAGCTGATGATAAATGCAGTAATACACAACTTCCTTTGTTTCGCGCCAAATTCGTGTCAACAAAAGTAAGGGAAAGGGGAGATGTCCGATTCTAAGCACAATTTTGACTGACGCCATTTAAATCGATTGCTTTAGTCATTAGTTTCAGAGAAAAAGAATGTGTCCAGAGATTACAGGCCGTCGATTGAACAACGTGATGAAATAAACGTATCAGTCAATAACCATATTTTAATCAATCATTTACATCATTGGTACATGCAGTGAAAATCAGAGTGAAGACGATGCTGATATGATACAAAATTTAGCGACAACCTTTGGGACATGCATGTGTAAAATCATCAACGTGGCGTGGAAAAATCTTCCCATACAATATAATCTTCTCCTTGTGAACACATCCTAAAAGAATGGATATATGTATAGAAGGCAAAGTAATTCTTATTGTCTTCTATCAAAGGATCCAATTCAGAACAATGATTTAGGATTGCAACAAATGCAATACTGTACTATTTTTAAAAAATGGTGTGTGTGTGTGTGTGTGTGTGTGTGTGCGAAGCACGCAGAGCGGAAGTTAAGTGAAACTTCTTTAGGCGAACATTTATCACTTGATCGAGGATCCCGTATTGACTGTATGAATACCGCAGGCGACGAATCGGCATGAATGGGAGCCTCGGAGATATGAGACGTTCCGTTACCAAATCTAGTTTCGGAAGTGCTGTGGCATCGGTTGATATTTAAAACCATTTGACTTCGGTAGAGCCGGAATCACTTTGTTCTTGAGAGAGCCACGACAGCTGTCACAGGCCGACACATGACTTACATCCTCATTTTAAAATGCTGTTTGAAGAGGAGTATGATCTGGAGCTGCTACAATCTTCACATCGCATATCGTTCTCGAACCAAAGCCGATCACACAGAACAGACTGAACCGAAATTATTATCCACGAATGTACGTTTAAACTGTGAGTGGATGCTTGGGTGTTTCTTAAAATCTTGTTGCTTCACTTGCTGTATATTACGTGTTAAACGATTTGGCGGAGTACTTCTGGCAGTCGGTTTTGGCTTCTTCGCTTTTCGTTTACGACTGGGAACTCTTCATCGTTTTCATTTGCAGTATCAACTTCCACGACTCCTCCTTCCAAATTCACTTCTAACATTTCTGGGGAGATGTAAGGCTCTGAAGATGCGGATGGATCTTCTCCTGCTTCTTTAACTCCATCATACGCTTTAATTTCTTCCATTGTCCAAATAGCTTAAATCTTTCCTTTGTACTCAATGGAAGTGGTTTGGTGGTCGTATTGCACGTTACAACGCTCACTATCAGTCTTCGACATGTTGATTACAAATTATTTTTCTGTCGAAATTTTTTGTTAAATACGGTTCAGAATGACGCAATCAATAGGGGTACTGATTGGGTCATGCGGCGTGTCTGGTACGGAGCGGTACAATGGTGGGGGAATGAATCATTTTGTGTCGCATTTTTGTCAATCCACGGAGGCATTGCACGTGTACATGCGCTATACGCCTTACAATGCTCATTACATAGTGTTTGGGTGAGGCGCCACCTGTGGTTTCCCACATCTGCGCCATCAGTACTCTTGTGATGTATACAGAACTCTGTAAAAGCCAGAAAAAGTGTAGTGTGTTGTATGTAAAGAGTTTTGTATTGGGTTCTGTTGTAATGTTCTGGCTTCTTAGCCGCAGGGCCCCTAGTGGGACTCCACGTTGTCCACCACCATCACTGGGAGTTGAGCCAGACTTCCACAGTACTCTGGCTGCTCTCCGTCAGGGGCAGCCAGAGCTTCCTGATGGAGAACAAAAAAAAAAATTATAATAATAAAATAAAATAAAAAATAATAAAATAAATAAATAATAAATAAATAAAATAAAAAAATAAATAATAAATAAATAAAAATAAATAAATAAATAATAATAAAATAAATAAATAATAAATAAATAAAATAAAATAAAAATGATAATAAATAAATAAAAAAATGGTGAGATTGAGTGGGGGAGACAGTACGAGAAGTTAGTTATTTGGTTTTTAGAAGCATTAGCAACTAAGGCCATATTGCTCCAGGATATGTGGTGATCATTCCCTGACCTTTCCGCATCCTCCGTATTTGGTGGTGACGGGCTCGAACCCCGGTCTAATCAAGGAGCGTGTGCTACGCACTGCTGCTGCTCCTTCCCACCTGGCTACGGAGGCGCCTAGTACGAGAAGTGGAATCAAAGTGGGAACAAGAAGTGGGACTCACCCCTGGCATTGGGAGCCCACCCATTGCCAGGGTAAAGAAGACAGTTTGCAGAACAAGGGAGGTCTGCAAAGGAGAGCACCATGTTGCTCTCTTTGCACATCTGGCAAGCCAGATTTGAGCTGCACCCGACAAACCCAAAGGAATTCAGGTGCAAAGAAAAAAAAAAAGTGCGAAGAGTTAGTGTCATCATTTGGGTTGTCCTGGGAAACGCTCACTACTGTGAACTCCCCCTCTCCGCTTTACGATTGGTTCACTGTATGATCAAATCACTTTACGACGGACACTCCACAACAAAATACCATTCGCTATACGATATGTAGTAAGCTCCAATCATTGTGATCACGTTTGCGAATTGAATTTTAATCTATTAACGGCGATCTAATAAGCGAAAATAAGAGGAAACAGGCTATAAAAGTAAAAATATGGAGCACAGATTTACACCTTACCAATTAACAAAATTAAATGATACGTGAAAATCGAAAGAATATTTTCCATGGATTAACAAAAGAAAAAAAAAAGGAAGGAAGGCAAAATGTCAACTACACCGGGTATTCCCTGGTGGTTACCCTACCAACGCAGCCTAGCGCTGCTTAACTTCGGTGATCGCAAGAAAAACGGACTATTTAACCTAGTACGATAGTTGGCTGTTCAGAGTGCCTGTAATGCGTTAACGTATTTAGCAGTCAGCGGCTTGAACCCCAGTCTATTCACTGCACTCCCTCTCCTGACCACTCGGCTATGTACCAGTATTTAAAAAAATGAAAAAATGTAGTGCAAAGAAAGAATACTATTAAGCGTGGAAGGTAGGTACGTGAAAACGTTTTCAAACTAAAAGGGATTGGGAAACAATTTTTCAAGCTAAAAATGGTCCTTATTTCACTAAAACCGCTGGTCTGACTCATTTAGATGGCTTCCTTTTTTGATTTTAGGTACTAGGCTGAGTGAGGGTACTGATGATAAAATGAGTACACGTTTTCATGATGAATAAGAGAATGCCACCCAGGCTGTTTTGTATGGAAGTTTATTGATAACACGAATGATCTGTTTGGTTGCAGCGAACAGAATTGCATTCTCTTAGCAGGACACTTTTCATAGGAATATTTCTTCTACACAGCACTACTGAAACGTCTATAACAAGAGAATAACACATACCACACAAATAAGATAATTGTGGAGCTCCAGTGTTACTGTGTGGATTACCTTGAAAAGCTAATAATTTATTCGTGCGGTGCAAAATTTGCGAACAGATCCGAACGCACCTTATAGATGGGACAATTAATGCCGAGTAGTATATGCATTCATATGTGATATATAAATAAATGAGATGAAAAAACTAGTACCTCCCAACAAAAAATGAATATCCAAATTCATTATAATGCAAGGGAGTGCTTGTAAGCGGGAGTGCTTGTAAACAAATGCATTCGGCTTTTGATCTCTCGCCACAAGTTCCCCCCCCCTCCTCCCCCGATGTTGTACTATAAGTAAACAACTTCTCGTATGAGTAAAATAATTGATATTTATTTTTAATACAGTGCCACCACCCAGATGTCGTTTATTTTGTTTTTTCTTCTTTCTCTTATCAGCACAGAATTTGACAATAATCCATGACAAAAGTAAATGAATGTTGGATTTATTCTGAGAAATTATGTCTTGCATAAAAGAGTTTTTTTTATGAATAATTCCACTTCAATCCACTTTACTCCGTTGACATATACAGTTGTTGTTTATAAGGTATGTATAATAGCATCGTTGTAATTTGAAATTAATTAGTTAAATGGCCTGATCACTAGCATATCATATTCCGTGGAAGAAGAAATCAGAAAGTAGATTTAGCTTAGCCTTACTGAAAATAAAACGTTTCAAACCTTGCAACGAGAGCTGCATGTAAATGAATATTTGTTCATTGCCTGTGGTCACTGAGGAATGTATAAGTGAATGTTGATTACTTTTCACACACACAAACAGAGTCATAAAGTGGAAAGAGAGCCCTTATAAAATAATGGCGGTTACGTGTGCCACGATGGAGAGAAAGACCAACTAAACGCGCACGAAATCGTGGAAAGAAAATGGTACAAATAATTCATGTACGACCAGCTCAGTGAAAGTGAGTAATCGCGGCGTTTTCTGAGCAGAGTACGAGTAATGAAGTGTGCAAAGCATTGGAACGACGTAGCAAAAGGTTCGAATAGCAAGCGGAGAAAGAAAACAAAAAAAGGAAAGGGAGAAAGAAATAAAAGGACTATCATTTGGCACGATATCAAAACGAGAATGAGATTACTGCTAAGGACAGAAGAACAAAGTTACCGTATGTTCCGACGTATAAGTCGACCCTTGAAGTAGCAAAAAAATTCGCCAAAATTTTAAGTCAGCTTATACGTCGGGTATAAAATCTTAAGCTTGAATTAAAGGCACGAACTATATTAGAAAGATAGAATTAACACCAATGTACTTACAATTTATTACATGTATATTTTTACAGAACTATACATTGTTTCCCACCTTTTAAAACGTCTTCATCACCCAATACCGGTTCGTGGAATTCTCAGGGAGTTATATTTTCTGATTTACCTGTCGAGTTTTCGTAAACCGAACTGTCGAGATTGTCGCTTTTTTATAGCAAAGGTTCTTCCACATCGAGGAATTACATACAGAGAAACCAATTTGCAATTCAGTATTCAACAGGCAACAAGTGGCTCAGTTACATAAAGAAACCTCCCAGGTACATACACAGAATCGATAAAAGCGATGTTCACGTTGCTACATTCCTGTAAGTTTTGTTTTTTGACCTTCTCCATAAGGAAGTACTGTACACACTTCCCGCTTTCTTTACACTTTGCTGTGCAGTGTAATCAAACTCCAATACAACTTTTAAAAAACCGAAATAATTGAATTAAAAAGTTCTTAATGCGGGGTTTAATGTACTAACCTGCATTAAGAACTCCGTAAAAGGTCAACTTTTACGGAGAATATATGATTCCGCATGAATTTTCGAGGTAAAAAATGTATAAGTCGACTTATATTCTGGAATATACGGTACTGAATATGAAAGCATAGTAAATTTGACCGAAATCGGCAGTAGAGGCTGTTAGACGAGGTAAATATTGAAATTTAGAGCAGTAGCAGATTAGCACTTTTTTTGAGGGTCCTAAAAATACTTCTTTGGAGTTCATTTGATGCAAAAAAAAAAAAAAAAAAAACACGGTTACTAATCCTCGTTATTCTTGCCATGTTTTGCATTATTTAAGTAAGTAATCCAGTGTTCATTATTGGGAAACAGTGATCATGGAGACCAATAAGAACCATTGTAATGATAATAGCAACGCGACGGACTAACAGACTTCAAGGAATTATATATACACTAGTCTGAGGACCACTTGATGAAAATCAATGTTTTGTACATTGCATTGGAACCCCATGGGCTCACATCTGGTGAGTATGGGCTTGGCACACCCAGGGTCCTGAGCTGGATATCATCATTCTTCTTTTTCTTGGTGATTCTTCTCTCTCTTGGGGTAATTCAAATTTTTTTTTTTTTTTTTTTGGCTGGTGCAGCATTAGCCTCAGGCTTCCTTGCACCGTATGGCTAATAATAGTATAGTAAAGTATAATATGATTTAAATATTATTTCTTTACGTATCTAACAATATGGCCCAGGCAGCCTATATGTCGTTAAATTCCATCCATTTATATCTATTTGCATTACATGAGTATCCATGTCCATTAATTGCGCGTCTCTGCGTCTTCAACCAAACCTATTAAGGGTCTATTCTGTTGAAAACAAGTATTCAATGTCCAATTTAATCAACAGGTAACATACCATTAATTACTCCGATTGTTTACCATAAATAATGCATGACAGAAATTTGACCGATCAGATACACGATGTTACAGCGCAGCCTCTCGCTTGTGTTATGTAAATTATGAGTAGAGACCGGAAACCTGATGTGTGTAGTAGGAGGATGACTGACCAATAAACAACGCTGTTGTACATATGGAATATATTACGATAAATGCCCGAAACACGAGCATCCTAATACATGGTTATCCTAAATGGTATAGGTATGATTTAAACACGTTTCTATGCATCTACAAGTAAATGTAGAAACAGGGTATCCTAAACACGAAAGGCATTTCGTGTGGATCATCGTTAAAAAAATAAGAGAGAGAGAATGAAATTGTGATGTGTCTAAAAAAAATGTGTCTAAAATGTCTCAGATAGATAGCATTTTGTCTACTCAAAACTCGAAAATCTTAATTTAACGCTATTCTGATTTTATTTAAAAGCCCCACGCATTTCAACCCTTGAGACTTTGTCCATAAAATATGGCTCCCGCATGGATATTCGCTGTACCAAAAAATTTTAAATTGGTGCGTTTCAATGTTTATTACGAGTTATACTATATTTTGCTACACACTTGCACAAACCCTAACAGATGCAATAGGTGAGCGAACTAGTCATTTCGAGGGCTCCTAAATTCTGCGGTCATACACGGTCGCTTGGCCCCCCCCCCCCACGAAACCTTTACGTAAATCCTACACCAGCTTAATCTGACAAAACCGATTATTGCTGTATATGGATGATCAGACTCACGGACTTCTGAATTTACTAAATGGAGGAAATCCACGTTGCACAGGTACGGGTATTTGTGCTCTGGTTGTACTACATATTTCACAATAACCACGAGTAAAAGGGGGTTTCAACCTATCAATCAGACTAAAGGATGTACAATCTCATGATAATAGGTAATGCATCCTTCTTGTTAATGGTTCTAAAATTAAAGAATGCAAACCTAGTCTTTCCGGTAAAAAAGCCTTGTCATTCAGCCCATTGTGAGCACGAAATGTAGTCCAGGTGAAACGAAAAAGCCCGTTTAACTACCTGACCTAGTTTTTTTTTTTTTTTTTTTTTTTTGCGTTGACAAACTAGGTCAGCTTTAATTGGGGCTTTATCAATGAGCAAACGGATGAGCCAGAAACTGGCATCATTCGTGCGCTAGTTTTGTGAAATAAAAGGGAGAGAAATGTAGACAGAGAGTAGGGATTGTTTCCAAGAAGTAGCTCTAACTGAAACTGATAAAAGTCTGACCACACAGTTAATAAAATGTTTCATCAGATAAATATTTTAAGATAAACCATTTTTATAGTATCATTTAAATAAGCTCCTTGCCTAAGATATCTCGATACATTGAATTTTTCAAAATTTTTTTGAAAGAAGATTATTCAAAAAAATAAAACCGCTTTTTTACAAAAAAGTAAAGAATTATTAGTTATATTTGTTGTATAAAAGTGTATTCACCTGAAATGAATTTGTTTTCGGCGAAGCTTCATCCAAAAACATTATGAGGAACGTTTCTATAGGAACTTAAAGCGTCAATCATCAGAATAAAAGAAATTCGAAAACTTTTCTTATTCCAAGAAAGCAATTGCTAATTTATAAATAATAAAGATTTTGTTATGTAAACATCGTCAAGATCCGCATCCTGTTCTTAATGAAGTTTTAATTTTTGTCTTTCACAAGGGTAAATCCTAACATTGAGAAATTACATCATCTTTACCACATTCTGTCACAATAACGTCATTCTGATTATCTGCTGTTACACAGAAAAACCCAAAACGAACAACGTTTCTGAGAATCGTGACAATCTCAAAACATAACTCAACCTATTCCTCTCAGACGATTGGATCTGATTCATCAAATATAATTAATAATATACTTTTGTGCGTTTTTTTAAGGTACTGCATTTGCATTTCCGGGTGTTTCCCTGATTCTCTTGTTTTTGAAAGGTAAGCATTTAAAAAAAAAAGGTAACGTTGATATTTAATAAATAATTATAAATAAATATTCTGTTGATATTTTCTCCCTAACAACCTTGTATGGCAGAAGCGTTTACAACATAGATATTACTGGAACATTTACCGTATTTGTAGCAACATATGGAATCGAACGTTCTACTACGGGTTTGATTTGGTAGTTGTTGGCGCATCGGCTTCTATGGCCATATTGCACCTCCCAAGGTTTTTGCAGTACTTTGATCCAAGCCCGAGGCGAGAATCGAACCCGCGACCTTGGGTTGCCGGGCAGGTACTTTACCCACTCGGCTAGCCCGGTCGGCTTCTACTACGGGTGTGCCTCGTGTTAAGGAATTTGGACTTTGAAGGAACATACTGTCATTTTCATCTAAATTTGGGCTCTTCATTATACTGTATTTGTTGTGAAATAAATGAATAAAAAAGCCTATTAAAAAATCACAGTACCTTACGTAAGTATTAGCTTTGAATCATTTGTATGCAACCACTCAGAACTGTTTGTTATTTAAATTTAATTGTTTTATTTATTTATTTAATATTTTGGCCAAAGCAACTAAAGCTGTGAGGCGTCGATGTGCTGTCTGTAAATGATATGTATTCTGTGGTCGGTTTGCCTATTTTTGTTGGATGAAAAACACGAATTACTTCCAAGAAACTCGTAAGAAAGTGTAAACCATGTAGTACTTTCACAACATCCACTAATTCTGCCATTTATGAAAGTTTTGAGGGTTTTTTGTTGTTGTTTTTTTTTTTCACGAAGTGAAAAAAAAATCAATCAGACCTGGCAACCTAAAGGTCGCGGTTCGAATCCCGTCTCGGGCTTGGATCACAGTAAAATGCAAAACCTTTGAGAGGTGCATTATGGCCACAGAACCTGATTCACTAACAACAACAAAAAAAAAAACATTTTAATGGGTACCGAATGCAAATTATATCTATAAGATAATTTTGGAAGTCGGCGCCAGTGAGACCTGACTATGCCCATTCAGCAATCTATCGTTCTCAAATTTACGAGGAAAATATCGTTACGAAATGTGAGAGGAACATTAGCAATTCGTAATGACATTTTCCTTAGAAAGACAGCAAAATCTGAACTCCGATTGCATACAGTTGCTGAATGTTGCTTAACCAACCAAACAATCTTCTGCGAAAGAAATCTTAAATTTATAGACATTGTAAAAGCTCTTGATCTTCCCCACTGTAACTAAAACTTATTTGAATTCTTATTTGTGCACAGTTATTTTGGTCTAAAACCATTTAAAATACAACGAAAATAAGATTGCTGTTGATAAGACATCAGTGGCATTTTGAAGTACTTGACATGTCAAGTGCTTCAAATGAACATCGTCTCTTTGTTGCGAGTATTTGAATTTGCACTCTTTTCTTCAGCCACACCCATTAAAGGTATGGACCAATGCAGCTACAGTATTAATGAATGCAAATAGCACTGGAAACGCCCGCGCATCCATCTTTTAGCCCACATAATCAGAAGCTCCAGTAACACTGTTGCCTTTGTTCCTAAAAAGAATAAATAAATAAATTAATAAAATAAAATAAAATTGGTACCTCCTTCCACACCCTTTTCAACTTTTGTTGGATCATTTCAGTACGAAATGCAGATTAGACGCAGCCATACAGGTGGTACGCAAACTATTTTTGACACTACCCCAAAAGTGGCATATTCGTCTCAAACTTGACTTCTTAATGATTGACGTTATATTTGTATTGGGAAGGGGTGGAGGTATGAGAGTATGTGAAGATGTATGAATATCGTCATATATCCTTGAAGACGGTGAAGTAAATTTGATAAATAATGAAAGTTAACTAATAAAAAATTAAATATCATTAATAAATGCAGATTATTTAAGCTGAATGCAAAACATGAAAATGAAAATTCTTTCTTCATTTAGTTTTCAAAAAAACTTTTTTTTTTTTAATTTATAGTTTTGTGCGGCATACCAGCATAATTATCTTTTTCATTGACGTTTTACGAGGGTAAAAAAATTAATAAAAAAACAATAATAATAATTAAAATAAAATAAAGTTCTCCAACGTTGGTAGAAATGCTACTACAAACCGTCCAGAAAAAATAAATATCCTCCAGCGTCCTAGTTGTTTAAAAAAAGGTGAAGCGATTTGAGGATGAAGAACAGCTTGGCCCCCATAAACTTCAATCAATTCTGTTAATGATGCTAAAGCTGAACCCATCATTAAAAAGAATCTTAGAATAACAATAAAAGGCATCAGCCAATATCACATTTCTTATGGCACAGCCTGGAATGAATATCATCCATCAGGAACTGAATTTTTGTAGTGTCAAGCAGATAGTGTGTTAACAAACCTGATTCAGTACTGTTAGGTTTCCCAACCTTAACGACATCTTTCAGCAAAATAATCCCTTAACAATAATGAGGTTGACAATAATGAGGTATACAACCCTTTTCTGAGACCGACTAACTTAGCCACGTTGTAAAAAAAACCAGAGGATTTGAACAGGGGAATTTTCCACCCAGTGTGGGAAGGACGATGATTATATCCACTGTGCTACCGCGAAGGTACAGCTTTCTCTGTCTCTCTCGTGTTATTGATCATATTAATGGGATGAAATATCTGTACTACATTTTTTAAAAGAACTTTTACCAATTATTACCATGGCCAGCGAGGGTTGGGTTACTTTTATTATCACCAAGATAATCCCTGTCTCATTAGGTGCTATTGCATCATGTCTGTAAATTCCGTAATAATAATAATAATAAAATTCTTTATTCATAGAAATGTAGGACACGATTCCCGGTACAGGCAACCAAAGGAATCAAACAATTAACTGGACACATTACATTCAGTACATACAAAACTACGTAGGTACATAGCAAATACATAGAAACTGCTAATACCTCGTTTTCATCAACAGAAGCTAACATAATCAGATTTGAATTAAATCTAATTTACAATTTGAGCTGGTTCTTCTGAAATAGTGATTATACAGGGCTTTCATTGTATTATATAGTTATTATATAACACATTGAGACAATCTGAAAACCTTTCACTGGGAGTTATTACTAGTTCCACTGACAATTGCAGGAATGTTGACGGCACATAAATATGGATTTGCGCTTTTCTCCTCTGTAGGACGAATCCTTAGACCACAGATCCAAATTAATGTTAGCGGAGTTCAGCGCGCCGATGATGCTGTTCGGAAAGTGCCGCTTGAAGGTCGAGAGCTTCTGCAGGTTAGAACGGAGCACTGGAGGGATTCTGAGGGCTCTACCAGGAATTTTCCAGCCTCCGATTTCCCAGATGTTGATGAAGTCGAGAACAGCG
This sequence comes from Mastigoproctus giganteus, assembly GCF_048544385.1. Lineage (NCBI taxonomy): Eukaryota > Metazoa > Arthropoda > Arachnida > Uropygi > Thelyphonidae > Mastigoproctus > Mastigoproctus giganteus. The sequence continues at coordinate 165,412,649 of NC_143577.1, forward strand.
GAGCACAAATTAAACACCATTGTGAGCTTCCTTTCATATGCCAAGTGCTGAACTGGGGTGTATAGGCAGATATATGCAGAGATGTGATTTTGATGTATAGGGTAGGTGAGCCCAATTGTTGGCCCACTTTAGAACCCAGAATTATAGACCCCAGAACATCTTCAGTCTGGACATAGGAGCAGCGGACCAAACTTCAATACCATAACTGATGAGAGAACTAAAGTAGTAGAGGAGAAATTTTCTGACTGTTTCCTTGTTGTGCGATCTACAGAGATCGAGTTTCATACCCCAGAAAGCCCGTAATGCTCTCGAACTCAGTTGCTGGATTTGTTCCTTATACGTTAGGTTTTCGTCCATTACCACCCATAAGAATTTTACGGAATAAGTGGCGACGAGAACATGCCCCGCAATGGAGGGCTGCTGGATTGAGGTCTGCTTGTGCTCTAGGTGAGAAGATGACATGTTTAGATTTTTAAGGGTTTATTTAGTTTAAGCCCAAAATAGGAGGCATATTCACAGAATGAATTTTTCAGGATATTCGTTCAGGATAACAGAATTCGATAATTCCTTTGCCTAGTCGGGTGAAGTATTTTTGGTATTTGGTATGTTGGGGGTCTAACGGTTCCTGGGATTTCTCCCATCTCCGCGTATGTTCTCTGCATCATTCAAGCCAGAGATTTAAAAGTGTGTGGGATATGTACTATGTAGTATGTTGTGCCCAATGTACATCCAGCCTGTTAGCCGCCGGGCCCCTAGTGGGCCCGACGTTACCAATACTATCCACGGGGAGGCCGGCCGGGTGTTACCAGTGATTGAATCAGTACTCTGGCAGGTCCTGCCACCTACTTTCCTAGGATTTCAGTGGCTAGGACCAAAATAAATAAAATAAAAATTAGAAAAATAAATAGTCGCGAGGATGTTTATTGCGAATTTGGGTTTTTGCTTTAGGAGCACTGTTTGGGGTTTTACGCTGAAGTTTTTGATAAAGCCTAATTGGGTCGGGCAAGAATTTTGGTGTGGCTTAGAATTTTGATGTAGAGCTAATCGCTGTGTGAGATGACAGATTTGGGTAGGGAGGCAAAAGGCTGGGGGTGAAATAGGAAGCAGAGGGGTCGATAGGGAAGATAACCCCCCGTTTTTCAGTGGGGCATGCCCATGCCTCACAGAGGGAAATAGGGTTGGCAAGGGGGAAGGGAGGGTGTGTCTCCCCCCACCAGGGATTAGGGTTTTAAAGAAATTTCGCAGGTGCGAGATTTGATAGCCAGATGGCACTCTAGTTCTGATGTCATTCCAGTTTTCATCATTTTCAGGAACTTCGTTGTGGCGCGTTTGTATCAAGTCAGAGATGGTCGGCCGCAGGATTCTTGCTTTGGTCTCTCCCAGGAGGAGTAGCCCTGCGCAGGTCTCTTGAGTTTCAAATGGCGTGTCTATTTCTTCATGCTGAGATTTTAGTCTTTTGCTCTTGCTTTGACTCTTCTGTGTCTCTCCTTTATTTTTACTTCGTCCATGACATTTGGTTTGTGATATATCTATTGGGTATTATTGTCCTCCCGAGGATCAGGTTGCATTGCGATAATTGTTTTCCTTCTTGTGAATAATTGTATTGCGCGAAATTAGTTAGTGCTGTGTACTCTTCCTGAGTGTCCAATAGTCGGGACTCTTGGTGGATTGGGTTATACTGAATTCTTACAATAAGACTTGCTCTTATATCTTCATAGTTGTCGCAGTCATGCATGACGTGACTCCAGGTCTGGTGAGGTGTTAACAGGGCTTGAGAGGTAACACATTGTATCGTTGGCGTAGGCCATAAACGCAGGTATCTCATTCGTTAACGGAATAAATATTGCTGAAAATAGCAGGGCCCATAACGATCCACCTTGGGATATATCAACTTCCACCTGTTTTGTGATGCAGTTATTCCCTTCCTGGAAGGTAAGAAACCTCTTGGTTAGTAGATTTCCGAGGAGCTTCGAGACTACCTGTGAAACCGTAGTAGTTCTCCAGGAGGCACATAAGAGGCTAAACTTGCACTGAATCAAAGGCCGATTTCAGATCCAGAAAAACAGCATGAAGAACATAGCCTTGCTCTCGGGCTTGAAGGGTTTTCAGATTCAGAGCCTGTATGCATGTTATTAGTGATTTTGTGAGAGTGCGTAATGTGTATGCTGAGCTCTCTGGGAAAGGATCTGATTGGCAACCACTTTGAACATGGACTTCTCTAGACATTCGAGAAAAGCAGAAGAAATTGAAATAGGCCCATAGTCAGCAGTTGAAGTCGGATTTTGCACCTTTGGAACTGGAATGACTCTATAATTCAGCCAAGCGGTTGGGACAACTCCTTGTTGTAAAATTCTGTTATACAACTTCATCAGCTCATTGCCAATGAAGTAGGAGGCGACTTTAAGATAAAAGGTGGGAATAGAATCACTTCCCATCGTTTTCTTATCGGACAGGGCGTTGATGGCCTTGATTAGCTCCTCTTAGCCAAGCGTCATGTTAGTGAGATTAGTTATGTCGTAGTGGGTACTGTTCCAGCCGGTAGTTCCAGGGGAAGTCCGCAGCTCCACTGTCTGTTTTTAATAACCAGGTCACATGATCGCACCATTTGTCCAGGTCTAACGATTCTGTTGATCCGATGCGATTGGCCGACCAGGATCGCTGGCCGCAGGCTACCCTCTCCATGAGTTGGTAGCCTACTTCTTGGATTTCTGGACGGTGCTTCTGGCTATTGAGTACGCTGAATATGATCTTTCTGAGGGTAATCTCATTAATGTCTATTTGTCTACGTCACGGACGAAAATCTGAATTGTCTCTGTGAAAACTGTACTGGAATTGACAAACTAAGCGCCAGGTCAAGAAAAAAAAGTACTTCCCTTCTCTGATAGATTCGAATTGGGACATTTGAGGTCCAGACAAAGTGCGAAGCTCACATCGATGATTTTACTTAAACAGTTTTAGATGTTTTAGATGCAACCACTTATAAACCAATTTTTCTACAAAAGTTATTCCTTATTTTTAAGACCAAAAGAAATGCAATATATAAGGAGGTTGAAAGTATTTAGGTAGTCAGCCATGTCCTGCAGTTTGCTGTTGATTTGCTGAGTGGTTTCGGCTGTCGGGTTGGATGGCGATATCCTAGTAAGGAGTTTGACATAGTCAGCATATGTGATCCAATTGCACTTGTTGGTCACAAACGGCACCATGATTGCTGAGAAGAGAATACCAGACAGGACCCCCCCCCCTTGACGCACACCGGCAGTTATATGACGCTGGAAGGTCTTTGTTCCAATCTTTATAACAAGGGTCCTCTTGGATAGGAGAGATTCTAGGAACCAGAGAACATCGCCAGGAAAATTGAAGTAGTTTTATAAGAGACGTAGGAGATTAGGTATATAGATGGCATCAAAAGCGAAATGAATGTCAAGATGTATAACTGACAGTTCCTTTCTTTGTTCAAAGGCTCCTAAGACGTGCAGTGTGGTTGTTGCAAGGTTAGTTATAGCTGATCTTCCTGATATCCCATAGTGTATTTACTGAGGACTGTCACAGAGAATTTGATGGGTGACAGACGGTAGCAGTGCTTTCTCCAGAATTTTTAACAATACGGAGGCGCAAGCAATGGGCCTATATTGGCTTGGGAGCGTCGATTGTTGGTGCTTAGGAAGGGACCGGACAGAGTACCTGTTCCACTGGGATGGAAAGAAATGGACTTCGAGGCATCTGTTATATAGATTGATGAGTGAATCGATGAAGAAGACGCTTAAGCATTTGATTATGAACTGGGGGATGCCATCGTCACCGGTGGTTGCCGTGAGAGGGAGAGTATTAATGGCCTGCATCAGTTGTTTCTTGGAAATTCCGATCGTAGCGAGACTATCAGTGGGATGAGAGTGGTTGAAGAGTGGCAGGTTAGATAGAGCTGGAGGTTGCTTAGAAAATCTGGCAACGTAGTCGAGGAAGTCAACTGGATCGATGTTGCTGGAAGAACTGGCCTTTGTTCTGTAGAATTGTTTTCCCCTTTTTAGGGATCTTTCGAGGTTCTTCTTAATTGCAGCTGATCTGTTTCTTAATAATGTGATGGTCTTAAATATGTTTCCGTCTAACACAATAGCATTTGATCTCTAGCAGCTCTCTGTGGAAAAGCTCTATAAGAAACAAATACTTGGAGAATTGCAGAGCTTGGTTTTTAGGGAATTTTTCGCCTCCTTACTTTCAGCTTCACTTCAAATTATCCTTCAAGATTCTGATGCTATAGTCTAAAGGTTTCATTACCGAAGAGGATTATTCCTACGGACGGATGCTGTCGAAGTTATTTTGGAGCAACAATTATAACCATAAATACAATCATTTCCAGCTGGTCTGTTGACTTTGTGCCACTATTAGGAACGCATTTCTCAAGAAATACTTTAGCTGGCTTATCGTGTAAGCGTATGTTTTCTAATTGATGTTTGTAAACAGCACTATTGAAATCAAACATCCGGGATCGACATAGCGGGGAGAAGCCAACTGCAGGTTCAGTATGGTTGTTAAAGAGCATAGGAGGGGCCCTTTCGAGCATTTTGCAGGAGAGGGACAGAATTTGCAGTTTCGCTTCTGGTAATTGTATAAATAAAAAAATTTATCAAATTTATACATAGTATAAATTAGATTGTCGAAATGACCGGATATTCAACAGCGCCATTTATATAACTTGTGAAATTGTTATCCTTAATTGTTGGAACAACATCATGGAGCTTTTATTCATCCTTCCGGCTGTCTCGATGAACTTGTAAAGTGATGTGATCAAATAAATAACTTATGGCTAAAATCACGAGGTTTTGCTAATCTTATAACGCCCATGGCCATTATTCCCACAATAACCAAATTTCGTTGATAGGCTACGAGGCATCAATATATTTTACCTGTTTCAATGATATGGTCAATTTTCTCTTTGTTGAATAAAAAATTTATTCATCCCTCATCTGAGACCAACTGACCCTGCCATGGTATGAAAAAAAGATACAAAAATTTCTCCCGTCGAGATGGAATTTGAACCCAACGTTTTTTCGACGTAATGTGGAAAGATGGCAGTTAGAATCGTTGTGGTAGCCAAAGAGCTCACAATAACTAGGGCTTGTATCAATCATCCGCGCGTAGCATAGTGGTTAAGATCTCTGTCTTTCCACACCGTAGTCTTCGTGGGTAGCACAGATGGTATAATCGATGTGTTCCCCACACGGGGTGGAAAAGAATTGACTTCGAATCCCGCCAAAATACACATAAATATTCCTTCCGTCAATGCAAGGAATTTTTATGGGTCTTTTCACAACGCTGAGTTAGTCGGAATCAGGCGAGGTTAGCGTTTTTTCTCATGGAAATTCGGGAGAGAAATCATCCACAACTTTGTTGGTTTGTTATGGGGTCCAATATACAGATATATATATCTGTAAATTGCGTGTGTTCTGTAAGCGATTTGCTGTTGCTGGATGAAAAACTAAGTTTCAGGGAGGGGGTGTGGGAAAAAACCATGCTACCCTTGCCTGAAACCGAATAACACAGCCATTTTGTGGAAAATACCCAAAAAATTTCTTCCATTATTCACAGTATTCGAGCTCAGGTCTTTTCCATCCGGTTCGTGGAGGGCCGTGATTATATCAACTATGTTACACACGAGAACCTCGACCACAGAACAGACAATTTTTACAGACGTTATATACGTCGCAATATAGCCTAAGTTGCCGATGAGTCTAAAACACAACAGCAACATTTCTACACCGTCTGGAAAATGCCTGAGTTCGAATCCTTTCGAAATGTGAGAAATTTTTATGGGCTTTTCTTTTACATCGTGTTCGAGTTAAGGTTGCTCCTCCCCCCCCCCATAAATGCTAGCTTTCATCCAGAAAAACAGGAAAAATTACTATAAATACAGTTACAATACACACGACCTTAATAGCCTTAGTTTCTTTAGCTCAAAACAAATAGCTCATAGCAATTCATATTTCTGAGTAACTGGATAAACACTCTTACCAGTTTTGTTGTTGTTTGAACTCGATACATTCAATTTCGTTATTAAACTGCTACTAATTTATTTAATTTAATAATTCATTTATTATTACGCTATATTATTTATTTATTATTATTTTTGCTCTTCACTGTCCAATTGTAGAATGACAAAAATATTCTATTAATCACTGAAAAAGTGAACAAGGAATAAGTGATAAGGTTATTTTTTTACTCTTGAATTATTAAACAAATACTAGTATTAAGTGGATTTTTTGAAATATAATTCGTTCGAAATAATGTACTAGAGAGGGAGCGCAGTTGCAGTTTTGCCAAACGTAATGTGGTGATAGGAGGCGCAAAGTGATTTGTAAGTTGTAAACGAGATGCGTACATATGTATTTTTTTAAGACTGAATAATAATAATAATTTGTTCGTCTGCAGATTGGTAGCGATTAACAGTTATCCTTTAGTGGAAGTGTCCAATTAGACTTAATTCAGGTAATTAGCAATTCTTATGCTGGTAATTATAGCTCCTACCATTTTGTCTTAGACTACTATTGTAAATTCGAAATGAGTGAATTTTGGACCTGCACGAACTGGCTTGACTAGTGGGAGGGCTGTTACTGTCGTTGTTTAAATGGCAATACTCAGCAATGATTTTTATTGGTAACACTTTCTGTTTTGAGATCGATTAATCATTCATTAGTCAAGTTTTAATGTTTTCCCGATTGCTAGTCATGGTTTTTATATTTATGATTCACATGTTAATACATATGTAATTAGAAAGACATTTTAGTTAATATATTATTTTCATTAGTTCACCTATTTTTGTCTATATGTATAATTATGCAATTCCAGGTTATATTTTCGATAATATATGTATACTTTAAATGCATTTGAAGTAACACAAGTATATTGGTTGTTTTTATTATACGAAACTGGTTAGAAAGGATCATTGCGAATCAGTACATGTACAGTATTGCTATTAGAAGCGTTTGTTTCGTTATTTAGGAATTAAGTGGGCAGATAGTACAGTGCTTTAATTTTTTTTTTTTTTCATGATTCTTTACAGCTGTTTTTAACAATTCACTGTTGTGTGCTTCAAACAGTGGTGGGTGCTTTTCGCTATAGGCTCATTTTCTGAATTAATTTACAGTGACACTAATGAATATCAGCTAAAGAATATAACGCTTACTCAAATGTGCGAGCGAACAAGTCGGGCGAAGGTTACGCAAAATAACAACCTATCAGGATCAAGTCGTTCCCACCAAATTGTATCTTTTGCTTTCGATTTCTAAAAATCTTTTCCTTGACGTTTTTTTTTTGCTTCTCGAAATGCATTGAGAGTTTTCTACATTTTTTTTTTCTGATTTGTAACTAACTCAAGAGATTGACATTTTTGATTCTTTGTCATTCGTTTTAATACGGAATTGTCGATATTGTGGGAAAAGCTTTGCTAATTCACAGTAATAATGAAAAAAAAAAAAAAAAAAGGTCAAAACAACCGGAACTTTCTAGTAACTGTCATATTTATATTCTGGTACAGGATCAACTATTACAGTATTTTTTTATTCGCGGTTATTACTTGAAGAAAATGTACCTCATTGCGTTTTGGAACTTTCTTTGGCACAAAATTATAAAACGTCAAGTATGGTTAATCTTTAATTAGAGATATTACCCATGGATCATTTGCAACAGCAAATGATGCACAGATGTAGCTCCACCCACTGCTTTGCGCAGATTGGCTGCTCATCATCACGGTTTTCAATTAGAGTGAATGCCATTCTGCAGGAATACGATAAACAGGCTAGTAAACCACAGCGGATTGAAACGGGGTCTCGTACTACGTTCATCTAACAGACTTTTATTTCCACTAGTGAAAAAAAGGTTGGTTATATTACGCCACCAAATTCGGAACGGATTCAACCGTCCAGAATTTAGTGGCGTAAACTAACCTAATCTTTCTTACTGAAGTATAACTGGTCAGGTTATTAATATAGTTACAGAACGACGTTATGTGGTTGTTTTCCATTAAGATTACTTATTATATTTATAACCAAACACTCGTATACCACGTGATATTAATATAGTTTATTAAGCTAATCACCCAAACCACTATACATTTAAGGTGACGTTTCAGGCATTTTACTAATTACCATCATCAGACCATTCTGTTAGGGATAAATTTTTTTTTTCTGTTTTTTACCTCAGGGTATCGGCAAGATGCCTGAAACGTCACTTTAAATGTACTGTATAGTAGTTTAGGAGATTAGCTTAATAAACTATATTATTAATATCACCTGGTATATGAGTGGTTATTAAATTTAATAAGTAATCTTTAATGGTCAGGTTACATTACACCACTAAATTCTTTCAAGCGAAAAAAGGTGGATACTAAACATTACGGTTAGCGTTTTTTCACTCGAATCCCGCCCGGATTTGATGGCTTTAACTAACATAACCTAACCTTTCTTATTACAGACAACACTGTACAGGCAGAAGCGGATTAAGGTTGGTTGAGGCCCCGGGCGCAGAAGAAAATATTGGGCCCCTTAAAAAAAAAGAGAGATAGGGAAAATAAAAATAAATGTTAACCATTTTTTAAATAAATAAAAAATATTATGTACTATTCATGTTTTATTTCCAATAAAATTTGAATATAATATATGTATTATATTCACGTCTTTTTTTCAGCCCCTGATAGATGTCGTTTCATTTTCCTAGCTACCATTGCCTATCAATGAAAAAAAAAATGTAAAATTTAATAGTCTGAATGATTAGAATACTAGAGAAGAGATTTTTCGTTATAGTGTAATAAATTAATGATTAATTAAAATTCAAAAATTATTCATAAACTACGAAAATCCAGGTGCTGATGTAACAACAGGAATTAATTTTATCTTAATATAATTTCAACAATATACGATATACGCGTATTTGCGTATATCATAAGTCTGCACTGCAGGAGAACCTTTGTAAGTACAAAGGAGCAAATACGATTCTATTCCTCTGATGAGCGGTAGCGCAGCCGCGCGGGGCCTATGCAGCGTAGTTTGTGTATAGTATGCAGCGTAGTAATGAAATAATGAAAATAAGCGAATATAAACATATTATCAGGTTTTACCGCCGATTGTAAACTTGTACTAATTAAAATTGCACATATGAAACCAAACTTGGTGTCATTAGAAAAAAGTGTAAAGTTGGGGTTTTGACTTCTGGGGGCCCTTCAGAATCGGGGCCCAGGGTGCGCGCCCGCCGTTAATCCGCCTCTGGTTGTAAGGTATGTTGGTGTCTAACGGCTTCTGGGATTTCTCCCATCTCCGCGAGTGTGCGTTGTATCGGGTCAGAGATTTGAAGGTGTGTGGGTCATGTGCAGTATATTGTGTTGTGCCCTTTGTTCTTCCGGTCTATTAGTAGCGAAGACCCTAGTGGGACCCGACGTTACCACACCATGCCACGGGGAGGTTTATTATATTCAATAAAAATTGAATATAATATATGTATTATATTCGCGTCTTTTTTTAATTTGTGTTTTTTCAGCCTGGGAGATGTCGTTTCATTTTTCTAGCTACCATTGGTAGCCTATCAATGAAAAGAAAAATATAAAATTTAATAGTCTGATGATTAGAATACTAGAGAAGAGATTTTTCGTTATAGTGCAATAAATTAATGATTAATTAAAATTCAAAAATTATTCATAAACTACGAAAATCCAAATGATGTAACAAGAGGAATTAATTTTGTCTTAATATAATTTCAACAATATGCGATATACGCGTATTTGCGTATATCATAAGTCTGCACTGCAGGAGAACCTTTGTAAGTACAAAGGAGCAAATACGATTCTATTCCTCTGATGAGCGGTAGCGCAGCCGCGCGGGGCCTATGCAGCGTAGTTTGTGTATAGTATGCAGCGTAGTAATGAAATAATGAAAATAAGCGAATATAAACATATTATCAGGTTTTACCGCCGATTGTAAACTTGTACTAATTAAAATTGCACATATGAAACCAAACTTGGTGTCATTAGAAAAAAGTGTAAAGTTGGGGTTTTGACTTCTGGGGGCCCTTCAGAATCGGGGCCCAGGGTGCGCGCCCGCCGTTAATCCGCCTCTGGTTGTAAGGTATGTTGGTGTCTAACGGCTTCTGGGATTTCTCCCATCTCCGCGAGTGTGCGTTGTATCGGGTCAGAGATTTGAAGGTGTGTGGGTCATGTGCAGTATATTGTGTTGTGCCCTTTGTTCTTCCGGTCTATTAGTAGCGAAGACCCTAGTGGGACCCGACGTTACCACACCATGCCACGGGGAGGTTTATTATATTCAATAAAAATTGAATATAATATATGTATTATATTCGCGTCTTTTTTTAATTTGTGTTTTTTCAGCCTGGGAGATGTCGTTTCATTTTTCTAGCTACCATTGGTAGCCTATCAATGAAAAGAAAAATATAAAATTTAATAGTCTGATGATTAGAATACTAGAGAAGAGATTTTTCGTTATAGTGCAATAAATTAATGATTAATTAAAATTCAAAAATTATTCATAAACTACGAAAATCCAAATGATGTAACAAGAGGAATTAATTTTGTCTTAATATAATTTCAACAATATGCGATATACGCGTATTTGCGTATATCATAAGTCTGCACTGCAGGAGAACCTCCCCGCTGCATAGGCCCCGTGTAGTTCGCTATGCAGCGTAGTAATGAAATAATGAAAATAAGCGAATATAAACATACTATCAGGTTTTACCGCCGATTGTAAACTTGTACGTAATTAAAATTGCACATATGAAACCAAACTTGGTGTCATTAGAAAAAAGTGTAAAGTTGGGGTTTTGAGGGGCCCTTCAGAAGTCGGGGCCCAGGGCGCGCGCCCGGTGCGTCCGCCTTAAATCCGCCTCTGTGTACAGGAATATACACAAAACATTGTTTTTCGCTTGAATGCGTTGTTTGGGAAGAAATTGTTTAGACAGTACTCTATTCTTTTCTACAGTATAAAATGTAAACGGTAGGTAGGTAGTGGTTGCCATTACTGCGTCCAACACGTGGAGTAGAGATAAATCCTTGAAGACTAGAGGTGTCAATCACACCGGTAAGCATTTGAGAAATAAGAAGAATATTCCTGGATGCTAAAACAGCCCTTTTTTATCTTCTTCTTGAAGAAGATATAAAACAGCCCCGGAGATGGTGAATGAGTTGTCCGTGACCCTATTCATCCAACGCATTATCCAGTATTCGACTGCCAGGAATCTGTTTACAGACGTTGGCAGAACAGAACACCAGATTGATGATGCGTATAGTGCAGTTGGTTGTAGGCATCTCTGCACGTATCTCCCGACTGCATCGAAATTGTAGTCGGGAGATATGTACAGTATCGACAGTAACCTTGTCGAATTGCCCACATCGCTGAGAAAGTCGTCATTTTCATGGTTGAAAAGTGGTTCTGAAACGTGAGGCCCTCGTCCCAAGTCAAGCCGAGGTCGGTATGATACCTCACTTTCTTTATCTGCATACCTGAGATAGGCTGCGATATCATTTTCGATTCTGTTTTTCGTAAAGGTGGTTTGAGCTGATTTAGATATGTTTAGCTCCAGACCTATTTGCAGTAGATAGCCACGGGGCTGTTAATCAGGGCGGAGACTCGCTGATTTATGAAGCAAGTCTGTTCAGCGTCTTTTGATGTGATATTTAATTTGAGGTTGTCCGCATATGATGAAAAATCAGCGTACCTTGCGAGGACAGCGTTCAAGGGCGGCTGCGAACAACAGACCGAACAGGTCACCTCCCTGCGGTACTCCTCGCTTTATAATAACGCACTCCTGTTGGGAGGATTTATAGCTGATGATGAATTGTCTTCGTGTAAGGATGAGGTTGATGGTTTTTAACAAGCTTCCTGTAATACCGAAGTATTTTTCCAGAATGTAGATGAGAGCGGAAATTGAGAGCTTATCATAAGCAGATGATATATCAGAGCAGATGACGTCCAGCTGAGTTTTACTGTTGAGAGCTGTTTGAATTTTAAATAGGGTGTCCAGTAGGTAGATCTTTTGGGGATCACAGTATGAAGATGTTTAGGTCTGTGAGAGAAGCATTGGTCGATCGGTGCTGATAAGATCGTTTTCTCAAACACTTGTAATAGAGAGCAGCCCACAAAGATTGGTCTGAAGTGGCGTATTCTAACATGACCTTTTTCACTAGTGGAAACGAAAGTCTGTTTGGTTGAATCCGTCCAGAATTTTGTGGAATAATAGAACCTGACCATTTTTTCAGTAGTGGAAATGAGTCTGTTATGAAAACTTCTACTTGTCGTAAGAGTTTTCTATCGTATTCCGGCCGGCTATACTCTCTTGCAGAACGCGGCAGTCACTCTACTGAAAATCATGGTGATCAGCAGCCAATCAGCGCGAAGCAGTGGGTTGAGCTACATCTGTGCATCATTTGCTGACGCAAAGATCCATGGATAAGGATCTCTTAGTAAAGTTCAACCAATATTATCTTAATATATTTTTATTTCCTTTTATTGCAGAACACTAATAAAGGTGCATTCAGTATAACATGCAATCGATTTTTTAAATGTCTTGTTTCAAATTAAAGGAATTTACAAAAATGAAAAATTGAAACAATTAATAGTTAGTCTTCAATCGGTTAGCCTTCATTAAAAGGCTCTTTCCCATGGCGCTTTGCGACACCAAGTGATGGACAGGTCAAGCTCCGCGCATTGCTTCGCAATGATTGCTATTTATCATCACGATTTTGCATGAGAGTACAACCGGGATACAATGTAAAGGCATGGAAACCTAACGTTTGTAGTGGAGACTTTTCTCCCTCTTGGTGCTGGATTATTTTCAAATGAAAGAAATATACTGTATATAATATAAGCTAATAAACGCTAGTAAAAATAAAAGCTAATAAAGAATATGATGAGATTTCTGTTTGGTATAACCTGCCCTTCGATCTTTATTGACACTCAAGTATCTAGGATTTCGTGAACATCAGTAAAAGTAATTTTTTTTAATAGCATTTTGTTTCTGCATGAGTATTATCCTTTTAAGACCTCTCTAGTGTAAAATGTAATTCCTGCAAACAAACAAAAAAAAAATTTTTGCTTAAAGGAGAGCGGTCAATTCAATTAGTGACAACTCTATTTTCCCATCATATAAACGTAAGGGTGGTCTTCTTACAAATGATCTGTTATTGCTCTCTCCATCACCTACTCGTCATTCGACTTCACATTTAATTTGATTTGGTAATACTCCAGAGAGCGGTATCCCTTACAAAATGGCGTCGAGAAGAAGGGGAAAGCAGTGACGTACGGTTCGTAACTCCGCCCGCTCACTGCGTTCCCTCTCTTCTTCTCGACGACTGCACGTGGTAGATGTCACGTGACATAACAGTATATCGGAGCTGGAAAAAAAACAAAATTAACGGGAAAACTGCAATTTTTTTCGGAGGAGCAAGTAAGAGAAATGCAGTTTATTCGAGGAAGACAAAATGTCACGTAACGTAACATCTCAGAGTTAAAATGAAGAAAATTAACACGAAAACAGCAACCTTTTTTCAAAACAAGAAACAAAAAGTAATACCACGTGTGGCCAACGACCGGTTTTGCTTGAATCCCTCGCGAAGTCTTGTAAAAACAACCTTTTTTCACTAAACACAAATGAAAAGCCCACTAACAGTGCAATTAACAATAAAATTTCTCTTTGTATATGCACAATACGCCAATAGAATTTTTTTTTTTTAAGAATGTAACAACTGACACAATTCTAGGTTAATGAGATGAGAAAATAAAACTCACCTCATCAGCCCTGGCATGCAGGCTCGCGGCAGCAAAAAACAACGAAACAGTTTACCTGCAGGATGGAACAGGATACACGACAAACTCAGACGATGTGAGGAACTACGTGGCAAACTAACCCAATAATAATTTTTGGACACTTACGTTAATTAAAAAGACGTTAAAGGAAAAATATGAACAATTTATGAATATGTCCGAGTTTCACTTTTCTTTAACTCAGGACGACACGAGCTACCACATAGCAAGCGAACATAACCAGCAAATGCGACTATGAAACGATACGAATTTGCATTTACCGCTGCAATGACGTTGTGTCACGTGACGACCGCATGAAACGAAGAGGGGGGATGCAGTGAGTGGGCAGAGTCACAACCTGTCGATCACTGCTTTCTCCCGCTTCTCGTCGCCGTGTATCGCTCTCTGGAGAATAGCCTTTGATGTTATTATTATTATTTTTCCCCCCCCTGTTGATTCGGTCCTTCCTCACTTCCATACTTTGGAACACTGCATTCTTCCTGTGCAAGAATTTTGTGAAAATTGTAACTCACGGATATTCAAGTCCAGGATCGACTGAGAACATTATGTATACGTCAATCTGATCACTTCCAATTCTGATATCCTCTATTAAGTTAATGCTTCTGTTGTGCTTAAATTTAAACTTTAACTTCAAAAAAAAAGTTGACACGATTTAATCGGACTACGGCATAAATGTCAAAATATCCTGAGGTAAGTCTCAGGACATTTAACAGACATTACACGTGTTTTAAGAGACATTAAACGAGGCCCCAAACCAGAGTAAAAACGCTAGTTTGGGGCCTCGTTTGCCAGTAGTTTTTTTTTTTTTTTTTTGCCAGTAGTGAATTTGCAAAATCAGAGGAACTGTGTAAGGAATTGCTTGCTATTATTTACACCCGAAACGCGCGCATGGGATCAATACGGGGTTTAGAAATGTATTTAGAACTTTGAAATGAAATTGGAATGCAGGAACAGCATGTTTTTCAGACTTTCAGAGCAGTGTGACGTTGGAATGATTCAATTAAATCCGTTCGTCTGCCGCCATTGTTGTGTCATTGATACCGTTGACCTGTCAATGATTCGTTCGTGTGAAACAAAATTTCTTACTCCGGTAATTCACCCTCCTCAACCATCCACCCACTACTAAACTAATGTCCTGCAAAAGGAAGGTCTGTTGTGTAGCATGCGTTCGCGCTAAATAAGGAATCGTATCGATGATTAGACTACCTGCTGAATCCGGGCTCATCCATGAAGAAAACTTGGCTTCATTCGGCAAACCACGTTTTGAGCCCAGTCACTGGCGGCGTAATGGTGATATGCGATCATTGAAAGCCGCTGATCAGCGGGAATAAAGTCCTCATTCACGAAGACGACTTAGTACTGTCTGAGTTGAGGTCATGTCTGGCATTCAACAATTAATGAAAGTTAGTCAGTAATCTCCCGTGTGGAGATTTGGCGCCTGAGAGGTAATCTGATTGAGGTGTTTAAGGCTTTGAATGGATTGAGCAAGCTCAGTGTTAATGGGATGGGACTCTTTCTCTTGCTCAAACTACGCATATGGGGGAGGGGGGGGCATCAATTCAACTTGAGGAAAGATGGTTGGAATAGATGTGCACAGGTTTGCCTTCAGCCAGCGGGTGGTTGATTGCTGGAACAAACTTCCATCTGTTGTTGTGGAGGCGAGTAGTTTTAATAAATTCAAGGAAGAATTAGACAAATTATTAAGACTGGATGGATAGGTTTTTTTTTTTTTTTTTTTGCTGGTGCGCTATTAGCTTACTTTCTTGTTTCACTTGCCACTACCAATACTACTCGTGAGTTTGCACTGTTCGCATCTTGCTGAATATAACCTTAATTGTACCAATGATTTGCTGCGTTGGTTTTGTGGCATTTCGTTGGATTTTTTTTTTTTTTTTGCAACAGTCTTGGAGACAGTTTTTTTTTTTTTTTTTTTTTTCCTTTATATGGAATCAGTTATATTATGAAAGAAGACATTGGACTTCGGTGGGATGATTGTATGAAACTTCCCCTTCCCAAATAAGCCACTCATAAGTATTTATCTTCTGTAAAAAGGAAAATTATTTTATTTTTACTGTAATTCATAACATTTGCTGTACCTTTCCGTCTACTGTTCATTACTGTCTCTCTTGACAAATAGAAATGTTTGTACAGTAGGACTATGTACGATGTGTTTTAGTATAGAAACACAATATACCAGCATATTCAAAAATTATGTACTCCACTGCAGTCATAAATGGGCTGAAATCTTTGTCCAGCACATCTGTCATGACTTTGTAACCTTATGTATCCTTAAATTTTAAATACAGCAGTGAGTTTGTTGAATAATTATTATATGGCATCTCTTTAGTAGGCTGTTCCGGATTTACAAATTGTACCCCTGATACAGCAAGTGTTAGAGGGGTCAATTTGTAAATTTGAATTTTACAGATTTGTAACTTTCAATTTGATTAAAATAAATAAGAACTAAATGTTTTCGCTGCTTTTTGATGACAAAATATGGCTACTTGAAATCCCGAAAATCACAATACCTGGCAAAGGTCATGTCCCGAGATTGCTGGGAGCTTCGACTGTATACAGTATATTTGTTTATTTCATTCTTAATGACTGCCTCTGTTAGTTGAAGTGTGTTGCAATAAATTTTCTGCTTTATCGACGTGTTGGACTGAATTGGTTTCATATGGGTAATTATTTTATTCTTCAGTTTTAATGAACTTGTCAAGCTTTTCTTTCTCCAGACTAATTATATTTAAGATTTTCCCCCGATTATTCATTCGATAATGATTTTATAAGCAGCTGTTAAAGCCTGTGATGTATGAAATCGAAAGTACAAAAAAGAAAAAAGTATCTCTTAGGAATCCGCGGAATTATTATTATTATTAGCCATATGGTGCAAGGAAGCTTGAGGCTTATTCTGCACCAGCCAAAAAAAAATTCCCAAGGCAGTGATTGCCTCGATTGAATGACAGTGATTGAATAGGTAAGTTGTCTACTCTCCACTTCAATCGAATTTGTTGCGAATGAGCTGCTGCAGCACATTTTTTGTACAAAAATAAAATACGAAAATGGCTGTTAATATTTTAGATGAAAGGTTTTCTTCTCTGCCGTAATGCCGAAAAAAGCGTTCAGTGTGCAAATGTTTCTATTATGCTTAATTTGTTTAACTGTTTGGCACATGTTCTTGCCATGGAATTTAATAATCGAATCCCTTCAGTGGCCAAGAACATCCCGTAATATAATCATTTGACTTCTCTTTAGTAGGCTTACCATTAGCTAATCATCATGTTTTCGAAGAATATTGCAAAAAAAAAAAAAAAAAAAAACCGCCACGCTGACAGTATATAATACTAAGATTAGGAAAATTTTAAATTATGTTTAGATAGTTTAGATAGCAGGCATGAACAGATTGAACAGAAAATAGATGATCTGTAAATATGAAGCGCTGTTCTGCCTCAAAAATACGTGATGTGTACCCTTGTTTCTGTGGGATGGAATAGCCGTGTGCATTTTCTCCATTCTCGTTCCCTCTCCAGAATTAATTACTACACTTAAATTACTCCTCACATATTCGATAGACATCCGATTATTTTTGTTTCAGTAGCTTACAATATTTGACAGTTTTTGTATCGGTGGCATCTCTCAACAACATAAAAAAGACTAAAAGTAAATCGCATTGGTGAAACGCTTACTAGGAGGTTCTGTTTCGTAAAATAGCTGCGTAAAATATCGTAAGACATATTGTGAAAATACAATAAAACAAGTTAGTTAATGGTAGAAGTACGTTACATTTTTGGCCCACTGGATTTTTATTTCTTAAATTAATTACTTTTATTTATTTTCATTTATTTTATTTATTTATTTTTTTTTTGTGATTAATAGAAGCGAAAAGTTAATAACTAATGATGTTGTTATCATTTAATTAATTGTGGAGGAGAAATTGTTGAAGTTAAACATAAAAAGGGCACTTGGGGTGGATGGAATCTATCCAATTATATTGAAGGAGGCAGCGAGGGAAGTAAGCAAACCTTTAGCCATAATTATGAGGGGATCCTTATATTTAGGGGAGGTCCCCATGGAC
Source organism: Mastigoproctus giganteus (assembly GCF_048544385.1). Classification (NCBI taxonomy): domain Eukaryota; kingdom Metazoa; phylum Arthropoda; class Arachnida; order Uropygi; family Thelyphonidae; genus Mastigoproctus; species Mastigoproctus giganteus. Next base: position 165,430,541 of record NC_143577.1, read on the forward strand.
TGGAGATGTGAAAATGTATCCCCAATTAACATAGGGGGTTCAAAGGGTGACACAAATAATTATAGACCTGTTAGTTTAACTTCTGTTCCGTGGAAAATAATGGAGTCACTGGTTAAAGAGGCGTCTCCGTAGCCAGGTGGGAAGGAGCAGCAGTGCGTAGCACACGCTTCTTGATTAGACCGGGGTTCGAGCCCGTCACCACCAAATACGGAGGATGCGGAAAGGTCAGAGAATGACCACGGCATATTCCAGAGCAATATGGCCTTAGTTGCTAATGCTCCTAAAAAAACCAAAAACCAAAAAAACCAAACTGGTTAAAGAAGCGATGCAGGATCATCTAGACAAGACTGCAGTAATAATTCAGACATCACAGGTTTGTTAAGGGGAAGTCTTGTCTGACAAATTTGAGTGGATACTACGATGTGGTCATAAAGGAATTGGATGCAAAAAATAATGTTGATATCATATACTTGGATTTCAGGAAAGGTTTTGATACTGTTGCGCATGGAATACTTCTGTACAAATTGGAGCGGTATGGCATTAAGGGCAAGTTGCTGCAATGGATAAAGGGATGGTTGAGTGGGAGGATGCAGAGAGGGATAATAAATGAACACTGCTCTATGTGGACTAATGTTATTAGTGGAGTTCCTCCAGGGTTCGGTGCTGCGCCCATTGTTGTTTTGTGTATTTATCAATGATATCGATGAAGGTCTTCTTCCAGTCACATAGCTCCCTGAGGAGCTGTTGTGGCCACCAACAAATTTCTCCAACTACATCGATCGTGTGTTATACGAGCAGCATCGCAAAGTGTCATGCCCAGAAGTCCACTGAGTCCATCCTTCCACCTAGCTGCAGATCTTCCTCTTTCCCTCTGTTTTTCCTTCCATTATATTCTTCAACAGAAAGTTTTCTCTTCTTACTATATGACCAAAAAACCCTGAGTTTTCTTTTGTTGATGCTATGAATAAGAATTTTAGGCCTGCCAATTTTATTCAATACACACTCATTTGTTCTTCGATCCAAGTAGGAAATACGCAGTATTCTCCTGTAACACCACATTTCAAATGCCTCAATTTTCTTCTTGTCAACCAACTCTTTTCAGATTCCATCCTTCACATCCATAAGTGGCAACTGGAAAAATTAACGAATCAATGATTCTCAGTTTCGTCTTTAGGGGCACACAATCAAATTAATGTCCAATTTTGAAGTTGATACAAAGGTTGGCAGGGTTCTTAATGACAGTAAAGACAGTATGCTACTGCAACAGGATCTAGAAAAATTAGACGGATGCTGAGAAGTGGCAGCTGAAGTTTAATATTCACAAATGCAGAGTACTGCATATGGGAGCAGTAACCCAAGGAAAATGTACCAAATGTGTGGTACTACGCTCGGGGAGGTGGAGAACGAAAAAGACAGACCTGGGGGTAATTGTGCAGTCAGATATGAAGTTCTCTGAGCAGTGCAGACAAGCTGACAGAGCAGATCATGGAGTTTTGTCAGTGATATATAGGAATTTTGCTAGCAGAGACAAGGAGGTGATTATCCCTTTGTATAAGGCAATGGTCAGGCCACACCTAGAGTACTGTGTACAGGTCTGGAGGCCTCATTTTAGGAAGGATGTAGGGTTGCTAGAACGAGTACAAAGAAGGAGAAAAAAGGGGTGCTCTTACCAAGAAAGGCTTAAGTTCTGCAAATTGCAGTGCCTGGAGACTGGACACCTGCGAGGTGATCTGATTGAGGTGTATAACGCCTTGAATGGTTTGAGCAGGCTAAATGCTGATGGGATACGTCTGTTTGCTCAGATTACGAACCCGAGGGGACATAGATTCAAATTGAGGAAAGACAGTTGTAGAATAGATGTGTGAAAGTTTGCCTTTAGCCAACGGGCGGTTTATTGCTGGAACAGACTTCCATCTGTTGTTGTGGCAGTTGCTAGCTTAAATAAATTTAAGGCTGACCTAGACAAACATTTGGAGTGACAGGATGGGTGAAATGGGAAGGATTTTTTTTTTTTTTTTTTTGCTGATTCTGTATAAGCTTGCTTTCTTGCATAATAATAATATAATAATAATAATCTTAACTAATAATATAATATGTCATTGTTTTCACTTCACTGTATTTATCTACCTCCGAACATGATATTCATATTTTGTAATACGTACTCTATAATCCACAGCGCACTGAAACGCAACAGGATTTCAGGATCTGTGATTTAATAAATTAAATCTTAGTATACTGTTAACATCTTCGTAATGCCGTTTATTTAATTCATTCTGAATTTAATAGTCAATGCAATACAACACGTATTTAACGTTTCTGCTATGATTGATATAATAAGCAAATGTAATAAGTGAGTGGTTCAATACTGAAGTGAACCACGTCCAAAATCGGTCATGATTCATTTTTCGTAAGAAAAGATCTCATACATCCAAGTGTTATTTCAGTGCTGAGGTGAACCAATGAGTTGAAAAAGTCCATAGTTGCACCAAACTCCGGTAAATTGCAGTAGTTCACTTCTCGGCGGACAAGCATCTGTCGGAGTGTTGTGAACCAAGTCCACACCACGTGTTGCTCGGTTCGTCTAAACACTGAAAAAGAGTTGCATCTCACGAAGGCTGAAGCAGTAAGGATGTCTTTGAAGAAATATAAAGCAGCAGTTTCAGACAATAGGTATATCTGGACTTTTGATCTTCAGGAGGCTCTACCCTTCCGTAAGCTCGCTGTTTCTGTTGCATATTATAAGAGAAAATGGATAATTATAATTGCGGTGTCTACTTTTTTAACAAGAACCAAATTATGTATATGTGGGATGAAATGAAACAGATGGAGATAGTGGTTGTCAGAAGATAACGGCAATTCTTTGTAAACATCTGACACACCACTCCTTTCACCGTGAGCACATCTTGTATTCTGATGCTTATATTGGACAAAACAAAAATTCAAAAACTCGCTCGATTTCTACTGAAATTGGTAAATCTGACAGCAATCTTGCAACAATCTGACAGCAATATGACCTTAGTCGCTGATGCTCCTAAAACTATAAGAATTGCTACCTACTAGGTTCCAGGAACAGCATGTAAATAATGAAGTCGATGAAATGAATGATGCCTGTGTGTATGATAATTAAGCTTATTGAAATAAATTAACACCTGAAAATACTTTTTCTTTAACCTAAAATATGAAAGAACCAAGTCCAGATTTATAGCATCAAATTCAGGGATGAAGTGAACCAGGTCCACAAATTTTATTATTAATTTTCCTAGTTATTATCAGTAAGATTAAATCTTTAAAAAACTGTCAACTATTAATTACCCGATAAACTGATGCAGACGCGGTGCTAGGGTTTTTGACTCCCCTAGGCAGAAATGTATTTGGTTCCCTTCAGATACTTTTTTAAAATATAATTATAATAAAAATTTCGAATTTCGGCGCCACCAGACATTGGCACCCCTGTGCCCTGCTTACCAGGCCTACTGTGTTCTGCCTGCCCTGTACTGATGTAACATCAGTACGGGCCTTGAATGGGTTGAGCACGCTGAATTCTGATGGGATCCTTCCACTTGTTCAGATTACGAACCTAAGGGGGCATAAATCCAAATTGAGGAAAGACAGATATAGAATAGATGTGCGGAAATTTGCCTTTAGCCAGCGGGTGGTCAATTGCTGGAACAAACTTCCATCTGTCTTTGTGGAAGTTGATAGGTTGAATAAATTTAAGGAGGAACTGGACAGGCATTTGGAGGGAATGGTGTGTTTTTTTTTTTTTTTTTGGCTGATGCTGCATAAGTTCATACACTTGCTTTCTTGCATCACATGCTGGCGCCTCCGTAACCAGGTGGGCGGGAGCAGCAGTGCGTAGCACACGCTTCTTGATTAGACCGGGGTTCGAGCCCGTGACCACCAAATACGGAGGATGCTGAAAGGTCAGGGAATGACCTTTCCGCATCCTCCGTATTTGGTGGTCACGGGCAATATCCCCGGAGCAATATGGCCTTAGTTGCTAATGCTCCTAAAAACCAAATAATATCTAATAATATTGCATCACATGACACTACTACTACTACTACATCCGCTGTTCAGTTTGTTTTGCTTATTGAGTTGTTTGATGAATTCAACTTTTGCTTATTGAATTGTTTTACTAATTAACTGTGCAATCTAGTGAAAAGTTCATTATCTCAAAATGAACTTCCACGGACTTGGTTCACTTCAGCGTTGAAGTGTACCGCTAAATCATCGATTCTAGTAAATTCATGAATTAATGTATTTAATAAACTGATAATAAAAAACAACTTTTATGCGCAAACTAAGAACATTCGTTTCTGTGCATCCGTCATATTGCCCATTCATTTCTCCAATCAGCACATAGCAACAAACATAATATTCAGTTCTTCCGCTTCAATATACGCTATATGGATAGCCTGTGTGATATGTATGAAAAAAGAGAAATAATAATTGAATTTCTGTTGATCCGATTTTAATGAAATTTGGTAAAGCTTGGCAAATCTTTCTTCAGAGCCACGTAATGAAATTAAAAGAGCATATTTAAAACTACATGAAAATACATCCATTGGGAGTTGAGTTAGTAGCAGTGTGTATCTGTTAGTGTACCAGTGGTCTCCCACAAAACCTCATAAAAGCTGTACAAAATTGTAGGAAGGCTCTGAAAGCTTCCTTGTTTACCAGGGAATGAAGCGAATTAAGGAAGGTTGGTTTAAAGGAGGAGCTGCTTCCTGAGATCAAGATAAGCCGCGCAGTCCTGTAGGAGATGAGCTCATTCTTCCTTCCTGCAGCAGATACAGGCGTCATCCTCAACAATCCAAACTGTTTTAGGCGGTCCTCGATGGAGCCGTGGCCGGTCAGTAAGAATGTTGTTTCCAGGTTCGGAATAAACAAGGTCGGGGTGTGTTTGGTTAAGAAGCTGACGTCAGGTAGGAATTTTCTGGTGGCATCGCCTTTACTTCCGGAGGACCAGCTGGACTGCCATAAGTTGGTATGGGGTTGAGTTATTACATTCGGGCGGACGGATATGCGTAAAGTGCCTATTTGAAAGCAAATACAGTAGTGCTGCATATATGGTAAAGCGCCTAAAAAAGAACAAGGAAGTTTGCCATTATAAAATATCAGATGAATTATAAATGTATAATAGGTATACATTTGTATATATATGCATCAAAAGTATATATTGTGTGTGTATATATGGATATCTAGTTTTTTCCCCCCCCCAGCTTACTGAGTGAATTTCCCAGATGCGTGCCCTTATGTTATCCTACACGACCACAGTTGAAATTAAACTTTGCTTATACACTCAAAAGGGAAAAATGGCAATTTTATGGAAATATGAAACATTCATGAGAGTACTGTATTTAAGATTTAGCCAGCTTAAACTGATTGGACTTGTTCCCGAACACACTTGTTTGAAATAAGTGTTATCTCTGCTAGTTTATATTTTCGTGAAAATGTTAGACGTTTGGAGAAAGTTGGATTAAAACCGTCAATATAAATTTTACAAAAAAAAAGAACGAAAAAATTTGTTTGCATCCTGTGACGGATACATTAGGATGAGAAGAGTTCTAGCTCGGGTATATACGGTATTCCTTCTTGATTTGAAGACAGCATCTAGATGTGATTTACGTGAAGAAAGAATTTAAGAAAGATAGTGTTCATAGATGCGAATCTTGAAAAAGGAAAGTACAGTAGGCAGGAACTTTAATGGAAAGGTAGGGGTTGACGCCTTTTTTCCTCCAGCCACCCGCTCAGTGCCGAATTAGGTCTGTTTTATCAAGAGCCTTATACAGAATCCATTGAACAGGTGCAGATAAAGGAATCAATCAGTGCTGTGATCCAGAAGAGATGTCTCAATAGCGAGTATAATATTTGGAAAGCAACCAGTAAGTTTAAAAGAGGAAAATGATAATACTATAGATCAAGTTTATGTAGTCCATATATAAGAATTCCGTAAAAAGACAGCCAGATTAATGATAATCAAACAAGGAGTAATCGTCAAATCTTTTACAGAACAGTCACAAAAATAGGCAATTGCTTACAGAACAAAGGAATTCACACTGTTAAATGTGAATGCGGCACCATGTATGCACAATATCTGTGTAATTGTCAGTCGAAAAGATAATACGTATCAAGAAAAGTGAAAACGAAAAATAAAAATGTCGAAGGTATAATACTAATTTGTAAACTGCAACATTCGTGGGAAAAGTTTTACTGTTAATAATAATCGAAATTCCCAGTTATTATCAACTAACATTTAGCTAAATCCATTTTAACCAGTCTGCCAGAAAAGTGAAATAACTTTTAGTGAAAAGTTAAAGTGAAATAATAAAAATGAATTCGAACAACACTGGGATCTTTATTTTCGATTTTTTCTGAAATGAGTAATTAACGAATAGAGCTACAGATTTCTTGGCTCTGTGCATTGTTCGAGAGGATATGAATTGGTGTCATTCTACATTGAAAGCATTGCGTAGTTTAAAACCTCACATAAAACCTTAATCCTATGTAAAGCTATACTGTTTCCTCTCCTAGAGTTCCCTTCTGCCACAATTACTCCTTTCGGAATTGAGTTCCTTCTCTTCCGACCACTTCTTATAAATTCAGTGTATCATAGTTCCTTGTATAATCCCTTGATTGCCATAGTTTTTGCTACCCCAGCTTCTTGCATACCAACAACAAGAGTGAAGTGGGAAATTATCGACCTGTCAGTCTGACTTCAGTAGTAGGGAAAATCATGGAGGCAATGATCAAGGGTGGAATTCAGGATCATTTGGATCGAATTGAAATTCTCAAGGATACTCAGCATGGTTTTGTAAAGGGAAAATCATGTTTAACAAATCTGGTTCACTATTTTGAAAGTGTCACTCACGAGCTGGATTTAGGGAATTATTTCGACATTGTTTATTTAGATTTCAGCAAAGCTTTTTACTCAGTCCCACATGAGCGGTTGCTTTATAAGCTGAAACAGGTTGGAATCACTGGGAAAATCCTTAGATGGATAGCAGGATGGCTTCAGGGCAGGAGACAGAGGGTTGTGATAAATGGCTATTCCTCAGATTGGGTTGATGTAAGAAGTATTAGGACCACTGTTGTTTTTAATTTTGATAAGCGACATCGATGAAGGGATAGAGGGCGTGATGTCTAAATTTGCAGATGATGTTAAAATTGGCAGAGTAGTTAATGATCACTGTCAAGCTGAGCTTCTTCAGAGAGACCAGGATAGACTTCAGGAATGGTCAGAAAAATGGCAGCCATGCTTTAATCCAACAAAGTGTAAGGTATTATACCTGAGAAACAGTAATCCAAAAATAACTTATTCACTTGGTGGAGTTCAACTAAGCCCAGTACTGGAGGAAAGGGACTTGGGTGTTACGATACGGTCAGACATGAAATTCTCTGAGCATTGTAAACAGGTTGCAAGGAAGGCCCATAGTGTCCTATCAATGATCTATCGAACTTTTGCAAGGAGAGATAGGGACGTGATAATCCCATTATATAATGCTTTTGTTAGACCACACTTGGAATACTGTGCTCAAGTATGGAGACCGCACCTAAAGAAAGACATCGAGCTTCTTGAAAGGGTGCAAAGAAGGGTAACTCGCCTGGTGAGATCGGCAAAAGGGCGTCCTTATGAAGAAAGACTTCGAATATTTGGGTTGCAGAGTTTGGAAACTAGACACCTGAGAGGAGATTTGATTGAGGTGTTTAAGGCTCTGAGAGGCATCAGTAAAATGAATGAGGACAAAATTTTCAAGATTATAAATGATGCTAGAACTAGGGGACATAAATTCAAGTTACGGGGAGAAACGTTTAGATTGGACTGCAGGAAGTTTTATTTTAGCCAGCGAGTTATAAATTACTGGAATAAGTTGCTTACATGGGTGGTAGAGGCTGACAGCTTGGGGAAATTCAAAGGTCATCTGGATAGTACCTTCGGGTCAGGGAAGCGCATAGGATGATAGTTTTAATTTCCTTTTCTTTTATTAATTATTATTATTTATTTATTATTATTTTTTATCATTGTTTTATTAGTTTTTTTTTTTTGTCTGGTGCAGCATAAGCCGTAGGCTTTCTTGTACCATGCGGCCAATACTAATACTAACTCAGTGTCGGTTATATTTCGTGTTTTGCCTATTTCGACGTCCAGTTTTAGTTGTTGACTGCACCAATAATACTATAAAGGAATTAAGACTGACGAGCGACCATATCATCTAATTTTCCCATAACTTCCAACGATGGATCGGTAGCTTGATAGTCTCTCTGTATGATGCCGTCTCTCATTGGTTTCTGCTCATGACTGACAACTATTGTCAATCAAAGCGTCAACACTGACAACTAACCCAAATCAAGCTTTGCCACAAACTTGTAAATTGTTTTCTTAAAACATAATAAATAGTTTTTAATTGATCATTTAGGAAATAATGTTATATGGACATCGCTCTGATTTAAAGTGAATATCATACGGAAATTACGACCAATTAAATACCTAACTTTATTAAGGTAATCCACTGTATTAAATAAAGTTACCCAATATTTTGGGTAACTTAACCCAGTTACTGTTAGCTTGTAGTTAAGCCTTAAGAAACGTACTGTTGTTAATAAGGTTAGATTTCCTATAATGGGTTAAAGAAAAATTTGAAATTTTGTTCGGAGGATTTGATTTGCGATGGTTGGTGGTAATGACGCTTTGATTGACAATTGTCAGTTATGATCAATAGAAACTAATGAGAAACGAATATCATTACAATAAGATTGTAAAGCTATTGACCTATCGTATGGAAGTCCGGGTAAGATGCCGATAGTTTCCTATTTTTCCATGCTGTCATTTTGCTGGTTGTTCAATTCTTCAGAACTGTAAGCTCTGATTTATATTTACCTCTATATGGTGCAATGAGAAATGTCTTTTTTTTTTTTTTTTTAATCAGCTCTCTCACCATTTTTATTGCTTTGATGCTACTTTCTGTTCTTGAATAACATATGAATATACCAACTCTCAAACAGTAGCACATACAATTTATAATACGTTGGTATTTGCTAACTTACTTTCAGTATTCTTAGAGTATATAGTTTAATGTTTTGAATTTATTGCTTCAGATTATGTATATTTTATATTACTTGTTAATACTTTTTTGATTAATTTAGTACTTCGTTGGTCCTTAGATCACGCCTGATTTTACTTCTATATTTAATTGCATATACGATGATGCTCTGCGTCCATTTTTAATATTACTGCGTCTTCCAGTAACATTTTTTTTCTTTTGTTACTCAGTGTACTTTGGCATATTTTCATAAATAAATAACATATCGCCGAGTTGACGGAGCGAGACTGGATAATTGCCAAACGCCCAGTATTTATTTCATAGATATTCTTACTTCTGAAAGATTTCCGGTTTGCATGCGACGTCTGATGCGCTGTTGCGGTGAATAACCTGAATAATTCCAGAAATGTTTCTGCATTACTTCTCGCCAGTTCAGGAACTACTGCCCTTTTATAAATGCACATTGGCTGGTGCAGAGGAAGAATGTTTTTCTACCCTTGAACTCTCGTTTGTGGAGCGTTAAACTGTTACGACCACGTCTCGGACTACTGACCTCGTGCTGCAGTACTCGCATACATTTTCGCAGTTAGTCACGATTCACTGATCAATGGCTAACAGGCCAGACTACAGTTTGTTTACCTATGCCAGTTGGAACTTCAAAGTATGCTGCTGATGGGGCTGACATCTGGTGAGTATGGGCTTGGCACACCCAGGGTCCTGAGCTGGATATCATCATTTTTCTGTATTTTTGGCTGGTGCATCATAAGCCTCAGGCTTCCTTACACTATGTGGCTAATGCTAATAATAATAATAACATGGAATTCATTCATGGCCATAATTCGACGACTGATAGATGTGTGAATACAATAACCTGGCAGCCTCCTTCTGTACTGTCCATCCGTCTGCAATAAACCCTGCCAACATTTACTCATCTCTAACTGTACCTAGAATTTCTACCACTGCCTCAAAAGCTACTTCTCTAACCGCAAGGTTTTTTTTTTTTTTTTTTTTTTTGTAGTTGTTGGCGTATCGGCTTCTGTGGCCATAATGCACCTCCCAAGGTTTTTGCAGTACTTTGATCCAAGCCCGAGGCGGGATTCGAACCCGCGACCTTTGGGTTGCTAGGTAGGTACTTTACTCACCCGGCTAGCCCGGCTGGCAACCGCAAGGTCAGCATCAAAACAAAATATCACTGCATCACCCGACATCTAACCCGAGGCTGTCCCCAAGGCTCCATCCTGGGGCCAGCTGTATGGAATATGATACTCGATGACTGGCTCCTGAGGGACTACCCACAGTTACTCAGTTTTTTATGCCGACGACATGGTTATCATCGTCGAGGGCTCCACCCGCGCCACCATAGAAAACCAGGCTGCAGTTGTTCTCTCTGCCCTGCCCATATGGGCCACGGAAAATAAAACTCTGTCTTCACTGAGAAGAGCAAACCCCTCCTATTGAAAGGCAAACTGGACTTCTCCAGACCTCCTACCATACGTTTTAATAGTCGCCCACTGAAAAACTACCGATCGGTGAAGTACCTAGGAGTAATTTTGGACGATAGGAGAACTTTCATTCCCCATATCCAAACTATCAAAGAAAAGATAAACAATTACATAACTATGTTAGCACGCTTTACCCGCAAGGACTGAGATCTTAAAGGACTCAACGCCTTCTATATTCAGCAGTATTCATGCCAATTTTCACATATGAAAATTGGCATGAATACTGCTGAATGGTACCACCGAATGACTATAGCGCATGCACAACGTCAAATTCATCAAATTCAACGACTTATGCTACTACAAATTACCCGCGCATGTAGAACGACATCACCTGCCGCCCTACAGGTACTAACAGGCTGCCTCCCCTTGGACCTCCTCGTCGCTTTTATCGGACTCTCTCATGCTATTAAGAAGAATAAGGAAGCTGAATTCCTCGCTATTCAAACCCGTACCGATATCAAACAGGAACATAAACTTGTGTGGCTAGAATTGTGGCTAGAACCTATGGCAAACCCGCTGGAATAACTCCACAACTGGTGCAACTACTAAACTTTTTCCTTCCTGATGTAACCTACATCAACAAACAACGTTCCACTTGGTTCTTCCCTAACGTCTATGCTTCCTTCCTACTAACTGGCCACGGGTCCTTCAAGAGACGCCTTCTAGAGTTCGGCCTAGTCGAGGATGCCCTCTCTACCTGCGGAGAACCTGAAGACTGGGACCACGTGATGCACTCATGCAATGTATATTTAGACCTAAGAACGCAACTACTCCTAGACCTCCATACTACATCACTTCGGCCAGAAACCAAGTTATTGGAATTTAACGATGCCTTCCGTGCACTGACCAGTTATGCCAACAAGGTCTTTCGTCGTCGCTGGCCTCACCTGCAACTCCCTAACACTACTCCTGTATAACCTCCTCTAGACAGCAACTGATACCCAGCACTGGAAACTTCCAGACATGAAACTGCAAATTGCGGCCAGCCCTGTCGACACCTCTCCGTGATTCTCCATTGTGACGATCCTGGACTCTTTAATTTGAAGTTTACCTGTTCTCTTCTCCCTACCCACAGTCCTTCTCCAGGACTCCCACAACTGTACCTAGCACTCTTCCTGCTTTTCGCCTTGGGGGGGGGGGTGATGCCTACGCTCTGTCATCCCCCGCTGTCGTCCACTTTCCTGTCTCTTCTCTGCTCTTTCCTCGGTCCTCCCCACTCTCGCTCCTGCAGGAGTGTGGACGGCCCGTCAGATGTCTTTTAACTCCCTGGTCCGGCTCCTCGTGCCAGTGGACGGATGCTGGGAGGCTCCTTCCTGGTGATCGCGCCTCCCAGTAACGAAGAGGCCAGTCAAACAACACACTATTCACACAACCCACACTGACTGGCTTTGCAATGTTAACAGAGTACTTAACGCGGATTTGTTGGAAAACACGGGAACCGCATAACAATAATACTATGTCCACTATTTACTCAACTAATTTGTATATGGTTTTATCGAGCCTTCATGAGCGTTTTAAAGCTTTTCTTAAGCACGTTTAGACTACATAAGGTTTATCTTATAAATATTATTTGTCACTTGTACAAAATATTTCATTGCTTTCTTCCCAGATTAGTTTAGTTATTTCTTGAGGAACCAGAATTGTCTTCTGGTTTCTTTAGTCTGAGATTTTAAAATCTGTCTATAACTTCTCCGATGGCAGCATCGGCAACGCCCCCACGGCTGCTGCTTTTTGGGAGGGGGTACGTATTTATCAGTTTGTGTTGTCTACTTTTTGAGATTTGATCCATATATACTTGTACCCTAGATTTGTCAATCAGAAAAGTGAACTCTTCATGCAATGTAGCTTATGCTGCTAGTCACTGCCTAGTGATAGGTTTATCAATATAGGATGGGACTATATTCGGAATATTTTTGCTGCCTCTGAAACCTGAGTCTGTATTATGAAAATGTTTTATCTAGGGAATTTGGAGCTTAAGTTTTTTAGTTCTTTCATGTATTTTTAATTTTTCCAATGCCTCAATGATTTTTCCGTATGGTCAGGAGGGTTCGTAAAAGATGTTCTATGCTGTTTCATATTAATGTAATTATTTCATGATATATTAAACTATATTTTCTCTTTTATAAACATTTAAGTTTAATTTTAGGGCTGATTATTACTCAAACGTGACGAAGTTCTCATTTTCCCCGTTTTCTTTTTATTGTCTTGAATTTTTGGCTTTAAAATTTGTTTTGTCCCGGTTGTTGTGGCCGTCAGTATCTAGTCACCTTAAATAAACAAAATATCATAATCACATTGTCAAAGTCATGTATCATAAAGTTGTAGGCGCATCAGCGACATAGACCATATTGCGCCATTGTGTATTGTTTGTTCAAGCGTGTGTTCACTGTCCGATTTGAACGTTGTGCCTGCTGAAACCCTGGAATAAATCACAGGGAAACCTTACTCCCTCCGCCTGAAATTGGCTAACTGCAGCCTCTTTTGAAGAGGACTTTAGATAATTCTTCAGCCCCAGACGGGAATCGAACCCAGACCTTTACAAACGAGTTACGAGTGGCGAAAACACTATATTGTCACGGAGATGTGTCATATATAATTCTAAGGTTACACAAAGTAGTACATTATGGGACTTATACATTTTATACAGTGCGAATTTTATACATAGATCTGCACAGTGACCACGATTATGAGAGTGCTCATTAAATAAAATACATTGGACTAATAATAATTAGTGGGGCCTCAGGATTCAGTTCTAGGCCCTTACTGCTTTTACTAACAATGTTGATGAAGGCATATCAAACTTATTGCCTTGTATTATCTTATGATTTGCAGATGATACAAAAATTGGCAGAGTTGTTAATGACAGGAATCAAGGCTTACCAGTGCAACAAGACCTCGAGAAATTGGATAGGTGGGCTCAGAAGTGGCAGTTGAGGTTTAACATTGACAAATGCAATGTACCGCGTATGGGTAGCAGTAATCTCAGAATAATATACAAAGAAACACACTCAAGAATAACAAAAGTGCCACAATCACAGAATAACAAAAGTATTGCAAGGTGGTGGAGTACGAAAGAGATCTGGAGATAATTGTACAATCTAACACGAAATTCTTTGAGCAGTGCAGACAAGTTGCTAGGACAGCTGATGAGGGTTCTATTAATGATATACAGGAATTTTTCCAGCAGGGACAATGTCATTTTCACATTGTATAAGGCAATGGTTAGGCCACACCTTGAGTACTTCATGCAGGTTTGGAAGCCTCATTGTTAGGAAGAATGTGGATCTGTTGATACGGGTAGTACAGAAAAGGGAAGCAAGATTAGTCAAGGACACAAAAGGGGTACATTGCCAAGAAATACTTCAGTTCTACAAATTGCAGCACTTGGAAATTATACACATGCGAGGAGACCTTATTGAAGCCTTTAAGGCTTTAAATGGATTGAGTAAACTAAATGATAATGACATCCTTGCTGTTTCTTGGACAGTGCACATGATGAGACAAATTTAAATTGTAAAAGGATGATCTCAGGACAGATGTGCGAAAATATGATTTCAGCCAAAGTGATTAATTGTTAGACCAAACTTCTATCTGTTATGGTGAAAGAAATGTGTATTTAGAGTCAAACGACACGAAGGGTTTCACCCATCTCCGCGTTGTTTACAGTGTGTTGTAATACATTTCGCTGTAAAGGCCAGAGATTTAAAATTGTGTGGATCTTAAGATGTGTGGTATCGTGCACAGTTGTTCTTCTGACTATTTACCGCCAGACCTCTGCTGACGCCCGACATTGTCCCACTTTCGCCCCGTGGAGGCAGACCAGGTACGCCAGTATTTTTAATTAAGTACTCTGGCAGGTCCTGCCACCTAATTTCCTGAGATTTCAGTGGCTAGGACCTAAAAAAAAAAAAAAAAAAAAAATTCGCTCCGGTTTGTATGTTTAACACATACATATTGCATTTTCCCGGTTTAGTGGAGGTGCGCTGGAGATTTAGTGGCCGAGGAGTGAGCGAAATAATTTAGACAAGTTAAAATTTTGGTGTAGGTCGTGCGCTAGCGTACAGATAGAGAGAGAGGGGAAGGAGACTAAGGGCTGGTGCGGATCGTTAGGAAGGACTGAGGATTGAGACGACCTTAGCACGTGTCAATGGGGCATGCCCATGCCCCACCAGAGGGAAAGAGTAGGGTGGCGAGGACACAGGGGACTGTCACCCTCCCGCCGTGGAAGGGAGTAAAGCGTGCCAGACAAGAGAACCGGCACAGATCGCCAAAAGGCTTAGCAGCAGTATGTCTGCCGTTTGGTCAAATCCTTGGGTCGAATTTGGTCAGTTCCATGGTTGTCACTTCCAGGTGTTTGGTCCAGTTCGTGGTGTCACACAGCAGCAGTGGCTGCTTCTTGGTCAAGTCTGTGGGACAGGTCTGTGGTTGTCAGAACTGGGTGTTTGGTCCAGTCAGTGGTTGTCGGATTGTAGCAGTGTGTCTGCTTTTTTGGTCTGGTCCTTGGGTCAAGTTCGTGAATTTAGTACGGGGGAACCTCGTTATCTGAGGATAATTGGTTCTAGAAAATTCCACTTAAAACGGGGACCAAATTTTCGTAATGTTTATTATTTAATTAAATGAAACTAGACATAATATTTTAAGAGTTTAAGATTTCATATCTATATAATATCAGTATAGATACACCACAGACAACTCTTAAAGAAAAACTACGGTATTAGTGCGAAAGGCATCATTTCATCTGTGTCTCCATAGTGTGCTCATCCTTCACAACGAGTTGCCCTACCTCGAATAAAGAATGTTTCACTAATGTATTGCACTACCTCGAATAAGTAACGCTTCACTAATAGAGAAGACTTGTTACTTATTCTCGGTGGGTACCCACCCAGACGGCACCGTTTAAAAGCTAGTTGGCTTTTCATCGGTGAGTGAAAAGCCCACCGAGAATAAGTAACAACAGTCTTTTCTATTAGTGAAGCGTTACTTATTCGAGGTAGTGCAATACTTGGTAACTAGTTGTGAAGGATGGAGAAGCGTTGCCTATTCGGGAGGTGAGTGATTTAGTTCAGTCAGTGAGTGGGAGTAACTGTCCCTTTCTTCTCTTCTTTCGACGGTATTTCTTCCTCTCCTACTATCACTTTCCTATACCTTTTTTGCTTTCCTAAGTCTAATAGGGATAGTATGTGGATAACAGAGTACCTTATTCCATACCATTTTGCAAGCGGTGTCCACCGAGAATATGTAACAATAGTACTTCACTACGCGAAGCGTTACTTATTCGGGATAGTGCAATAGGTTAGGTTAAAAGTTGTCTATGGTGTATCTACACCGACTGTTTATTATGTATTTGTACATAGTAAAAAAAAAATGGGAGTAGGAACTGAAAAATGAGAAAATTATTTTATTAGATATTTTTTTTATTATATGTTGCACAATGTAAGGTTAAGTAAAGTTTATTGAAGTTACACTGTTTTTCAGTTGTACGAATAAAGAACGAAACCGGAATTGTTCGAGTTTTTTTTTTTTTTTTTTTTGCCTTATTTTCTCAGATAAAATTGTGTTGTAGCATTTAGTTATATCTTTAACTTTGCGCTTAACTTTTCTTGCACGATCATGAAGAAGATCATTCTTACAAAAAATAATCAAGTGCTTGGTCAATTTTCTCAAGAGAAAAAAACTTTAATTTTCAAATCCTGGTAACTGCGGGAACTTAGATACCGGGAACCCCCTGTATGTGGTTGTCATATTCGGGTGTTCGGTTCAGTCCGGTCGGTGTTATCCATCCTGGGATGTGGTCCGTCCTAAGTTGTTTTGATTCAGTCAGTTGAGAGTCCATCCATGGACATTGTGTGGTGATTTTCATGGTCAGGCTTGGTAGGTTCCAGTAGTACCTGACGGTGTCAGGTTGTGGTTTCATTGGAAGAAGAGGCGGAATAAAAGTTTACGTTAATCATGATTGCTGTGGCACGGGAAAGGGCCGTCTTCGGTCAAAGAGGTCCTGTGCATATTTTGTTACGGCCTTGTAAGTGTTCTTCTCTTCCAGTACACGGTCCTGCTGGTTTTCTAATACGTATTGAATTTCAGTCGTAAGGCGGCATCGAAGGTCGTCATAAAGATGGCAGTGATGCATAAGATGTTCCCACGTCTCTATTATTCCACAGTGGCAAAGGGGGGGGGGGTCGCTGAGTCTGAAGTTCGACAGTTTGTATCTGATAGCGCCATGTCCAGTAAGCAGGTACGTCCTGGAGAGAACCAGTTTGGATATTTCGGGTAGATGGCCTGTACTGTTGGCACGAGTTTTCGTGTTACTTGTCCTTTAATTGAGTTCTCCCAGCGTGTCTGCCAGGTTTGTTGAAGATGTAGGGTAAGTCTCTTTTTCTCTATTTTCGGGTCATTGGTTAGATCTATTGTAAAATTTTGACAAGTGTCAGTTTTGCCTTTGGAGAGGTTGTAGAGGAGACCACAGCGAATTATCTCCAGGTCCAGGGGAAGGGCACCCATAAGGACCTAAAGCGCTTGAGTGTGACTGTGGTATATGTTCTAGATATCGTGAGCAGGATGTATCTTTGGACGGTTTCAAGCTTTCTTCTATTTGTTGCGGTTGTCGCTTTTTTGTACGATACTCCCGACGCATACAGGACAACTGGCAGGAAGATGATTTTGTGGAAGAGGGCTAGGGTCTTTTTCCTCAGGCCCCAGTCCTTACGGGTGACCCTTGCAAAGAGGTGTAACTTCTGATTTTGTTCCGGGGGTTGTTTGTGAGGAGTGAAAGATAAGTTCCTATCAATGATGATACACCAAGGTGCTTTAGTTCCGATGTGAGCTTGATAGGGTTCCCTGTATTTTAATCTGGGGGTCTCCTGATGTCCAGGATTCCCCCGAAGTAGGATCGAGCTTCTTTTTGTTGAAGATATTGTTAGGTTATTTCTATTGGCCAATTTTTTTAGGGTGGCAATCGCCCGGTTTGCTGTAGTTTCCAGGTTTGCTCTGGAGTCCTCGACCAGCATCAGAATGAGATCATCTGCGTAGGCTTGAGATGTGGCGTTTCCGAGGTTGAGGTTTAGGAATCCATCAGGACCACGTTCCAATGAAGTGGACCCAGAACGGAGCCCTGTGGTCATCCTCTGTAGATTGGCCTTGTTATTGAGCAGTACGGTGCGGTGACTTTGACAGATAAGTTGGAAAGGTATGTGCTGATGTAGTTATAGAGGTTGATTGGAAGGTTGGCCTGCCGAGAACGCCTGGCCACCAGAGGGTGTCAAACGCCCCGGCAAAATCGACTGTAATGACAAGGAAATATTTCCTGTGTTGTTGTGGCAGCGTTTATAATGTTTTTCAGGGCATTGGTGGTGGAGTGTCCTTTCCGGAAACCAAACTGGTTAGGGAATACTAGGCCTGTATTTGAATAGTGGTTTTCAAATCTATTTCTTAGCAGGTGTTCAAGCAGTTTGCTTAGTACTTTCAGGAGTGCTATTGGTCGGTAGGACCGCGGGAGGTCTTGCCGCTTTGTTGGGGTTTTTGAGGATTAGCCAGAGCGTTGCCACCCTCCAAGAACGGGGGAAGTATCCTTCTTTTAGGCATTTGTATGACTTGAATATTTCCTCTGAGATAATCTCGACTGTCTTCTTGATGATCTGTGGTTCTAAGAGATCTTCCCTTGGGGACTTTTTTGTTCCGCAACTTGGCAGCTGCAATCTCCAGCTCAATCCTGTTGAAGGGTTCCTCTTGCCATGTTGTTGTGTAGGAGATATTTTGTTGGCAGAGCAGTGTTTGTTCCTGGGTGGTTGGGTCCAGGTGTTCCGGAAAGATGGCGTCAAGGATATTGTTAATTGATTCTTGTCACGTCTTTGTATATTCCCCTTCCGGTTTTCTTGTTGCGGGGGTTACTTCATCTCTTGGGAGTTTGTTCGTGGTCACCCGATAGCCCACTCCCCCAAGGATCGTCAGTTCCTGCCGTGGAGACTAGATGCTCCCATGTATGTTGTTTTCTTTCTCGAATTTTGGTCTTCTCCCCCCCCCCCCTCTTTTCCCTCTGTGGGGCATGGGCCTGCTCCACTGATTTGGGGGTCATCTTCTCTATGGACCCCTTATCTCTGTCTTTCACCCCCTAGCCTTCAGTCTCCCCACCCTCTCTTTAACTTACAACTACTAGTGCCCGAATCATCTCTAAATTGCTTGAGCCTGACATCAAATCGCATAACTAGTACTCCTTTTGGCTGACCTCTATCTATAACGCTTTTTTTTTTTTTTTTTTTTTTTAAGATCCTAGCCACTGAAATCTCAGGAAATTAGGTGGCAGGACCTGCCAGAGTAAATAACTATAACTACACTGGTGTACCTGGTCTGCCTCCGCGGGGCGGAGTGTGGACAACGTTGGGTCCTATTAGGGGCACAGCGGCTAAATGATCAGAGGAACAACGGTACACGACACTACACATGTACAAAATCCATACACTTTTAAACCTCTGGCATTGACAATGTGCTGTTTGTTTCATACCCATAATGTGTAGTACGCGGAGATGGGGGAAACCTCTGGTGCCGTTTGACGCTAAACACACTCTACACTCTGTACCATGCTGGAGAGCAGCAGTTAACATCTGCGCCTATAATGATTCTTGCATTAGGAAACTCTGTACGGATGGTTTGTAGGTAGGTTATGGTCGGGAGGATGTCCTCTCCCGGACGACTATAGAGAGAGACTGCATAAAATTCTCCTAGAGCTGTGACAATGTGGGCACTAAAGAGTGTAGAGTGTATTTAGTATCAAGCGGCACCGGGGGTTTTCCCCATCTCCGCGTTGCTTTCATTGTAGGTGTGCCAGTTCACTGGAAAGGCCAGAGATTTAAAAGTGTGTGGATATTGTATATGTATAGTGCTATACCGTTGTTCTTCTGGCCATTTAGCCTCTGGACCCCTGCTGAGGCCCAACTTTGTCCACACTCAGCCCCGTGGAGGCAGGCCAGGTATATCACCATTATAATTAATTACTCTGGCAGGTCCTGCCACCTAATTTCCTGAGATTTCAGTGGCTAGGACCTAAAAAAAAAATTTGATCTTTCGCGTGTGGGGGGGGGGGTAAGAGTGCTAGGATTTGAAAGGCCGAAACTATTGGCAAACAGTAATTTGGACATGATTATATTTGGACGTGTAGGGCAATCGCTTGTGTACAGATAGAGTAGGGGAGGGAGACTGAAGATTGGGGGGGAGAGACAGAAATATGGAGTCAATAGGGAAGGCGACCCCAATAGGTGTCAGTGGGACATGCCCATGCCCCACCAGATGGAAAAATGGGGGTGGCGAGGAAGGGAGGAGACAAGAGGACAGGCGCTTCCCCCCCTGCCAGGGAAGTGGAGTGGAAAGAAAGCCAGGAAAGAATGCCCAGCTCGGTCGCCAATTGGTGCACTGGCAGCAAATCTGCTGTTCAAGGTGGGGAAAAAGATATGGGTCCAACGAAGCAGTCAGAACCAGTTCCCCTATGTCATTCATTGGCTATGTATCCATCCAGGTAGGTTGAGGTCAGTCACATTTATGGGTTATATATACAACCAGGGTAGTCTCGTGGAGTGTCTCTTTTGCATCCCGGATGGGTCTGGTCCGTTGATCCTGTTTCCATCATCAGGAAGGGTGGTCTAGTGCTGCTTATAGTCCGGTGTTGTGGAAGTTTAATGTCTGCTACAAGGCATACAGTGCCCTTAGTTCCTGATCGCAGAACAGGTTCTTCTTCTGGCAAAGAGTTCCTGTGCAAATCTGGTGAGGTTCTTATATTCTTCGTTTGTGTCCAAGAGATGATGCTCCTGGCCTCGCGGCACGTAGGTCAATCTTGTTATTAGATTTCCACGTAGGTCCTCGTAGTTTATACATTCGTGCATGAGGTGGGTCCAGCTTTCCGGTTCGCCACATGAACAGTTGGGGTCTTGGAGGAGGCCCAGAGATGTTAGTTTCTCGTTGAAGGGGCCGTGACCCGTCAATAAGTAGGTGGCATATAGGCCTGGGTGGAACCATACAGGTAGTTTTGGGAAAAACTTGTCTACATCAGGTATGAAGCGTCGTGTCACCTCTCCTTTGGTTGAGTCTGTCCACCTGTTTGGGCACATGTAGCCCAAGAGAGACAGTAGTTTGAGAGCTTAGTTGCTGTGTAATCAGAGTTTCTGATCAGGATGGTTTTGCCAACAGTCTGGTCTATCTTGTATTTCAGGGGTATCCCCTGACCTCCTTACAGTGAGTATATGGGTCGTGTATAAGCATGACGTCTATGTTTTCTTCGTTGGCTTTCTTCACTAGCTGAGCAGCGACTGCCTTGGATCTGTGTGCGTTTAGTTGGGCAAATTGTACCTTATGTTGATTGAACTGTGTACTTCCATAATCAAGTCGTAGTTGGTACGCACACTTACCGTTGTTATATACAGGCACTTGTCCCTGATTGAGTGGTCCGCGTGAAGTTTTTGCAATTTGCTCACGTTGGTGGATCTTCTTTCTATGGCCTATCTCAGCACAGTGGTCACACGTTGGCTGGATTTGGGCACATGTGTGAGTGGTGTGTCCAAAACAGCCACACCGGAAACACTTACGGACAGTCACGTGCTCGTTGTAGCGATGGCTGCCCCAATTTATAAACACCCTGTTACGCTGGTCCTCCAAGCAGCTGGCGATAGCTCTACAACCCAGTTGGTGGCACTGCCTGTGTTCTGGATTTAGTTTGGTATCTTGAGATTGGTATGGTGGAAGTAAAGTGTTTTTGGGTCAGACTGCCCCAGGGGTTTCCCCTATCTCCGTGGAAGTGAGTAGTTTGAATAAATTTAAGGAAGAATTAGACAAATTATTAGCGGGATGGATAGATGAGGTGGGTAGTTTTTCTTTTCTCGCTGATGTTGCATAAGGTTGCTTCTTTGCAGTTGCCACTACTAATGCTAAATAGTTACACAGAAATTAGTTACAAGAATAGAGTTCTCTTTTATGTTTTGATTAACATTTGAGACTCGGATTACCCATTAGGTATGAGAGACCTTTGCTTTGGGGAGGAGGAAATTAAGATGAAAAGCAAGCAAAAAAAATAAGTATAAAAAAAAATAAGTATAAAAAAAAATAATTTTTTTTTTTTTTTTTTTTTTGAATAATATGCGTAGCCGAGTGTTCAAATCAAGTGTGCATTGGCACATGCGCTTGAGCGGATGGATCAAGCCTGCTTTGAAGGCATTGCGGAATGATTAATTGTAATCATTTGACTAAGGGATCGCGGGGCAGTATAAACAGAACAATTTGTCTTTCAGACTTCCTGATTGTTATTTCAACCTGTTTTTTTTTTTTTTTTTTTTTCTCATGAAAAATTCAGTACAACGAATTACTGCATTTTCTATATTAATGTCGATCTTGAGAATGCCGCGCACTACAAATGCACAGGTAAATAATTACATAGTTCGTTTCCTGATTAGATATCGACCAGTGCGTTTTGACGGTGTGTCTTTTACGTAGAAAAGATTTGACTTACTCAGTCCTCTACATTTTATGTAAAAACGCATGCTCGGGGGTGGGAGTGCAAAGCCCCCTAGTAAGAATTAAAAAATTAACGCATTTATACTTAAAAACTGACGATGGTTTATATCTACTGTACTGTATTTCTTATAAATAAAATGATTTCCAAACGGTAATCCTGTACGAATATATTTACATGCTTCTGTAGTACGTACTTGGCCATTTGTTTAATAGTGATTTTAAAGTCGTTATTTATTAAGTAAAATAAAGCGGAAATATTAGAACAGCGTAGTAGAACTTTCGAGCGAATTAAAATCATTTCGAGCAATTCATTCAATGAAGTTTTAGCACAACGAAGTGATTCATGCACCCCCACAAAGTTCGTTGCAGCGGAATTTTACTGTATGTTAATCACCGTCGACAGGTTTTCTTCAAAAATTCTCATACCGCCAGCTACTTATCTTTTATATTACCGAATAAGTCATGCTCGTTAATTCACGACTAATTGCTGTCGATGGCATTCAAACCCAAAGTGTCCGGACATATTAATTAACACAGTATTCCAAGCGGAACGAGTCTTCATAACAGCACATTTTGGAATAATCTTAAGGAGTAATATATATATATATATATATATATATATACACACACACTGATAGGCATAATTAGATAATACTGATGTTATTTGAATTATGCCAATTTCTCTCTGTTTACACACACTGTATATTTTCATAATCAAAATAGATTATGGAAATGCCATAATCGATGATTATGGCGTTATGTCCAACACAAATATGGTTATCCCATCCCCACTTTTAATTCGCCCTTAGATTTAATGTTTTCGTTTTTGCTCGTAATTTTATTCTACGTCCGTAGGTATCGGCTGTTTTCCTAAATTCTGTGCTTGGTCAACAAGGGAGTCTAAAGTTTTCCAGTTTACTTGAGCAAGGGAATTGGCGTCTTGAAAAGGTATAATACTGTATATAGATTAAAGAAATCGATCTTCTGTATATAAAAACATTTTAATTCTTGGCGAGGCTTAGAGGTAAGTTAGGGAAGAAAAGAAGCTGGTTTACAGGGGCACTCAACTAGTGCCGACGTTCCTGATCGGCCTTAATAATTGTAAGAGAAAATTGCGGGTGTTTTATTTTACGTCGACCACCGTTGCACGATCCCTGTTTGAGCTGTAGCGATCGCAGAACTTACAAAATACTTAGTTACCGGCGAAAACATCCGTGCCTGTCGAGAACAGGATTAGAACCGAGGAAAGCTAAATATCTGTAGCATAACAGGCTGAGTACAATTAAATGCTACGATTGGTACGGATGGTGGGGGCGATGTGGGGAGGAGAGAGAATGGAAGGAATCCTACAAAGCCACGACTGGAAGTGTGTTTTCGTTGGCTTCTTGCAATCGATAGTCGCACGCGAATGCGTTCAGGAAATGCTTTGGCAGAAAGCACGGCAAGCGAAAGGGAGAGAGATGTGGGGGAAAGGGGGATGAAAGACGCGCGCGCAATGCAGTATAAAGTGCAGAAAGCCCCCAGGTATACTTTTCCGCACGTGTTAGTAGTTACGCCATTGCGGTCTGCAGGAGTCTATAGCTAGGCTGTTATTGCTGCACGTTCTGTCTCTGCACCAGAATTTCTTATGTTTATGGCTGCAGTGACGCTTTAATTTTAATGTTTTGCTGTCAGCGCACTCAGGATCCCACAATATCTGCACTAACGTCCATTGCTTATTGCGCATGCCAAGTCCACCAATCTGACTTCTTTCTGCTGAGAACAGAAACCGAAGTACGATGTGTAAAGAAGCAACGTCACTAAGCCACGTGGTTTAGGGATTTGTAACTTCTCGTTAAATGAGGGATATGAGGAGGTGACTTGATTTCTCTCTTTGATCACACACACAACACAGAGGGAATTCGCGCTCATCTTCTGAATGATGCGTGCTAAATTTATACATTTCGCCTCACCTCACTTTACTGGCGTAATCATTCATTTCGTTTTGGTGCGGACTAGAAGTAGTAAGTTTCGATATTTATTCCTCTGTGGCTTTGTTTCTCCTCATTTGATACGTTTGATCGTTTGAAGCGCTGAAGTCATTTTCTCATTAATTGATCGCAGTGGCTCGCTCGGCACGTTGTCTCTTTTGGGGTGCGTTGTTCACTTCATCATCATCTTTCTTATTTTTCATTTCGTTCGTCCTGTTTTTACTATCTTTGCATTTTTTCGTATCTGTTAGATTTCTCATCTTTGTCTTTTAGCGTGCTAAAAGACAAAGGTAAGTACACCTCCTGCTGGGTAGAAGCTTACTTGCTTCACATCGAGCTTATTTCAAAATGAGTTTATGTGAAATAAAACTGCTCTAGAAGGGCAGTTTTGTTTTATTACTAGTGTGTACCTCTTACACGGAAACAGGAAACGAAAACTTCAAGTAATTAGATTACCAGTTTGATTTCCCCTTTCGTACTCTGCTATCGGCACTCACAGCTAGCCTTTTTCTAACAGTTTTTATTTTTTAGTGCATATTCCGCAGTTATATCAGGACGACTTCAGCTGGCGCTTAATTACTTTTTTCCTGGGTTTGCATTTCTACAGTTGGTTCGAACTTGAAGAAATACGTCCCTTCACCCGTCGTTGTTTTTTTTTTTGTTACTCCAGATATACGATATTTCTGAAGATGAAGGTGCGATTTGAGCATCTTTAATAATGAGAAAGCGCCGTTTACCAATTTATATGTACTCTCCTTTCCCTTATAAACTGAAAAGGAATATCTTCTTCATACAAACTGTCATTTCTGCAACACGGAAATGATTTTAAATTATAAAAATATTGAGAATTAAAGAAAGAGATGAATATGTCTGTTAAGACACATTTATCTCTTCCTTTAATTCGTACAGGTTGAATGGGTCTTAAAATACACATACCTCTCTGTACATCATTCGGCCTTAGCAAAAAAATATTTAAGAAAAAAATATTTAGGTACCGCAAATAACAGAGCCAATTGGAGGCCATTATAATATGATTGATAGGCAGTATTTATAACGTTTTAAGGAATTGTTTTCTGCATTTAAATCAATCTCACTAGCCCTTCTCCTACATTACTGACCATTGGATAAACGAACCAGACAGTGAAACGTCGCATGACATTTGACTGGATAATTTTATTTAATTTAACCGCTTCGTATTTTTTGAATGTATTGGCTGTGCACACAGCGGAACATTAGAGTTAAGAAAGTGCAGTCATCACTGATAAAGCTATTCTATTTGTCAGTCACGAA
Organism: Mastigoproctus giganteus; assembly: GCF_048544385.1. Lineage (NCBI taxonomy): Eukaryota > Metazoa > Arthropoda > Arachnida > Uropygi > Thelyphonidae > Mastigoproctus > Mastigoproctus giganteus. Next base: position 165,455,834 of record NC_143577.1, read on the forward strand.
TGCAGATTGCATAAAGTTGATTCATTTTAAGGTTAAAAATTCGGTGTTCTTGGAAGTATTTGTATTCCTCAGCTCTATCTGTACTGGTTACGTCAGAATTTTAAAGTTTCTGTTTTTGTTATTTTGTCGAATACTGCGTGCCATTTTTTTTCCCTAAGATAACTGGAAATTTGGGTGTGCGGCATATTCGCAAACCTCTTCCTAAAAGAAGTTTTTTTTTTTTTTTTTTTTTTAATTATTATCGGTGTTAATTAAAACGCAACATTCCAAGGGGTTGCGCTGCATAAAACGTAGTAATAGTAGAGGCATGTGACGCAAGAAAGCAAGCTTATGTAGCATCAGCCTTAGCATCAGCCAAAAAAAAAAAATAAATAAATAAAATAAAAATAATTTCACACATCCATTCCCTCTAAAAGTTTGTTCACTTCCTCCTTGAATTAATATAAGCTATCAACATCTGCAACCACAGATGGAAGTTATGTTCCAGGAATCCACTTCGCGCTGGCTAAGGCAAATTTCCTCACATCCATTCTACAACTGTCTTTCCTCAATTTGCATTTACGCCCCCTCAGGTCGTATATGAGCAGACGAGAAGAATTCCATCAGAATCAGCGCGCTCAACCATTCAAGGCTTATATACGTCAGTCAGATCACCTCGCAGGTGCTTAGTTTCCAGATGCTGCAACTTTCAGAACTTAAGCCTCTCTGTAAGAGCACTCCTTAGTTCCCCTCACCAATCTTTTTGCCCTTCTTCCTAAAATGAGGCATCCATATCTGTGCGCAGCACAACGTGTGGCCTGACCATTGCCTTATACAAAAGGATAATCACCTCCTTGTCTCTGCTAGTAAAATTCCTATATATCATATGACAAAACTCCATAACCTGCTCTAGCAGCTCGTCTGCACTGTTCAAAGAATTTCATATTCGACTGCACAATTACCCCAGGTCTTTTTTATTCTCCACTTCCCTGAGTGTAGTACCACACAGTTGTACGTTCTCTTAGGTTCTGCTACGCATATGCAATACTTTGCATTTGTCAATATTAAATTTCAGTTGCCACTTCTCAAGTCACCTACCTAACTTTTCTAGATCCTGTTGCTGTAGCATACTGTTTTTAATATCATTAACAACCCTGCCTACCTTTGTATCATCTGCAAACTTGGACATTAAGCCTGATATACCTTCATCGATACCATTAATAAATTCACAAAACAACAATGTGACCAGTACCGAATCCTGGGGGATTCCACACATAGAGCAGTACCCATTGACCACCACTCTTTCTTCTCCCACTCAACCATCCTTTTGTCCATTGTAGCAACTTGCCCTTAATGCCATAGTGCTCCAATTTGTACAGTAGTCTTCCACATACAGGTATCAAAAGCTTTCCTGAAATCCAAGTATATGATATCAAAGTTATTCCCTGCATCCAGTTCCTTTGTGACCACATCATAGTATCCAATCAAATTGGTCACAGCTCCTCAGTAGCCAGGTGGGCAGCAGCAGCAGTGTGTAGCACACGCTTCTTGATTAGACCGGGGTTCAAGCCCGTGACCACCAAATACGGAGGATGCGGAAAGGTCAGTGAATGACCAACGCATATAAAAAAATAAATAAATTTTCTGTTTATACTCCGGGACGACCAAACGGTCAGAGGAGTTCACAAGATAGACAGATTACAAGAAACAGCACCGTATTCAGTAGTCACGGGCTTGAATCCCGGTCACTCAAGGCACGTGTACTTATGCACCCGCGTGCCTGACCACTAGGCTACGGCGGGCTTCTATCCCGGAGCAGTATGGCCTTAGTTGCTAATGCTCCTAAAAACTAAATAACAAACTAACAAATTGGTCAGACAAGACATCCCCCTTAACTACTGCATGGGTTTAACCAGTGAATCCATTATTTCCCTGGAACAGAAGTTAAACTAACAGGTCTGTAATTACTTATGTCGACCTTTGATCCTCCTTTGTGAATTGGGGTCACAATTGCTCATCTCCAGTCCATGGGTACTTCCCCTGAGTCCAAGGAAGCTCTCATAATTATGGCTAAGGGTTTGTTTACTTCCTCTGCTGCTTCCTTTAATATAACTGGATAGATCCCATCCACCCAAAGTGCCTTTCTTATGTTTAACTTCAACAATTTCTCCTCCACTTTGCTGTCAGTTATTACAAATGACTAAGCTCTCTGTTAGAGTTTAATAAGCTTCTGTCCTCCACCGTACAGAATTCCTCATGTGTGAACGTAGATACAAAATACTCATTGTCAGCAGTCTGAGCAGGATCATCAACAATCGAACCATCGATATCAAGTGGAGCAATCTGATTCATCCCCTTCCTTCAAGAGTTTACATAAGTAAAGAAGTCTTTGCTGTTTTTCTTTGCATCCTTTGCCAAAGATTTCTCGTAATCTGCCTTTGCTTGCCTAAACCTTCTTTCTGACTTGATTACAGACTAGCTTATATCTGCCATAAGCTTCTGTATCGCCTGATAATTTATATTCACCGCAAGCGTTTTTCTTCTCTGCCACGAGTCTTATTAGTTCATCTGACATCCATTTAGGCCTAAACCTTGAATAGTATTTCTTAATTGGTATGAAAAGCCTAGTAGCTTCCGGCGCCTCCGTAGCCAGGTGGGAAGGAGCAGCAGCAGTGCGTAATACACGCTTCTTGATTAGACCGGGGTTCGAGACCGTGACCACCAAATACGGAGGATGCGGAAAGGTCAGGGAATGACCACCGCATATCCCGGAGCAATATGGCCTTAGTTGCTAATGCTCCCAAAAAAAAAAAAAAAAAAAAAACAAATAACAACAACAGCTTCCACGATTAATTCCTTGAATGCTTCCTCCCATTTAGAGTTTACTCGTTAGATTCTCTCTTTCGAAAATGATCATCCTTGTGTCCTAGCAATGCGCTGCTGGTAGAAAATAAATTTATATATTTTTCCGTTTTCATATCTTAAAAAAAAAAAAAAAAAAATGGAGAGCATGGGCTACTCGAGAAAATGCAATAATTTCATTCATGACCATTGCTGCTGCTTTATCCGGTGGCCAAAATGGCAACTTTCCCAGAGCCACCTCCGTCCGCCCTTCTGATTTTAATGGTTCCCACTGCGTATCTGATCGGTTGTCATACACAAGATGTACAAAATATTATTTGCTGGAGGAGGAGAGGGGAACTGGTTTGTATTTCTGGTTTGAATGTATATATTGCGTGTTGTATTTGGAAAAATAATTTTAAACGGAAATCGTCCACTTTGCTCTTGTTAATACTGGTATGAAATTGTGAGTTACTTAAAAAAAAAAAAAAAAAAAAAAAAAAAAGAGTAAAGTAGTGGGGCAAGATTGATGCACCCAGAGTCCATCATTGTTTTATAAAACAGCCCTGTTAGTGGCCATAGAAGAAGATTGTGGCCACAGTGAATCACTGCAACAGCGAAAGTTTAATTCCAGTGAACAAGTATTAATATAAAGAAATGTAAACTTAGCTTGGACTTCAATGAAGGCTCCTACTTTTATTAAGGTTCTAGCCAGTTCATCTAAGGCTGTGGTACTGCCCAGGATTAAATCTAGCTTTCCCCCCCCCCCCCCGATCTGCGAATAAAATCCATCATAGACACACCACAATACTTAAGATTTTGGTGTTCAAGAAACAAGTGGACTTGCACAAAAAAAAAATAAATAAACATAAATACATTGTTTCCCAGTGTAGCATTTATTTACAAATTTTTTTTCTTATTTATGAGTATTTATATAAATTATTCTTAAGAGTTTCCCCATCTTAAGTGTGTTAGAGTAGATCATTCCCTTGAATATTCATAACAGTATAATACGTACTTAACATCCGTCTATTTCGCCATAATTAGTGAGGCGACTGCTTGAGAAACTCTTCTAACTGTCATAGAAGTTAGGAGAGTTTTTGTTGTACCTGTCTTACTTCTGATTCAATATTGCATAATTTCGTAACTAAAACGCAATTTTTCTTTACTGTTTAATATCGGGATTCCGTTTCCTAGAAATCAAATATCATTCAACTTTCTAAATAGTGAATTCGAAGGTTTAGTGTTAGACAACGTAAACTACAAAATCATTTTGTAGTAAACATTTTTGAAATTAACCAAGAAAAAGTCATTTTGCATTTACTTATTTTACCGGAAATGTGCTTATAGTCCTCCAAGCTAACTTGTAAACTACCAGAGAGAGAGAGAGAGAGTTTTATGACATGATATGCATTATTTGTATAAAATAAAACTAAAGTTGTCTCTTAACAAAAAGGCAGTTAGTTAACGTTGTCTGATACTAAACCCTCGAATTTCCAGAAGAAACAAAACAACTATATATATCAGAAAGCAACGATCGCTATAACAGAAATAATAATGTCATGCAATCACTGTTTCGTAAAGGTAAAGAAGCTCTGAGTAAGGTGATTTCTACCATTAAGTATTTTTTTTTTTTTTAACCTAAAGAATTTCTTTCTAGCTATATCACATATGCTGTACTCTCATATTCATTGTAGTAGGAGGGTCCAGTCTGCCCGTAAGCGAAGTAGCAGCATAAAAAATGCGCTGTCTGATGCCATGTCAATAAATTTTCGTTTGGTGTGTTAGAGCAGATCATTTGAATCTTACGAATCATTTGCCCAAGATTTTGTGAAAAGAGGAAAAATAAAATGAGGAGGGTGCATCAGCTGGAGTGGACAAAAGTTATTTCCGCTGTTTATTGCGAGCAGCACAGCTTAGTAAAGTGCAGTTCCCTCTGGACGGTAGTGCCTAATATTTTCAGAGCCGTTTCTTACATAAACACTGGACAATTCCGTTCAATTTACATTGCGTCATTCCGTCAAAGAATGACATTTGCTCGAATTGGCTTAAGATTATCTGAAATGCTTGATCAGGATATAAGGGCGGTATGTGTTACCCGCAAGGGCAGCACAGTGGATATAACCACCGTCCTCCCTAAACGGAATGGAAAAAGCCCAGTCCGAATCCCGTCAATGACTCGAATTTTTACCGGCTTTTTTTTTTTTTTTTTTTTTCACAACTTGTCTGAGTTAGTCGATCTCGGGTGAGATTGCATTGTTTTACTGACACCCCTAAGTTGCTTCAGCGCTTAACTTAACACGCTCACTCACTGGAGATTGATCACGACACGGTCTTAAACTTTACCTTGTCTTACACTTTACTGTCCCTATCCTCTTTCCCATTTCTTTTCATGGGTCCTCTTCCTACAGGCATCGCTGTACTGATCTGGCCCGGCGCCTTGTGCCGTAGACGGATACTGGAATGCCCCTTCCTGGTGATGGGACCTTCTAGTAACTAAGTGGCCAGATGAACAACACTTTGTTTACCATATCCACATTCTTCACACCCTAAATCTGGCCTTGGCAGAATTTATTTCTTCACGGTGACACTTTTTCGCGGTTTTGTGAAAACCAATGGGCGCGTTTACTGATAAATAGTGTCCACAATGTTTTGAGGGAATGTAGCAACCTATACTTTTAAGCTTTTTAGAATTTTTCTTGAAATTTACTAGAAATTTTGGTCTTTTATGACTGGCGAATTTCGCTCTTGTGTGTGTGTGTGTGTGTGCGTACGTGCGTTTTTCGACAAATATGCATTTCCATTATATCTTCTCGATAAAGACTTTTAGAATCTGTGGCGAAACTGTTATACCGCCCGATCTGCCACCGTAGCTTGTCCAGAAGAGTCGCAGTAGTGGGAAAGAATCTAACAGTTAGCAAAACAGATCTGGTATGGTTGTTAAAGAGCACGACGGATGCCATTGGGAACTCTCGAAAGGACCCAGACGTTTTTTTTCTGGTTTCTTTTGTGCCAAAGCAAACTAAGACTAGGCGGTGGCAGTGTTATTCTGGCTATAAATTGTGTATACTGTGGTCGCTTTGCTTGTTTTATTGGTTGAAATGCCTGCGTTTCTTGGATTAAAAAATACAAAAGAAAAAAAAAAACCCGTGAAACTCTCTTGTCTAATTCGGCCACGGTAGGGGGCCAAAAAATATCTACCATCCAAAGACGAGGGTCTTGAGTTCAGGCCGTTTCCACGCAAGGTGAAAGGATAGTGGTCGTAACTACCCACACGCTTGTCTATCTGCAAAGGTTTTAGATTTTGTAGATTCGCCCCTGTACTGAATTTGTGATCAATATAAATTATACCCGCAGTAAGATAATAATCCACAAATTATCTGCGTGTATTGATGTTTTTTTTTTTTTAATGGCGAATAGTTTGAAGGAAATGTGATGTCATTAAAACAGTAATTTAATGTGAACAAAAACCTGAACAGAAATAACGTGAAATGACGCTTTGAAGGTCGAAGTCGAAGGTATTCTAAATTAAACCCAGCAGTCACTTTGTGCCATGCACGCATGATTGCTTATGTCATAGGCCCTATGCAGTTGGTTTTTGTTTGCTTTCCTTCATAGTGAGTAGATGGATTCTCTAGATACGCCGAAAAAGCGCATGTTCTAATTTTTCATCAGTATTAGTTTTTAGTTTTTCTTCTTGTAGAATAGTGAAGCTTTTCTTCTTTATAGTGACCCCAACTATAAAAGATATTGGAACTTATAATACTCTAATTTGAGGGTTGAGGCAAAAGATACGTCATGATGCTGCGCTGGAATTACTGAAGATTGTTATTTTCAGGAAAGGCAGATCACAAATCCGCCTTTCTTAAATAACAGCACTTTAATCCTTTGTACAACATTTTTGAAAATAACAGCGTTTTAATCCCGGTAGAGCACGAACGCTCTACATTAAATAAAAAACAGAATTAATAAAATAAGTAAATAAATAAAATTAGTTTCTTTTTTACTTCGGTTATCAACAAGGCTGCGGCTGACCAAAGTAAAAAAACATTTTTTAAGTGTTAGAATTCATTTTGATTTTAAAATGCAGAAATTGTCTTGGCGATGAACGTTTAGTGTAGATGTCATCAAGAAAGCGAAGGCTGCTCTTTCTCTAAAGGTTTCCCCATCACTACAGTAGTGAATAAACATATCTCATAATTTGCACATTTTTTTTTTTTTTTGACAGGCGTGTACGTTGTGTGCGTTTTTTATACTGGCGAATTGTAATAAATATTCATCTTTTAATATCTTGTGATTTTAATGCCTGATTTTTGTAAGTACCATTAATTAATTTAATCATGCTCTTTTCACACGTATTAATGCTCGCTCCCCTTCCATCAACCTGCTTGCTGGCTGAAAGAAAATTTCCTGCAATCCAGCCTAAATCTCTACCCCTGTAAGCCGAATTTATGATCCCAAGTTCTGGAATTCTAAAGTTTATAACAGTGAAAATTCCGCTTTCATTCATTTTACCAACTATTCTCAGGGCCTTATAAACCTCAATCAAGTCTCCCTCTGAGGTGCTTGGTTGCCATGCTTTGTAGTCCACATAATCGAAGTCTTTTCTCGTACGATCGCCCTTTTGCCTATCTTACCAGGCGAGTTACCTTCTTAGAACTCTTTTAAGAAGTTCGTAGTCTGTGTTCAATACTGTGTTCAAGTATGTAGATACTTGAACACAGTATTCCAAATGCGGTCTTAAAAATTGGCTTATACAGTGGGATTATGACCTCCATATCTCTGTAGGATAATGTTCGATAAATCATCGATAGGACACCATGGCTCTCTTGGCTGCCTGTTTACAATACTCAGAAAATTTAATTTCTACCCGTATCGTAACTCCAAGGTCCCTTTCTTCCTCTACTGTTTGAAATTCGACCCCACCAAGTGTATAAAATTTGATGTAGCATAGAAAGCAAACTTATTAAGTGTTTATTAAAATAAATAAGTAAAATAAAGTTTTATCCGCTTCATTTGCTCATTTCATCTAATAATTTGTCCATTCTTTCTTTCTTTACATTGATTCGAACTGCCCACTTGGAGATGACTTGATTCCAGCAATCAGTTACTCTGCATTAGCCAAAGCTAATGCAGATTTCCTCTACATCTATCCTTACATCATTCTTTTCCAATTTTAATTTGTTCCCTTACGTGTGTCATCAGCCTCAACCCCTTTTAAAACTTTATGCATTTCAATTATATCTCGCATTTGCATAGTTTCTATATGCTGCAGTTTGCCGAACACCGGTGTTTCATGGTAAGAATGCCCTTTTGCGTCCTCTTGACTAATCTTGTTTCTTTATTATTATTATTATTATCATCATCATCATCAGTTTATTTCTCTTAGGAGAACACCCGGTCACAGCCACTGGCTAGAGGGTATTCATACATATACAACTATGTTACAAAATATACATCTATGTTACAATTATAAAATACATGAAATACATAATATCTGATTTACAAGTACACTTTATCTGGAATATAGAATATTTGAGTTATTAATTACTGGTAAGAACTTAATACCGTTACAATTGAAGCATACCTTCTGCTTAAACACACACAAGTGGGAGTTTCGCCATATTTACATAAACAAATATTTACAGCCGAACAACGTATAGCATACGAAACAGGAATGACCGCGATACAGCAAAATAAAAATTTGAAAGTACAATTTTCCAGCAGTCGTCTTCTTCTGTGGGGATTAGAGTTGTGTAGGTAGGACAATCCTGACACCTATTTCTTGATGAGGTCGGGTTTCCTAAAGCCCAGTGGCTTGTGCCTGGCTGAACAAGGTGTTGAAACTGTATCCTTATATCTGTATTTGCAAGTAAGAGTTTCTGAGAACTTCCTTTCTGTAGGATTTGCAATTGCAGAGCTTTTCATCATTGATGTTGAGGTTGTTAAATAGCTGGATGGTGTTTGCTGGAAAGAATCTTCCGAGGCTATCCAACTGCGTAAATGCCGATTTCAGTTGTGGTTGCTTATCTGCAACTCGTCTTGGTTTTTCGCCGGGTATTATTATCCACTCTCGGGCTTTCGGTGCATCCAGTCGTCCCGTTAAAAGCTGAGCGAGGGTCATTATGTTTCTTGACGTGATTATTTGTCTCCAGGGTGTGACCTCTAAATTGGAGTATAGTATAGCTCTTGAGATGGTAAAAGGCTTAGCTGAAATTCTCTTCAGCCATCTCAAGAGCCAGTATTCGAGTCCTAGAAAGGCTCTGATACTGCATTCGGGAGCTGAAGACCAGATTTGTGCCGCGTATAGGGGAAATAGGAGTAACACATCTGTTGATGTATTGCTTCATCAGACCGGGGTCTTTAATACCGGTGAGCTCCTGCCTGGTTGCCCAAAGCGCCGCGTATGTTTTGTTATGGATGTATGCGAAGTGCGGGCAGAAGGTCAGGCCTTCGTCCCACTTGAATCCAAGATCAACGTGTGACTGTGCCTTTTGGACGAGGATGCCGTTCACAAATATTTCCATTTTGTTTGGCTTTATTTTATTTGTGAAAGTCATTTGTGCCGTCTTTTTTTCATTCAACTGCAGCCCGATACAATCTAGATACTCTTGAAGTTCTTTTATTCTAGTATTAGCCACTTGGTTGTGGTAGTCAGCTGATTTCCGATCTCCTGAGGTAATAAAAAATTTTATATCATCGGCGTATGTGATGAAGTGCTTCTTATTCTGGGCTAAGAAGGGTTCAAGGGCTATGTCAAAAAGTGTGTGGACATGTGTTTTTGTAAAGGGCGGCACCTAGAACATCTGTTCAACTCCGCCTCGTATCTCTGTGAAGAACAGTATCACTACAATTGGGCCAGATGTGTGTGACGTAGGTTTGTGTGTATTATGTGTGTGTTCTGTTGTTATGTCTGGCCACTTGGCTACCCAGAAGCATCAATCACCTGGACAGATGATTCTGGGTACTCGTCCACACCACGGGAAGGTGGGCCAGTCCCAGTAATGCACGTACTGTCTCAAAAGAGACTCTGACCCACATGATGTTGCCAGCAGGTAGGTCAGGATCCTCTGGGGGCCCATTCCAGAGGGGCAAACAAAAAGAAAGAAAAGAAAAAAAAAAAAAAACCCGTGGTGTTGGTAATGGGGAAAAAAATAATAAAAAAAAAATAATAATAAAATAAAATAAAAAAAATAATAAATAAAAAATAAATAAAAAAATAAAAAAAAATAAAAAAAACAAACAAATAAAAAAAATAAGAAAAGAAAATAAAAAAAAAAAAATAATAAATAAATAAAATAAAATAAAATAAAGAAAAATAATAATAATAAAAAATAATAATAATATATATATATATATATATATATATATATATATATAATAAAAGTAAGTGTGGAGTGGCTGACTCCAAACAGAATGCAAGGTGGAGCAGGAGAGGGGAAAAAAATAACACCATTGTCTAATCCACTTCAGGCCCAATGCCAGGGGTGTTGACCACTCTATATGATCTCCTCCTTCGAGAAAAAACTTCCATAGCAAAGTTGTGAAGAGCAAATAAACGTTCAGGGGTTTGGAGTAACTGGTCTAATTGGTTTTCTGATATTGGGATGGTGGTCACCAAATCTTGTCTCAAGTCTTCGTACAGAATACAGTCAAAAAGGAGGTGCCTCCAGTTTTCCTTGGCTCCACAGTAGCACAGGTCAGTCGTGCAGATTCCTAGTTGGTGCAGTTTTTCATTTAGAGAGCCATGTCCAGTAACTAGGAAGGAAGTCTCCATGGTGAGGGAAAGCCAGGATTGGACCAAATTAGAGGATGTAAAGGTTACATCAGGAAGGAATCTTCTAGTAACCACTCCAACCTGGGATGTGACCCATCGGGTCTGCCAGATGTTCACTAACTCGTTGTAGCATCTGGTTTTCTCAGCTTTTGGGTCAGTGTCAAGATCAAGCTCGATGTCAAGGAACTTAGTGGGGATGCTGTTTTTGATTCTAAATACTAGTCCTCTGTAAGCAGCATACAAATCCAGAGGAAGAGTTCCAGCTATGACTTGGATGGCTGCTGTAGAAACTGTTCTGCAGACTCTCAGGGTAGCCAGTAGCATTGTACGTTGGATGGAACTCAATCTGTTTCTCATCTTGACCAAGCCAACTCGATGAAACCAGGAAAGTGTGGCAGACAAGACTCCGCCTTGCGGGACACCTTTATCAACCTCATACGTTGCGCACATGTTTTCGTTTGTCACCGCAATTTGTCTGCGCCGAAAAGTGCTCTTTAATAAATGGAGGGCATTTCCTGTAATGTGAAAGTAGTCCCGCAGAATGACTATGAGAGCTGGGATGGATATGTCTCTGTGTCCTTTACAACAGACGTCATTCCTAAAGCGAGGCTTCCCAACCTGTATTCAATGTTCTAGATGTGGCTTAACTATTACTTATACATTGGTATAATCACATCTTTGTCTCTGCTGGTAAAGTTCTGTATAGCTTCCTGTATTATAAAATTCCTATAGCCGATCCTGTTATTCTTATCACTTAGAAATGAGCAAGATGCGAATGTTCATTAGAAATTTTACTAATTCCCATTTTGGAAAGTAGGTACGTATGCAGTTACTTTCGATATTGTTGCTTCCTTTTTTTATGCTCTTCGAAAAGCCGCCCACCCCAGCCAGCGGAGTTTATATCTTTATTGTTAGGCAGCTAAACTGATAGCGCTCAGAAATGGACCGCAAATTCTTTGTGAATGCGGATTTAATCGCGCAACTTGCATAAAGAGACCACTTACGATACCTTTTACTCTATCCTTTTATCAAGGCCTGGGACAAGGTTGTTCAGCAAACTGTATCATATGACCTTACTCCATGAAATCATGAACTGTTACGCCCCTTCAACAAACTTGCGCCCGAGACAGGTGCCTTAGTCTACACCATGGTGCCCGGCTGTGCCCTTATGCTACTGCAACTAGCCCAGAGTTCATATTCAATAACGTGTAGGCTTTGCATATTGAAGTACATTATTTTAGCGTACTTATAATTAATTTATTCACAATCCAGCAGAACAGATACGTCATTCATTTCAACATATGCCACCTTGAAATGACCATGTGAATGTCGTTTCTTTTCTAATCATTTATAAACACTTTCCCTGCACGCGGACTGATACGGTCTTTCGATTATCATCTAATGGTTTGCGGCATATCTACGCGTCTATATAGGTGCATCTGAAAAGTGAGTGTGTATATCCGCCCCCAACAGGCGAATCGATTGGTCCATGTGTTGATGTAACTTATTCTTGTGCCTTATTTATTATTATCAAAGTTATTAAGCTTTCGCTGTTTCTAAAGGAAAAAAGTGAAGATGTGTTGCGACTATTTAATGCAGCATTTGTTATTGGAAGAATTTGTGGTATCGAGAGAAAGCAGATCTGCGATCTGAGTTTTACATATGTTATGTGACCAAAGAATCTATAAAAGTTTAGAAAGAAAAAAAGTACGATTTGTAAGTTGTTTCTATATAATGGGTCGAGGTAAAACTATAAAGTGTGTCCCCCTGTGCGGTTCTTGAACAGAATTCCATGTGTTCTTTAACAACCATACCAAACGAACGATCGAATTCCCTAACTCTTTGGGTCTTCCTGTGGTGACGGACCCTGGTGGTATGGTAGTTTCACCACTTATGATGGCGCTAATTCCTAATGACCCTCATGAGGCCAGCTGTCATTTGAAAAATTCAGTAGGAAGAATAGTATATTTTTTATAGTAATCCTAAACGCTAAAAGATTTTGTTAAACTTGCTGTAACAAAATCTTGTTACAGTAAGACTTCATCCAGAGTTCTTTCCTTGAGTGGGTGGTACTTAGTTGCCGAACTTGTAACAGAATGGGAAAGGGACAGAGGTATTATAGATATCGATTCGATCGATTGATGTGTACGAAAAAATATCTAAATCGAAACTTTGAGTTGATCTTTCCAGCTGGTGTATATTTCGCCTGTACCTTAAATGAGCTGCGAAGAATAAAATATCAAGGTGTATTGAAAGCTCATTTAATCACACCCTGTATTTAAAAATTTATTGTTGATGAAAACGGCAGTTGTAACTGCTGCACTAAGCAGTAAACACTTCAAAAGGGGAAAAAAACGGCATGTACATATATTTACAAACTTGGTAAGAAAAATTTTTGATTGTATTCTTCTAGGAAGGATAGACATGCACGAAGAAAAGTAAGTTTGGCTTCACCATCTAGCGCCCAGAACATTTGTGGGAAATAATAATGATAATAAACAGTAACACACACAAGTCAGCTTTAGTTGCAAATGAAAAAAAGCTGACACCCCCCCCTCTCCCTTCACATTCACACTAGTGAAGTTTTTCGAATTTTACTTTGCAAAAGTTGGCAGCTGTGTTTGCCACGTATTTATTTAATTAAAAAAAGCTTCTTTTATGTTTTCTGAAAGTGGGATGTAAACGGACATACACGGCAACATTACAGTTATTGTAATGTGTAGAACGTAGATACCAATTTAAGTTGCGGAGGGAGCGGTTATGATTGTGTACTTTTATACCGTATGGGTCCAAAAATTATTTCCGCTTGCCAGGTGTTGCTGGACGACAAGATATCGACAAAACTCCGGGAAGGGGAAAATGGACCTCATGGGCTTCCGTCAGGCATGGTCTAGCAGATATTGCTTGGTAACTGATGGAAAATCTTTTAACGCATTACTGCCACGTTCGGGCTGAAATTTAGCGGTCAGTTTGTAAATTTGTATTCAAAAATTAAAATTTTCCTTTTAAACGGAAGGATTAGGTATCCCACACGTTACGACTTCAGACCCTAGAGACAACGTTATAAGTTAAATCGTAATACAGTATATATTTCTGTTTATTTAGCGCATGGGATGCCTTATGCTTATCTATTATAGTAAAATTTCAAAAAAGTTCTTAGCTTTGAAAGTCCTTGGCCAGTTGCGTTGCCTCTGTTTGAGGAACCGAATGTAGAAATCAGATACACCCAGGGGTTATGGGACATCAGACATCTTTCGTCTTATGTTTAATGCATCGTCGGGGGGATGTGGGTAGGAAGCCCACTCGTTTTCAAACCCGAGTGACGTATGCTACGGGTAGATATCATTAGCTAATTGAAACTGTTGGTTGGTTGGTAATAAAATAATAATGAAATGAAATAATTTTATTAAAAAAAATATTCTTTTTAATTTAGCGCATGGGATATTCAAGTTGAAGATCAGAAATGACATTCATTTGCCTCGTTCGCGCTCCTTCTACATGATGAAAAATTTTCGGCTCTATCCCTTTTTTTTTAAATAAAAATTCCGATGATGACCTTTTAATTTGCTGAAATTAGCTAATTCATATCGAGAGAAAAGACCCTTAAATTCCTTCTGGACAAGTAGACAGTGGTGTGGCCACATTTCTGCCATAGAGATTATGAACTTTTAAATCAGTGAGAGCAGAATATTGAAAATGATGTTTGTGCTCATCTAGTTAAACGTGGACAAGTGATCGCAGCGATGTGCTTTGGGGTGGACATTTTTCTTCTGTTGGTGTAATGCAACTAGCTGTTAAAGTTCGACTTTCGCTAAACTTTAAAATGTGCAAATGCGATGTCTAAAATGTAGAATAAACCATGAAAGCTGTGCGAATTATTTCGAGAATTGTCAGAGGTTTTAGAACCTGGCAGTTTTTAATTTTAGTTTTAAATAAAACTAGGTTTTATTTACTAAAATTAAGTTTTAAATACGTTGACTGTCTTGTCCATTGATATCATTCTTGTTATTTAATATTACATAGACCTTTGTTACGTTATTAATAAATTTCTCATTTAGATTTTCTTTGCAAAAATCGAAATTTTATTACTGAAAGCCGCTTGAGAGAAACTGCTTAAACAGTGTACGTATAAATATTCATTTGTTAAGATGGAATTTTATTCGGCACAAATACTTTTCGTTAAATCAAAGCACCTTCCTCTGGCGGAAAAGTCGTGTCGTCGGGGCTTCATTTTTATTGCCCGCCAACCAACAGTGCATTTTCATTGTGAACTTCCTCCTGACCTGTGTTTTAGTATTTAATGCAGGCGGGACATAAAGGCTGCCGTTTTTTCTTCTCTCAGACACAATCGAGCCATGCGGTTAAATTAGGGGAGTGGTTATTACCGTCAGTTTCGGACAGCGATCCGTAAATAGTTGTGCGACTATCGCATGTACAACTTCCGTAGCCTACTGCAGCAGATTTTTAACCTGGCTGTCTTACGCAGTGGGTTATCCGAAGGAACTTAAGGAAAAATCGATTGAGGAGTTCCTGTCGTGTCCTAGAGTCTCTGCGTCGACGCCAGTAGCGAAGCGGATATTGGAACTGTTTCCACCGATCATTTGAACTAACACAGTGTTCTCTAAGAAGAGTCGCTATCGTTAAATAACCTCACTACTTCGAACGAAGTCTTAACTTACAAGCAACAAAGGCTTAATTGCATCGAGAAAAGAAAAGGAAGTCGTAAATTCTTTCTTAGTTTCTAACCTGATGGCGTTGATTCCGGAAAATTGATTCTGCGATATGAATAAATGGAGAATGTTGTAGTGTAGGATGGGCAGCAGGTGTAGAATTGGTAATATAACCGCTGAAGTTCATTACGTGGTAAATGAAATAGTGTATAAAAAGAAGAATGACTTAACATTTTAAACCAGAGGTTCCCAAAGTTTCTCGGTTCACGGCACCCTTAGTGTCCCAGTAATTTTTTCACTGCACCCCTAGGCTAAAATAAATACTTAACACAGTGGTTTTCGACCATTTAATTATCTGATTCTGTGTGTGTGTGTGTGTGTGTGTGTGATATTAAAAAAATATATTATATGATAGTTATTATTATAATATAAACAAAATTAAAATTCATATATATACTTATATAATAATTTTTATTTTTTATATAGAGGTACTAAATAAACATCAATTATAGATCACCACAAAATTAAAAAACTACTGTACAGTGGATACGGTACGCCTTTTTATAATGAAATAAATATATAAATTTCAAAAAAAAAAATAATAATAATAATAAGTTTAAGTAACTTAATCCAAAATTACATGGCACTCCTGGAATGTTGTTGCAGCATCCCGGTTGAAAACCACTGCTTTAAACTAAGAATTATAAACAGAGAAGTTAAAATAATTTTCAAATGGTTTTTAAACTGTGCAGATCGGATCCATCTTTTTTTGGCGGGGGGGGAGAAGCAAACCACACATTTGGAATAATCTTAGGGATAATTAACCATCCTCCCGCTATATTGGTCCTAAAATTTATATGTCGGTTATCACACAATAATTCTGCTACCACAATTATTGTGCAAGTTTTTCAACACGCGTTGAAAAACAGGTACAACAGTACACGCGTTTTGAACGACTGTGGTCGTTCAAAACGCGTGTACTGTTGTACCTGAGGAATTCTGGCAACGGGTCCAGTTAAGTTATTTTAACGTTTCTGTCTGAATATAATTTTCTGGTGCGGAGTTTAAAGTCGTAGGCATAGAAGTGGGGAATGGAGAGAGAGAGAGAGAGAGAGAGAGAGATTAATTGGTAATTTCAGAGGAGTCGCCGTTACGTGCGATGCTTGAATCTAGGCCAGGATTGTACCAGGAGAGAAACGTTACCTGTGAAGCACAGTGCAGTTAACGCTTTAACTCAAAAAATGCCAAAAAAAAAGAAAAAAAAAAGAATATTAGAGGGGAAAAAAACCCCTACGAAAACCACAGTCGTTCAAAACCCGTGTACTGTTGTACCCTGACCCTTCACCACTCGGCTACACCTAAGAGAAAATATTGCTGCTAATAAGATGCACTTGAGCGTTTAGTGAGCATTTAATAATTCGCAGTCACATCGTTATTAAAATCATTTTATTCATCAAAACCCAGATGTAGCTATTAAGCTAGACTGCAGTGGTTTTCAACCGAGGTGCCGCAACAACATTCCAGAGGTGCCACGTAATTTGGGTTTAAGTTAATCAACTTATTATTTTTTTAAAATTTATATGTTTATTTCATTATAAAAAGGTGTACAGTATCTTTTTAATTTTGTGGTGATCTATAATCGATGTTTACTTAGTACCTCTATATAAAGAATAAAATTATTATAAAGTATATATAATTTGTATTATGAAATGTAATTTTTATAATTATATTATTGTAATAACTATAATACAAAGTGTATATACATTCAGAGAGAGAATCGGATCTAATAGGCAGAAAATTGAGTAGGGGTGCCGCAAAATAAAATTAATTACTTAGGAGTGCCGTTATTAAAAGAAGGTTGAAAACCATTGAGCTACATTTTAGCCGTAGGAGATCTTGGTAAAACAAATCAATAATTTACAAGCAAGGTAAAATAATTTACAAGCAAAACAACAAATCCCATTTAAAAGCAACATAAACCAGAAGCATGACGAATTATTTATTTGTGTGAATTACATTTAATTATTTTATGTTGTTGATTATACGTATTCGTACTATAAATTTACCTCTCTAAAGATAGTTGCTATCTTATCCTATGGATACTATCTTTATCTCTCTAAAGATAATAGTATGCTTAGTTGCCAATGCGCCAATAAAACCCAAAACCTCTCTAAAGATGTACGGGTTTACAACCATTGAAGTTCATTTTAATATTGCAATCAGTCAGTCAGTCAGTCAATAAACTGTATACTATTTTTCTCAGCAGTACTTTTGTGGATCAATTTTTAATTTGCGAGTATTATAAATTCCAGTGTATTATTAGTTGGAAGCAAGGCTTGTGTTTTTTTATTTTCCTTGAAGTCCTCTACAGTTTACCATTTGAATCTATTTATTATACTGTATTATCTGTTATTATTGTTTCAGTGATATTCTTCATGCCTGTAATTGGGTTTGCTGCTGTTGTTAAGAAATATTTATTTTTAGCATTAGCATTAGTAGAGGCATTTGATGCAAGAAAGCAAGCTTATGCAGCATCAGCCAAAAAAAAAAAAAAAAAAAAAAAACCCACTTCCACTTCACCCCTCTGTTCGTTCAAAATACCTGTCCAGCTGAGCCTTAAACTTATTTAGGCTATCAACCTCCACTACAAGGGATGGAAGTCTGTTCCACCAACCAACCACCCGCTGGCTAAAGGCAAATTTCCGCACGTCTATCCTACATCTGTCTTTCCTCAATTTGAATTTATGCCCTCTCAGGTGATTATTCTGAGCTAGAGGAAGAATCCCATCAGCATTGAGCATGCTCAAACCATTCAAGGCTTTATACACCTCTATCAGATCACCTCGCTGGTGCCTAGTCTCCAGACACTATAATTTGCAAAACTTAAGCCTTTCTTCGTAAGAGCACCCATTTGTTCCATTCACTAATCTTGTTGCCCTTCTCTGTACTCGTTCCAGCAGCTCTACATCCGTCTTGAAATGAGGCCTCCAGACCTGTATACAGTACTCTAGGTGTGGCCTGACCATTGCCTTATACAAGGGAATAATCACCTCCTTATCCCTGCTGGAAAAATTCCTGTATATCATTGACAATACTCCATGACCTACTCTTGCAGCCCGTCTGCACTGCTCAGAGAACTTCATATCTGCCTGCCCAACCACCCCCAAGTCCCTTTCATTCTCTACCACTGTCAGTGTAGTACCACAGAGTTGATACGTTGCTCTGGGGTTGCTGTTTCCCATGTGTAGTACTTTACATTTGTCAATGTTAAACTTCATTTGCCACCTCTCAGCCCATCTGCTCAACCTTTCCAGATCCTGTTGCAGCAGCATAGTGTCAGTAGTGTCCTTGACAACCCTGCCAACCTTTGTATCGTCTGCAAACTTGGACATTAAGCTTGATATACCATCATCAATATCATTTATAAATACAGAAAACAATAATGGACCCAACACTGAGCCCTGAGGGACTCCACCTATAACATTAGTCCACGATGAGCAGTGTCCATTGATTACCACTCTCTGTCTTCTCCCCCTCAACCACCCCTTTATCCATAGCAGCAATTTGCCTCCAATGTCACACTGCTCCAATTTGTGTAGCAGTCTTCCATGTGCAACAGTATCAAAAGCCTTTCTAAGATCCAAGTATATAATATCAAAGCTATTCCCTGCATCCAGTTCTTTTGTGACTGCATCATAATATCCAATCAAATTGGTAAGGCAAGACTTCCCCTTAACAAAACCATGCTGTGTCCGAGCTATAACTGAAGTCTTGTCTAAATGATCCTGCAGTGCTTCTTTAACCACTGCCTCCATTAATTTTCCTGGAACAGAAGTTAAGCTCACAGGTCTATAATTACTTGTGTCAGCCTTTGATCCTCCTTTGTGAATTGGGGTCACATTTGTACATTTCCAGTCTATGGGTACCTCCCCTGAGTCCAAGGAAGCTCTCATAATTATGGCTGAGGGTTTGCTTACTTCCTTTGCTGCCTCCTTTAATATAACTGGATAGATCCCATCCACCCCGGGTGCCTTTCTTGTGTTTATCTTCAACAGTTTCTCCTCCACTTTACTCCCAGTTATTTCAAGATTCTGTAGCTTACTGCTAGATTTGAATACACCTCTGGCATTCCCCTCGCTAAATAACTCCTCATGTGTGAATGTCGATGCAAAATATTCATTTAGTTTGTTAGCTACATGAGCAGGGCATCAACAGTTGACCCATCAATATCAAGTGGACCAATCTGATTCATCCCCTTCCTTCTAGAGTTTACATAAGTAAAGAACTCTTTGCTGTTTTTCTTTGCATCCCTTGCCAAGGATTTCTCGTAATCTTCCTTCGCCTGCCTAACCTCCTTTGTAACTTGGTTGCATATCAACTTGTATCTATCATAGGCTTCTGTGTCATGTGTTAATTTGTAAGTATCCCATGCATTTTTCTTCTCTGCCATATGCCTCATTAGTTCATCTGACATCCATTTTGGCCTAAACCTTGAACAATATTTCTTAGTTGGTATGTAAAGCCTATAGCTTCCAAGATTAATTCTTTGAATGCTTCCCATTTTGAATTTGCTGTTGGTAACATCATCAGTTGGTCCCACTGTATAGAATTTAAATACTGTATCAGTCCATCGTAGTCGCCTTTACGGAAGCAATAACCCTTCCCTTTACCCCTAGTAGGCCACCGTAGCCTAGTGGTCAGGCGCGCGGGTGCCTAAGTACACGTGCCTTGAGTGACCGGGGTTCAAGCCCGTGACTACTGAATACGGTGCTGTTTCTTGTATTCAATCTATCATGCGAACTCCTCTGACCGTTTGGTCGTCCCGGAGTATAAACAGAAAATTTATTTATTTATTTATAATGGTAGTTACCTCTTTGAGTAAATCCCACTTCAGCACACTGTGATCACTGCCACCTAGTGGTTCATTTATCTGCAGATTCTTAATGCATGAAGAATCACTGCTGATAATCAAATCAAGAGTATTACTCCCTTTAGTTGCCTCCCGAACATGCTGATGTAGAAAACAATCATCCAATAAATCCACAAAAGCCCTGCTAGTGCGTGAGTGACCAGCCCCCAAATTCCAGTCAATATCTGGGAAATTAAAATCTCCCATTATAAGACTCTCTGATTTACTGGCCCACTCTATTTCCCTGTACAGTTTCTTATTATACTCATCAGAGTCATTAGGCCTATAACACACTCCTACTCTCAATTTTGATCTCCCAATGCTTATGTCACACCAAACTGACTCAACACTGCACTGTCCAGCGATGTCGACTGGCTTCACTTCCTTGGTTTTTATGTGTTTCTTAACTAATAGCATAACCCCCCCTTCCTATCCTGTCTATCTCTTCTGTAGATGTTGTACTCCCCAAATTCCAGTTCTGCATTCCTTATATCTGTGTGATACCTCGTCTCTGATATCCCAACAATGTCTGCCTTTGATGTTTTGAGCAATACCTCAAATTCATCAAATTTATTTACTAAACTCCTAGCATTGGTGTACACGCAAGTATACCTGCACCTGTTTCTATTCTTAGCTACCCTAACACAACCCATGTGTTTACTTGTACTGCAATGGCTCCCAGCAGTCTCTGAAATATCATGCATCTTGTTTTTCAGGCTTCTGCTCATTCCAATAGAAGCAGTGCAAGAATCTCTTTCACCTCTGCCAGTGGCTACTGTCAATCTATTGCTCTTTGTCTCCCCCCAAGCTAGCAGTTTTCCGACCCACCTAACACTGCCTCGATAGCATCAGCAAATATTCTTGCACCCTTTCTATTTAAGTGTATCCCATCCCTGTAGAAGCAATCTCTCCTGTTAACAAGTACAGTCCAGGCTGAAAAAAATTCTACCCCTTGAGCCTTGCACAATCTTTCCAGGGCCGAATTGATCGACAAGGCTCTCATCATATACTCCCTCCTATCGTGTCTGGGCAGAATTGCAGACACTTTCAAATTCAACCCTAATTCTCGGCTTTTGTTCAACAGTGACCTGTACTTGTTAAGTAATTCTGCCGGTCTCCTACTCTTAATATTATTAGTGCCAACGTGTACAACTATATCACCTTTTGTGCCCTTAAAAGATGATATTCGCTCTACAACGTCATCAACCTTTGCCCCTGGCAGACATACCCTGGTCCTGTTCCACCTATCCTTTTTTACAAAGCATGTTCCCCGTTTCCCTGACAATAGAGTCAACAACAACTACTAGTTCCTTCGGGACCAGCGTTCTGCCTTTGGGGTTGTCTCTGTGTCACGTAATGCCCAAGTGCAAGCTCTGGCGTTGATGTGGGCAGCTGAGAGCTTGATGGGCCCCTCAATTTAGTTTCTTCGAGGGCATCCACCCTGTCCTTCAAGCTCTCATATAGGCCCACAAGAACGCTGAGTTGTTGCCTGATATCGATACACTCCTTGCATCGCGCACACACAAAGACATCCCCCATGGCAGTATCATGTCTCGTACCCGATTGCTCTGAAAACTGTTGTGCACGATTGTTTCAATTTTTTTATTAAATAAAAAAAATAATCTTGCTTAGCAGTCCAAGTTGATAAAAGAGCTATGGAGCGAATTTTCATTTTCCATTCTAGATCTAAGATTCTGTTGAACTAACAGAACTAGTTCTCCGAGATGATAGAGTTGGTTGCTAGAATAGTAAGGTTTATTTCTTGGTGCAGTTTTCTCATAAAGAAGGAACGAGGAACACTGATGAGATGCTGGGTGCTTAAAAAATGAATATGAAGTTGTGTTTTCAACGCCTGCTGTTCGGCATTTCCTGTCCATCAGCATGATCGCCGTTCATTGTTATTTAAGAGAGGTCATGCCTTTATCTTGGAACTCATAATGTAAACATTTGGAGTGAATTAAATTTCATCGGAACTGAGACTGAGTGTATGTTAGATCTGGAGTAGTATGCGGATTCCTTGCATTGTGTCACTTCAGTAAATAACTGAAGATGGAAACTAATGCTAACCAAGTCTGTATGCAGGAGAGGGGATTTCCGAATGAGATATCCGCCCTGAAAAAACTGATATTACACCCGGCATGATTAACGTTTTCATATAAAATGTCTGGATATAATGAAAACACAGCTTTCTAACCTTCTCGCCCTCAATATTTTTGTTGTTGTTATTGGATTTTAGGAGCATCGGCGACTAAGGCTATGCTGCTCCATGTATATTGTCTGTAAAGTGCGTGTATTCTGAAGTCGATTTTCTGTTTGCTGGACAAAAAACCCGAGTTTCTGGGGGGGAAAAACCATGTTATCCTCGTCTCAGTTACCCTCGTGGCTGAGTTATCCTTATAACTCAGCCACGAGGGTAACTTAGCCACGAGTTATCCTTATAACTCAGCCACATTTTGAAAAATACCCATAAAAGTTCCTCCGTCATAGACGGGATTCGAACTCGGGTCTTTTCCACCTTCTATGGGTAGGACGGCGGGCCTACCAACTTTGTTACCCCCAATATTAATAAATACCCTTGGTTTCCAGATCTCGCATGATTTTGTTTGGATGTGTTTCTTTTAACTGGGCTAATATCCACTTTTGATCACTTTTTTTCTGCAGTTTTTTCTCCTGTTATTTTTTTTTTATAGTCTGTTTCATGATATTAGTGCTTTCATTTTTGATTTTCCGTTCGTATCACAAAAGAGTCAAACTAGTAGAGGCGTCGAGTTAGAGAAATAATACTTTCAAGTAACTGTTGAAATAAGAACAATAGAAGGGAACATCTCAAAATATTTTTCCTCATGGCCCCTTTTTTCTATTCTAATAAAAGAATTTGGGGAGCAAATCTGGCATGTTCTTAGTTCATAAGCATGCTAATTTCCTCCTAATATTTTTAACGAGTTTGCTTTGTTATCGTACTATTATCGAATAAACGCAATGAGCTTCCCAAAATGTAGAAGTGTTTTACGATTAAAAGGAGTCATTATTACCTTAACATTTGTTTCGATGGTACTGTCGTCTTATATTGGAGAGTGGGTAAACACTATACGTGCTACACTTCGACGAAACGTTTTTCGAAACACATCGAGTCAGTTTTTTTCAATCATTAAAATTGTTTGGGAATGTATATTGTGAAACACGTCTGTGCTAATTTCACGCGCTTATATAAAAAAAAAAAAAAAAAAAAAACTGAACGCGAGAAACTTAAACGAAATCGCTCTTTGGGTGAAGATAGTGAATCATATATATCTCTCAGTCCTCAGTAATGAAAATACGACCAGAATATCTCACGAACGTGATTCAAATACTTTCTCGGTATTTGATTTATTCATAATCAAGCGAGGGATATGGATGTGGAATTTTTGACTTGCTCTTGTAAGTTGAATGATTAAATATTCATTTTTTAATGGGTGACTGAATTTTTTAATGGGTGAAATATCCAGCGGCGTCTTTCCAGCCAGTTTTAAAATCTTTAACCGATGCTCGATAAAACAGTAAATGAATCATATTATAATCATAAAGAACGAAATGCATATATTAGAACAGCTAACTTAAAATGTACCTGTGGAGACGAAGTCTCATGACTTCGTCTGAACATTACGGTTAAGAACCAACCATTATGTTGGAGTCTTCATAACATGCGTGTTTGCGGAACGTGTATATGAACATAGCTTATTATTATGTATAGCTGGGCTGTTGTGGGGGTATACCCTCTGGATTTTTTTTAGGTGAATACTCATATACCTTATGATTTTTGAAAGACTTGGAAAAACAAATACAGTATTATTAAAATATTTATTCAAACTTAAAAAATAAATTTATTGGAATTTGAGCCTTAGGCGATACTTATTTTATTATTTATAAATTTTATATATTTTATTATTTTTAATTATATGCCATGTATTAATAAGCATGATCTGCACAGTATCTGCACAGTATTACAGAATATACTTCTGCTAATTTTACGACTACAGCACTGTGTATAGGGATGGGCAATCTATGACACTTACCAAAGGCGGGCACGAAATTTCATTCCAGATGACACCAAGAAACAATTACATTGAAATATCCCATCGAGGCATTGCCACAGACTGGAATGACCGTGTTCCAGTTAATTTCAAATGCGTTGTCAAATTTGATCTAACTCACCTCGTGTTCCCTTGCTATTTTTTTTTTTAGCGGGTAGTTTGCGCGCGCATGCATACACACACAGACTCTCTGTCACTGATTGTA
Organism: Mastigoproctus giganteus; assembly: GCF_048544385.1. Classification (NCBI taxonomy): domain Eukaryota; kingdom Metazoa; phylum Arthropoda; class Arachnida; order Uropygi; family Thelyphonidae; genus Mastigoproctus; species Mastigoproctus giganteus. The sequence continues at coordinate 165,480,285 of NC_143577.1, forward strand.
AGAACCCTTTGCTGGTACCAAAGATTCAATACCAGACGAAGAAATCCATCAACTCCAAAAGTTTCCAACTCCTGTTCTAGAGCCGTCAGCATTTCACTTAGAGAATCTACATTTACAAATTCCACACACATACAACACCCTTGATCTTTTTCTCACCAACAATCCTATAAAGTACCCGATCAATATTCTGTTTTGCCTTTTTACACTCTCTTATTCCACTGGTGTGTTTTTCCTTCTACTTGGAAATTTTCTCATATCTAGCCAGTTCCTAAAAAGAGTGACAAATCCTTCCCATCCAATTATCGTCTCATTGCACGTCTACTCTTTCCCAAATCATGAAAAATTGATCAGTTGCCAACATTTAAACTATCTCAAAATCTTCTATCTGATTAATAATCGACAATATGGATCCTGTTAGATTCGATCCACTGGTAGTATTGTATATTGGCTTATTCATCTTTACTCATCTTTGGACAAATTCAATGGAAAACGTTGGTTAAATTCAAGCAGTTGTTGTTGACATTTCTAAAGCTTTTGATCTTTTCTGGCATAAAGGCCTTCTAAACAAGCTTTTCCATCTTTTGGATTGCCGGCTGTCTTTTGCAGTTGGATATCCAGTTTTCTTTCTGATCGTTCACTGCGGTTGATGATAAATGACGCTCTGTCTTCTAATTTCTCCACTAATGTTGGTGTTCCCCAATCCGTAGCTTTTCTGATGATGACACCACATTTCTCGTAAGTAATAGTAGTAACCATACAGTGCAAGGAAGCCATAGGCTTTTGCCACACTGGACCGGAAATAACCAAAAAAAACCCCGAGTAGATAAGAAAATATAAATTATTTGCTTCCCTTCTCGCATAGATAACTATTCAGACGACCTTAGAATTTATTCTGTTAGCCTCAACTGTTTGTGAAGGCAACCTGTTCTAGCAATCAACGACTCGTTGGATAAAAGAAAACTTCCTACAATCTAGTCTAAACCTCTTTTCCTGTAATTTGAATTTATGCCCACGAGTTCTGGAATTCTCTATAACAGTGAAAATTCCGACTTCGTTTATTTTACTGGCTCCTCTCAGAGCCTTATGAACCTCAATCAGGTCACCTATGAGGTGCCTGGTTTCCAAGCTCTATAGCACACATATACGGAGTCTTTCCTTATATAGTCGTCCTCTTTCCGATCTCACCATGCGAGTTGCCCGTTTCAAGAAGCTCAATGTCTCTTTTTTAGATGAGGTCTCTATTTGAACACATTATTCCAAATGTGGGCTTACATTTTCCTTATACAGTGGAACTATTACCTCCAAATTTCTACAGGACAGAGTTCGATAAACCATCGATAGCTTTTCTAACCGCCTTTTTACACTGCTCAGAAAACTTCATATCTGCCCGTATTATAACTCCAAAATACCTTTCTTCTCTACTGTTTTTATTCTACCCCCAACAATTGTATTATTTATGTTGGGGTTGCTGTTCCCCAAGTGTAAGGCTTATTTGGAGTTGCTATTCCCCAAGCATGCATTAAAACATAGTTGCCACTTTTATGACCATTCTTCCACATGTTCAAGTCATCCTGAAAGAGCCCTGCTTGGTAGTACGATCGTAACTACCCTATTAATTTTTACGTCTTCTGCACATTTTGACTTCAAGCGTTCTATTCCATCGTCGATGTAGTTTATGAAAACCAGAAAAAACAGTGGTCCATGGACCAATCCCTGGGGGACCCCACTTCTCACTTTACACTAATCTGAAAAAAATCCATTAATCACAACTCTCTGCCTTTTGCTCTGCAGCCACCCAGCAGTCCATCTTAGATTTTTTCCAGTGATCCCAATATGTTCCAGCTTATTCAATAACCTCTCCTGAGAGACTGAGTCAAATTCCTTGCTAAAATCCAAATAAACTATGTCGAAATTGTTCCCTACATCCAGTTCATGAGTAACTGTGTAAAAATAGCTTACTAAGTTAGTTAAACATGATTTTCCTATAACAAAACTATGTTGCGTGTTATCCAGAATGCCATATCTATCTAAATGTCCCTGGATTGCACTCTTAAATCATTGTTTCTAAGGTTTTCCTTACCACTAAACTCAGACAGCCGGTCTGTAGTTGCCAACTTCACTCTTAGAACCACCTTCATTTCTTTATTGGTTATAAGTTGGCACTTCTCGAGTCCAAAGATGCCCTCATAATTAATCTAAATGGCTAAGTACATTCCCTGGCGGCGGCCTCTTTCAAAATTACTGGGTAAATGTTGCCATCAACTCCAGGAACCTTACTTGCCTTTATGCTCGAAAGTTTTTCTAATCACTAATTTCATATGACTCAGCCTCACTTGCACAGCCTCTTCTCAGCATGAAGGGTCTTTCTTCAGAAAAGACAGATGCAAAGTACCTGTTCAATTCATCCTTAACGTTAGTTCGGTAGTCTGACTTTCACAAACCTATTTCCAAAGGGTCCAATCTGATTCGCTTTTTTCTCTCTTGTATTCACATGCGTGAAAAATTCCTTGTCCCCATTCTTTTTCTCTCTTGTCCAGTGCTTTCCTATACGCAGCTTTGGCCTCTAACCTTATGTGGTACTATTACAAATCATCTTGTAGCTGTTGTAAGCTTCAGTATTATTCATCGCTCTGTAACTGTTCCATGCTATTTTTTTCTTCTATTTTTGACTGGTCAGCTCTGAATTCATCCATTTCGGCATCCTCCTCCTTCCTTAATAATTTCTTAATGGTGTGTATGCGTTCATAGCGCTTGTGATTTATGCTTAAAAGGTATTTTATAATTACAGCGTATTTTCCTCACTCAAGTTGTTGTTATTTGGTTTTTAGGAGCATTAGCAACTAAGGCCATATTGCTCCGGGGATATGCGGTGGTCATTCCATGACCTTTCCGCATCCTCCGTATTTGGTGGTCACGGGCTCGAACCCCGGTCTAATCAAGAAGCGTGTGCTACGCACTGCTGCTCCTTCTCACCTGGCTACGGAGGCGCCCCCTCACTCAAGCAATTGTGGTCTATTTTCTCAATTAATAAATGCTATATAGCGCCTTAAACTGTCAAATTCCCTTCTTCTGAAATTAAAACTCGTGCCTTCCCCTTTAACTACTGCAACGTCTTTCTTTATCTTCTAACTGACGACTGCATGACCACTACCTGCCAATGGTTCTTGTATTTTAAGCCCTGTGATGTCATCTAATTCGTGAGTATAATGATGAGGTTACGAATATTTTCACCCCTGGTGTTAAATCTGACATGCTGGTACAAATAATAATCTAATTTATTTAGGAAAAATTTCCCCTCCTGCTTATTCCAGTCAATCTGAGGCAAATTGAAGTCACCATAATTCCATTTGCACGTAAAGACCCTCGTCATAGTTTTCAAAATCTTCTGGTCTATAGATTGCTCTCACTCTTTATACCTTTGCTTCCAACTAACTCACACCACAGATTCTAAGCTGGCAGACGGTAACTTCACACTCAGCGAAAGCTATTTTTTCGCGCTCAGGCTGCTTTTGATCAGAAGCATGACACGACCACCGCTCCTACCTTCTCTGCCTTTCCTAAATACATTATGCACAGAAGCGGATTAAGGCCGGCTGAGGCCCCGGGCGCAGAAGAAAATATTGGGCCCCTTAAAAAAAAGAGAGAGACGGGGAAAATAAAATACATGTTAACCATTTTTTTAAATAAATAAAAAATATTATGTACTATTAATGTTTTATTTCCAATGAAAAATTAATATAATATGTATTATATTATATTCTCGTCTTTTTTTAATTTGTCTTTTTTCAGCCCCTCATAGATGTTGCTTCATTTTTCTAGCTACCATCGGTAGCCTATCAATGAAAAGAAAAATATAAAATTTAATAGTCTGATGATTAGAATACTAGAGAAGAGATTTTTCGTTATAGTGCAATAAATTAATGATTAATTAAAATTCAAAGATTATTCATAAACTACGAAAATCCAGGCGCTGATGTAACAACAGGAATTAATTTTATCTTGATATAATTTCAACAATTTACGATATACGCGTATATCGTAAGTCTGCACTGCAGGATAACCTTTGTAAGTTTGTACTTACAAAGGAGCAAATACGATTCTATACCTCTGATGAGCGGTAGCGCAGCCGCGCGGGGCCTATGCAGCGTAGTAATGAAATAATGAAAATAAGCGAATATAAACATACTATCAGGTTTTACCGCCGATTTTAATTACTTGTACGTAATTAAAATTGCACATGTGGACATGTGTTTTGTAAAGGGCGGCTCCTAGAACGTCTGTTCAACTCCGCCTCGTATCTCTGTGAAGAGCAGTATCACTACAAATGGGCCAGCATATGAATGACGTACGTTTGTGTGTATTATGTGTGTGTTCTGTTGTTCTATTCTGGCCTCCTAGCTACCCAGAAGCATCAGTCACCTGGACAGATGATTCTGGGTACTCGTCCACACCACGGGAAGGTGGGCCAGTCCCAATAAAACACGTACCGTCTCAAAAGAAACTCTGACCCACCTGATGTTGTCAAAAGGGGGACAAGTTTCCTCAGAAGTGAGAAAAAAAAAAAATAATAAAAAATAAATAAATAAAAAAAAAATAATAATAAAAAAAATCCCGTGATGTAATTAAAAAAAAAAAGAGAGAAAAAGAGAGAGAAGCTACACTAGTGGGGAGAGGAAGGGGGAAAAAGTACGTTATCACGAAGAAAAAATAAAATAAAATAAATTTAAAATAAAATTTTTAAGCTGCTGTCTGGGGATCCCCATTAGTAGCCTGCGTTATTCTGTAGGAGGCTTTCCTGCGCGTGAATACTTGTGTTAAGTTCTGGAAGGCAGCAAGGTTCTGTGGTGTCTGTAACAGAATGTCCAGTTGGTTTTCAGTGAGAGGGATGGTATTTGCCAGGTCTTGCCTCAGGTCCTCATAGAGAGTGCACTCGAAGAGAAGGTGGAACCAATTCTCCTTGGCCCCGCAGTAACAAACGTCTATGGGTATTAGGCCCAGTTGGAAGAGCTTCTCGTTCAATGAGCCATGCCCAGTGACTAGGAACGATGTCTCAAGAGTTAGAGAGAGCCACTTCTGTGCCGACTTAGAGGAGGGGAAAGTCACATCCGGCAGGAATCTCCTTGTAACTGCTCCCTTGGTGGAAGTGTCCCATCTTGTCTGCCAGATATTTATCATCTCATTGTAACAGCGTGTTTTCTCTGCCTTAGGGTCAGTGTTCAGGTTTAGCTCAATGTCTAAGATCTTGGTTGGAATTTTCTTGTTGATTCTAAAGGTCAGGCCACGGAAGGTTACATACAAGTCCAGTGGAAGGGTCCCAGCTAAGACCTGGATAGCAGCAGTGGATACTGTCCTGCATACCCTTTGGGTAGACAGAAGCATTGTCCGTTGTATAGAGCCTAATTTGCCTATCATATTAACCAATCTAGCTCGGTGGAACCAAGCACCTGCAGTATACGTCACGATCAGAAGGAAGACAGCTTTATAGTACAGCTGAAGCGACTGCTTGGACCCCATTCATTCCTGGTGATTCTGATGATTGAGCCTGAAAATGTTTTCACCTTGGAGCTGAGATGGATGAGGTGGGGGTAAAGCTTAATTTGTGATCCAGAACCACCCCTAGCACAGTGGTCTGTGTGACAATGGGAGGTTGTACCCCAGAGACTTGCGGAGGCCGCCTGAGGTCCAGCTTATTTTTAAACAGCATCATTTTAGTCTTGCTTGGATTTATCCGTAGTTTATTTAGTGCAGCCCAGGAAGAGAGGTCGTCAAGGACCCGATTAGCATTGTCTTCTATGGCTTTGCGAGAGCGGCCGGACACCACTATCGTGAGATCGTCCGCAAAAGCAACAATCTTGGTATTAGCAAAGGAGCGGGAAAGCCAGTCTTGTAGGATCATATTCCACACGAGGGGTCCCAGGACTGAGCCCTGAGGGCAACCCCGGGTGATTGGCCTGGAGACGTGATGGTATTTTGACTTTAGAATTACTGTTCTATCTGAAAAGTAGCTTTGAAAAAGTCTATAGAGATGGCTGGAACAGGAGGCTGTCCGGAGGCGTGCCAGAGCACTGTCCCACCAGACAGTGTCAAATACGCCCTCGAAGTCAATGAAGATGGCAAGTTCAAATTTTGCTTCAGAGTTTTCTATGTGCAGAACTAGATCAAAGAGAGCCTCCTCACAGGTTCGTCCTGGAGTGAAACAATACTGGCAGAGGGAGAGGAGATTCTGTGCTTGAAAGAGAGCTGTGGTCCTGAGTGCCATAAACCGCTCCAGTATTTTTCCAAAGTTTGCAAGTAGCGCAATTGGACGGTGAGAGCGCGGGTCAGTAGGGTTTTTGTGCTGCTTCTTAATTCACACAGGAAAACATCTTAGTTCTCACAGGAAAACATCCCTCCTGAAGACATTTGTTGTACATATATATATACTCTGGCCGAAGCTTGTGAAGACGGAGGATGAAACTGTATTCAATGAGATCTAATCCTGGACATTTTTGGATGTTAATATTTTGGAGAATTGCTGACAATTCTTCCAAGGTGAAAGGTTCTGTGGTTTCATCTGATTCATAACTGTTGTTTGCAGTACGAATGGCAGTATGCTCAGACAAGTCCTGAGCAGTGTCGTCTGGTGGAAATAGCTTATCCAGGATGTGATTGGCTGAGTCCTGCCAGTTGGAGGTCTCCCCGGAGTCTGCAATCACTGTGCTGAAGATGTCCGGATTGTAGATTTTGCCCCGCATGATCTTGTAGACCAGGCCCCACGGATTTGTCGTGCCAGATTCTCTGACAAAGTCAGACCATGTTGCCTTCTTCCTAGTTGCAATATTCATTTTTCTTAGCGATGTAGTCGCTGTATAGTCTTGCTACTTCTAGGGCTGGCCAGTCACGGTGTCGCTGGTAAAATCGGCGAGATCGGTGGACGGACCGTCTAAGCAAGGTGAGTTCCTGAGTCCACCAAGGGCATACAGTGGGACGGAAGATTTTCTTCTTGGCAGATTTATAAGAGGCCTTCAGGACAGCTTGCTGCAAGGTGGTAACTAATTCGCACATATGAAACCAAACTTGGTGTCATTAGAAAAAAGTGTAAAGTTGGGTTTTGAGGGGCCCATCAGAAGTCGGGGCCCGGTGCGCCCGCCGTTAAATCCGCCTCTGGTTGTAAGGTATGTTGGTGTCCAACGGCTTCTGGGATTTCTCCCATCTCCGAGGATGTGCGTTGTATCGGGTCAGAGATTTGAAGGTGTGTACATTGTGCAGTATATTGTGTTGTTCCCTTTGTTTTTGGCGCATATGATCCGCGTAGTCCATGCGCCACTCCTGGGATTTCAGTGGCCATAAGACCAGATTTGAGAATGAGATGATCGCTGTTTCTTGAGCAACGGTTGTAATTTTAACAGTTAGTCGGTCTCAGGCAATAGCAAGGTTTTTTTCCGACAGACCTGGGGTTTTTTCGTCCAGAAAACAGGCAAATCGACCAGAGAACACACGCAATGTACAGACAAAATTATGTTATATTCGTAGATTATTGGTAGATGTAATCATTTACAGGGGACCCTAATATCATAATTTTTGTAATTTTAAATTTACATGGGGCATGTAAATTTAAAAAAACGTTGTGTAAGTGAAAAGTAAGTAGGAAACAGGGATGGGCCCTGCAGACTTGGTATCACCTAGTGGATGACCAGGCATTTGGCCCCTATATAGGCGTCACCTATTAGATGACGAGACATTTGGCCCATATACACGCTGACACGTTGGATGGCGAGGCATTTGGCCCATGTACACGCGTGACACGTTGGATGACGAGGCATTTGGCCCATGTACACGCGTCACACATTGGATGACGAAGCATTTGGTCCATGTACACGCGTCACATACTCGATGACGAGGCATTGGGCTCATATACAAGCGTCGCATGTTGGGTGACGAGGCATTGGGCTCATATACAGGCGTCGCATGTTGGATGACGAGGCATTGGGCTCATATACAGGCGTCGCATGTTGGATGACGAGGCATTGGGCCCAAAATGAAATAGAGGAGGGTTATTGATTCTGATATATATATCGAAACCCTTCACTTGCGTATATCGTAAGTGAAGGGTAACGTTAGAACAATTCTAAGTTTTATAAAAATTCTTGAAAATATATCGTTACTTGTAATAGTATCTTTCTTGTACGCATCTTACAAAATCAATTTCTTGGGTCAAATTTCTTCCAATTCCTTGACATACTAATGTCAATTCCTAAATCGCCACAATCTTCTTATTACACTGCTTTATGTCTACTTTTTTATAACCCACGTTTTATAACGTATTTGGGATATTCCCACCTATTCCCACCCACGTTTTATAACACGTTCCTATTCCGTTTGCTTTCCTCCCCAAGTGTTCCGCTGTAGAGCAATGTTCTATATTATTAAAGCCGCCGCCTGTATTACGTCATTTTTCATTGACTGTTACTTCATATGTGTATTTTGTAGTAGGACTTTCATTATGTAAGGGGCTGTCTCCCTCCCCAAGTTTTTTGGGGAGGGAGACACATCGACGGGCAGTTGCAGCTGCTACAACAACAGGGCAACTATTGCTGTTCACCAAGGAAACAAATTGTAACAAAAATGTTTAAACGTTTGCTTTCTACAAAGAGTTAATTACTTGATTTAAGAAGTTAAATCCTTAATCCGCTTCTGTTAGTTAATGGATAACAGAAGCGGATTAAGTCCCCGGGCGCAGAAGAAAATATTGGGCCCCTTAAAAAAAAAAGAGAAAGAGACAGGGAAAATAAAAATACATGTTAACCATTTTTTAAAATAAATAAAAAATATTATGTACTATTAATGTTTTATATCCAATAAAAATTGAATATAATATATGTATTATATTATATTCATAATATATGTATTATATTATATTCGCGTCTTTTTTTTAATTTGTCTTTTTTCAGCCCCTCATAGATGTCGTTTCATTTTTCTAGTTACCATTGGTAGCCTATCAATAAAAAGAAAAATATAAAATTTAATAGTCTGATGATTAGAATACTAAAGAAGAGATTTTTCGTTATAGTGTAATAAATTAATGATTAATTAAAATTCAAAGATTATTCATAAACTACGAAAATCCAGGCGCTGATGTAACAACAGGAATTAATTTTATCTTAATATAATTTCAACAATATACGATATACGCGTATTTGCGTATATCGTAAGTCTGCACTGCAGGAGAACCTTTGTAAGTACAAAGGAGCAAATACGATTCTATTCCTGTAATGAGGGGTAGCGTAGTATGCAGCGTAGTAATGAAATAATGAAAATAAGCGAATATAAACATACTATCAGGTTTTACCGCCTATCGTAAACTTGTACGTAATTAAAATTGCACATATGAAACCAAACTTTGTGGCATTAGAAAAAAGTGTAAAGTTTGGGTTTTGAGGGGCCCTTCAGAAGTCGGTGCCCAGGGCGCGCGCCCGGTGCGCCTGCCGTTAAATCCGCCTCTGATTATGCATACCATAAGGTATGTTCGTGTCAGACGGCACCTGGGATTTCTCCCATCTCCGCATTATGCATACCATAGTGGAACTCGTCATCGCCAATTTTCTGGCAGCACCACATTTCTGTTAGCTGTAGTCTAACAGAAATGTGGTGTCAGTTGCCCTAACCAGGAATTCAAATTCAGTCATTTTATTGACAACGCTCTCTGTACTACTCTGACACACCCCTTGAAGTTATTTAGGCTTGTTTTCCTACCTTTCACATCCCGCTTATTTGAAACGTTGCTACTCTCAGAATATCTTGCAACATCTGCTATTATGGCAATAAACAAAAATTCTTGAGGTAAGTGCAAGCATTACTTTGACACACATCATCAGATAAACTCTGGTCTATATTACCCTTCTTCTTCTAGCAGTTTCCCTGAACTCTTAAGGTGTTCTCAATGATACTGGCATAAATCCTTGCACTACTTTTGTTCAAATGAATACCATCTCTACAAAATAGATTCCTTAGTTCCATTTGAGCAAACTTGTCGTGAACAAACAGCCTCAACTTCTCGAATATCCACCAACAATTTTTTAAATGCTGATTTGAGGTAATTCTTTAATGGTCCTCGTGGGTAGCACAGTTGGCAGAATCGCCTTCCTCCCACACCGGGTGGAAAAGATCTGGGTTCGACGAGACTCGAATTTTTATGGGACTTTTTCACAACGTGGCTGAGTTAGTCGGGTCTCAGGCGAGGGTAACATGGTTTTTCTCTCGGAAACTCTGGTTTTTCGTCCAGAAAATCGACCTAAAACACAAGAAATTTACAGACAGTTTACACGGAGCAATATAGCGTTAGTTGCCGACGCCCCTAAAACAACAACAATTCTGTAATGTGGGCGAAGAAAATTTGGTTAGCTTCAACCCATCTGGAACTCAATCCTGTCATATTTCTCCCGAAAATAGAGTTTACTACTGTTGTGCTCATCCTTGATGACACTAATTTTATAGATAACCACATTTTTATTAGGAATTACCTTGACCTTCTAATCTCCTTTGGCATAAGCACATCGGATATATTCCTCCCTCTGCATAAAATAAAAACTGGTTTTACTTTTCTTCTAAACGACTGTTCACTCTTTAAAAATCTCAAATCTGCTCTGCCATGGAATTTTGTTTCCACATCTGCTGTGGTGCTTCCAAATCTTCTCAAGACTCTTGACTCCATTCAAATTAATCTGGCCGTTCTCTTTTGACTCCCTTCAAAAGAGAGCCGTCAGGTTAATTAATGATCCATCTGTTACAAAGTCTCTCTCTCTCTCTCAAAGACGGTTAGTTTCTGCTGCATGCCTTTTGTATAAATACTTTCATGGGTACTATTCTTCTGAATTGGAATCTGTAATCCTCTCTCACCCACCCGTTTTCTTTCAAAATGGTTCGAATACGTGCCACAAGTAGTCAGTATCCATTCACAGAACCAAAATTTTCCCCATTTATCAAGTTTAGAATAAAATCGGAATGCTGAAATTTCCATCAGTTTGTAATTAGGTGCATAATAAATGTTAAAATATGATCTTTGATACATAATGAAAATGAAATTATTAAACTAAATCTAATGAAATTGTTTAGAAGAACACGGTAGTACTTCATGGTTCGTTTCAAGCGGAGAAAGAGAGATGTAGTATTAATTAATTATGGCACTGTGTCAACCTTTTTTGGGGTTGTTTTTTTTTTATTTTAACGATGTGTAAGGTGATCTCTCCCTACATTTACGTTATTGAAAAGTGAACAACAAATTAACTGCTTTTTCTCAAATGGAATGACTCGTGTGATAGAAAAGAAACCCCAAAAGAGTAATTATCAGGTTTGAAAGTGAGGGTGTCTATCCGATTATACTAAGAGAAGTGGCTAGGAGGTCACTAAGCTCGCATGTAATACCTGATGTACACCGTGCTGTCACTTTATTAGGTACACCTATCTAGTATCGTGTTGAGTCTCCTTTAGCCTTCAAAACAGCTTGAATTCGTCTAGGCATGGATTGAACAAGATGCTGAAAATGTTGTGCAGGAATGGAGTACCGTGCAGACATGTGTGTCACGCAGTTACTTGAGATTAGACGGAGGTATAGGCCTGCAGCGGACAGCCCTTTCCAGCTCGTCCCAAACATGTTCAATAGGTTGAGATCCAGGGACTGAGCGGGCCACTGCAGCAAAGAAAAGTCATTGTCATGTTCCTGGAACCATTCAATAGTGATTCGGGCTTTGTGCACCTGCTGGAAGTAACCATCTGACTGAGGAAAAACTGTCAATGTGAACGGATGCACTTTGTCAACAACGATGTTTAGGTACGATGTGGCATTCAGACGTTTTTTTTTTTTTTTAATTTATGGGTATCAGTGGACCCAAAGTGTGCCAAGAAAACATTCCCCACACCATAACACTGCCCCCCCCACCACCTTGCACAGTAGTCTTCAGACATAACAGGTCCACAGATTCATGTTGATTTCGCCAAATTCTGAGCCTTCCATCAACATGATGCACCAGGAACTTCGACTCGTCAGACCAAGCAACTGTTTTTCAATCCTCGATAGTCCAGTGCTGTGCCCACAGGAGGCGTGCTCTCTTTTTCTTCATTGATAACAAAGGTAAGCGATGTGACCGTCGGATGTTGTAGCCCATTCGCGACAAAGTGCGACTAGTGGTCCGTTGCGATATTTTGTTCTGCGCACCAAGGTTGTATTCTGACGTGATGTGTGACATTGTGGCTCGTCTGTTTGCTTTCACAATTCTAGCCACCATCATCTAACCTCTCTCATCAACAAGCGATTTTCTTCCCCACAGGAGTACTGTCTAGAGGATGTTTTCTGTTCGTTGCACCATTCTTGATACAACCTTGAAACTGTGGTGCGTGAAAAGTTCAGGAGAACTGCCTTTTCATAGGTACTTTGTCCAGCACGTCTTGCACCTATTACCATGCCACGTTCGAAGTCCGTTAGATCACTCCTTTCCCCCATTCTTGCTACGTATTGTACGCTTAACTGATACTAGAAAGGTTGTTCTGCTGCAGTTATATCAACAACTGTGGTCATGTGACTTGCAACTTGCATTTGTGTGCACAGCAGGAGTGTACCTAATAAACTGGCAGCACAGTATATATCTCATCTGTGATAGCTAAACTCATCGAATCATGAAGGCTGTCTTTGACTCAGTTCCAGAAGAATTTAAAATATGCAGATATCTCTGTCGTACGAAAAGGTAGTTTTAAAGATAATCTGGGAAAATAATTGACCTGTATACGTCTGAATTCTATGATAGGAAAAAATATGAAATATTTAAGGATTCGGAGTACGGTCACTTCGATTATAATGCCGTTATAATGAAGTCACGACATGCTTCGGTAAAGGGAAGATTGTCTGACCAGTCTGGTAAGATATTATGAAGTAGTCGCGTAGAAACTCAATGCTCCTCTAAAGTACGTTAAAAAGAATAACTTTGTAACGTACTTTTAGAGCAGCAGCAGTGCGTAGCACACGCTTCTTGATTAGACCGGGGTTCGAGCCCGTGCCCACCAAATATGGAGGATGCGGAAAGGTCAGAGAATGACCACCGCATATCCCCGGAGCAATATGGCCTTAGTTGCTAATGCTCCTAAAAACCAAATAATGAACAAACAACAAACGTACTTTTAGATAGGCTTTGGACACAGTTCTGCATGAACATCTTGTGCATAAATTGAAGGGAGGTAGGCTACTACAGTGGATAGGGATGGTTAATTAGTAGAAGAAAAATAGTGGTTAAAATAGGTAATGCTCTGAATGGTCCAATTATTCAGCGGTATACTGAGGATTCTGTACTGGAGCCCTTGTATCTAATTCATTAATGATATTACAAGTTTCGTATAAAATTTGGCTAATGACATTAAGATGAGCACGGTTGTTAACATTAAGAACCAGAGTAAGTTGCTACAGCAACAAATTATACAACTAAAACGAATCTGGAAATGGCATGGAGATTACGTTTTAATGATAGTAAATGCAAGGTTTTGCATTTGAGTCGCAGTAATGCCAAGTTAAATTATCATCATGAGTAGAAAGATGAGAAAGTTTTGGGCTGTAGTACATGAAATTCTTGCAACAATACAAATCGGGAACTGTTAATAATATACACAAATATTTCTAGTAGAAATAAAGAAGTAATTAACCCACTGCACAATTCAATGATCAGACCAGATTGAGAATACTGAAAACAGGTCTTGAAGCCATATTTCAGGAAAGCTATCGACTGCGTGAAAGGATTCAGAGGACGGCAAAAAATATTGGTTGTGCACAGTTTACATAGAGATATTTTTACAGGAGGAAACTCCAGTTTAGAAAGCTGCGCAATTTGGAAAGTGGGCATCTGCGCGGGGATCTTAATGATTAGGGTATATTTTCTCCTTCTATGATGATGCAAACAAAGGACATGGATTCAAATTAAAAATATTTGTACACTGGATATGAGACAGTTTGCCATTAGTCAAAGAATATTCATACTGGACCAGGTTATCTATCACCTGCCGTGTAAAAGCCGAGAGCTTATGAAGATATGAAGGAGGATTAGATAAATATTTGAAAGAAAATAAAGTATAAAAATAAGAAACATTTTTTATTTATTAATTTTCTTTTTAACGATAAATGTTACCTATGCTTTGCTTCTTTGCATCGTTTTTCCATTTTAGTGGCAATATTAATATTCGCTAGCATCTGGAGATGGATGGAAGTGTGAGGAGGGGTTATAATGCGCATTTGGAGTTTGAAAAATCGATCGTTAACGTGAGATCGTTTGAACCTTTACAATTAACATGTTTTGTAGTCACTAAGCTGTTGCATCCATGTTCCTTTGACAGGAATTTTTCAGTTAGTTCCTTTACATTTTGTCCAAACTAGTATTTTTGGCAATTTTCCAGCACTCTGAATCATGCATAAGCATTCGTGTATTCACTAACGTTATTCATTCATCGTTTGCTCTCATTCATAGGTACAACAGTCATAGTGCTTACTGCTATTTTGTCTTCTACGGATTCTACAAATGTGAAAGCAACGCGTTATGCTTCCTGTAATGTGAATAGAATGATGGATCACATGCATAAAAAATACAAAACAAAACTTGTTACTATAATTAAACACGAAGCAAAATCGAAGGTCACATAACAGCAGACACGTCATTCTGGAAATCGTTGCTGTCTTTTGATAGTTTGTCCCCCCCCCCCCCACACACACAGTTCTAAGAACTAAATATGTAGTTATTATCGGTGAGAAATGAAATTCATTATTCAGCCAGAACTACATTGGTAGACATTGCAAAGTAGAGTTCATCTGGAATGTAGTGATGGGAAAAATTATATATCAATCACAAATACAGAACAGTTTTTTTTATGCTGTTACGTAGGTATATACATTGGGGCAAAGTCCGAAGTGTGAACACTTCGTGAATTTTGTAGATCAAACTAAATCGACTCAAAGTGCGAAATGCCTGGCGCTTGTTAAAGAAAAATGCTGTTTGAACCTGAATGATGTTAAATTTTGAAAGATTTAAAGTGTTTGATAAGCAAAAATTCAGTTACGATGGCTCGACGTGCAGAACGTGTGAATGCGGAACGTGCGTGATTGCAGGCGCTAATTTATATTCATGAATGTGGTATTGGAGCGATGATCCAATAAATTTACGTTTCAGTAATAAAAAGTTGGTCACGATCACTGATTCCAACGAGAAAACAACGGTACTGAGGAAATGATTTCAATAAATTTACATTTTAGTATATCTTAGTGTCCAATTCTAAATGAAATATGTTTATATTTCAGTCGTTTTTCCTCCTATTCCTTGGGTAACCATACGTCCTAAATCTTTAGCGTGCTCGTGTCCCAACTAGTTGGTGAACATTTTACACATACGTTCTGGATATTTCACTCCTGTAATCTCATCATCCTCAACCATATGTGTTCGTGTTCACTGCTCGAAGTTTGAACCTTTACAATTAAGAAAGGCATCATTTCGATCCCGAAGCTTTTGTGTTTTTAATCTAATTTCAACTAGTATATATTTTTTTCTACGTTTTTAGTGTCATATTGATTTTTACTTGTATATTTATACAAATAATGAAGTTTATCTCACCCCATGGTCATCGTTTGCAAAATATTTGTATCCCATCCCGATCTCCAAGGATATTTTACTCATTTCGCTAATGTATTTGTGCTTATTAAATAATAAGCAATTTCAGTAAGCATGTTTAATGATATTTAGCCAATCGGTTGTATTTTATATATGCAGTTGTATGATGAATGGGATGTGGAGTATTTTACCGAAGGGTTTGGCAAACTAGATGCCAATTACGAGGGCTAACTTCAAAAAAAGTGTCATAAACCTCACACTGCTGTGCCATGCTCACCGAGGTACTCTCCACACAACAAACACAACCTAATTCTCTCCTGTGAGAACCAATTTCAAACTAATGGAGTCTTCTGGAGTAGCTGAAAGTATGCATTTCGCTTCTTGGGTATCCGTATCCCATATATATATATTTAAATACTGTATATTCCTTAATGAAAGTAAGACCTAGGATCAAATTCACAATAAACGAAGAAAACTCATTTAAATTGTCTGTAAGTAAACATGTTCATGCGCATGCTTACCGTACGTAAAAATATTTTATTCTTAATGAAGGTTCACTTAGGAAGGAACATGGCAGGTCTTTCCATCCTAACTGTGCTTATGGGGCATTTCTCTGTAATGTGAGCAACTGACACAGAAAGCACAGCGACAACTGGCATGTTATTTACCTTTCGTGTACGTTAAATCGAAGTTAAGAATTAAGTTTCTTTATGTAGAATAAGTTTGGATTATTGCGAATTCCATACATGTTTGATGGAATTTAGGTCCTGTGATCTCACCGGTCACCATTCTTGACATGTAATTCTTCTGTATCTATTTAGTCTCTTTTGAAGCAGGCATGGACCTCCGTGAAATAGTGGATTCGCCACTTTTTACTCGTTTGATGAGGCCTGGGTTCGTGTCCCATCTAGGAAGCCAGGAATTTTTCAAGTCTGCTTCAACTGAGGATGTAGTTAGTCGATTTCAGGGCGAGGGTGTAGGTTCCCCCCCCCCCCCCCGAGTTGTTCCCTGTTTTTCAGCTCGCACAACATGCAAATTGGCTTGTGAACACTTGTACAGACATAACTCACAACAGCGAAATATAATCTAAATCGCTGATGTGCCTAAAACCCAACACCAACAACTGCGAAGCAGGCATGATTAAACATTTTCTAATTAATGTAGTCTTTACTTTGACCTGAGTTAATTATCACTCGCTGCTATTATATCTTTCTTAATATGTGGGACAAATCTCGAGACAGAGGCTTCTGAAAGGTTTTAGAAGTTTAATTGGCTGGAGTTTCGATGTTAACGAAGTACCACATTTTATCGTTGTTTCTCCTCTCAGGTGGTGGGAAGGGGATCACATCTGTTTGACGAGCTACGTTGGGATGGGATGGGTTTGTAGTAGTGGGTGAGATTAAGGTTGGACGTAAAGGTCTAGGCACTGAGTGCTTGCGTTTTTTGTTTGGTTTATTTTTATGGATATCTAAATACGCCCAGTATAATTCAATATTATCGTATGTGAATATACAGGGTGTCTCAAAAATATTGGTACAAACGTTTAGGGGAGGTAGGTAACATCTAAAAGAATGTGAATCGCATAGGAACCGATAACCGGAAACGTCACCGTAAGTCGGTACACGGCGCTGTTCATCAGTTCGCTAAAGGGAAAATTTCTGGTTTACTCATTCAAGCAGTAGTCGCCGCAAGAAGAGCATGTATCGATATACAAACTGTGATCTGGCAGACATGCACCTAGTGTATGGATTAGCAGACGAGCCGCTCACCGAATTTATGGAGAACTCTTCCCAGACAGACATGTACCGGGCCACCGTTTGTTTGCGCGTGTGCATCAAAATTTGTGCGATTATGGGTCATTTAAAGGTAACAGGAGTAGTGCGGGCAGACCACGTTCGACGCGAAGTCCCGCCATGGAAGAAAGTGTGTTGAATGCCGTCCAGAATAATCCTCCTACCATCACACGTGCCGTTGCCTCTGCCGTAGGAGTGTCTCGTTGCAGTGTACAGCGTGTCTGGCACGACGATTCCTTACACCTCTTTCATCTCCAAAGGGTTCAGTTACTGCTCCCCCAAGTTCATCCTGCACATGTGGCTTTTGCGCAGTGGTTTCTCCAAGAAAGTGTTCAAGAATTGATAAATTCTTGAACACTTTCCAGCCTATGTTTTGTTCACGGATGAGGCTTATTTCACTCGGGAAGGCTTATTCAATCAGCACAATGCTCATGTGTGGGCTCACGACAACCCACATGGTGTGCCCCATGGGGCACAACATCGCTTCGCAATAAATGTGGGCAGGTATGGTCGGTGACTGCTTAGTCAGCCCATACCTGTTACCATCCCGCATGAACTCCGCTAAATATCGGATCTTTCTTGAACAAGTTCTACCAGGGTTACTTGACGATGCTCCAGCAAATGTGAGACGCAACATTTGGTTTCAAAATGACGGGGCGCCTGCCCATTATGGAAGGTGTGTTCGTGACCATTTGAACAGGCGTTTTGGGCGTCGATGGATTGGCCGTGGTGGACCCGTTGCCTATCCCCCACGCTCACCTGATTTATCGAGCTTAGATTTCTTTCTGTGGGGGAGCCCTCAAATCTATCGTTTATGAATCGCCTGTGGAGGCGGAAATGGATCTTGTGGCGAGACTCGTCTGCGCTGCTGCTACTGTCAAAGAAACTCCATGTGTGTTCGACCGTGTCCGCCAATCCATGCTGCGTCGGTGTCACGCATGCATCGCGTCTCATGGTGTTACAACAGATGCATGAAGGTGCATCTGTTGTAACATCATGAAATGCATCCATCTCGTACTCCATTGTTAATATTATGTCAAATAAATGTTTTCCGCTAATTACTGTCTTGTGTCATTTCTGCTTCTTGTGCCTCTGCTACTACTTTCCTGTGACGTTTCCGGTTATGGTTCCTGTGCGATTCACATTCCTTTAGATGTTACCTACCTCCCCTAAACGTTTGTACCAATATTTTTGAGACACCCTGTATAATATTTATGATAAGCAACATGTGCTTTATGTCAGAGATTGGAAAATGTCAGTCAAATATATTTACAGGATGAATCGCCTACTGCTGTTGTACCTCAGAAATTTGGGCGTCTGCTGCCCCTACAACCTTACGACCTCTTTTAGCAGATGAGCATTGGCTTCTGAAATGGCTGTAGTTCAAGTACAAGCTGCCACCTGAAGTCAGAACACAGAGTTGGAATACAAGCTGCAGTATGTCAGGCTACACCAACAAATCTACTTAAAAAGACTGTGTACCATACTAAAGATGCTGACAAGTCATGTTAGTTCCCCAAACATGGGAATTATGCCATTAGAGGATCTCTTTGCACACCTTAAGGGCTTAGTCACCCCCTTAGATCGAACGTGAATCGCCTCCATATTGCAGACAGATTCTGCCTGTTCAAATGCTTCACGCAGCACAATGCCTGGATGCGTATCTGAAACGCTTTCTGGAGAAGAGCAAATATAGGAGATTTATTATTATCATCAATTTATTTCTTTGTTGAAGAGACACCCCTGAGACAGCCATCGGCTAGAAGGGTGAGAGTTACATTCTAAGGTGTGAAGCAGATCCATGAGCAAAAGGTTACAAAGTTCATGGGACGTTCACCCTGAAAGGTTGAATACAGAATTTTGGAATACATGAGTAATTGTGATTTTATAATAGAATATTTACATTTTTGGTATCTTTGAACGTAATAGAATATTTAAAATTTTGACATCATCTTAGGTTGGCATCTAGAGTACCAAGAACATATAGTTTTTTGAGCCGAGTGGCTGTGCACTGGTTACAGGAGACGATAGGCGTTGGCAAAGACTTGCAATCTGTAGGCTTTTTCGTTACAGAGCTTTTCCGGTTCAATTCTTAGTTGATTGAAGAGTTCTATTGTGTTTGCTGGAAAAAAGCGACTTGGGCTGTGCAGGTTTTTTAAGTTGCTTTGAAGAGGATGTCTTGTTTCAGCAATTCTGGTGGCTTCTTGACGAGAGTGAAACAAGCCGTCAATACTGGGAGTGTCTAATCTTCCTGTTAGCAGTTGAGCTAATGTGAAAATGTTTCTTGTGTTGATTGACCGTTTCCAGGGAGGAATGCTGAGATTGGAAAGTAGGATGGCTCTAGAGATAGTAAATGGGTGGTTCGAGATCCTGTTCAGCCATCTCAAAAGCCAGTATTCAATACTAAGAAACGCGTTCAGGTTGCTCGGTGGGGCAGAGGACCAAATTTGTGAAGCATACAGTGGGATGGGAAGTATACATTTCAAGATATACTTTTTTACAAGATCTGGATTTCTAATGCCAGTTAACTACTGTTTGGCAGTCCAGGGCGCTGTATATGTTTTAGCTTTGATGTAATCAAAGTGCTCAGAGAATGTTAGTCCCTCATCCCACTTTAGGCCAAGGGCTACATGCGATTTAACCTTTGGAACTTCGCATCCGCTTACCAGCATATTGTTCCTGCTCTTTTTCTTTGTAATTGTCATCTGGGCGGATTTTCTTGGGTTTAAACGTAGTCCAATACAATCGAGGTAATGCTCCAGTTCATTTATTGTGTTATTGGCTTGTTGATTTGTTTGCTTACTTGTTGTAGATCTTTAGATTTGACGAAGAATTTCAGGTCATCAGCATATGTAATAAACTTGTCTTTATGGGATGCAAAAAATGGTTCCAGAGCTGCAGCAAATAACAGTGAGAAGAAAACGCCTCCCTGTGGCACTCCCTGCGAAATGGAGTCATAGGAAGGCACTCCATATCGCAGGGGGAAATCACATAATCATATGATTATGTGATTTCCCCCCCCCCCATAATTCAGTGCTATGTTCTAACGGCTTTTAAATGTGAAAGAGTTTGTGTTCTAAACGGTGCTTTAACTGTAAGTCAGGATTCTGCTTTCTCGGAAGTGACTCTGCAAGCAATGAATTAATTTGAACCTGCGCATATGCAAGAGTTTGTCTCTGTCTTGTTCACTGTAGTTGTATATAGTTTCTGAACACTATACCTTTTATTTAATAGCTATTTCTGTATTATTTTGTGCCCATAATAATTGTCAATGTTATGTGTTCGGAGCATCAAGCGTACAGAACATCATATTTGTAATTTCTAAAATCCCTAGCTGTACAACTGTGATGAGATATTGTTATACAATAAAGATTCAATAATGTATCTTTTCCTTTCTATCCTATGTAAAAATGTAGTAGTAGTAAGACCAAGTTTTACAGCATAAAGTTGTATAGGTTTTGCGAAACATGGATTATAACTACAGGCAGTTCTCGCTTTACGAGTTCTCGGGTTTACGAATTTTTTTTTTTTTCCAAGTATCAAATATCAACAAAATCGAAAATATGAACATTAATTGCAAAAAATGAATGTTAAACATTCATAAATAACGTATTTGAAACCACGCGCGTAGCAATACAATACAGTGTACCCCGCTTTACGATATTAATCAGTTCCAGAGACACCATCGTATCGTTAAAATATCGTAATGTGAACCCAATAACACATTGTTTTTTGGTAATTCGTTTCAAGATCTCGGAATTTATAATTTTCGCTGTATAACTAAGTTATTTATCTCTCTAAAATATCATTTTTAAGGTCACGAGCGTGACCTTGAGGCCATATAAAAGGTCGTGAGCGTGGTTTGTAAATTGTATTAATTACCAATTCAAATCATTAAAATGCGCTGCACTTTCATCGTTATCATACGTTCCCTTATAAGAATCAATTTTAAACGCCTTAGTGATATTTTTCTAAAGCACATTTCTGGAGGTCAAGACCATAAAACAAAAACAATATGCACTTTCCGGTTTATTGGGCTTTTCTGTTACTGCAAGCAATTATAAACAGGTAGTAAACTCGATCTTTTTGCATTTGCGAAAATACCGATAGCTGGAATTGTGGGTTTTTCCATTATTATGGTGAAATGTTTCCCCTTTACCGAAATCTTCAATCGTATAAAAAACATAAATAAATTTTCGGAATCATCTCTTCATTCCCTTTATTTTAAGCTTCGTAAACTTGTTACTCCACGCGAATCGTGTTAGTTGCAATTTGTGTGTGCTATTAAAAAAATGCTAATGCATGCAGTCGTGAAATTTATAATTAAAAGAGAAGATTATCGTGGAAACAAATGCCTCTTGAAGCATTTCTGAAGAAGACGACTCCTTGTGCAACAAACCAATGAGTGATCAACGAGTGTGCATTTGGTCGATGAAGAATAAACTTCAACATTTGTAAGTCGTAAATAATTTCTCTATTATTATAATTTGCTTGATTTTACAGGCTACGTTTTCATTTCTTTGGATAAATCAATCATTGTTTAAACATAAACTAATTAGCTAACTAATTTCATTGTTGAGAACGTAATCCCTAATTTTAACCTTATGTCTATGTGAAATAAATTCCCGCTTTACGAGCGCGCGCTAGGAACGAATTAACTCGTAAAGTCGAGAACTGCCTGTAAAGTTATGTCTGGAGAGAAGGGGAAAAATCGTTTAAACGCCGTTACCCATCTCCTTCTCTTCTCGCCAACTAAAAGAAAGAACAACCACCCTTAATACATATTTAAGAAATATAAAAAGTGGAGCATTTTTGTCCATTTTAGCATATGAACTATGAAGCATAATATTGATAAAAATTTTCTTCTCTCATATAAATAAACTCAGTACTTCGAAGGGGCAGCTTCAATAGATTAAAAAAAATGAGCACTAACGTCATTGTAAAAGTTCGTCAACTGGAACTTGGCTAGAAATTTCTTGCCTTCGTGCTATTTAGAGTAATCAAATTAATTATTACCAGAATATGAGTGACTGATGGCATCTGCATTATGTTTACTGCATGCTGTGACACCCTCCTCTCTAGTTCTTAACACATAAGTAAAACCTTTTAAAATCTGCTATTTGAAGTCTTTCAAATGCTAGGAGCTCAACTGAACAAAGTGGAAAAGCTTCCACATTTATATAACTCCTGCATAGAGTAAAACAAGTTAAAAAGTAACGAATAAAATTACGTTATTTTATTGGCAATGATGGCTAAAAACAAACACGTTCCTATTCCAGTTTTTATTTATTTATTTTTATTTTATTTAAATCAGATTGAGGTGTACACCTTACCCCGGAAACGGCATACGTAGCCAGGGGATTTCTTGCTAATGTACAAAGGAGAGTAACATTTAAGAGATTGTCTCAGTTCAGTAGACAAGTATTTTACAATATTACTTGAATGAATCATTAAATATACATAAATGTTACTTGAGTGACATAAACAAATGGTCAAAGAATATATATATGCAGTCAAACAGTCACATGACTAATACACAAGGAGAGTGACATTTAAGGGATAATCTCAGTTCAGCGACATACAGCGGCGGACAAAAAAAAAGTAACATTTATAGTGAAACGTATAAAATATTGTTTGATTAGTCATTTTGTTTGTCGCATAGCAAAGGTATTGCTTCAGATAACGCTTCTATTGCATCAGAGTAATTGCAAGGTATTGCATCAGCCGTTTCTGTAAATACGGCGTTGAAGGGTATACACATTAGTATCCTGTTTTGCGGAGGTGTAAGCATGGCTCCATGTGTTCAGTTGACACCAAGAAAAAAAGTGTAGCTGTTGCTCTGTCCCAGGAATGGCTTTCTACGCGTGCTATCGTTGATAAAATAGACTGCCACCAGTCAACAGTAACCCGGGTGCTGAAATTAAAGCCTGAAACCGATGATGTGAAGAGAAGACCTGATTCAGGTCTTAAGAGACTGACTACGCCTTCCCAAGATCGATGTTTGAAACGGCTATGCCTTCGTAATCGCCATGCTAATGCTCCTGATCTAAAATGGACTTTGAGATGGCCTATGGTGTTGAAACAAGTGCACGAACTATCCAAAGACGGCTTGAAAGTAATGTCGTCTGCATGCCTATCGGCCCAAGAAGCCGCCTTTGTTGACCCAACAAATGAGGAAGAAGCGACTTGTTTGGGCTAAAACGCATGTTTCATGGACAAGAGCAATGGGACACCGTCATCTTTTCTGACGAATCGAAATTCAACCTGCATGGCTCGGATGGGAAGCGATATGTCAAACACAAAAATGGGAGGCATACCATCCTGGCTGCATAACACCGAAGTTCCCCGTCGGTCAGATGGTCTGGGGATGCATAACAAGCAAATTCAGTTTATTAACGGAACGGTGAACGCAGAAACCTACACAGTGCCCGAAAGCCGTTATTAGGGATCACCACACAGACGTCGAAAACTGCATTTTTCACAGGACTCAGCACCTTGCCACACAGCAAAATTGGTAAGTTTTATGCTATTTAGATTTAATGATAAGTGTTCACAAGACTTAAAACATACACCAATGTTTCCCCTTGTTTTTCTCCTTTAAGGTGCAGTCATACCTAAGAAATGGTGGCATTACAGTGTTAGACTGGCCCGGCAACAGTCCATATTTGAACCCTATTGAAAATTACTAGTACATAATGTCGTCTAAAATTGCTCAGAAGAAGCCAACAAGTAAGATTCAGCTACAGGAGAGCATTGTAAGGGTGTGGTACCACGAAATTGGGCAGCCGTGTATCTAGAAGTTAATTAACTCTACGCCAGATCGTTGCAAGGCTGTAATTGCAGCTCGAGGAGGAAGAACAAAATATTGAGGACTTATTTTGCTTATTTGCAGTACATAATACTATTATGTTAACTTGTCATTTCAGTTTGTACACGTAAAGGCAATAAAATGCATGTGTGGTTGTCGTGATTGCCATTTGCATGATTTCTCATATTTCCATTAATTACCCATTTTATCCTTTGGGAAGATATTTATGACAATTAGGAATATCAGGTGGAGTCTTTTTATTGGATTTCATTCACAGAGATATATATTCCATCTAACAAGTGCATTTCGAACATTTATGCAACCCATAATGCAGCGCAAAACACATTACAGTATTTGCAAAATTGCAGTTTTTTTGTCCGCCACTGTAGTATATTACAATGTTACATAAATGCATATTATGAACATAGAAACAGGGAAATAGGCACATGATTAATTGGTCAGGACCGTTCTTTTACCAATGGCGATCTGGTAGCTGTTTGGCAAGATGGTGTATACACGATGCACAACCTCGCCTATAGTATTGGAACGGAACATCCGGTCTACAGATTTTATCCTGTTCCTGTGTGGCTGCATTGTAGTTTGGCTATGTCGATAGGGTCTTCTGGAAGTTGGGTGATAAGACTGTCTCAGCTATGCTAGGGATTTCTATCTGTTTGATGATGAGTTTTAAGAGGGCAGATATGGTCATTTTGATTAGCTTCAGTTTCCAGGGTACCCAACATAGGTTTGCTTGAAGGGTACTTTTAGAGGCAGTAAACTTGTTTCCTAGGTAGCAGTTTAGCCACCTCGTGATTTTGCAATCACGAAAAAGAAGACTTAAGCATCCATTTAAATTATTCGTCAGTCTGTGGGTATTGCTAATAAAATTTTTTTACCAAATATATCTAGATTTGCCTTTTACCTGTTCCCATGCATGCGTCTGCAGTTTGATCTGCTCGTCAACAGACATACATCAATAGATTCCTCTAGCTAGAATATTGGATATTGTGGTAGATGAATACGGTTGCGGGAAACCGAACCACATCCTCCATGTAAATCCTTAATACTAACTTTGATGTGAAATTGTTCCGGCTCCGAATAATAAATAACAATATACTCGTATTTATACTAGCAAAAAATATTGAAATAAATTGACTCGCGTGTGTTGACTAGAGCTACCCCAAGACTAAAGTAGATTGGACAATCTCTATCTGTCTCTGCGTTCTGGACTGTGTAAATTCTCCACTCCTAACATGTTCCCTAAAAATACAATTGATCTATTAATTCCCTCCACACGGATACCACTAAATTCGCCAACAGTAAGGCATACATTTGAATAGGAACATAAAGCAGAATGTTAGGCAGGACCTTCCGCTCTGTATATCTTGATAGAAGCGGTTTTTACTCCCCCTCACAACAACAACAAGGGTTGTACTCCTCTCATCGTCGCATATGGGACCATTACTTAACTAATTGAATTTAATTATTTAATACCTTTATGTGTCTTTTTATGCGCAATTAAATCATTATTATTATTAGCATATAGCTAATAATAATAATAAAGAATAATTTAATTGGGTCGAGATTGATATAGCAAGATAGAGGCAAAATGTCCCGGATTACCCCAAGTGTTAATTGGGGATTTAAAGAGTGCTTTAATTTCTTTTCACTGTATGTTCTCACTTTGACCTCGTGGAATGCAACTTATGGATTAAGATCAAGTACCGAATACCTTGCTGAGTCGAGCCAATATGGAACAAGTTGGGGTTACATAATTTTCTGGATTTCTGAAATTAGTTAAATACTAATTTCAGAAATCCAGACCTCTTTGGTAGCTCCCCTAGCAGAAGCTTATCGTTCTAAACACCCCAGCTTTGACAGTTTCCCGAAATTTGCAGCTGCGAATTACTTTCCACCCACGCTTTCTTCTTCTTCTTCCTACTTCGCTCCCTTGCTTTCGTTTACCTAACTACAGAATTCATGCATCACGTCGCGTCAGCGACACATGCGACACTTCTGTTCGCCGACCTCCGATTCACGAAGCATGCACCGACCCCTGCAGCGTTAGCTGCAGTCACTGCTCCAGACAGCGTGCCGAGAACTGCGGTAAACGTCCGCATTGCCGTGTGCTTTCGTTGGTCACGGCAGGATTCTAGGAAGAGAGAGATCATCTTCTCCGTAGTCGTGTCTGCACTGCTCGCTAAGCAGAACACTGACCGACGTGGAATGTTTCCTAAATCTGGGAAGAATGAATGTGACGGCGGAGGAAAGCGAAGACAGAAGAATCGGGATTGATTCTTGCAGTGGCAAAACTAAAGAGAAATTGGTCACGAGCGAAGGTTATTAATGATGAGATGGGTAGGGAAAAGAAAACGCTTATTCTGAATGGGTTAGAAGTTACAGAAGTATGCGAAGAATATGTAAATTGAGCGAGCGCATTGGCGAATATAGAACAATCGAAAAGAAGTGCAACTGTAAAAAACTGTAGATGAGAGAACGTGTTGATCCAGTATGCTCTTTTGTAACTCAATTTGAATAGGAACATAGTAATGGAAAGTATTTTCCGAATTCATTCAAAACTAATTACAGAAAAAAAAAATGAAAATCAAGAAATTGATTACCGAAATATGTGCCTTTATAGTTGCCAGAAGATTTTCTTGACTCAGAAGAAGTAAACTTGTCAGGTTGTTCAAGAGTATTCGGTGCTTGTTGGGGAGCAACATGCTTTAGAGTATGAATCGAGAAAGAAAGGCAGTATATTGCGCTTTTTTTTCAACTCTTCAATATTTAATTTTTAATTTTCGCAGACACGTCTGTTAATGTATAAGAAAGTTCGCTTTAAAAACTTCAGAAAACGCACAATCATCGCTTTTTAATATTTTCAGTGAACTTGATGGGGAAACAAATACATATAGGTTCTCATCCAAAAGACCAAATATAATTAGGATTTGATAGGAGGTGCTCAAAATTACTTCCTTAATTACTAATTTCCAATATTAGTAGGTTTGCTTTTGCCTTTATAAGGTTTAGGGTTCTTTTCTTTGGTATTTTCCACAAACCAATAATCGTTGTATAAGTCCACTAGCATCGCTGTCTTTGAACAAAGGGTCCATTCTGGGATGGCACAATAAATATTGTTTTATTTTTTTGAACACGTGACAAATACCGTTTCCTTTTCCGCTGCAGAATTTCTCATCAGTATGCCTCATCAGTGATCCCCACCTTTGTTGTATGCTGCCGTTCCAACAGCCAAATCTCGGACTCGCCTTCTAGGAAACCCATAAATTTACTGTTCTTTGGT
The DNA here is from genome assembly GCF_048544385.1 of Mastigoproctus giganteus. NCBI lineage: Eukaryota > Metazoa > Arthropoda > Arachnida > Uropygi > Thelyphonidae > Mastigoproctus > Mastigoproctus giganteus. The sequence continues at coordinate 165,507,795 of NC_143577.1, forward strand.
ATGTAATGTTTTATACAGTATTCGAAATGAGCCAGAGCACCCCTCCAATTGATCGGTATCTATATATTTTTAAACCAAACCCAAATCGTTCCGGCTGTTAAATTTTCCAAAAAGTACGAAAATGTTACAGCTGAGCATATTCATGATTAATCGTGGCATTCGAAAGTCAAAACCAATGAGAAACGGTGTGTCATTTTTTTCATGTTGGATACACTTTTGACGAAGAACGTATTTAATCTTGTTTTTGTTGCAAAATATTGACATCCCTGTTGCTGTAGTAGGGTTATAGGAGCATCAGCGGTTAAGGCCATATTGCTCCGTGTATACTGTCTGTAAATTTCGGAGGTTTATTTTCTGTTTGCTGGACGAAAAATCCGAGTTTCCTGGGAGAAAACCATGCTACCCTCGCTTGAGACCGACTAACTCAGCCACGTTGTGAAAAATACTCATAAAAATTCCTTCCGTCATCGACGGGACTCGAACTCTGGTCTTGGAATTCCTGCTGTTAATATTTCCCGATTCGAACACTGGATTTTGTAGCAGAGGTTTTCTCACTGTGGATGGGGGGGGGAGAGAATAATAATAATAATTACTTTAACGATCCCTAGCCGTTTACGTGCGTGCATTATGTCTCTAGAAATGTGTTTACAAGTCGATTTGTATGTGGTGCTCAAAAGGGGTCCTACTTCCTCCGCTTGATATCGGCTAACTACAGTTTCGGTTGAAGAGGACCTTAAAAAAATTCCCCCAGTCGTCGACAGGATTCGAACTTAGACCTCTCCAAAGTGACACGTCGTGGAGTCACTGTGCTATCATAGAAAAAGAGAGAGAGAGGAAGAGTATGTGTGTGTTTGTGTATACTTCGTCTTGACTATTCTTAAGCAGGACATAATCGTATTAGCCAGACTAGCTCTTCCGAAAAAATTTGAGAGCTCTTTAAGATAGCGTTTCATAGACAGTGGCGGGAGAACCAATACTAAATGTCGACGTTGCTCTGCGAAGGAAGGATGAGCATAATACAGCATAGCACAACATAGTATACTGCTTGAGCATATCTTGCTCACTGCTTGAGCATAGTACAGCAAGATATTTTAAAAGGATGCTCTTGATTTTGCTTACTTTTGTGGGATTTTTTTTGTTTCCTAAATATAGCTAAAAATGTACAGTTTTGCCGATCTGTTTCGAGTATTTTATTGGCTTAATGCTATTCTCAAATTATGCATGAGCAAAGGCTGTGTTCGACGAAGGTACCTGCTGGTTTGCTGTCTAAAAGTTGGAGACCACCGCGCTGAGCGCACTTTCTCGCAGGGTCATGAGCTTGCGTCTTAGTTTTAAACTGCAAATGCAATGTGTAAGTGCAATTACACATTGCCTTTGCAGTTTAAAACTAAGACGCGTTTTGCAAAAAAAATTAATTAGTTTCTAAAGCAAAACGTAGATGGCAGGCCGTGTCGCTACTGGGGGAGAGGCTAAAATGGAAGCAATATGATCCCAGCTAAATTAAACCACAACGGAGGGGAGAGATATAATCACCAGTTCCCCTTCCTTACTTCATAAGTTAGGTTTCTTCTTTACAAGATTTAGATCTCAAAAATCTATTTGTGAGGAGAGTCAATGTACAACTCCAGTAACGGCTCCATTTAGGTATTGATTATTGACTGTCCCTTGAATTTTGATTAAAAGACACTGTTTCCAAATTAAAATATTTTCTATACGTATAAACAAATGATTTCTGAAACTAGACAGACACGCCTATAAAGTTTGCATCCAATTCATACAGTTTACTTCCGTATCATATTTTTAAATTAAAAAGAAGACATTTTTTGCTATACGGTTGGGTGTCGATTGTCCCAATTAGCTGGGGATTAATCATTTGGGATAATCGATTTTGTTTCTTTTTTTTTTTAGGTTAAAAATTATTGATTTAACTTCGTATTCGGTCGCTAGACTGGCACAATTTACGCCTTTTTTTCAGTGTCAATGTTAAATTTCAATTTCCACCTCTCAGCCCATCTGCTCAACTTTTCTAGATCTTATTGCAGCAGCGTACTGTCATTAACAGCCCTGCCAACCTTCGTATCGTCTGCAGACTTGGATATTAAGCCAGATATACCATCATCAATATCATTAATAAATACAGAAAACAACAATGGACCCAACACTAAACCCTGAGGGACTCCACTAATAACATTTAGTCCACGAAGTGCAGTGTCCATTTACCACTCTCTGTCTTCTCCTACTCAACCATCCCTATATCCATAGCAGCAGTTTGCCTCCAGTGCCACACTGCTCCATTTGTGCAGCACTCTTCCATATGCAACAGTATCAAAAGCCTTTCTAAGATCCAAATATATGATATCAAAGTTATTCCCTGCATCCAGTTCCTTTGTGACCACATCATAGTATCCAGTAAAATTGGCCAGACAAGACTTCGCCATAACGAAACCATTCTGTGTCCGAGCTATAACTGAAGCCTTGTCTAGATGATTCTGCAGTGCGTCTTTAACCAGTGCCTCCATTATTTCCCTGGAATAGAAGTTAAACTAACAGGTCTGCAATTACTTGTGTCGCCCTTTGATCCTCCTTTGTGAATTGGGGGTCACAATTTTCTCATCTCCAGTCCATGGGTACTTCCCCTGAGTACAAGGAAGCTCTCATAATTATGGCTAAGGGTTTTTTTACTTCCTCTGCTGCTTCCTTTAATATAACTGGATGGATCCCATCCACCTCAGTCGACTTTCTTGTGTTTATCTTCAACAACTTCCCCTCCACTTTGCTCTCAGTTATTGCAAAATCATTTAGCTCATTGCCAGAGTTTAATACACCTCTGCCATTCCCCTCCCTGAATAACTCCTCATGTGTAAATGTAAATGCAAAATACTCATTTAGTTTGTTAGCTACCTGAGCAGGATCATCAGCAGTTGAACCATCGATATCAAGTGGACCAATCCGATTCATACCCTTCCTTCTAGAGTTTACATAAGTAAAGAATTTTTTGCTGTTTTTCTTTGCATCCTTTGCCAAAGATTTCTTGTAATCTGCCTTTGCCTGCCTAACCTCCTTTGTGACTTGGTTACAGACCAACTTATATCTATCATAGGCTTCCATGTCACCCATTAATTTGTATGTATCCCATGCATTTTTCTTCTCTGCCACGAGCCTCATTAGTTCGTCTGACATCCATTTAGACCTAAACCTTGAACAATATTTCTCAGTTGGTATGAAAAGTCTTGTAGCTTCCAAGATTAATTATTTTAATGCTTCCCATTTAGAATTTGCTGTTGGTAACATCATCAGTTGGTCCCACTGTATGGAATTTAAATACTGTCTCAGACCATCGTAGTCGCCTTTACGAAAGCAAAAACCCTTCTTTTTACCCCTGATGGTAGTTACCTCTTTGAGTAAATCCCACTTCAGCACACTGTGATCATTGCCACCCAGTGGTTCCTTTATCTGCAGATTCTTAATCCTTGAAGAGTCACTACTTATAATCAGATCAAGAGTATTACTCCCTCTAGTTGCCTCCCAAACATGCTAATGTAGAAACAATCATGCAGTAAATCCACAAAGGCCTTGCTAGTGTGTGAGTGACCAATCCACAAATTTCAGTAGCTTATGGTCTGAATGTTTTATGATGTTTTGCATATAAATTTAGAGACTGTTAAATTCTGCGTGAAAATCAGAAAGCGACCGAAATTTGATCGAGTGATGCCATTACCATTTGGAGATGTTGCAATGAACCTTTTGCGAGTATTTGTGGTTCTGTTCTTTTAAAAGTGGGGCGAATGTTTATCTAAAGCAGAGAGCGCGTTCTAGACACCCTTTAACCAGTAAATAAAACGATCAATTGGAATGTAGTGGGAAACGACAGAATAGTGACTGTTCTTGACATGACTAAAGAGGAAGGATTTTCTTATGGCCAATGCCTGATAAAATTTTAATTTGAGAATGACGCAGTGCGTCTGCACATGCCCTCCCCGCCCAACATATGTAGTAGTTTTTAGCTCAGAAAGGCTCCGTACTCACCAAACAGGCTCTCTGTGATTCCCCCCCCCCCAACTAATCTTCCAACAAAACATCCTCAGGTAATTTCCTCACCTTCAAATACAAGTTCCAGTGCAACTGAGAACAGCTGTAGAAATAATACCGGAAAGTACCAGGTGGACTACTCTTAACGCTCGAGTGATTGGTTTCTGGGAAGTGGTACTCGCAGGTGCGAGGTCGGTTACATAATATCAGCAGCAGACCCAATGGGAAGGCAGATACCCACCCTCCTTCCTACAGTTTGAATAAATCAGAAGTGTGTTTTTTGATATAAACATGCAAAAAGAAGTTACAATATAACAACTTAATATTATCAACAACTTTAATCAATTGATTAAAAATTCCAGATAAATTCAATTTCGAGCTTAAATTTTCATTTACTGTTGATCACATATTATCATCGTTATATCGATCCCCTATAAATATATTACCATATCACTTCCTTCCCCCAAGAGTAAGAAGAACAGTTTGGTCGCCTTCCCTTTGCATAACTCAGAATAGTAGCTTTTACGACAGACACAGAAAGTGTTGTGCCCAGAATAAATTTTGAAACCTGCAACCTTTATTACAGGAAACAGGTGCTCTCTCTTTCTCTCTGCTTTCCGTTTCCATTCTTTGACAATCCACATATGCGTGTCTATCTTTGGGAGGATTACGTGCATAATTTTTCTGTATAAAAGTGCTTTTTATGAACTACATTCACATTTCAATCACCTAATTTAAAAAAATCATATTTAGTTTCATTTGTTTATGTTGACGTGGCGCATTATAACCATAGTTGTTTTTTCTCCATAAAAAAACGAAAACAGACAAACAAATCATTTGTTTATCCATAACAATTCTTAGCCAAAGTGATAGCTTTAATAATAAAGCTATCACTGGAGGTGAGGCTGGAAAATTTATCTCAATGGAGAATACGTTCTAGTTAATGCTTGCAGTTATTTTATTTTGACAGGTTTTGATTAGTACGACTCATGTACATTAATATTTATTACATTATGTAACAATGTATTGAGCAGTATCGGGAGCCAGTGTATTAGGGTAGGAAGAGAGAAGGGGGTTATGCTTTTTAGTTAAGAAACACAAAATCTAAGGAAGTGCAATTGCACTTCCTTAGATTTTGCAACTCTGAGTACAATGAACAGTTGTGCAGAGAAATAGAATGGGCCAGTAAATCAGAATGTCTTGTAATGGTGGATTTTAACTTTCCAGACATTGACTGGAATTTGTGGGTTGGTCACTCACACACTAGCAAGACTTTTGTGGATTTATTAGAGGATTGTTTTCTACAGCAACATGTTCGAGGGACAACCAGAGGGAGTAATACCCTTGATCTGATTATCAGCAGTGATGACGCATACAGATAAATTTGCAGGAATTTGCAGATAAAGGAACCACTAGGTGACAGTGATCACAGTATACTGATGTGGGATTTACTTAAAGATGTACCTACGATCAAGGGTAAAGGGAAGGGTTTTTGTTTTCGTAAAGGTGACTACAGTGGTCTCTGACAGTTTTTAAATTCTATACGGTGGGAAAAAATTATGATGTTACCAGTGGTGAATTCTAAATGGGAAGCCTTCAGGGACCTAATCTTCGAGGCTACTAGGTTCTTCATACCAACTAAGAAATACTGTTCACGGTTCAGGAAATCGATGTCGGATGAATTAATGAGGCTCGTGGCAGAAAAGAAAAATGCATGGGATGCGCATCAGTCGACACAGAAACCTACGACAGATATAAGCTAATCTGTAATCAAGTCACAAAGGAGGTTAGGTAGACGAAGGCAGATTATGAGAAATCTTTGACAAAGGACACAAAGAAAAACAGCAAAGAGTTCTTTACTTATGTAAACTCTAGAAGGAAGGGGATGAATCAGATTGGACCACTTAACTTAGATGGTTCGACTATTGATGATCTTGCACAAGTAGCTGATAAACGGAATGAGTATTTTGCATCTACATTCACATATGAGGAGTTATTCAAGGAGGGGAATGCCACAAGTTTATCAAACTCTAACAGGGAGCTGTGATTTTGTAATGACAGAGAGCAAAGTGGAGGAGAAATTGGTGAAGATTAACATAAAAAAGGCACCTGAGGCAGATGGAATCTATCCCTTTATATATAATGGAGGCGGCAAAGGAACTAAGCAAACCCTTAGCCATAATTATGAGAGTATCGTTGGACTCAGGGAACGTCCCCACTGACTGGAGATGTACAAATGTATCCCCCAATTCACAAAGGGGTTTCAAAGGGTGACACAAATAATTATAGACCTGTTAGTTTAACTTGTGTTCCGGGAAAAATAATGGAGTCACTGGTTAAGGAAGCGATGCAGGATCATTTAGACAAGACAGCAGTAATAGTTCAGACACTGCATGGGTTTGTTAAATGGAAGTCTTGTCTGACCAATTTGATTGGATACTACGATGTGGTTCCAAAAGGAACTGGATACAAAAAATAATTTTGATATCGCATACTTGGATTTCAGGAAAGCTTTTGATACTGTTGCATATGGAAGACTACTGTACAAAGTGGAGCAGTATGGCATTAAGGGCAAGTCACTGCAATGGATAAAGCAATGGTTGAGTGGGAGACGGCTGAGAGTGGTAATAAATGGACACTGCTCTACGTGGACTAATGTTATTAGCAGAGTTCCCCAGGGTTCGATTCTGGGCCCGTTTTTTTGTGTGTTTATCAATGATATCGATGAAGGTATATCAGGCTTAATGTCCAAGTTTGCGGATGATACAAAGGTTGGCAGGGTTGTTAATGACAATAAAGAGAGTTTGCTCATGCAAAAGGATCTAGAAAAGTTAGACACATGGGCTGAGAAGTTGGCAACTGAAGTTTACCCTTGACAAATGCAAAGTACTCCATATGTGTAGCAGTAACCCAAGAGAAGCATACCAACTTTGTGGAGAATGAAAAAGACCTGGGGGTAATTGTGCAGTCAGATATGAAGTTCTCTGAGCAGTGCAGACGGGCTGCCAGAGCAGGTCGTGGAGTTTTGTCAATGGTATATAGGAATTTTGCTAACAGAGACAAGGAAGTGATTATCCCTTTGTATAAGGCAATGGTTAGGCCATACCTTGAGTACTATATACAGATCTGGAGACCTCATTTAAGGAAGAATGTAGAATTGCTAGAACGAGTACAGCGAAGGGCAACAAGATTGGTGAGAGGAACAAAGGGGTGCGTTTACGAAGAAAGGCTTAAGTTCTGCAAGTTGCAGCATCTGGAGACTAGGCACCTGCGAGGTGATCTGATCGAGGTGTATAAGACCATGAATTGTTTAAGCAGGCTCAATGCTGACGGAATACTTCTGCTTAGACTAAGAACTTGAGGGGGCATAGATTCAAATTGAGAAAAGACAGTTGTAGAATAGATGTGCGGAAGTTTGTCTTTAGCCAGCGGGTAGTTGGTTTCGGAAACGTGATGCAAAGGTTGGCATGGTTGTTAATGACAGTAAAGACAGTATGCTACTGCAACAGTATCTAGAAAAGTTAGGCAGATGGGATGAGAAGTGGCAACTGAAGTTTAACATTGACAAATGCAAAGTACTGCATATGAGTAGCAGTAACCCAAGAGAAATGTATCGACTCTGTGGTACTACACTCAGGGAGGTGGAGAATGAAAAAGACCTGGGGGTAACTGTGCAGTGAGATATGAAATTCTCTGAGCAGCGCAGACGGGCTGCCAGAGAAGTGTGACTAACAGGTCTAGACTTCCATCTGTTGTTGTTGTTGGAAGTTAATAGCTTAATTAAATTTAAGGCTGAACTAGGCAAACATTTGGAGTGACTGGATGGGTGAAATGGGAAGTTTTTTTTTTTTTTTTTTTGACTCATGCTGTATAAGCTTGTTTCTTGCATCATATGCCTCAACTAATGCTAAAAGTGATATTAATATAATAATAACCTTAAATGGAAAACAATCACATAGCGTCCTTCCCTAGCTATATTGGAGCTTTGCCTTATTTTGTCAAGGTATATGAGATTACTTCTTGCCAAAATAATACAAAGCTCATTGTTTCTAGTTCGGTTGGACAACTAGTAACTAGCTGAAGTGGGTCTGTATAAAACGTGTGGGGAATTTCTTTGAGCAGCACGATTTGAGAGACGGAAAAAGTTCAGCTGCAAATTTCAACCATACCTGTAGGCAAGGGAGAAGAAATAAGTAGTAAATACAATAATGTTTTTGAAAAGAATAACGCCAGGGGATCACATTTAGTTAGTATGGGCTTGGCACACCCAGGGTCCTGAGCTGGATATCATCATTCTTCTTTTTCTTGGTGATTCCCTTCTACTTCTCTCTCTCTCTCTCTCTCTCTCTCTCTCTCTCTCTCTCTCTCTCTCTCTCTCACTCTCACACACAGGGTAATTCAGAAATTTTTTTTGGCTAGTACAGCATAAGCCTCAGGCTTCCTTGCACCATATGGCTAATAATAATTAATTTAGCCCTTGAATCACCCACATAAAACTTTTCAGTCAACAATTATTTCTAAGGTAGCTTAGCCAAGAAAAAGTTCGCTTTCAATAGCGCTCCTTAAGTCGAACAGACGTAATTGGTATCAAAACTGGTAATGAACTTTGGAGCTACTCTCTACGGTTCAACTGCAGCAGTACCAAGAGTTGTATCAATTTTCTGACTCCTTAATTTTATTTGTTGTATTTTAATAGCTAAATTTAAATAGCTAAAACTATTTCTTAATAGTTTTAGCTATTTAAATTTTTGGCTATTTAAAAAAAATAAATAGCTTTAGTTATTTAAAATCTTAGAGGGCTCTCTCTCTCTCTCTCTCTCTCTCTCTCTCTCTCTCTCTCTCTCTCTCTCTATATACATCACAGTGTACGCCCCACACGACAAAAACTTAAATAAACTTACAAATTATATTAGCCAAATCGTGCATCAATTCCGAATTTTAACCTCATTAGCGAACCACCCCTTAAAATCGCGTTATTTTTTATTTATTTATTATTATTATTTTTTTTAGGCCCTAGCCACTGAAATCTGAGGAAATAAGGTGACAGGGCCTGCCAGAGTAAATAACTATAATACTGGTGTACCTGGTCTGCCTTCACGGGGCTGAGTGTGGGCAACGTTGGGCCCCAGCAGGGGTCTAGCGGCTAAATGGCCAGAGGAACAACGATACACAACACAATACTTCCAAATCCCATACACTTTTAAATCTCTGGCCTTAACAGTGATCTGTTACACCCACAAAGAAAACCACGCGGAGATGGGGGAAACCCCTGGTGCCGTTTGACACGAACACACTTTACACTTATGTATGGTGTATGTGTGGGTTGTGTTGAGTGCTGGTACCTGGCGTTTCGCAGCCGGGGGGTAGAGGACACCTGGTCCCCCTGCCCCATGACTCCCATTCCAAGCCACGTAGAGGCAGCTAGGATCAACCACCAAAATTAGACTCTTACTGGGGCTATCAGGCAAACCTGGGAGCCCTAAGGTATTCAAGGAAAGGAAATGGGATTTAGAGGGACTAGTATGGGAAATGGAGGGGAAGGAAAGTGGACAGAAAGCAAGGGGAAGAAAGAAAAGACATCCCCTGAGTAAGAAGAGAGAAGTGTGAAAAGGTTTATAGGAAAAGAAACATATAGCGGATCAATTTTAAACACAACCTTAAAACTATAATATTTTAAGGTGCAGAGCTAGCAATATAACCACTGGCTTCCTTTCATGGGGGTCACTTGTTTGAGCCTTCTTAACACAGTTTGGTTAGAAATGTTTTCACCTGTGGTGGCAGGAACCTCAAGAGGCAGTTGATGACAGGAAATCGTAGGGTTGTGGGGGGGGGTTTAATGTTGTATATATATATATATTATTTTAATTTATTCCCCTATTTAAACAACTCCCCTTTATAATATCTCCCCACTTGCGCATCTGACTTTACTTCTCAGAAAATTCTAAGTTCATAGGGGAGAAACTCTTATATGTTTAATTCCCATTGGTTAGGCTTGTGTCCAGTACAACAATTACACACACACAAATGGTATACAAAAAAAAAACAAGTTTATTATGCATTATTTACAGTTAAATCATAAAAAATCTCATTAAGAATAAAATTTCACTGTTTCAACACCAAGGTACTTACAACATATCCAGTCTCTTCCTATCTAACAGGCTCCTTTACAGACCCTTGTTTTTTATCTCACCTTTCTCATTACGCATACACAGGTTAAATAGTTACACTCTTTATATGCTCACCTTATTTCTGCTCCTATTACAACACAATCAAATCATACCTCATAGGTGTCAATAACATTTTTTATCATTAAAGTTAAACATATCATTGATCATATTACTTTTATGTATCATCATAACTACCAATTTATTCTTTAATTCCCTATTCCTCTTTCTCATATATTTCTTTAACCATTGTCAGTTACAGAACTTGATCACCAAAATACAATGTCACATTCAAACACACCTTTAAGGGTTGGCAATATACATAAATTTTATCTCCACACATTTAATATTTCTATTTTTACTACAATTCCTTCCGTTCACTTTCTCATCTACATTACTATCCTCCTTATTCCAAATTACTGCCTAAACCAACCATAATTGCCTTAGAGTAGAATTTACTCCTATTTGGTTCACCCATCTAATCTTATCTTTATCATTAAAATCCCCAAAATCGTATTACAGTCCTTTCACTAGTATTTAACTTACAGTATTTTTCAAAATAACTTTCTCTTATCATTGAATTCCCCAAATATCGCACTACAGTCCTTTCTCTAGCAGTTAACTTACAGTATTCTCAAATTAACTTACACTTACTTAATTTCTATGGTCAGGAGTCTTCATAAGGGCCTTCTATCCTATCCTTATCCAGAGCTGCTATCTTCTGCTATCCAGGGCTATATCTTACAGCTTCCAGGGCATTATCATACGGCATTCACAACTGCTACTCCGCTTTCAGGATCTGCTACTTTTCCTGTCAGGACGGCTACCTTTGCCTCTCAAGACTATATCAGGATATTATCGCCTTCCTCGGTGGACTGGGTGTTCTAAGGGAATCTTCTTCTCTCATTCTCACTGTTTGCAGAACTTCCTTTTACTACCCCTTTCCAGTTCATCTCCTAATTTCTCACTCACTACATTACTGATAACCCCACTTCGACTTTTTTCGTCGGCTATTTCTTCATCATCTTTCAAGCAACTCTACCCGACTCACCCTTTCCCTAGCACCGCTCAAAAAATTCTCCCCTCTCCTTCTCTTCCCTTTTCACTCTCTCTCCTCTCCTTCTTCTCCCTTTTTTCACTCTCTCTCCTCTTGTGTCCATATTCATCCACAATTTTCTCCCGGAGTTTTCCACGCCTCCCCACACAGTGTTTTCTTCCAATCACTCTTTCTTTTTCATTTTTTCTTTCTTTTCATTTGTTGGAAGGCCTAATTCAGCCTGCCCCGTAGTAGCACGTGATTCTCTATACCCCTTTCTTTACAACCTGTTGACATCCGTTGTGTTCTTTGATGTCGGCCGAATACTCCAAAACAACTCTTCCTGTCTCATAACAGCTTGTCTCTATTGCACTAAAAAAAAACCACAAATTGTGACACTGGCTACCATAGCGTCTATTTTTAGAAACTAGTGTGTGTTGTTCAGGATATGTTTCCGGTGTGTGACCCCTCATAAACCTTAAGTTGTTTGTTGCGCCGAACCCCCTGCTGGGTTTGCCATAGTATTCTCCATCTGTTCCCTGTTTTAACGGAAGTAAAGCTAATGGCTCTGTTTTCGCTCCTACTACCTTTTAATTTTTATACCTCCTTCCAGAATAATTCTTATTTCTGAAACTGCAGATATTACCCTTTTATCCTATTAACGGCAAGAATCAAAAGGAAAACTGACTTCCAAAGTTTAAAAAAAATATTTTATTTTTGTAAGATTTTCAAATCTTACAGGGTTCTGCCTTGCTGTTAGAGCTAGATAGCGGTTTGTTCTGGTTGATGTAGCCCTCGGGCGACCTTGGCCAGCTCTTCTTGTAATGGGTCTTGTCTCCTGAAACTGCTTTCATATTGCTGAGACGAAACTGCGTGACACATTAAGCCAACGTGCCGCCTGCGACTGCCCGGCTTCAAGTCATCCAACGGCACGCCATCTAAAAGAATCATCTAAACGACGATGACTTGCCAATCTGAGTACTGGAGATTGGCTATCGCACTGAGCAAGCCAAAAAACGGGAATGAAGTTGTTGTTTTGGTTTTTAGGAGCATTAGCAACTAAGGCCATATTGCTCCGGGGATATGCAGTGGTCATTTCCTGACCTTTCCGTATTTGGTGGTCACGGGCTCGAACCCCGGTCTAATCAAGAAGCGTGTGTTACGCACTGCTGCTCCTGCTCACCTGGCTACGGAGGCTCCAGGGAATGAAGTAATGTGGTCGCAACCCTTGTTTTTATAGGTATGAATAATTTTCATAATGTGCGGCTCATGCCAGAATGTCTATTATATCAAATATTTGCCTTCGACGATACTCTTCACAATGAAATTGATTAAAAACATCTTGTTCTCTTAATTTTGTCGGGTAGTGTATTATACGAGGTGTGATAATAAAGGTCCCTGGCTGGTGCTGTTGTGGTCATGTTCGATAAGTTTGAAATGAACGGAAGTGTTATGTTGTAGATCAAACTTCCTCCAAGAGATAGTTGTACAAAGATTGTCCAGTAGGCTGACAGGGTCAAGCAACAACCAGTTCCGTTAGTTGTGATAACTTTCTGTGGCAAGATTTTGCAAATGAGCAACGAACGAATATCAAATTTTGCTTTAAACTGGAAAAATGTGCAACAGAAACATATTAAATGTTAACTATTTATGGTGATGTTAAGTTGTACCTGTGTGTTTGAATGGTATAAACGGTTCGAAGACGGGCGTGAGGATCTTCACTATACAAGTTATGGGCGTCTGTCAATCTCTCGAAATCAGGACAGAGTTGTAAAAGTTTGGGAATTGTAGCAAGCGATTATAGTTTTACGCTTAGAATTATGGCTGATGAGTTTGATATAAATAAGGAGACGATTCATCAAATTGCATGAAGAAGATTTAAGGAAAAGGAAGATCTGTGCAAAATTTGTGCCCTACACCCCTCATGGATAAGCAGAAGCAACGAAGAGTGTCATCATGCGAAGACCTGTCAAGACAATCCTAATTTCTCAACTGTATTGTAAACGAAGCGTCACAGCATGTAGTGGACTTTAAAATCGCTCTCTTACAACCTCTTTTTCGACAAACAGGGTGTAATTCACAAGGCATTTGCACCTGAAGAGGGGGAGAGAAAGTCAGCGCTGCGTTCTACGTACAGGTTCTTTAAAGACTACTACCGAAGCGCATTTCCTGGGTGAGGCCACAATTTCGAGGGAAAGGCCAACTGGTTTTTGTTACTTGTTGAAGATATTTCGGACGAAACATGGCGTTATGCAGGTCAACCATGACCCTACTCCCCTGATCTAGCACGAGCGGACTTCATCTTTTCCAAGATAAACTGCCCTCAAAGGAAAGATATTTCAGGATGTTGAGCAGTTTAAAGAAAAACGTAACCACTGAATTGAACGTTATCTCTTTGGACGCCTTCGCTGACTCTTTTCAGAACCTTTGAACGGTGTAATAAGTGCATAAAATAAAACCATTTTTGAGCTCCTTCACTTTCAGTTCTTTTTATTGCGCCAGTCCGGGAACTTGATTGCCACACCTCGTATTTATTATTACTACATTATTATTACTTACTTAGTATTATTAATACATAATATTTATGTACACGAAGACCTCATTGTTCTTCGCCCCGGTGTTCCCCTTTTAACTGCCCACTTGTGTATCACGTGCACACCACGGTCCCTGAGCTATCACGGATCGTGGTCATATTGCTATGAAATCAGTTTGTTTTGTGTATTTATTGAGAATTTTTTAAAAGTCCCATTCAAGAAAGGTCCCAGGATTTTGTGAAGGGTGAAAGCAGTGTTCTGAGGAATCATTAAGCCTTTAATCATCATGTAGCAATAAAAAATAAAATCCACACGTTATTTTGATCATAAGGAGAGGACTGCGGTCCCTGTAGCCCTCTACCTGGGACCTTCCCTGCCGGGGTTAAACCTCTTCCTACTTCTTTTGATGCGATTAATGTCTTCACAAAATATATCTGTTTATTGGAAGAGCAATGGTTAACACTCCCCACAGTGGGACTATCTAAATTTCATTTCGAACACGGGAATTGGTTGTATGGTGGGAGGGGTGAGAATTTCAACACCAAATTTTGTGATAAAAACTGGCGTGATCTCTGTATAACGTTTGAAATAAACTCTGGTTCCGCATTCTGTTCAAAATTTTCGAGCTTGTGAAGTAGCATGGCAAGTGGTTGAATTAAGCGATATTACGCATTTATGTACTGCGAACTAAGCCATAATTTGGCATAATCTCACATACGTAGAGTCACTTGATTGAGCTAGAGATTGCAGGCCATTGTCAACGTAAACTATAATCAAATATTTTCACGAAACGAGTAGCTGGTAATTACACTAACTGGAGCGTATCAACGCTGTTAGTACTGCCTCGTCTACGAGTTGCGTAGTTTCGTAAATTATGCGTTCATTTCCTCCAGCAAAAGTCCGGCTGGAAACTCGAAATGCGTTTTCGAACATTGCAAGCCCTTCACTAAGCCACGGGAGTTGCGGAGTGAGTCACTCTCGCCTCTGGAACAACCGGGGGGAGACTTAATTTGCTTCTTGTCCGCATGCGGTAACATCACAAGCTCGCTGTCGCCTCGCTGCACGAGACCATTTGCAGAACTCGGGGCTGCAGTGCAGCAGAAAGTGTGCGCTTCGTCACTCGTAGTGGCCTTCCCTCCCCCCCCCCCCTCTCTTTTTTAACAGTATTGCTCCCGTATGTTCGAGGATTAGGAAAGTTTTCTTTCCAGTTTTTATTTTGATTTCCAAATAGCAGTCCCTGCCAATTTGGATCCCCGTTCATATCTGCAAGCTGTACTTCACCATCCGAGTGCACATGTGGGAAGAGCGAGGCAAAGTTAGAGATGTGTAGTGGATACGCATTGCCTCATTAAAGGCATGGGATTCAAGTAAAAAACGCGCTTCTTGCTTACTTTTTTTTTTGTTTTTGGACTTGAAGATAACTTCTTTACTCGGGAAGTAAAAGCTCATTCATTAAATATAGACACGATGATTAATTTACATTAAAAATACAGTAAATGATAAATAAACAAAAAACATTCCTTTAATCTGTGTGTGTGTATATATATATCCTGATGTAATCCCTGTTTATATTAATTGTCCGAAATCGACTCTTTTTTTTTTTTTTTTTTTTTTCCCTGTCTAACTACCCAATTGAACATCTTCATTCCTCTGACTGGATTAGAATATTGATTTGCCCAAACGTGTGATAACTGGCTAACCCACTTTCTCACACTGAGGGCAGAGTGGGTTCGCCACTTGTAATGTTAATAGTTGACGCAGCTTCGATTTTGGTGGGATGTAGAAGTAATTTTTGTTGTAGAGCTGATATGCAGGTTTTTGAAACTCTTTCCAGGTGTTAGCAGGCTATTTGCTGTGTGCACTGTTGCTAGAGACACGCTCTCCTATTTAATGCGATTTCTTTTATTACTGACTGACTGGCTAATGTTCCCAGCTTCGCGCAGATTTGAGTATTAAAACCCTGAGATATTTGAATGGAACAGTCTGGTAACTTTCCTTAGTTAAATGACAGTGTCCTCTTTCATTTATAACGTCTAAGTCAGTGATTCTCAACGATGTACCGCGACCCTTTTCAAGTGTGCCGCTAGATTACGAAAAATTCCATTGAGTTCAATGACATTCACTATTTAGGTGTACCGTGAATATGCGTCCTTTAACTTCAAGTGCAACTTGAGTTACAAAAGGTTGAGAAACCAGTGGTCTAGGATATAAGATAACACATGCGAAAACTGCGGTCGTTAATTTTTGCCAACACAAAAATAATTCTATAATGAAATCTTGAAAGCCTTAACATTTACTTTTCATCTATCAATCGATAATGGCATCCCCTAACGGAATGTAGTAATTAGAAATTTTAATCTATTAATTAATGAATTTGGAAAAAAAAACTATATGCACACATCTTGGATTCCCTTAGTATGTACTCACACTTACGATCTTTGCGTTTTATGGTCTTGGAGTTATAGTATGGACATTAGTTTTCTGTTATTATACAGTGTTTCGATTAAAAGTAATTGAAGTCTAAAAAGTCGCATAATTTTAGGTTTAAGCTGTCTGTCATGAATTGGAAAGGGCCTATTGTCTCTGAGATTCATTTTAAAATATACTGGATATACAAGGTTGTTAAAATTAAACTATCCCTATATAGAGGGCTCTGGAGCGAGTTCTGAGGCTCGTACTGAAGAGAAATTTGGACAACAGGTACAATAAAGAATGCGCTCGCCATTTATTGGAAAAAAAAAATTGTTACAAAATTTGTCATTTTGGTTGTTGACCAAAATGGACAAAATTTGTCCATTTTGGTCAACAACAGTTTCCATTCGAAGAACAGCATTTTCTATAGCAGAACGTAACATGTCAACTGGAATAGCCAGCACATGACGTCTAATGCTGTCCTTCAGATCTGCCAGAGGTTGACATCGATACACCTGGTTCTTCAAAAAACCACACAACCAGAAGTCGCATGGGATTTGAGGTCCGATGATTGGGGTGGCCAAGATGTCTGTAAACAACGGCTGATGACCCGTTCGTCTGTAAAGTGTTGTCTTAGCAATCTTTGGACACAACGGTGGATGTGTCCATCTTGCATGAATATGGTATCCTGAAGGCACCCACGTTTTTGCAGCTCTGGTATTGCGAAATTTGCCAACATTTCATAATATCGCTGTCCAGTGACGGAACAGGTGCGGGGTCCAGTCGGTGTTACCTGTTCAAAAAAAAAAGTTGGCCCAATCATGAATGCGGCCGTAAATCCATACCACACTGTCACTTTTGGAGAATGCAACTCTTGCATAACTCGAGGGTTTTCTGTTGCCCAAATGCGACAGTTGTGCGTATTCATATCAGCAGAAGTGGGCTTCTGCTGATATCACGGAGTTTCATCAATGATAAACAGAAACTCTGTTAGCGGGGATAAGGAAGTGATTATCCCTTTGTACAAGGTCATGGTTAACCCTCATCTTCAGTATTGTATACAGGTCTGGAGGTCTCTCTTTCGGAAGGGTGTAGACCTGCTGGAACGGATGCAGAGAATAGCAACCAGATTGGTGAAGATAACAAATGGGTTATCTTCTCTTGCCTAGAAAGACTTCAATTCAACAAATTGCAGCTTCTGGAGGCTAGGTACCTGCGGACCTGATTGAGGTGTTTAAGGCCCCGAATGGATTAAGTGGACTGAATGTTAATGGCATTCTTCCATTTGCTGAGACTACACACATTAGGGGGTATAAATTCAAGTTGAGGAAGGATTGTTACAGGATAGAAGTGTGGAAGTTTGCCTTCACCTAGCGAATGGTTCATTTCTGGAACAGGCTTCCGTCTGTTTTTGTGAAAGTAGATGGTTTGATAAATTGAAAGAAGAACTAGACAAATTCTTGGAGAGTATGGATTGACGAGGGGCTTAGGTATTATTATTATTATTTTTTTTTTTTCAGCTGATGCTGTATAAGCTTGCATTCTTGCATCATTTGCCCCGCCAATGCTACTACGTTATTATTGACTCATGGAAGCTAACCTTCCCTCAAAGGAGTTCTCCTTCATAATGTAAACATCTATTCCTGTAGCCCATTCATTACACCTAAAAGAAAACTACGCTTAAGCTGTTTTTTGGAAAAAATTCAGTACATGGAGATTTTTAAGTTATTTGTCTGCTACTCGGCCAACAGATAGGCCGCCGTAGCCTAGTGGTCAGGCGCGCGGGTGCATAAGTACATGTGCCTTGAGTGACCGGGGTTCAAGCCCGTGACTACTGAATACGGTGCTCTTTCTTGTATTCTGTCTATCTTGTGAACTCCTCTGACCGTTTGGTCGTCCCGGAGTATACAGAAAATTTATTAACTTTTTACACAAAAATACCTTTCCTTCTGTGCGAGTGGCATAGTCGAGTAAGAAGTGAACATTTGGAAAGGAAAGTTTGGCCACTAAAACAGTCTGGCAGTTCACAGAACGTTAAAGACGATCCACTAGTAGATCGAAACGAAGTACGAGCCTTTGCATTAAATTATTCCCATGTTGCTACATCGCACTCTGTGGCACAACTTCTGATATTATACAATTTTTATAATTTACTAGAGTGTACTTCCTTCGAGTCCAGAAAGGCATTGCGTGATTAGCCAAACTAACTTAAGCTTAAAACATGTTAAACAGCCACAATGCTTGAGTGAATTAATCGTTTATTTGCTTTGGGCTTACCGTTCATTCTAACACCAGAATGAACGATATATGGATAGAAGTAAGTAGGCAATAACTAGATAGAAAATTCTGTGGAGCTTGGCAGCCACCCCAAAGGTCTTCAGTCGGTATTTTCAACACTGTCTGAAAGAAAGAAAGAACAGCAGGAAATGCTTCAGAAAAACATTGGAGGGAAATGAGAGGTAATACTGCGCTCATTGCTGTTTGACGAAACCTAAGAAGAGAGCGGAGGGACACTGAAGAGCACGAACACAGGAAATTCTCGTGCTGAAAACTTGAGTTTTTTCATCGAAACTGTTAAAGCTGTATACTAATTCCAAGTATACAGCAAGAATCCACACGAACCATCTTATGGACCTATGCCAGTAAGCACGTGCAACACTCCACGATACAAAGAAATGGAGTTGTGAAATCTACTTCTTGTGTCTCTCTATGGAAACAGTCCAAAATACTATTTCCAGAGCAAATGTTGTAGCGCAGTGATGGCTGCGAACAGCTTATTAGAAAAGAAAACGTAGCGCTAAATGAAGGTCTCCGACCTCATATTGGATTGAGTGTTGTAGCTGTTTTCTACGTTACACGCGTTGAGATCAGCAAGTAACGATTTTCAGTGTCAGTGTTGGAAAGAATCTTGTAAGAAGAGAGGGAATGAAAAAAAAAAAAAAAAACAACAGACAAGAACACCTGAGATTTATTGGCTTTACTCCAAATCACGTGAAATAGCATTTTGACTGGTTCAAAGCAGTCTTTGGATTCTAAACTTTAATGAAGTGCGTACTTTCTTGAGGTATATGCCGCTTACGCATATTCATTTTTAATATAATCAGAGTAGTTTTTAAATCTAAAGGTGATCACATAGTATTAATATTGGATCTTTGTGGTTATTTCCAAAGGGGAAAAAAAAAACCAAAAAACAAAGATGTCCACGCCTACATACGATTTATTGAACTAGCAATCTGTATTTGTAATTATAGTATTTAGGAGTGTCATAAGGAATAAACTAACGTTATTTCCATTTCTGAAAAACTAAACGTTATTTTCCTTTTAAGACCGGAAGAGACAAGTGGGTGCAACCACATGACATCTATATTTAAACCACGAGAGTCGTATGGCTCTTGTCTCCTTCTTTCCAGGAAAGAGTTTCAGGAGTTGCTTACTAATGTCATCTCACTAAACTAGCCATTGATATATTTGTTAAATGTTGTATTTTCCGTTTTTCACTACTACTACAGATAAATAATTCAAGTAAAGGAATTGCTTGTAATCAAATAGCATTTTATAGTAGTTTAGTAACACCTCACAACGTTTGACTCCTGTTCGCCCTTTAAGTGGGGAAACAGCAGGAAATAAGAATGATTTCTGTATCGCCGTCCTCTGTAGAAAAGCAGAAACTTTCCTTGGAGAGTAATTAAGTTTGTGATGTTCTTAGCGCAGCACAAGGATAGTTCATGCAAAAAATATATCTACAGATATATTTTTTGAATGAGCTATGAGAATTAGCGTATGAGAGAATCTCTTATGAGAATCAGCTGTGAATTTCTTAAAAGGAAACGGTTATTTGCTTTGATTTATGGCTCTGTCGTAAGCGACACCAACTCTACTTTTACAACTTTTGCATGTGAGGCGTGGACATCACTGATTTACAGTTTTAAAGCGAGATATGCGTGTACTTTTATAAACTAATAGTAGTAACAGTACAGCGGCACTAACATTAATTGTTGTTAGTACTAGCACCACTGCTTTCTGTTGCAGATCAGTTATCGTAAGGAGAAAAACAGTAGGTGGCTCGTTATTCACTAAGCCACTCCATACTCGCTCTACGAAGTGAGTGGCCTTGAGCCGCATATTGCTTTTCTCCTTACTACAGTGTTTAATTCGTGTTAAATCTTCCGAGCACTTTGATAACTATTTTTATTTGATTGCACAAAGTGTTATATAAACTTTTAGTCTATTTAAAGACCTCTGAAAAAGAAAGCGTTACAAAATTGGCAAAAGAGTACAAGTACTTTACAATATATACAAGTTTACATGCGTATGTAAATTTCTGCATTATATAAAATACAAAAACAAATGTTCATCAAAATACACTAAAGTATACAATTGATATGATAAATAATTGGGATTATAAATAGAACTACAGCAGGTAGTCCTCAACTTTCGTCGATCCACACTTACGTCTCTACAGAATTGTCGCCCATTTTATTACTTACAGAAATTCATCCCATTGTTTTTATTATATTTCATCATCCGCTGAAAAAAAAAATAGTACGAATATAGAAAATGATAATTGATGTATAGGAAAATTATTAAAAAAAAAAAAATCAAACTATCGTTAATGCACAAAAAATAATAACACTTAGCGCATATTAAGGATTTTTCTTTATATGCAGAACCGAAAGCTGGTTCCGCATGTAAACAGCAATTTACTTCAAGGAGAGACGCCCACTTCAAAAATCACGAGATGAATATTATCAATAAAATTCCTTTAGAAAGAAAAATTTTTTAAACTATTAACCATGAGATTCTTTTAGAAATATACCCACCCAGGATGTCACCATTCTACTAAACTGGCTGAATCAACTAAGAACAGGTAGCCAAAATTATAGGAATATCTTTTCATTCTAAACCTTGGTTCAAATCACATCTTAAACTATACTTTAAAAGTAAACAAAAATATGACGAGGCAGTGGAAGAAATACGGCACTTCATCAGGACACAATATAGAAAACTGAGCATTATTTCAACTAAAAAAAAAAAAAAAAACACACGGAAATTATTCAGTCAGGCAAAAAAACAATAAAAGAGCACTTCCCGCAAAACTAGGAGCTACCTTTCAGCATGATTAAGTATTAGAATGGATAAAGTGCGACATGGAAATAAGGAATTCCATCATCCGCGCTGAAGAAGGCAAATAACGTGCAACATGAAATTACGCTAGCCAAACTCTGCTTGATTAACCAACTTTTTAACAAAAATATAGTACACAGATAATGAACGAACTACGCCTTGATACAGTTAAAGCCCCGATGTCAAATCTAGTTTTATTGTAAAATTTTCTAGTGCGATATATATCAGTGATTGTTTAGCGCAAATTATTAACAGATGCATTTCCTGCCATTCCTTCAAAGATACGTATATTGTAAAACTTGGACTTTTCTGATACCTAAACAAGCTAGGTAAAAACCATACAGGCTATAGACCAGTTGCTGTTTCATCAGTAATAACAAAAATTATTGATAAAACCATCCTTGGCAGGAGGATGGTTTTACCTTGATTGTACCTTCAAGGTTCAATCTTCGATAATAAACTGTTTTCGGCATACATTTTAGTCGTAGAGGGCACGTCACAGCAACAAGTCTAGCTGACACAATTTTGCGCATCCAAACTGCGTTTCGAGATAACGCGCAATGTAATATTTTTTAATTAGGCGTCAAAGGTGCTTTCGACAACACCGACTACAAGAAAACTGTCGAGATAATCAGGAATAATTCTCCCAATGATATAGTGTTAATTTCCCACGTACAATTCAGTTTAAATCACAGATATCTTCTCTTCCCCACTAGCTGTGATGATAATTTTGTCACAACCACAACAATCATCCTCCAAAGAGGTTTGCTTCCAGCACTATCTTTTCACTCCTGTAAGGGAATGCAAACCTGCTGGCTTATGAAAATGATTAATGTCTTTTATTAATTCAAAAACCAGCGATGATATTCGCAAAATTTTTATTAAATTTGCTATTTGTATTTATATCTGTAAAAAGTTGAACTTTGGATAACCTTGAATTGGATAATTTGAAATAAATTTTAGATAATATTGGAATTTAGTAATCTCTTCTTATATCATTGTTTTTATGGAAAAACCTGTTTCGACTTATGTTACGTTCTTTAGGAAATTCCCATACCGCTTGAATCTCACTCAAAAAAATAAATAATAAATACGGTGTGTATTATATAGTTATCCTCATGGATATCAGCAAAGGTAGAGTCAAAAATTTTCCGAATTATGTAAAATATGCTTTACGTTTCTGAGCACAAACGAATGTGCCACGTGGAGGCACAGTCATCCGAGCACTTATTACGCTGGCAACAGGAAACTTGGCGCTGCACTCACACCGTCCCGACTCACTGGTTATTGTCAATGACTCTCTGTTACAATATACAGTTTGTGGTTTTTCTCACTCACCTGAATCACCAGATCTTGACAGTGAATTTTGAGCAGTGGGTAAAAAGACTGACATATCGCTGCTAAAGTGATAAGCAATTATGTGACAGAAGAAGGAGCTTACTTCGAAGTAACTCCGTCCCCTATGAAACATACAAGTATAAACGACTCGTACGAGGTAATATACCAAATACATCAAATACTTGCATAAACACGTGGCTTTTAAAAATTTGCATGTGTTTATGCAAAAAACAGGATGTAAGGTGAACATTACTTTAATATTACGTGTTAGTGAAATTTGTCTTCTTCAAAAAAGGTTAAGATAATTGCCGTGTTGCTGCAGTAATGATGCCTACGGAATGGAGTAAGAGTTAAGCTGAAATCACAAGTTAACTCAATCACAACAGATTGAATTAATTAAACTCACAGTTGAGATCAAGTTCATTTCTTTAACACTGGTAATGAGATAATGCTATTTTACATCGTGGAACACAACTCAATTCACATTGCCTCCAACAATAACAGTAACATCACATAATAATCACTGCTGAGAGCTCTCGCTGATAACGCAGTAGTTGTGTCGCTGCCCTGTAAAAAGATTTTGGTTCGATTCCCAAAGAGAGAGAATTCTCACAGGAAAAGACCACAGACTTTTCCTGCGATAGCACTTTCATTCTACTCGAGCCAAGCAAAGTGAATTGCGCTCATGAATTCCTAGTTATTGTGCGAAAGCAGGATCATACGCCTAATTGCTCCTCAAGTTCTTGCAGAAGAGCGCTTATTCTTATTGACCCAGTTCATCCGAAGGGCGTTTGATTCAAAGGCACTGACATGACTTCACTGTGTGGAGTTTGAACTGCATTTCCATTGCATCCATCTAACATAGAAACGGAAACCTAGTTACCCAACGCTCAATAAATCCGTTAGGATGCTTTAAATATAAAAATGCCTGTAAATTTTTTTTGTTTACAGTTTTGTATGGAATATTCTCGTGAAATATTGACCTCCATTTTTGAATCATTCCGTTTATCATTATAATTTTTAACTGTTTTCAGATAAAATAATGAATATTCAAAATTAGTTGAGAAAGGTTGAAAATAGTGATAAAATATAATTTGCATAAGCTAGTGATAGGAAAGATAAAACCTTTTTATTTTGGGTGTTCTAGGGAGAAATATTAATCCAAGTAGCCCTATGTAATTATCAGCTGAGGCGAGTAACTTGTATGTAGTTGATTACACCAGGGAAAAAAGGCAGTTTAACTCGAGAAAAACAGATTATTTTTACAAGGCCAGTGAAAGATGGCGAACTTCTTCCCAAGTACGTAAATGTGTCTGATATGCCAATAAAGTTATTTATTGTAATAATAAAAATTTCTGTAAGAATAATAATAATAAAAATTTCTGTGAGAATAATTATTTCATCATTCGAGATAATAACTGAATACCTCTTGTAATCTCTCTCTTATAGCTTGATTATCTTCTAATGCGCATTTCGAAAGTCAGGTAGCTTGTGAGTCATGCACATCCCAGAAGAAAAGGGATTAACTCTTAAGCCACATAGAACAGACTTCGAGGTATAAGACATCACAGACCTTTATAAATAAATGATAAACAGCTTATTTTTATCGCATTATACACTCAATATCAAAAAATTGACAACTTAAAAGGTTAACGGAACTATGAAAATTTGCGTGTTAGCACATCGTAATGCTATATGAAAATGATCAAACAGGCTAAAAGTTGGAAGCCAAAATAAGCAGGAAACAGCCATTGGAGTGGTCAAGCTGATATATCCTATTTGTTAGTTGCAAAGTAACTAACATTGGTCCAGGCAATTTGTTGGAAGGGCTTTTAAGGTACTCAGACTGCGTGTACGAGCATCATATTGCCTAATCGAACGAGTAAGAACGGGGTGGGATCTGGTAGTCGGACTGCGTAAGGTTTGATGGTCCGGAAAATTGCTGTTCATGCTGGAAGATTGTTGTTTTTTTTTGGTTTTTAGGAGCATTAGCAACTAAGGCCATATTGCCGCGGGAATATGCGCGGTCATTCCCTGACTTTTCCGCATCCTCCGTATTTGGTGGGCACGGGCTCGAATCCCGGTCTAATCAAGAAGCGTGTGCTATGCACTGTTGCTCCTGCCCACCTGGC
The DNA here is from genome assembly GCF_048544385.1 of Mastigoproctus giganteus. Taxonomy (NCBI): domain Eukaryota; kingdom Metazoa; phylum Arthropoda; class Arachnida; order Uropygi; family Thelyphonidae; genus Mastigoproctus; species Mastigoproctus giganteus. The sequence goes on from NC_143577.1 coordinate 165,532,564, forward strand.
TACGGAGGCGCTTCATGCTGGAAGAGATCTTAAAGTTTAACAATGTTTGCACTAGCAGACATAATTAGATGAACGTCAAAGTGCGAGGAACGGATAATTTTCTGTCAGATTTTTACCTTTGAGAAGGAGAGAAAAGTCATGTTAATTCATCTTTGGAATATACAGTCCCAAGAAGCACCATCTGTAGACTACGTAAGCATCCTAAAATTCTTTCTGATAATTGAAAAGAAATGCAGTAGATAAAAACTGAATGCATTTTGTTGCTTTCTGCCTCTAATAGTGTATATGCACACCCTTGTGTGTGTATTTGAATACAATATGTAAAATTGTGTATTAGAATTAGATTTGCTTCTAATACATATTTCGAAAGTCAGATAGCTCTAAGAGCTAACTAATCTCGAAATGAGTATTATCTGACCCTCTGACAACTTTAGCAGAGTAAATAGTATTTTCTAATCCGCTAATTAAGTCAGTTTCTCTGCAATGTTGACATGATTTCCAGGTCCCCTGAATTTTCTCCTGTCCAGTATACCCAGCCCCAGGAAAATCACCAAGTACAGTTTGGGAACTGTACTTGGTGATTTTCACACTGTGATCGTTGGAATTTGGTTGAATTTCAATTTTATCTGATTATTACCAGTTATAGTTTTTCTGTTGCACGAGTTGCATTAGATTACCCTACGTCCTCGCCGTCTGGGGTTGGCGGTTAGGGGTTTCCCCTGACCGGCTGAACGGGTAACGAGGTAGGTGGAGCAGTTGGAATTTAAATTAATTTTTCCATTAACGTGCCCTCAAGTATTAAAGTTCTTGGGACCCTCACTCGTTACACTTGAGTGAGGGATGTTTTTAAATTAGAATCTGAATAGATTTTCGGATTCTCGTTTTTGAATTTAATTGTATTGAGTACGGGGTCGTTAAACTTGACTGTCTGACTCGTAACAAAATTGTATATAGTTGTAAATAGTTAAGGTTTTATTGTTTTTTGACATAATGTCTGGAAAAAAGTCGAACGCTGGCTCTCTTCTCAAGAGGAGAGCGGAAGTAGAAATACCAAGTGACTCGTCGTCTGATTCAGAAAGTGAAGACTGAGTCTGAAGTAGAAACTGTGGTGAAACAAACAAAGAAAGGAAATAAAGGAAAGTTAAAGGATGCTGCTTTGAAAAAGAAACAGCTTAAGAAGACTGTGGGTGAAAAAAGTAAAAAGGCTAAAAGTACTAAGAAAGGTGATTTCGAGTGGACACCAGAAAAGAAGCAGGAAACTGTGGACTCAGTGAGAACTATCATAAAGTCTATGAATAAAGATCAGAGTGGAATTGTCCTAACTGGTATAGAGCAAGTAGTGAGTGCTCGAAGGAGATTAAGAGAAGTCCTATTTGAACAAGAAAATTGCATACCTGGAAGTGCAGCTGCTACAATATTAGAAATATGGGATGAACTGGAAATGGCTATAGTGAAAATAGAGATAGATCTTAAGGTGTGTCAAGCTAAAGATAAAGAAATGCAGAACCAAAATGATTATGCAACTATAGTTAAAGAAAGTTTTGTAAAACCTAAAGTTGCAATAATTACGACTAAGAATAGTAAGCACAAAACGAGTGATGATGTGAAAAAGGACTTAATAACTCTTGTAAGACCAGAGTTACAAGATGTTAGGGTAAAGAACCTAAGAACAGTAAAGGACAAAAAGGTTGTGATTGAAGTGGAATCTGAAAGAGATATAGACGTGATAACTGAGTGCACTAAATTTAAAGATTTAAAACTAAGTGTTGAAAAGGTGAAGAAGCGAAACCCTATGGTGTTAATTTATGATGTTGAACAAGAAGTGGACAAAACCGAACTGGTTGAACAACTATGGTTAAAGAACCTAAAAGATTATGGTTTTGAACAAGATTTATTCCAAGACAGTCTTACTATAATATCTGTTAATAAGGCAAAGAATAAGAACATGAACAACTGGATAATTCAAGTGGCGGGTCCAGTACATAAGCAGTTGACAAGAGCAGGACGAGTATATATCCATTGGTCTGCCTGTCGGGTCCGTGACATAGTCATGGTGACCCAGTGTTACAAATGCATGGCGTTTGGTCACATTGCCAAAAACTGCAAAGCTGAGTCCTTTTGTGGCCATTGTTCACAGGGAGGACATTCATATAAAGAATGTACAAGAAGAGATTCAATTCCTTCTTGTATTAACTGTAAAAGGAACAATAAAACTGGTGAGCATAGTTCAGTTAATCACGAATGTCCTGAGTTTAAAAAGGCGATGGACTTGAATCGAAAACGCACAGATTATGAGTAGTGAGATCTAGTAAGAGTGCTGATAGTTGTGATCCGTATTGGGTGAGCTGTGGCTGTATCATGGACTGGTCGGTTAAGGCCTAATGTGATTGTGCTTTCTTTTGGGGAGAGACGCAGCGTGAGACTTGAGTTTTTTAAGAAAGTTAAATGTATATAAAAGTTTTTTTAAGGTAAAAAAAAAAGTTTAAGTATTTAAAAGTTTAATTCCAAAATGAGTAGAGGTCTTCCTCCCCGAGGAAGGGGCGGAAACTGAAGTCACACAGGATACTTATCTATCTCCGTGTGACGACGGGCTAAAGACCATGAAAATCGTAAGTCATATGAACAGAAACGATTTAAATAAGATATTTAGGTCTAAAATCTATTGCAGTGATGTGAATTCACTTAAAAAATTTTTAATAGCAATAGGTTAAAATTTTATAGACTTTTGTGCATATGGGCATATTTGCCCAGGTGGCACACTGGAGTTACTGTTGTTATATTATGATGTCCAGTATGCCTGGAACATGATGTGACCACAACAGTTTAGAACCAGACTAGGCCATCTCACGGATGGAGGAATTTCTTCATGTTCTTTGAGGCTATAATGCACATTTCTTCAAGTTAATATCAAGTACCTTTTTTTTTTTTTTTTTTTTTTTTTTTTGACTAAATGTCAAGAGATTACACGACTTGCATTTCTGCAAGACGCGGACGTTTTTCAGCATTAAATAAGAATATTTTGTTTTAACATTTTGATAATTTCTTGCCTTTATGTGTACCAAATGCCTTGTACCTTGCCTTTATGTTACCTTATTGTATACCAAAACTCAGATAAATCAATCTTAAGTTACATCTAAGGAGGGATAGTTTATTTGACATTAAGTGCATTATAGAAGACTTATTTAAGAATGCTACTCCAAGAATACCCATTATCTGAATTTCGAACGTACTGAGAATACATTTATTCTCTTAGTATAAATATTTAATAAATTTTGATGCTAGAATCAAAGACGTTTTCTTATCTTGTGGGTTGATTTGTACGTGATGTGAAGTACAAAAGTACAAGTGAACTAAACTGCTCGCCTTTCATGTAATACATGTGTATTCACAGCCATCACCAGTCAAGACAGTCACATGTGAGGTGAGTTATTGATAATCACATTTAGTTGGAAAAGTTCCAAAATCAAATAACCAAGCAGTTTTATTGCTAGAGATAACATCAGGAGTTTATAGTGGCTTTAAGGAACATGAATTGTGGACTGATATATGAATCTTCAAGTGCGCATTCAAGGTGAACTGGTTTTTCCAGTCCATTTTGATGTCCTCTTTTTCTCGGATATTTGTTTCTATAACTCCAGATAATGAAAAAGATATATAAATGTAAACTGAAATAAAAAAACAAACAAGCTAGCATATTCATTGAGAATAATGAGATTACTTATTAGTATTTTAACATTAGGGAGAGAGAGAGAAACTTTAATTGCAACACACATATAGTGATGTACATAGCAGTGCAGTTGCAACTGCCCTTTGCAGCACATTGGCCAGGGTTTGACAGTGTAATGTAACCACAAAGTTGCCTGAATAAACCAAAAATAAAAGAGTAAAATAATAATGAATAAGTTAAATAAAATATTAGAGTAGAGAAATGAATTGGGTGTACTAAACGTTGAGTTTACAGAACAATAGTCGAAAAATACATAACATAAGAATATACTGTACATCGAATAGCATAATTGTGTACATTGAATTGAGTAAGAGAATACATTGATCGGGACTCAGTTTATAATAGGTAGTGGCCTTGGCCACCCACTACGGAGTATCCTTTTTTCTATATTGTCTAACCTCTGACTAAACTCGTTGAAGTCGACATCTAGACCTTGGATGCGTGATAACATCTGCTGAGGAAGAAACCAGCCCGACAGCTGAAAGCGTGTTCGAAGAGGACATAGCTGTGGATTTGCTCGCAGATGCTCCACTGGGATCCTCCATGCACAGTTATCCTAGGAGGGAGTGGAGATGAGACCAGCCATGAGTTTGACCGTAATGGAGAGTCTCCTTTCATCAATGAGCCACGTGAGCCTTGGTATATCGAGTGTGTTGGCCATAGCGGTGGTTCAGAGCTGGGGAGGTTGATTGAGCTTGTAGCAAGCCCATTTGAGGAGCCAATACTCAGAGAAGAACACTGATTTGGTGGTAGAGGGAGATGCGGATGCCCAGATCTCTGCAGCATAGCGAAGTGGGAGATAAACAATTGTTGAAATGTATCTGACAATGGCAGCGGTTTGTTACATGTTCCAGGTGCTGCTTGAATAACCATCTTAGTCTAGTGGCTTTTGTGAGAAGCATGTCTATATGTTGGCTGAACAGAAGCTTTGGGTAGAATCTTATCCCTAGGTCAGTGTGATGAACAAGCGGGATGGAAGCTCCATTGAGGGCTGGATAGAATTTTGTTGGATTTTGTTTTAGCAAGAAAACCATTCTGATTTCTGGGGATTGATGCGTAGACCAAATTGCTTGAGGTAGGTAGATATTGCTGAGAGTGGATGTTAGCTCTTCTGAGATTTGGTGAGGGTCTTGGTTTACCTTAATTGGCGTGAGTATCTTTAGATCGTTGGCATATATTAAGGTATTCAGCTCTCGGATTATCAGTAGAGCAGTGAGAACGGTGAAGAGGAGGCCGGATAGTACTGCCCATTGCGGGACTCCAATCGAGATTACTTTTCATATTGGGAGTTATCTACAGACAGTTTCGCTATACTAGTTATTCAGCAGAGATGTGAGGAAAGCTAAGATGTCACCACCTATTTGATACAAATACTGGTTCTCTAGTAGCTTTAGGAGAGATGGGATGTGCATGGCATCGAATGCAGATTTGATGTCTACATAAGCTAATTCTTCTTATGTAGAAGAATTAGCTAATTTGATGGCTGCTAATTCTTCTCTATTATCAAAGGCTGTGAGGATTCTGTTGGTAGTTTCCAGAAGATTGGTCACAGTTGATCTGTGTGTAAGTGCTTAGTGAATTTTTGTGGGGTTATTTGATAGGATCTGCTTGGTTAAGGATCGGCAGCGGTATTTTTTCTAGCAGCTTCAACAGGCAGGATGAGTTTGAGATCGGCCTGTAGTGTTTCACCTGTGATGAAGTTCGAATTTTTGGCCTTGGCTTGACTAGGTATTCCTTCCATTGGTATGGGAAGCAGCGGTTTGAGAGCACTGAGTTAAAAATATGTAATAGAGCTTGTAGGATGTAAGGACTTTGGCTCTTAAGCATAAATTGCGGGATCCCATCAGGTCCAGTAGTAGAAGTTGCTGGCAGTGAGTTTATGGCCGAATCAGCTCGTGTCTCGATATTAATGTGGTGGTCAGCGGATCAAAGTTGGTATCAGATGTTAGTAGCCGGAGCTTGATCATCTTGGTTGTAAATGGGGATAAACCTAAGTGATGTAATCAAGCCAGCTTTGGGGATCAAGTTGTGGGGGTAAACCTGAAGGAGTATCCTTATATGGAACTCTCTGTGCGTATGGTCGTGTCAAGATACGATTTGATAGCTTTGGATTTCTGGCAGTTAAACTTGGCTCGAGTTCTAGAGTAGGCAATTCTGTCCGTGTCGTTCTGAGACTGCTTCCACAATTTGTGCAGGTGTTGCTTAAGGTCGAAGCAGCGCTTCTTCAGGTTATGGGACCACCATGCTTTAGAGTGTGGAGAGATTGTGACTTTTCTTGTGGCCGCAAAGCTTGTCACAGAGACAATCCATTTGGTAAGCAGGGTGACAGCTAGCGCGACATCACATGACTCGAGAAGGATATGCTAATAACTTTACACATATGTACACATCTTTACACTATTGACAATGTAACGTGAGTAGGCAATGCATATGATTAGATCATTACTTTGAAAGCTGAATGGACCTTTATTTAGAAAATCTATCTCTACAAGAAAGCAAAAACATTTTTGCATTTTTCCACAAATGGGTAGGAGCTATTTTTCCCCATGAGCTAAAACTGTGATACCGATATATAAAGTACTGTAATCTGAAATGGTATTTTGCCATTACTACAAAGGTACTATGATTAACTGGGTTTGAGTATGTGGAGTTCAGGTATTTCTGTAAGCCGAATTGAACCTAAATTAATAGGTAATACCAGTAACTGCATAATTTTAAATGAAGCCTTTTTTTTTTAAATGAAGAATTTTAACTGCATTTAATAATTCAGTGTCTGAAGAAGAATGAAATGATAGTTAATGAGGATAAATGTGAGCTGATGGGTTTTGCCAGTTCATACGAAAAAAGCCATTTTTCATATTGCATACAATAACATGATTAAAAATGTTGATACATTTAAAAATTTGCGGCTTTTATCAGAGAATCACATTCCTGTGATCTTCATGTCTCAAACATTGTTTAGGCAGCTGGCAAAAAGTGAGGTGTTCTTAAGAGAGCAGAGATTTTAATCAATTGGTGTTATTTATCTTTATAAAATTTGTTAGGTTAACCTTAGAATATTCTTGAGGGGGTTTGGTCTCTCCATGAGCCTATCAAAAATTAGAAACAGATAATAAATAGAAAAGAGCAATGCATTACGTTTGTTTTAAGAGTGGATTACAATATAATGAGAAATCATATCGCGAGTGGTGTGAATTCTTTAGACTTGAAACACTGGAATAAAGAAGAGATAAAGCCGATTTAGTATTATGTAATAAGCCGTTAAACGGAACTATTAATAACTCCAACTTAGTCTCAAAAATAAACTTCAATCCACCGACCAGAGCATTAAGAAATTATTCACTATTAAAACGATCTTATGCAAGGACAAATTACGAGTATTACACCTGTTCTAACAGGATGGTAGGATTAATCAATAAGGAAAATTTGGAGATGTTTGATACTCCGGACACCTCAAAAAAACATTTTCTAAATTTTTAAATACACCTGTTACCTTTGAATATTTGTTATCTTCTCAAATTTATATTAATAATACGCTATTCTAATGTGAAAGTAGAAAATCAACTGTATAGCTATTTTCCTTTCTGTGTGTCTTAGTTGAGCTGATCCTTCTTTTTCTTTTAAGATTAATTTATTATTTTCTTGCCTCATGAAATAAGTTTCTGTATTGATTTGCTTTTGAAATTGTGTTATTATTTTATGTAGCTGCATTTTCAGCCAAGTACGACTGTTGTTTTGTAGCTGAAATAAATAAAAGAACAATAATTTGGTTTAATTTCCTTTTCATTTAATAGTACTGTATTAGTCTGGAATTTGTTGCCATTCATTTGTAGAGTTAGTTTTAAAACTATGTCGCTTTCTGTTCAGGTTTCAAAAGGAATCAAGAAAATCAAGAAAATCAATTCAGCATTAAATGAGATCTTGAACCAGTGATCTGTAACAAGGTATGTTAATATTTTATATGAATTAAAATTCTTTATTACCATGTAATTTTAACTACATTATACCTTTTGAAGCAATATTCAAATCCCGGTACAGTTAACCTGTAGAATTTTTGCAAACTGTTTTTCATGTCCAAATTATTTGCAGTATAAATCACCCATATAACTAAATAAACGAATTCTTTCCAACTAATAGAACTGGTTCTTGAGCATTTCAGAATATTTTCAAGATATGAGTTTCTGTATTGACTGCCTCCTATCCAAAAGTCAAATCCTCTCTCAAAGAGGTCAACTTGTTTGACGCTACCCAACAGAAGTGATTATGGATCCTTTTTAACCTATTATAGTTTGCTGTTAAGCAAGGCAGACCTCTGACTTTGGCCACAGGTGTTATTCTGCAGCTTATCAACTCCCATCCATTCAAAAAAAAAAAAAAAAAAAAAATCATGGGTCTCTGATATGCCGACAAACTTTTAGAGGTTTTGTATTTAAACAATTATCCCAGCTTGTCTTAAAGAGACAACAGTTTTGCAGGTTTATTAATGCCGTTTTTTTAATACCACATTACATGATCGATATGTTGTTTATATTGCTTATTAAAATGATTTAATGTTTTTGTAAATTACATATTTTGCGGCGCCTCCGTAGCCAGGTGGGCAGGAGCAGCAGTGCGTAGCACACGCTTCTCGATTAGACCGGGGTTCGAGCCCGTGACCACCAAATACGGAGGATGCGGAAAGGTCAGGGAATGACCACCGCATACCCCCGGAGCAATATGGCCTTAGTTGCTAATGCTCCTAAAAACAAACAGACTTTGCTGCTGTTTATTTGATACATTCTGATATGCTGTAAATTTAATACTTGCATTATTTTATAGTCTGAATCGGAGTTTTTGCATAGAGACTACATGTCATGCTTCGAGGTAATAAAAGCTTGATTTACTAGAAACTTAACTGAATAATTTTGGAGACTGGGTAAGCATAAAAGACATTATTAAGGATTTTGTAGTAGCCAGATTGATCGAAATACAAATTGGTTTTGGCGATTTTCCCCCCTAACATTTAAAATTAGATTTCGTTCTCATGATTATGAAAAAAGCTACTTTTGTAAACAGTAAGAAGCAGTCGTATTTCTCCACGAATTTGGCAATATGGAAGTCTTTATAAAGTAAAAATAAGTCATTATTAAAATTGAAATTTAAGTTGTAAGAAAATATATCAAAACAACTGAAAATGATATTCAGAAGAACCTAAGTTCTAAGAACACTGAACTATTTTTTTTTCGGCCTTTCCCTAATTAAAATTCTTCAAACCTCCTTTATACTCCCCATTGTATTTATCAGTCTCTCTCTCTCTCTCTCTCTCTCTCTCTCTCTCTCTCTCTCTCTCTCTGCGCCTGCTCTTTCTGATCTAATGACCTAATCAAGTCACAGTAAGCGTGCACTACAGGTAATATACGATGTGGCTGCCCTCGTAATTAGCCGGAGTCTGGGGAAAAAAATACACACATTTTTAATATCTCCAGATGCAAAACTGTTTCCTGAAAAATGCATGTGGATAACGCATCGATCTTGGTATACTGAAACGCTTCCTTTCATTTTTAAAGTAGAGTCGTTGACAATACTGTGGAGAACATGTCAGTGGATGGCTTGCGTTCGAAGTTCATTATGCGATATCCTCCCCCCAACACACTTTTTTTCCTTTATTTTTTACTATATAATATCGGTGTAAATACACCATAGTTAACCCATATATTTGAGCTACGATTGTAGCGTAGAAGGCATCGTTTTAAATGTATCTCATAATGTGGTTGCCTTCACAACAAGATAGCTACTATTGAATTACTTCAAATAAATAACGCTTCTCTAGTAGAGAAGGCTACTGTTATTTATTTTCAGCGGTACCACTGAAAATAAATGGTACCGCTGAAAATAAATAACAGTAGCCTTCTCTACTAGAGAAGCGTTATTTATTTGAAGTAATTCAATAGTAGCTATCTTGTTGTGAAGGCAACCACATTATGAGATACATTTAAAACGATGCCTTCTACGCTACAATCGTAGCTCAAATATATGGGTTAACTATGGTGTATTTACACCGATATTATATAGTTAATTATCAAAACCCATAAGGATTATGCCTAGTGCATTTGATTTTCCAAATTTATTTTTTACTTAACATTAGGCCGGCGTAGCCGAGTGATCAGGCGAGAGGGTGCATAAGTACACGTGTTTTGAGTGACCGGGGTTCAAGCCTGTGGCTGCTAAATACGGTGTTGTTTGTCGTATTTTCTGTATCTTGTGAACTCCTCTGACCGTGTGGTCGACCCGGAATATAAACAGAAAATTTATTTATTTTATTATTGATTGGAAAATAGCATAAGTATTTTTATTGCTTATAAATATGCAAAGGTATTGTTATGTTAGAAATCGAATCGTCGTTATATCACTATTTGTACATATACATTCCTGCCTAAAAGTTTAGAATCACAGCGTATGATAACAGTTAATTTTTTTTAAATCAGTAATGACAATGTAAGGTTTAATATAAAAAACAACACACTACAAAGTATTTTCAGTTTTATTAAGCATTGAAAATTTATAGCATAGCAAAAAATATTGAAATAATTAATGTTATCAACTACAGTGTATACTGATTTTTCATCAAAATATCCTCCACGAAATTTTATCACTGTCCTACACAGCTGTGTATACTGGCGATTAACGTGCAGCTTAGAGCTGTGCTTCGGGTCATTGTCTTGTTGTAATATAAAATTTCTTCCACAAAGTGGAAGTCCAGAGGATATTGCATTTCGTTCAAGAATGATTTTATAGTCTTCTTTTCTTAAAATTCCTTCAATTCTGGCGATGTCACCCACTCCACAAAAACAAAGCAACTCCAGATCACGGTGGAACCACCACCGTGCTTGACTGCAGTCACTAAACAATGTGGAATCATTTTTGATTCAATTGATCGTCTCGCATAAACTCTACGCTTGGATCCAAAAAATTTCAAATTTGTATTCATCCATCCACGTTACATTTTTCCACTATTCAGTTGGCCAATGCTCTTAGCCCAAGCCAATTGTTTCTTTAGATTTTCCGGTTTTAATAAGGGTTTTCAAACCGCTACACGATCTTGAAGTCCTATCTTATAAGAAATAAGATAGGTCTTATAAGGTCCTACCTTACAAATAAGCATATCTTATATGCTTATTTAAGACGAAGTTTTACAGTAGATGTAGACAGAGTTTCTCTATTCCTTTTGAATTCAACTCGGATTGCAGGTGTAGTAAGTCGTTATTAGAAGATTTATAAACCAGTGTTATGGCCTTATCTTTTGCTTTCGTTGTTATCCGTTAAACTGCCAGTCTCCTTGAGTCATCGAATGGTAGTTTGTACTCTTTTAAACGAAACGTAGTTTTCCAGAACTTCTCATGGAATAACTTTCTTTTTATGCACAGTTATAATAGCACTTCTTTTTTTTTTCATCACTCATATCCTTATTTCTTGCCATGTTTATTACGAAACACACAAACCTTAAATTTTTTTCTGAATGACGGGTGTTCGATTTTATAAGTTACAGCTCTTACTCCTCAGTTTATATTATTGAAAAATGCTCTAGAATCATTTACAATTTTCTATAATATAGAAACAATACTCCCATTTTCTAGAATATTTCTTAAATATTATTTGTTTTTTTATTTTTATACGTAATAGAAAATTATGTATAAAAGAGCGCTTAGTTTTTTTTTTTTTTTTTTGTTTTTTTTTTCGCTTCCAACTTTTCCCTAACTACGTCAGTCTGTTCCCAAACTTTAATTGCGTGAGAAGTCCGGCTTGCTTGACTCGAAGCCATGAAAGAATGGTCGAATTAAGTTCGATCATTATTGTTTCTGTGGGTTCTCATTCATGTATATAGTCTCTTATATACTGGCTTGTTATGAGCAGCAGTCACTACATCCGCTAAGAACATATCAACTGGCAGGCAGTCAGCAGCGATAAATACATTAGAGAATTGCAGGCATATGACACGTCCCGTAGAGTTAACCTGGAGACTGATTCTCGCAATGCATATGAAACTGAAGCGTCAGTTTGAAATTTTGTATAAAAAAAGTTGATCCAATTGACATTATATACGACTTAACAGCACCCGTTCAATTAAAACAAACGCAAATTAAATCGATCACGATTTATTTGATTTAGAGCTTTCGTGATTAGAAAACTCCTCATTCTGGCTGGAAAACCAGTGCGTTTTGTAATGAAACTTGAACTTCTAGCACCGTCGCATTAGAAATAGTCTCCTTTGCAGCTAAATGGATTTAGGCCATTTTGTGGGTTTGCCACGTTTTCCTTGATGAAAAACAGCCCTTGTCTCTCTCTCTCTCTCTCTGTATATATATACATATATATATATATTTTTGTTGTTTATATATATATATATATTTTTTTTTTTTGTTTATACTGTATATATAAACAAAACAAAAATATGATTTTGAAACCAAGAAGCCATTAGGAAATTCAGTTTTCTTAAAGCCGATTTCACCAGTCAATTTCTGTGGTCAAATTCTATAGGAATTCAAAATGTACAGCGGTGGTTCAAATATGAAGGAGTTTTTTTTTTTTTTTCCTTGCCAGCTTATTAAAACAGTGATAGGTAACATCTGTTGGATCACCATTCGCACCACCGGGCACGGTAAAACTACTTTAATTAATACTTAGCGTCATATCTAAAAGAGAAGCGCCAAATTATGTTGGGACCCCGCGTTGTTATATATATATTACAACGCGTTATATATATAATATATATATATATATATATATATATATTTTTTTTTTTTTTTTTGTCGAACGAAAATGTGAAGCGAAAAACATTTTTACTTTACGGACTAAAGGCTTAGTGTGATGATGTTTTTTGTTCACCTCTCCCCTCCACACATGTGTATAAATAGTTCAAAGCCTTCAGTAAAAGTTGTGACAACGAACTTTTATGCTCGAAGACCGAGCGCCATTGTGGAATTTAAACTGACAGGTTGGCTTTTCTTACGGAGCCTAAGACTGTTAATAAGGATTGCATATTGAAAGTTGCTGACATTTAGGTAAATGTGGTAGTACAGTATATTGTCCATAAGTAGAAGTCAATGGGCCAAAGGCATTACCACCCAGCCAGCACGGTGTTTATTATCACTGTCCTTTCATACCGTATGCAAAGGGAACCCAGCTAGACCGAAAGAACTTTTATGGGCGATACCTTTCTAATCGGTCGTCTTGGGGGAGGGCTAAGTGATTTTTTCTTTTTCTTGCGAAAACTTAGGTTTCATTGAGAAAAACAGGCAAACCGATCAGAGAATGCAATTTACAGAGAAAATAACACCGACACCTTAATTTGCTTTGTTGCAGAATTGAACATTTCTACCAAGACAATTCCAATCCTCAAAAAACCACAGTAACAACAAATACCTCTAGGGACATGAAATGGAAGATCTCTTCATCATCGCTATACATTGGACTCCTCACCTTCCGAAAATTATTTGTTCGGAATGTTCGGGCCATAAAAAAAGACCTCTTTTATGGTCCGAACAAATTTCAAAATAACGAGGAAGTCGTCAAGGCTACGTTCTGGATCCATCAAAAACTGCAAAGCTTCTTCGAAAAAGATCTGCAGAAGTTAGTAAAAAGTGGCAGACGGGTTTAAATAAAGAGGTAGACTACTGCAATATTTGTGTTATTGAGATTCAGTGCCAGTAAACGTATATAAAAATTTTTCACTCATATTCGAAAGACAGTCATAACTCATTTCGATCCTGTAAAAGATGCGCACTTTTGGAAAAGAATCCAAGTTTCCGATGAAGTCTTTATGTTGCAAAGAAATCTGGAAGAGATAAATTGCTTTGCAACATAAACCTATGATATTTTGCAATGTGCGAACAAACCTGCTTCACAGCTCCATCACTTCTGGTGGTCATGTGATAAGTTGCGTGCATATTTGACGAATCTCTCGTATTTCTTGCGTTTGTCGCAGGTCGTAGATGGATTGTCATGTTCGATGTGCTTACTCTTTTGTCGGAAGTGACAAGTAACATCTGTACAGCGTTATAGCTGTCACAGTCCTGTCGTCTCGTGCTGCGTTCGCGTGCTGTTCACATACTGACGTTGTTGTACAAGAGATGTATGAGCAAAGGTATGTTTGAGTGGATATTTTCGTGATAGTATTAGCGAAATGGCAAATCGAAGTAGGATTTTTCATGTCCGTGACTTCGGAACCGAAAATAGTAAGGTTAATTACATCAAAGTGTGCGAAGCTTCTTTTTCTCCTGACAAGATGATTCAACAAACGGCTAAATTATGTTGCGCTGTAAGCACTGTGTCGTTAGCCATAGGGACCGGCGTAGAGAAGACCGTTAGAACTCTGTATTTGACTTTCCGTGTTTGCCACTTGCCCGCCTTTTTATACAAGTATATTTTCATATAACGCAATAACAGGATCCATCATTCTTTTGGATTCTGTTGTCCTGTTTTGATAGTTCTTCTTGCCCATCCACTTAGTATGATGCATATAAATGACCTTTCAGCTCATCATTTTTCTTTATTTATTTCATAAATTTGTAATATGCAATTGCCCGAAAGCAACTACAGTATTTGCATGTAATGAATATTAAAAGATTTCTTCAGGACAACGTACACGCCAGGGAGGGAAAATAGTAGCTGTTGATATTTTCATACAGTGTGGATAATATTGCTTTGGAATTTCTGTTCCTCGAGATGATCTGGCGAAGCGTTATTAATGAAGCAGAATTAAATGCCTGGGAATCTGGAATGGAATGAACGTATAACTTTTAAAGAGTGCTTTAAAAGTTATACGGAGGCCTCCTTGATGAGAGGAAGTTTCATTTTCTCCCCCTCACATGGTAGGAGAGTTAATCGGTCTTGGCAAGTTGTTTGGGCTTAGTTGACTCGACGTAAATTCTAAACAACCGAACCCAACTAAACTAGGAAACGCGTTTGAGATGATCGTGATTCTTGCTCACGTGGCTGTTAAATGCACTAAGGTTATTATACTGTTCTCTTTTTCTGTATCTATACTTACTTACTCCACGGCGCTACGGTCCTTGTAGAACCTTGGCCTCTTCAACGATTTTCCTCCAGTTGTCTCTTTCCCTGGCCATTGTTCTCCATCGTCTCACCCTAAGCTGTCGTAGGTCGTTCTCTATGTCATCCTCCCACCTCCTTCTCGTCTTCCTCTCATTCTTCCTTCCGGTTGCCCTTCCATTGCTTTCCTTGGTCATCTGTTTTCCTCCATTCGTATCACGAGGCCTGCCTATTCGAATGATAAAGAGCTCAAGACTTAGGTCTTGAGCTCTTTATCATTCCCACTATATCCGGTTCTCCGTACAGTTCCTTCAGCTCTTGGTTTATCCTTATTTTCCACCTTCCCAGACTTTTACCGGGCCAAAGATTTTCCTTAATATCTTCCTTTCCCACACATGTAAAGACTTTTCGTCCTTTTTATTAAGCAACCATGTTTCACTAGCATAAGTCACGACAGGTCGTACCACCGTTTTGTATAACACAAATTTCGTTCTTCTCGGGAACAGCCTTGATCGAAAGTGTATTTGCAAGGAAAAATGGCATCTATTATCAGCATTAAGATGAGCCTGAATTTCTGGGGTGTTACTACTATCATGTTGAATCGTAGCTCCCAGTTATTTGAAGTATTCTGTTTTATTGAAACTATACTTCGCTGTTTGCCAGATCTGATGGGTACTTTCTGTCCTTCCTACTTGTAATCATAAACTTGAAATTATGCTTCGCTGTTTGCCAGATCTGTTGGGTACTTTCTGTCCTTCCTACTTGTAATCATAAACTTCGTTTTATTTTCATTTACCTTCAACCCAACCCTTTCTGCTTCTTTCTTAAACTCTTCAAAAGCCGCCCTCAGAATATATGAGTTTCTGTAAGTCATCATCTGCTAGGCTAAGTGCTGGTAAAGTCTATTATATACACTGGTGGGCAAAACTTAAGGACCAACACTATTTCTAAAGGTTACAATCACAAAATCAAAAGAAACAGTATGTGGCGATTTGCATAACTGTGGCCGTTCAGTACAAAGCTGGTGTACTTGCAAAAATTTGAATCGTGATGAGAGGGATCACATAAACAGATAAAAGCAGCAGTTATGTGCAAATTACCGAATGGTGAACACGATTGTTACAGACGTTCGATTGGTTTCATACAATGCTACAGACAACGAAATGGCCAGTAGAGAACATCTGGATGACTTTACCCGGGGTCGAATAATGAGGAAGGTCGAAGTGCGAGGAGTGTGGCTGCAGAGTTCGGTATCGCCCATAGCATCGTCTGACGTGCGTGGTCGGCCTTCAGAACGGCAGGTACAGCTGTTCGAAGCACCAGTGGTGGTCGTCCACGAAAAACAACGCCCAATGATTACCGCTATATACTCCTACAGGCCAAGAGGAACCGACACCAGACAGCGGGATCCATTGCAAACCAGCTGCACAGGATAACGTAGTTTACTGTAGCCAGGCGACTCCAAAAAGGTGGACTGTTTGGCCGACGACCAGTACGCTGTGTCCCTTTAACACCTGCCCATCGGAGACACCGTTTACAGTGGTGCATCGAACACAAGGACTGGACAGCAGCGCAATGGGATAAGGTACTCTTTACTGATGAGAGTAGATTCAGTCTCAGCAGCGATTTTGGACGTCAGCTAATCTGGCGAGAGGTTGGCACACGCTATTATCCTGCAGACATCACTGAAAGGGATCGATATGGTAGTCGAGGTGTTCCCCTCTGGGGAGGCGTTATCATGGATGGACGTACACAACTACAGATACTGGAAGGTGGTACTGTACTGAGGTAATCCTTCCCCGTGTGCGGCTGTTCCGAGGTGCCATTGGCCCCGAGTTCGTGTTTATGGATGATAACGCCACACCCCATCGCGCTGCAGCTGTTGATATGCTTTTGGAAAGTGAGAACATCGTTCGTATGGATTGACCTGCCCATTCCTTCGGTCTAAATCCCATCGAGCACATATGGGACGCTCTGGGGAGACGCCTAGCAGCACGTCCACACCCACCAGAAAATGTTCACCAGCTGAAGATGGCGCTGACAGAGG